>NC_044040.1:182988567-183643515 GCF_901765095.1 Microcaecilia unicolor | reverse complement strand
ACTTCTGTACTTATGTAATTAAAAAATATATATATATATATATATATATAACTATTTCTTCAAACACAGAACACCAACAGAGTAAATATCATCACAGAAAAATTTTCATAGATAATTAGGCTTGCTCCCCATATATTTTTACACATTTTCATAAGTTTTTATAAGGATCAACAGAATTCACAGCATCAACTTTGCAATCCAGAATTTCAAGAATGATGTGCAAATCTTCATTTATCCATCTTTTTTCATTTTTTTAAAGATAATTTCACTCGTCCAAGATTTCCCGTAATTATTAAACAACCTTTGCAAATTATTCTTTAGGAACCGTCCAAAAAGAAATCAAAACTTGAATAATATCACTAGCACCACTTAACTTGCAGCTGTTTCCCACACTGTGAGAACCTTTCTTTTTGGACGGGTCTTAAAGAATAATTTACAAAACGTATTTAATAATTATGGGAAAGCTTGGACAAGTGAAATGATCTAAAAAAAAACGGAAAAAGATGGATCAATGAATTATGAAAATGTGTGAAAATATGTCAGGAGTATGCTGAATTATCTATTGAAGTTTTTCTGTAGTGATATTTACTCTGCTGGTGTTCTGTGTTTGAAGAAATAGTTGCCTGGGACTAAGAATATTGTTATATGTATGTCCCTGCACAGTTAGACTTTTTGTCTGTTTTATTGGAAATCTCACTTATTAGCTGAATGTCACACCTATTTGAAGGCTCACTCACTCATAACATAGGCAGCCGAGACCCTTCGGGCACCCCGTTTACTGTTTTATCCCTTTTACTGAATAACGACTTCACACATGTTATTTGTTGACTTGGCACAACTTGGCCGCAGCTTTATTTAAATACAACAACATATCTTAACCCAGGGCATACCCAAGCCGCTTCAGCCTCTGGCTCAATAACCCCCAAGCCAAGTCCGCCGCACTAGCAAGACTGGCTAATCTTGAACAGGGTTCCCCGCCGCACAGCAAGGGGGCTGTACAGTAAACACAGCTGCCAGCTGCCTAACAAATGCCATCCGGCTGCGGTCCGCTTGCCGTGGCGACCGGAAGAGGTCGACCCAGCTATTTGCGCGGGCTTTTAAGCCCCTCCGTGGCTCCTCCTGTTGCCCAGCGGGGAGCCCAGGCGATGGGGCTTGACCCTCCCTCGCCTCGCTCGCCCCCCGCTGGGCTTGGGTGCGCATGCCCGTCAGGGGCACGGCGCCATGTTATCTTTGGCTCCGTGCACCCTGCAGGGCACTGCGCCTTGCATCTCTCACACTCTTTACGCCTCTTCTGTCACTCATTAGAGCCTTAGTGGCAGTGCAGTGATCCTAATTGCAGCTTTCACGAGAAGCAATCCTAAGAGAAGAAAAACTAAAATAGTGACCTTACCAGCAGAAAGAAATCTGAGTGCACCTTCCAATGTAACTTGCTCTTTCCCCTCATTCCTATCCCCTGAACCTATAAGCATCTACACTGTGAGATTTTCGGCCACTGGACAAATTCCTTTGAAAATTATGTCATATTGTCATTTGCGAAGTAATACTATATTTACATCCTTCTAGATTTATACTTCAGACAGACCATCTTAAATCTCTCTCTCTCTCTGGCTCTCAAGTCATTCTTTGGCCGCTGTAAATCTCTCTTTAGCATGGTTCACCCTTAGCATTCCTGAGATATGGCATTCCTCATGTCTGCCTGGCTAAAAATTGTTCATGGCCCTGTTCTTCGGAAACGTGTCAAAAAAAAATCCATCTATAATATTAAGCTAGACCACATCTTCTGGAAACAATTTTTGCAGCTTAATTGTGCATTGACTAAAAATTGTTTTCTAAAATGTATTTTACATCTTTACCAGTTAGTGTCAAGCACTGTCCCTTTGCCATTACATGAAAGTGTAAGCCTGTTACTCACTACTCATAATTTTATAAATTGCTGTCGTATTCCCCATTTCCAAGATGTAGCGCCCTAATCTGTTCAGCCTTATCCTGTATCAAACCATTACAACGGGAAGAATATTTCCCTAAGAAAAATCACAAAGAAGTCCAAAAAGTTGGGGAGAAACGTTGACCAACCAAGGAATATACAAAAAAAATTATATATATATATAGGGATGGGCTGGAGTGTAAATTTTAAGGGGCTTCGATGTTAGCTTCAGAACCTTTAGTTCAAGAACAGTGCTGGGCAGACTTCTACGGTCTGTGCCCTGAAAATGACAAGGATAAATCAAACTCGGGTATACATATAAAGTATCACATACCATGTAAAATGAGTTTATCTTGTTAGGCAGACTGGATAGACCGTACAGGTCTTTATCTGCCGTCATTAATATGTTACTATTGGGCTCATTTTCAAAGCACTTAGACTTACAAAGTTCCATAGGTTACTATGAAACTTTGTAAGTCTAAGTGCTTTGAAAATACACCTCTATATGTGTTACCAGAGGTTTATTGCAGTAAATTTATTAAATATCAAAATACATGCAGACTCATGGACCTCAGCCCTATCCTGTGACATTTTAATTTCCTGAAGCACCTCTCATGAGGGATTTGATAAAATCCCTTCTGAAAATACAGATACGCTGTATTGACTTCCTTGTTATTATCTGCTTGCTATCTTATCTACACTGTCAAAGAATTCTAATAGATTATTAACACATGACTTTCCATTGCTAAATCAGTATCGACTCTTCCCCTTTAAGCCATGTTTAGTCATATGATCAGACATTTTGTTCTTAACAATAGCTTCCATTAGCTTAACAATAGCTTCCATCATATTGTTTGTTTGTTTGTTTATTTATTTATTGCATTTGGCTCACATCTTGTTCAGTTGTAGCTCAAGGCTAATTACATTCAGGCACAGTAGGTATTCAGGCACAGTAGGTATCACTTGAGTCTGCTCAGCATTGATGTCATGCTCACTGGTCTGTAGATACTAGATCACCCTGGAGCTAATTTAGATGTGTTATACATTCAGTGAGGACACCTGTTACTAAGGCTTTTTCTATTTGTCTGCTTATCCATCCATCCATCCATCTACATGTTTAATGAGTTCACAAGCAGACACAGAATCAAAGCAGGAGCCTGAGGGGTGGTGGAGAGGTCACACACCACCACACAAATATGCAGCAGCCCGGATGGTGGATGGAGGGATAGTATGGTTGGGAGGTCAGGAACTGTCACCTGGAAATATTGCAACTGGGCAGTAAATGAAGCCCCCCTTTCTACCTTCCCTTCCACTGGCAAAGAACCAAGAATAAGCAGCCAGTGCACAGAACAGTCACCAAGATCCCTATTGATAGCCCTGAGATTCCAGGAAACCAGCCTCTGAAGTGCTGACTGGTGCTACAAGCAGATGACAACAAGATGAGAGGAGGAAACAGAGGAGAAGAGTGGAGGGCAGGAGGGGGAAGCTTGGAGTGGAGAACAGAGGAATGAATATGCCCCCTAAAACCCGCCCTACATAACTCTTAGCATCCCACACCTACACCCTACTTTCCATACTCACACCATACCTCCTTAAACCAGGGACAGGCTATTCTGACCCTCAAATGCCAATGGGAAGTCAGGTTTTCAGGATATCTACGACGAATATGCATGAAATAAATTTGCATGCACTATTTCCATTGTATGGAAATCTATCTCATGCATATTCATTGTGGATATTCTGAAAATCTGAACTACCAGTCGCACTCCAGAACTAGAGTTGCCCATCCTTGCTGTACACATTCACCCCCACACATACCATGCCACTACACACACCCACATCCCACACCTATTCTATGTATGTGTTTTCATACACCCACTCTGCACACCCCACATATACACATCCCTACCCATTCAATTCCCCCACCACACACACATGTACATGTACTACACACACAGACATACACATCTATAACTATATCTATATATCTACATATATATTTTTATAGATGGACATACACTGCCTGATATTCAGCGCTATTTAACCAGCCAGGAATGGCCCCTGTCCGGTTAAATAGCACTTAACCAGCTATCTGTGAATTTTCAGCAGGAGAGGAGGAGTGGCCTAATGGTCAGTGCAGCAGTCTTTGATCCTCCTGGCAACCTGGGTTCAATTCCCACTGCATCTCCTTGTGACCTTGGGCAAAGTCACCTAACCCTCCATTGTCCCAGCTACAAAACTTAGATTGTAAGCCCTCCTAGGGACAGGGAAAGTATCTGCACATGACATGTACAGCACTGCATACACCTAGTAGCACTATAGAAATGATTAGTAGTAGGGATAGCCAGCTATCTCCCACTGAATATTCATGGTAAGCACATAGTGGCTAACAAGCTACATCACACAATATAGCCAGCTAGCTGTGAATATTCAAACACTGGTCAGCTAAACTTTGTGGCCATATCAGGCTATATAAACAGCAGGCCTATCTTTGGCCGCTATGAACTTAGCTGGCCAATGCTTAATATTGAGTTAGCCGGCTCAGTTTGTAGCAGCCAAGAATAAACCTGATATTCAATGCCGGTCACCGGAAATGGCCCGGCATTGAATAGCCAGGCTCACCGCTGACTGCAGGAGCCAGCTGGGCTGCCTCCTGCGATCTGAATGGCAGAGCTGGACAGTGCTGCTGAATATTTCTGCTAACTGGCCAGGTTAGAGGTAGCACACAACAACAAAAAAAAAAGGTGGAAAAGAACCAAGTTCAAGAGATCAGTCCAAACACCAGGATAAGATGCTCTAAACTCAACTTTATTTGGACCCTACACGGTCCGTGTTTCGGCTACAAAAGCCTTCCTCAGAGGTCAATCGATGAGTGCTCAGCTTTATATCGACTGATGATGGAGTGTATGAATACATATCTCTTGGTCAAAGTGGGTATAGCGTCCAACTCGAACAAACTCAAAAAGCTTTTGATGCGCTCCATCATCATGCAAGCAACTGGTATTAAACATCTAGGCAGAGATTCTCAGTCTTTTTCATCTCAGGGACACTTACATGGCACTAAAATTGTCAAGACACACCCCTACACATGGTTCAGCATTTTACCTTCTTCCCCCTCACACCCCCACATATGGTCCAACATTTTACCTTCTTCCCCCCTCACCCCACCTGCACCTCCACACATGGTCCAGCATTTGGCCTTCTTCCCCTCTCGCTCATGGTCCAGCATTTACCTTCTCTTCCCCCTCACAAATAGTCCAGCATTTACCTTTTCTTCCCCTCAAGACCACAAAAATAGTCCAGCATCTCTCCCTCCTGTCCACTCTCCAGCTGGCAACCAGGCATCTCTCCTTGTCTCTCTTGATTCCCCCCGCCCTCCTCAGGTACTTTTTAAAAGTTTTCTTGTCTCTAGCAATTGATGGCAGCGAGCAGTGATTTCATACAGCCTGAATGTTACTATGTACTATGGTTTTCAGGATTTCCACAATGAATACGTATGGGTTCTATTTCCATTCACCGCTTCCATCACATGCAAATAGATCTCATTCATATTCATTATGGAAATCCTGAAAACTAGGCTGAGTTGTGAACCTCGAGGACTGGATTTGAGCACACATAGCAGGTTCAATGTGGCTTAGTAAATAGAATTACAAAGTCTTGAAGGAGAATGTTACAAGTTGTAGTAAACATAGTAGTAGTGGGGTTTTGAGGATATGTAAATTGAGCATGGAGAGGTAAACAAAGATAGGATAGGATGAGCAAAATGAGAAGTGATTGGGAGGGGTAAGGAGTAGGAAGGATGGAGAGGAAGAGGAAGAGATTGAGGAATGAGAATAAGGAGACTGTGGGACATGGTCAAAGGTATATAAAGACGTAGGCGCCTTCTGTATGTGTAACTGGGTATTAATGTGCCTACCGTTTAGCTGAGAGCACTTAGGTGAGTCATAGAGCCATTTTCCTTTCCTTGGGCAGCATTAAGGACATAAGAATAGCCATACTGGAATAGACCAGTGGTCCATCTAGTCCAGCATCCTGCTTCCAACAGTGGCCAATCCAGGTCACACGTACCTGGTAGAAGATTGGGTTGTGGAATTCGAGGACTGGATTCGAGGACCCCCTACTTTATAGAATAGACTTCTATCATGTGCCTTCCAGAGGCATAATTTTAGGCGCTCTGTTATAGAATTACTCCCTAGGTGATGTGTAGACCTCGGGGTAGCACCCAAAAGTCAGCCTCAAAGGTCTAAGGTAGTGGTTTTCAATCCAGTCTTTGAGGCACACTTAACCAGCCAGGTTTTCAGCATTCCCACAATGAGAGTACATGAGACATATTTACTAACAAATCGGTGCAAGTGCATGCAAATCTGTCTCATGCATATTTATTATGATTATCCTTTACAGCTGGATGTGCCCCGAGGACTGGGTTGAGAACCCTGGTCTACGGAAACCTTAAGTAAAGCAGAGAAGGGATTTTAAATTTAGCTGTAGCTCAAAGCAAGTTACATTTAGATACAGCAGTTATTTTCCTATCCCCAGAAGCTTACAATCTAAATTTACACCTAAGGCAATGGATGCTTAAGAAACTTGCCAAAGATCACAAGGTGTGGCAGCAAGATTTTAACCAAGCTGCCCTAGTTCCCAGCCTGCTGTTCTAACCATTAGGCTACTCCTTTAAGTAGTTTACGGGACCTTTTACTCAACTGTACTAAGCACTTAACATATGGGATACCGAGGGGTAACTGCTAACGCATAACCAGGTTAAGGGTTTTTGCTACACTACAAAGAAAAAAAAAGCCACAGACAGAATCCTCCTTATAGTGACATACAACCCAGAGATGGAAAAATTAAGAAAAATCAGAAAAGATCTGCAGCCTCTACTCCAGGAGGATGGATTACTGAAAGAGATATTCCCATCTCCACCAGTGCTGGCCTTCCGACAGCTACCCAACTTAAAACACAAGCTAA
Source organism: Microcaecilia unicolor (assembly GCF_901765095.1). NCBI lineage: Eukaryota > Metazoa > Chordata > Amphibia > Gymnophiona > Siphonopidae > Microcaecilia > Microcaecilia unicolor. Next base: position 183,636,626 of record NC_044040.1, on the reverse strand, counting down.
TTAGAAGTAAGCTCCCAACACAGACTGAAAAAGAAAAGAATGGCCCACATCCTTGCAATATATCCAGCTGCAAACTATGCCAAAATATTTCACAGGACCCCACAGTCATTCACAAAGGAAAAATATTCAACATTAAGGAATCTTTCATGTGCTCATCTTCCAATGTGGTATCAATTCAGTGTAAAAAATGCAATGAGGGCTGCTACATTAGAGAAACAAGTCAGATGCTAAAGAAGAGATTTAATTTACATAGACACCATATGAAAAATGTTAGTACCAATATAGATGTCATGCCTGTGGGGCAGCACTTTACAAAACCAGAACACTGTACCAGTGATTTCATGGTAAGAATCCTAAAAGGGAACTTTAAAACAATACAGGAATGTAAGACCTTTAAAGTCAGAATGATTAAATATTTTGACACCCACCAGACAGGAATTAACAAAGATCTGGGTTTTCTAGCCCATTATAAACCATAAAATTGTATTGCTTTGACACCCTCCTGTCTCCATGCATATCTCCCTGTCTCTCACCTACCCACCCCCATCCTGTTAGACTGTCACTGAAATGCTTTGATATTTCACTTATATATACTGTCATCTACCAACATTTGCTTATTTCCAATCCGACAAAGAAGGGCAACCTTCGAAAGATAATCAAGAAATATATTAAGTTATGTCCAATAAGAAAGGTATCATCTTATATTCTTTTCCATGTTTTATTTTGTTTTATTTCTATTGATGACCTGCTATAGCTTAGTAATTACCTTGTGGTAACCCGCTTGTTACATGCTTTGTGTTGGGGTGTGTGGCACGGCCAGAGAATCGGCTTGGATGCACTAGGCAGCTAGTGTGCTGTACTTACCATTTATCGACCTCCTGAAAAGTCCCTTTCTTCCTTTCCCCCTGACTTTGACTCCTGGCTCTCCTTCATTCTCAAACCTTCATCTCCTTCCCTCATTCTTGGGGATTTTAACATTCATGCTAATGACCCCTCTGACTCTTATGCCTCTCAGTTTCTCGCTTTACTATCCTCTTTTAATCTTCAGCTGTGCTCCACTACCCCTGCTCACCAGAACGGCCACTATCTTGATTTTGCCTTCTTCAACTGCTCACATTCCAATTTCTGCACCTCAGTTCTTCCCCCCATCATCTGATAACTTTCACACTTAATCACCCTTCACCCAGTCCTTTCCAATCTCCACCAACACATTTAGAAATCTTCAGGCTATTGACCCTTGCACTCTCTCCACCAGTGTTTCATCCCTCTTCTCAACCACTTTGTTATCCAAGTCTGTCAATGAGGCTGTCTCTTCCTATAATACTATTCTCTCCTCTGCTCTGGATGCCTTCACTCCTCCCATTCCATGTTCTGTAAGACATACCAAACCCAGCCTTGGCTGACCTCTAGAATCTGATACCTATGTTCCTGTGCCCAATCTGCTGAACGCCTTTGGCTAAAATCCCATATTCATGCTGACTTCATACTTTTATACAGACGTTCAAATATTTGAAAGGTATTAATCCGCAAATGAACCTTTTTCAGAGACGGGAAGGCAGTAGAACTAGAGGACATGAATTGAGGTTGAAGGGGGGCAGACTCAGGACTAATGTCAGGAAGTATTTTTTCATGGAGAGGGTGGTGGATATGTGGAATGCCCTCCCACGGGAGGTGGTGGAGGTGAAAATGGTAATGGAATTCAAACATGCGTGGGATAAACACAAAGGAATCCTGTTTAGAAGGAATGGTTCCATGGAATCTTAGCGGGGATTGTGTGGTGACGCCGGTAATTGGGAAACAAAACAGGAGCTGGGCAAACTTCTACGGTCTACGCCCTGATCGGGACTGAATAGATAGGGATGGGCTGGAGTGTAAATTTTAAGGGGCTTCGATGTTAGCTTCTGAACTTAGGAACAGTGCTGGGCAGACTTTTACGGTCTGTGCCCTGAGAAAGGCAAGGACAAATCAAACTCGGGTATATACACAAAGTATCACATACCATGTAATGAGTTTATCTTGTTCGGCAGACTGGATGGACCATATAGGTCTTTATCTGCCGTCATTTAATATGTAACCCTGTTACTATGTTACTATGTTGCTGACCTCCTTCCAGTCTGCTTTTCATAAGCCAAACAAGAGAACTGCATCCATTTCACAAACTCTCTTCGCTCAAACCCTTGATGTCTCTTTTCCACACTGAACTCTCTACTCAGTGTCTTCACCCCACCCCACCCTTCACTTTCTCCCCAGACTATGGCTGAGTACTTCCATGACAAGATTAACCTTGAAATCTCAACCAAGTCACCTCCACCTCTCCTTCCCCCAGTCCATTTTGTCAACCCTCCTTCAATCCCTGTCACATTTTTCTTTTTCTGATATCACTGAAAAGGGAACTGCACATTTTCTTTCCTCTTCCAAACGTTTTCTTCTGTTCTTATTCCCACCCATCTACTCAGCACGATCTCTGTTACTGTCATCTCTTCTATCTGTCATATCCTCATTCTTTCACTTTCCACTGCAACTGTTCCTAATGCCTTCAAACATGCCGTAGTTATATCACTCCTCAAAAAAACTTCATTGGATCCTACCTGCCCTCCAAACTATCACCCCATCTCCCTTTCTTATCCAAGCTACTTGAACATACTGTTCACTGCCATTGTCTTGACTTTCCTTCAACTCAAGCTATTCTTAATCCACTTCAATCTGGTTTTCACCCTCTCCATTCAACTGAAACAGCCCTTGCTAAAGTCTACAATGATCTATCCCTGGTCAGATCCAAAGGTCTCTAATCTATCCTCATTCTTCTTGATCTATCTGCTGCTTTGGATACTGTTGCTATTCCTTGACACACTGTCTTTGTTTAGATTTTGGGACACTGTTCTTTTTTGGTTTTCTTCTTATCTCTCCTATTGCAATTTTTAATGTATGCTCTGGTGGATCCTCCTCCACTTCTATCCCACTATCAGTTGGTGTACCTCTGGGCTCTGTCTTGAGACTACTTCTTTTCTCCATCATTCCCTCGGTGATCTGATCTCCTCCCATGGTTTTCAGTATCATCTTTTATGCTGACGATTCCCAGATCTACTTCTCCACGCAGAAATTTCAGCAGAAATCTAAGCCCAAGTCTCAGCCTACCTGTCTGACACTGCTGCCTGGATGTCTCACCACCATCTGAAACTAAACATGACTCTTCTCTCTCTTTCTTTGCACATACCCAACAGACTGCTAAAACCTGTCATTTCTTTCGCTATAATATCACCAAAATTTGCCCGGTCCATTCTCAGCAAACTACCAAAACTCTTATCCACACTCTTATCACCTCACATTTAGATGTATTTATTTATTTAAAGCATTTATATCCCACATTTTCCCACTGGTTGTAGGCTCCATGTGGCTTACAAAAGCATATCAGGACTACAGTATTAATAGTAAATTTAAACAGTAAAACAGTAAATTAAAGATTGGCATTATATTAAACAACAGAATAGTAAAGAAATAAGTTTAAGTGTCACTAGATTATTTGAAACCAAAGAAATTGATCAGATTAAGTTGCATCTGGAGAGTAGACCTTTTTGAATAGGATGGACTTTAATAATTTTCTAAACTTTAGATAGTTCTCAGTTGATTTAACTAATTTGGGTAAGGCATTCCACAGTCGAGTACCCAAAAAAGGAAAGTTGGAGGCGTATGTAGATTTGTATTTGAGGCCAAAACAATCCGGATAGTGTAGATTTAAATAAGGTCGGGAGGAATTAGATCTGTTTCTGGGTGGTAAGTCTACTGCAACTTGCTTCTTACAAGTCTCCCAACAAGCCATCTCTCTCCCCTTCAATCCATTCAAAATTCTGCTGTACGACTTATATTCCACCAGTGTCGCTATGCTCATATTAGCCCTCTCCTCAAGTCACTTCATTGGCTCCCTATCCATTTCCACATACAGTTCAAACTCCTTTTATTGATTTACAAGTGCATTCACTCTGCAGCTCTTCCGTACCTCTCCACTCTTATCTCTCTCTACACTCCTCCCAGGGAACTCCGTTCATTGGTTAAATCTCTCTTATCTGTACCCTTCTCCTTCACTGTCTCCAGACTCCATTCCTTTTATCTTGCTGTACTGTATGCCTGGAATAGACTTCCTGAGTCAGTACATCAAGCTCCAGCTCAGGCTGTTTATAAATCTAGGCTAAAAGCCCTCATTTTTGAGGCTGTTTTTAAGTCCTAACTCCTATTCAGTTGTGCAATACCTATATCTGAGGAGTAGCCTAGTGGTTAGTGCAGTGGACTTTGATCTTTGGGAACTGGGTTTGATTCTCACTGCAGTTCCTTGTGACTGTGGACAAATAAGTACCTATATATAATATGTAAACCACTTTGAATGTAGTTGCAAAAAAACCACAGAAAGGCGGTATATCAAGTCCCATTCCCTTATTTGTCTGTCTTGATTAGATTGAAAGTTCTGTCGAGCCAGAGGGTGGTGGTTAATGGAATTTGCTCGGATGAGGGAAAGCTGAGTAGTGGAGTGCCTCAGGGATCGGTGCTGGGGCTGATTCTGTTCAATATATTTGTGAGTGAGATTGCCAAAGGGTTAAAAGGTAAAGTTTGCCTTTTTGCGGATGATACTAAGATTTGTAACAGAGTGGACACCCAGGAGGGAGTGGAAAACATGAAAAAGGATCTGCGGAAGCTAGAAGAATGGTCTAAGGTTTGGCAATTAAAATTCAATGCGAAGAAATGCAAAGCGATGCACTTAGGGAGTAGAAATCCACGGGAGACATATGTGTTAGGCGGTGAGAGTCTGATATGTACAGACGGGGAGAGGGATCTTGGGGTGATAGTATCTGAGGATCTGAAGGCGACGAAACAGGGTGACAAGGCAGTGGCCGTAGCTAGAAGGTTGCTAGGCTGTATAGAGAGAGGTGTGACGAGCAGAAGAAAAGAGGTTTTAATGCCCCTTTATAAGTTGTTGGCGAGGCCCCACCTGGAGTATTATGTTCAGTTTTGGAGGCCGTATCTTGCTAAGGATGTAAAAAGAATTGAAGCGGTGCAAAGAAAAGCTACGAGAATGGTATGGGATTTGCATTACAAGACGTATGAGGAGAGACTTCCTGACCTGAACATGTATACCCTAGAGGAAAGGAGAAACAGGAGCGATATGATACAGACGTTCAAATATTTGAAAGGTATTAATCCGCAAACGAACCTTTTCCGTAGATGGGAAGGGGGTAAAACTAGAGGACATGAAATGAGATTGAAGGGGGGCAGACTCAAGAAAAATGTCAGGAAGTATTTTTTCACGGAGAGAGTGGTGGAGATGAAAACGGTAACGGAATTCAAACATGCGTGGGATAAAAAATAAGGAATCCTGTTCAGAAGGAATGGATCCTCAGAAGCTTAGCCGAGATTGGGTGGCAGAGCCGGTGTTGGGAGGCAGGACTAGTGGTTGGGAGGCGGGGCTAGTGCTGGGCAGACTTCTACGGTCTGTGCCCTGAAAATGGCAGATACAAATCAAGGTAAGGTATACACAAAAAGTAGCACATATGAGTTTATCTTGTTGGGCAGACTGGATGGACTGTGCAGGTCTTTTTTTGCCGTCATCTACTATGTTACCATCCTGCTTATTTTCGAAGGAGAAGGGCGGCCATCTTCCGAAACAAATCGAGAGATGACCGGGCTTCTCCTAAGGCCGGCCAAATCGGTATAATCAAAAGCCGATTTTGGCCGGCTTCAACTGCATTCCGTCACAGGGCCGGCCAAAGTTCAAGGGGGCGTGTCGGCAGTGTACCGAAGGTGGGACGGGGGCGTGGAAAAAAGGCCGGCTGGCCCTGATGAGCATTTGGACGATTTTACTTTGTCCCTTTTTGTTCACGACCAAGCCTCAAAAAGGTGCCCGAACTGACAAGATGACCACCGGAGGGAATCGGGGATCACCTCCCCTTACTCCCCCAGTGGTCACCAACCCCCTCCCACTCCCCCAAAAAAAAACAAAAAACAAATTTTTTTGCCAGCCTCTATGCCAGCCTCAAATGTCATACCCAGCTCCATCACAGCACTATGCAGGTCCCTGGAGCAATTTTTAGTGGATACTGCAGTGCACTTCAGGCAGGCAGACCCAGGCCCATCCCCCCTTAACTGTTACACTTGTGGTGGTAAATGGGAGCCCTCCAAAACCCGCCCAAAACCCACTGTACCCACATGTAGGTGCCCCCCGTTACCCTTTAAGGGCTATGGTAGTGTTGTACAGTTGTGGGTAGTGGGGTTGGGGGCTCAGCACACAAGGTAAGGGAGCTATGTACCTGGGATCAATCTGTGAAGTCCACCGCAGTGCCCCGGCATGTGAGGGGGACCAGTGCACTACAAATGCTGGCTCCTCCCATGACCAAATTGCTTGGATTTGGCCGGGTTTGAGATGGCCGCCATTAGTTTCCATTATCGGCGAAAACCGATGGCGGCTATCTCTAACGCCGGCGATCTCTAAGGGCGGCCCAAATGTTGACATTTGGGTGTCCCCGACGTATTATCGAAACAAAAGATGGCCGGCCATCTTGTTTCGATAATACAGTCGGGCATGCCGCTTAACGGGGCCATCATTGGAGATGGCCGCCCTTATAGATGGCCACCCCCGTTCGATTATGCCCCTTCATGTTACTATGTTACTGCATACATCTAGTAGTGCTATAGAAATGATAAGTAGTAGTAGCAGTAGTACAAACTGGTTAATGCGCAGTTAACGTGGGACCACTTACTTTTCAGGCACTAAGTATTCCCACGTTAACTGCAGCCAGGTATTATGCACTAATTGGCATGTTAATGCAGGACCTGCACATGAAAATGTTAGTTCCACCACTACTGGTTGCTGTGTACGATTTGCAGCTACTGTGCGACTAGGTTCTGTGTTAAGCCGTGGTGACTGCAAATTTTACCACACATAAAAAGGGTCCCTTAGCTAATTTATATTCCAATTCACAGAAACTGACATTAAAGCAATAACTAGGATGTCCAGTATTTAGTAGACCCTTGCATATCACCAAATCCACTAAAAGTTCTATTCTGCCTCTGCTGCTTCCACGCCCTGCCCCTCTGCTCACCTCTTCCTCACCCTCCCTGTTCACACATCATTTTTTAAAATTTTTATTCAGAATTATATATCATTTTTCAAGTACCGTATTTTTCGGACTATAAGACGCACTTTTTTCCCCCAAAATTTGGGAGGAAAATGGGGGGTGCGTCTTATAGTCCGAAGGTAGATTTGGCTGGCTGGCTGGCTGGCCGCCCGCCCGCCCTCCGAGTTCGAGATTGCCCTCCCCCCGGCCCTGTCACCACTTCTACCTACTCACGTCAAGCGATCTTCCCTGGTGGTCTAGTGACGTCGGGCCATTTTGAATCTCGCCGAGACCGTCAGGCTGCATACAGGAGGATGGAGAGCAGCGCGCTGGGCAGGAAAGAGGGGGCTCTTTCCTGCCCCGATGTCACTAGACCACCAGGGAAGATCGCGTGACGTGAGTACGGAGAAGTGGTGACAGGGCCGGGGGGAGGGCGATCCCGAACGTGGAGGGAGGGATTCGGACAAGACGCACCGGAGCACCTAGGTGTTAGAGGAGGGAAAAAGGAAAAAAAAATTTTTCCTAGTTCCCTCCTCTAAAACCTAGGTGCGTCTTATGGTCCGGTGCGTCTTATAGTCCGAAAAATACGGTAATCCTTGAATAAGTCAACAAGTTGGCAGAAAAGAAAACCTTTTTCTTTTTTTGCACACAAAAAAATACAAGAAGAAAACAATCCTTATATGACCGATGTCATTCGAGAAATCAAACAAAAAGAAAACAACAAAAAAGTTCTCCTATAGAAATAAAGAAATAACCCAAAGGGGAGACAATTGTAAGGGCCCTGTTTATTAAGCAGTGCTAGAGGCTAAATGTTAGAGGCACCCATAGGAATAAATGGGTGTCTCTAACGTTTAGTTTGCACTAATATTTAGCATGCATTGAAAACGCTAGTGCACCTGAAGGCCCTAAATCTGAATAGTTCTCAGATAGGTTAACCATTTTCTGTTCCCATGAACACAATCAGTTCTGCCCTCAGCCACTCCTTTATTACTAAGAAACATTTCTGAGATGGCTCAAAAAATACATTAGCTTTGCCTCCCAAATTTTATAGCACATTTACATTGAAACTTTTACACAAATGTCATCTCTAGTGATAACACTAGGGCACAAGGCCAAAAATTGTTTGCGACATTTCTGAGTGGCTTCTGCAACACTGAGAAACATCCTAACTTTTAAGGAAAGAAAAACAGAGTTGTTGGGCCCGTTATTCACATGGCAGCGGGCAGCGTGTCTGCTGTCCACTGCCAGCGTTAAACCTGGATATTCAATGCCAGGCCACTTCTGGAGACCAGCGTTGAATATCCGGGTTTATTTTGGCCACTAAAAAGTTAACCGGCTATGCCGATGCTCGGCACTAACTAGTTAACATTTTAGAAGTCAAAGATAGGCCTGCTATTTAAGCGGCCTCTTTTGACCGCTCAACATAGCCGGTTTGGCGCTGAACATCAATGCCTAACTGGCTATATCGAGCAGTTATCTCCCCCTGAATATCCGCAATCAGGTACTTAAACATGCCTACTTTTGAAAAAATACAGGACAAGTACACTACTCACCACAGACAGCTGACTCCATGAAGATCTCAAAGGTTTATACTGAACAACAATCTTCTCATCTGACTTTTGTTTGGGGTCAGTATCCTCATCTGAGTCAATCTCCAGAGCCTTCTCTTTATAGTTCTGATACAATACTGCAGCCTCTACAGGACCAAACAATACAATTATTAACAACAGAAGGAATACAGCACCTTACAGAAAATAAGCAAAATATTGGTTATCTTTGAGAACACTTAAGGGCCCTTTTATTAAAGCGTGTTAAAATTTTGCACATGCAAATGTGAATGCAAAATAACTACAAAGCCTCCTTGTTAACTGCTGGAGCATTCCCCATATCTGTCCGTACATTTATCCCCGATTCTATATATGCCGTCCAAATTTGTGCGTGCTGCCAAGATGCACATGCAATTTAATTGGCTAGCGAGCTGTTAGCCATCAATAATTGGATGCCAACAAGCAATTATTGACATTGATTGGCACCAATTAGAATTTGTGCATGCAACTGGCTGTGCACTATTCTAGAACATTGGATGACTAAATCCCACTGGGGGGATTCAATATATGGTGCCTAAAAGGTTCACGTAGAAAACATTTCCACCTAAGTGCATTCTATAAGGAGCACCTAGATTTAGGCATGGTATATAGAATACGCTTAGTTGAAACCCTAGTGCCTAAATCTATGCGCCTCCATTTATACCAACAAAAATGCGGCATTAATCCCGGCATGTAGATTTAGGCGCAGAGGGCCATATTCTATAACAGTGCACGTAAATGTTGTAATGCCTATGAAACACCCATTTCCTCACCCATAACCATGCCCATTTTTACCTGTGTGCATTAAAATTTAGGCGCTGTGCATTACAGAATGCACTTAGCGATTTGCGTGTATACATTTTAATTATTGTCAATTAGTGCTCATTATTGCTTGTTAAGTGCAGTTAACAATGGCTTGTTAAGCCAATTAAGTTATGCACAATGTTACAGAATTCACTTGGATTTCAGCGTGGAACGCTAGGCGCGCTATATAGAGTTCGGGGGATAGTGCACAGCCCAAAAGGGTGTGTGGCCACGGGAGAGGCATGGACGTTCCAAAACATTGCATATAACGAGAACTAGAAATTGTATTATTTTTCTAACCATGAAATACTCAAAGTCTGCAAGATTTTCAGCAAAAAAAATGGGCTTCTTTGTATATATGAAATGATTCAAAAACTCCCTGTAAACACACACAAAAGGGCAGCAGAATCGTGAAAACCAAGCTGCAAATTTTCAAAACCCTTCTCATAGAATATACAGACAACCAGAGACATAATACTTTTAAAATAAGCCATCAAAAGCTAGCTTTGAGATGAGGCCAACTTCATAAAGGAAATAGTAAATAACCTCTGTTTTTTTTTACCACTATAAAGCAACATTTGGAAATGTTATGCATAAACAACAAGGGTCTATGTACAAAAGGACAAAAGGCTTTCCCTGATCCTGTGGTTATTGCAAAAATCTTGCAAATAAAGCAAAAATGTTATGCCTCGACATCACAGTGCTTCAGCGTCTAGAAAGCTAAATTCAAAGGGCCTTATTCAAAAGGGATATTCTCTCATTCTGTACAAATAGAAAAAAATCATTGTTGAATAAGGCCTAGAGCAGTGTTCATCATTATTTCTCAAAAGCACGGGTGACTGGCAAAAGAAAAAAAAAGAAGTAAATCTTTAATATGGGAGTGAGAATCTCCAAAGGACAGCGCATTCTGGGTAAAAGTGGGGCGAGGGGGGAAGCGGGAAACCAGTCCTCCCCAGTGATATAGCCAGTCTAACTGCTCAGGTGCATAGACAGCAACTGGTCCAAGTAAAGCAAAATCAGTTTCCCACAGTTCCTCTCTCTCCTAGCGTGTTAGACATGCAGAGGCATAGGGCAGAAACCCACCTTCGGGCTATTTCCAATTCAGATTGAACCAATTTTGTGGCTCCCTGTGTAATGGGAGCCCAGGGCAATTTGTCACCTCCTAATATCTGGCCCTGAACATCACTCCCCAACTCTCTCCTACCTTCCTTCCAATATTCTCCCCTCCCCCAACATTCTCTTACTCTCTCCCTCCCCTCTTTCCTTCCCTAGCTCTTCCATCCCTCTCCCACTCTCTGTCAACCTCAACCTTCTAATTCAATCTCTACCTGCTTCTCTCACCAGAAAGCCATCACCATCCTGCCTCCACTTCCTTCCCCTCCAAGCCGGCTGTCCCATTTATTAGCCCCTCCCCCTTACCATCTTCAGAGGCTTGCCACCAGGACCATTTCTAGAGAAGCTAATTTGTTTTCTTCTGGCATCATATGGCTCTCAGGGCCCCTTTTACTAAGCCGTGTAGGCGCCTACATGCGCCGAACATGTGCCAAATTGGAGTTAGCGCCCGGCTACCGTGTGGCCCTTGTGGTAATTTCAATTTTGGAGTGCGTCCGCTACGCGTGACTGAAAAATAATTTTTATTTTCTGGCGTGCTTAACGGACTCGTGTGCCAAGTGGCATTTGACGCGCGTAGGTCATTACCGCCCAAATTCTTTACCACTAGGTCTATGGCTGGCGGTAAGGTCTCAGACCCAAAATGGAAGCGCGGCAATTTTGATTGTGCCGCACGCCCATTTTCAGCCAAGAAAAAAAAAAAAAAAAGAGGTCTTTTTTTTACAGGCGTGCTAAAAAATGGATCGGCCTGCGCCCAAAAACCGCGCCTACACTGCTGCAAGCCATTTTTCAGTGCGCCTTTGTAAAAGGACCCCCTCAGTGAGTTTAAACCCCTCAGTGCCCAAACCCCTGTGCTATTCTATCAAAGGAGTCGGATTTACCATAAGGTTCAAACTCACTGAACTACTCACTGCCAGAAGAAAACAGAAGAGTTTTTCTGGAGGCAGCACTGGCACCAGGCTTCCCTAGGTCTAGAGGGAGTGCATACAGGGGAAACAGAATCCAGAAGCCGGTTAGAGTTACTGGGAATCACCACCGGCCTAGAGAGACTTAAAATGAATTCTCCATTCTATCATGCTTCTGTTTTATTCTACAATCTTCCAAACCTCTCTCTAATAGTGTTAGCTTTGCTATGTTACAACAAATTTCGTAATTTGACAGACAGAATGAGCATTTGAGGAAAGATGAGAGCAGGAAATTTATGGGGAACAAAGAGACTCTTATGTGCCTCTAGCAGAATAGTTTGGCCCTTTTTTGCTACCTGTCATTCTGTCACTCTTTTTGAGTTTTCCACAGAATTAATTTTCTCTTTTCCATCTTGCCAGATATTATTATTTGCAACTCAGTCCTATAACAGTAGTGAAGAGAACAAAAGCCACACCATGCTAACACTTTCCCTGGTGACACAGTCTCTGGAGATATCTGGTAGCAGCGGCGTGGGAGCAGTCTGCCCCGGGTGCACGCCGCTGGAGAGCAGCCGCACGCCTGTCAGCTCCACTGTTTCCCTGCTCCCTCTGCCCCGGAACAGGTTACAAGGCATTTTGTTTTGTTTTAAAGGAAATGGCCATACAGCAAGTTAACCACTTGCCACGTGGCCATTTCCCAGTGGAGCCCTTAGTGACACCTATTTAGGAAGCGGTAAGGGCTCCCTCACTAACCTGGTGGGAACTGGGCAGCACACGGTACTGCCCGATTACTGCCGCGTAAGCTCCTGGTGCAGAAAATTGAAAATAAAAAACTGGCCAGCTGGAAATGGCACACGGAGGGAGCAAGAACTACTGCTCGGCTCCTGCAGTAGCCCAGTGGTAGTGCCTGATTGGTGCGTGTTTACGTCAGGGTAGCTGTACCGTAGCGTTGTAAAAGGGTCCCTAAATCTGTTAGCGCACCTTAATAAAAAGGACCCCTTAATGTGTTAAAACTTTTTAACACATACTAGTAAACTACTGTTAACCAGTGCCTGTAGTGGGAGCACTGTTACAGAATCACTCTCCCATGTGTGTTAAATTGATTTTAAATGCACTTAATTCTTTTAATGCACACTAAAGAACTAAAGGGGTCCTTTTAATCAAAGGCATTAAGCCCTGTGGGATGGATTCTATAAACAGCTCTCAAAGAGTCCCTTTTACGAAGCAGCGGTAAGCTAAAAGGGAAGCACCGGCATATACCCAGCGGTAATTGGGCAGTGCCACACGCTGCCCAGTTACCGCTGGGTTAGCGTGGGAGCCCTTACCGCCACCTCAATAGGTAACTGCGCCTCTCGAAATGGCCGCGCAGCATGTACTTCACTTGCTGCACAGCCATCTCTTGAAGAAAACTAAGATCTGCCTTTTACCCACAGCGGTAAAGCGGGGCCCTGGCGCATGTCAGAAACATGCACCAACGCCAGCGCAGGCCCCTTTTTGCCGCAGCTTCGTAAAAAGACCCCAAAATTAGGTGCCGGGGGAAAAAAATCTGTGTTAATCGCTATTCTGTAAAGGTCATGCAGCTTTTATAGAACAGCTGCAGCTTTTATAGAACAGCGCTTAAATGTGGATTTCGCGCCTAACTTTGGCGCCAGACTTATGCCTGCTGAAACCTGGTGTAAATTCTGGTGCCCAAGTTGCTCACTGACCCAGTATTCCAGAACTACGCATGCAAATTTTCGGAATGCCCCAACATGTCCATGCTGGTCCCATGGCCACGCCCCCTCTTGAGATATGCGCTATGGGAGTTAGGCGCACAGTTACATGTACGCAGAAATATTAATGAGTGCCAATTAACATCAATAATTGTAGTTAGCTCTCAATTATTGTCATTGAGCTCATTAAGCAATTAATTTGTGCACACATCTCAGATGCACACACAAATTGGAAAATGGGGGGTTACTGTCCAATTTACCACAGAGTAACTGCTTGCACAGAGCCGAGTTAAGGAGTTCTGCGGTAGTTTAGAAGATACTACACAGTAAACGGCACATTAATCCCCTAATTCTATATATAGCACTTAAAATTGTGCATGTAAATTTGGGCGTATGCCCACATTGTGTGCAAAATTTAATTGCTTAATGAATCAATTTGCACTGATAAATTAGGCACTAACAATGAATTATCGGTGCTAACTGGCAATAATTGGAATTTTGACAAACTTGTCCAATCACACATAATGGACTTGACACATGCCGTGCTTTGGCTACATTGCCTGTATCAGGAGTCCTAACAATAAAATTAAACGAATAAATACAAACAATAAAAATGCTGGAAATAAATAGCATAAATATAATCATGCTTAAAGGATACACATAATGAAACACATATATGAAAAAAAAAACAATATTTATGTATAACACATATATAAAATAACTGTTTTGAGTATATCATAAATAAAAGAGATATGTGTATATGTAAAAAGTATCTATACATAACACTAGTTGTAGGCTCAATGTGGCTTACCCAATACTGTAGTGCAGGCTACAGTTAGTAAAATACAATTAAACAATCTCTCTATATAAAACACACCTCCAACATTCTAATGAAGCCTCACTTTCCCAACGTTCTAAAGTGAGGCGGCAGAGAACATCAGTGTTTGCCCCGCCCATGCGCTGCTGATTGGCTGTGCCTCAGGTGATGCACACAAAGTACGGTTCCACCTCCCAAACACTCACATGGACTTAGAAACCACCAAGCCTTTGAATGGGACTGGTGCTGCAGAGGAGCAGGAGTGGGACAGCGAAGAAAATGCAGCAGCGTTCAGGAAAAAAAAAAACAAACACACACGAGTCCCGCCCCTTCCTGAGGAGGGGGTAGCTACCAGCACGGGGACCAACCGCGAGGAAAGCGCGGACGAAGAACGCCACTAAACAACCACTACATCGCGGACCTTACCCTGCAAGCTGTTCATGCGGTGAGTCTCCAAGCCGGCGTTCAGTGCCTACAACAGAGACTTCCAAACACATGCGCCCTCAGCCCCGCCCCCCTACAGAACGCCACCCACATTCCACACTAAAACCAAACCAACCCCCCCCCTCCCAAAAAAAACCACCCAAACGGAAACCTCCGGCGCCCAACCCCCCCTTAAAAAAACGGATAATAGCCCACCTGAGTGCCCAGCTGAAATCAGTGCCTACAAGGAGACCTCCAGACACATGCGCCCTCAGCCCCGTCCCCCCCTACAGAACACCACCCACATTCCACACTCGAAAAAAAAACCCATATCTACTCCTACTGCCTGCCTGCAACGGATCCCTCTGGTTTCAACAAAAATACAAGTGCCTACAAATACCACATCAGAGTGCCCTGCTGAATTAAGATTACTGTATCACACTCACACGCAGAGAATCACCCCCTACCAGCCACAAAAAAAACCCCACATCTAATATGGACAATCAGCATCACTCACTAACACACATACATACAACCAAACTGCCCACCACCCAAAATGCCACACACTGCCATGGACAGACAACATCTTGCTTTCACACTCATACACACACACTCCCTCCCCCAACCCCCTTAATACAAAAACTGAAACAGTAAAAACCTACATCTCTCTCTTACAAACACCCACAGAATCCCATAATCCCCCCCCCCCCAAAAACACAAACACTCATACAGAACAACCCTACCCCACAAACATCCCCCTACAAACACCCCCCACAAAATGGCACACACACCCACAGACACCCACAACCCCCCTCAAAACCACAAACACTAATACAGAACAACGCTACCCTACCCCACAAACACCCCTCCCCCCCAAAAAAAACAGCATACACCCATAGACCCCCACAACCCCCCTCAAAACCACAAACACTCATACAGACTTTACAACTTAAAAAAAAAAAAACTCTTTTCCTTTTTAAAAAAAAATATATCCCTTAATATCAAACAGAAAAAGAAAACAAAAAAAAAAACCACATGCTAGCGCCCGTTTCATTTGTTTTGGAAACGGGCCTTTTTTACTAGTGTAATAATAAGACAGTAATCGAATATGCAAGGTATAAAACAACATAATAAAAAGATAATTAAAGACAATAGAGTCCATGAATTTTGCTGTAACAAAGAAGTAAGTAAGTTAGGTTGAGTCTGGAAGGTAAGCCTTCTTGAACAGGGTGGTCTTCAGTAATTTCCTGAAATTTAGATGGTTCTGAATTGATCTTAAGATTTTCGGTAGTGCATTACATAGCTGTGTGCCTATGAAGGAGAAGCTGGATGCATAGGTAGATTTGTATTTAAGGCCGTTGCAATCTGGATAATGTAAATTTTTATGAAGGATCAGGAAAAGCAGGAACTATTAGATTTCACATGTATCCAGGAACTTCTCCGTAAATAATCCTATTATTTGTTGGATGTACGATTCTTGGAGTGATTGTATCTTTCCTATAGTTCGCTGGAGTTCTTTTTCTTTATATTACTTATTTAGACTTTTTTATGCAAACCACCTAGTCTTGTTTTTCAAATTAGGATGTATATAACATCACATCATAAATATAAACATATATATATGGTGCCTGAAAATTCCATACGGTAAAAAAATATACCTAGGTGTATTCTCTACAGTACCCCTAAATTTTACAGAATACGTTTAAATTCCCACACGGTATATATAGAATAACGTCGAGCGCCTCTCCATGTGACCAAATTTGGTCATGTCCATTTAGGCCATGTTTTACTTGGCGTAAATCCCAACGTCTATACTAGGCGCAGAGAGGGTGTATTCTACATACATTTTAGAAATGCCCATTCCATGCCTATAGCTATCCCCCTTTTCCACTGTATGACTCAAAATTTACGCGCACCACGATATAAAATAGGCTTAGCACATTGTTTGCGTAAATCATAATTAATGCCAATTAGTGCTGATAATTGCTTGTTAGCATTCAACTGACAGCGCTGATTAGCTAGTTAACCAATTAAGTTACGCGAATTGTTACAGAATATGCTTCGATTTCCGCATGGAAATTAATGCGTGATATATAGAATTTAGGGAATTGTGACTCCTCCCAGGCTCCTCCCCTGAGCGTGCCTAGTTAAAAAATAAGTGCTGGCTTGCATCATCATTTTTCCTCTCAATGGGGCCCTTTTACTAAGACGCATAGGTGCCTATGCGTGTCCAACATGCGTCAAATTGAAACTACCGCTCGGCTACCGTGTGCCCCAGACGGTAATTCTATTTTTCACGCACGTCCAAAATATGCAGCAGAAAATATTTTCTATTTTCTACCGCGTGGTGCTAATGGGCGGTAATCGGCAGTGTACATGCACTGACGATTACCGCCCGGTTAATGCGTGAGACCTTGCCCCTAAGTCAATGGGTGGTGGTAAGGTCTCAGGCTGAAAATGAGCACGCGCTGGTTTTAATTTTGTTGCATGTCCATTTTTGGCCACAAAAATAAAGGCCTTTTTCACATGTGCGCTGAAAAATGGACCTGCGTGCGTCCAATACACATGCCTACACCAGCGCAGGTCATTTTTCAACACACTTTAGTAAAAGGACCCCAATATTATCCCCATACAAGCAATGAATTCTTAGATATACACCCTACCCCCAACCAATTTTGAGGTAGGTGGATGATCCTTTGAGAATCTGTGGCTTACCTTCCCCATCAAAGACTCCTTGTCCTCTCATCATTTTCCTCTGTTAACACATTTGCGAGACATAAGGGGGGAAAAAAGACAAGAGCAGAAATGTGAGACCACATAACACATCACTACAGATGCTTTCTAACAGCCTGTTTCTGCGAGTTCCACTTTCCAGTTTCTGTTGGCATTTAGAACTCACACAGCTATGGCTTTGTTGACACTACACAGGCATTCCCTGAAAACAGCTCCACAGCAGAGTTCAGGGGCAAAGAACTAGCTCAGAAGCACATCAGCATTAAGGGGAAGGGAAATGGGACTTGATATACCGCCTTTCTGTGGTTTTTGCAACTACATTCAAAGCGGTTTACATATATTCAGGTACTTATTTTTTTTTTTTGTACCAGGGGCAATGGAGGGTTAAGTGACTTGCCCAGAGTCACAAGGAGCTGCAGTGGGAATCGAACTCAGTTCCCCAGGATCAAGGTCCACTGCACTAACCACTAGGCTACTCCTTCGCTCAGGGGCCTTTTACTAAGCCAAGTAAGTGTCTACGAACACCCAACGCGCGCCAAAATGGAGTTACCACCCAGCTACCACGTGGCTCTTGCGGTAATTTCATTTTTGGCAGGTGTTTGGTACGCGCATCCAAAAAATATTTTTTTTCATTTTTGGACGCGCATAATGGGTGCACGCCAAGTGGCATTTGACACGCGTAGCTCATTACCGCCCGGTTGCCGTGTGAGACTTTACTGTTAGGTCAACGGCTGGCGGCAAGGTCTCAGACCCAAAATGGACGCGCGGAAATTTTCATTTTGCCGCACGTCCATTTTTGTAAAAAATTTTTAAAAGGCATTTTTTTGCAGGTGCGCTGAAAAATGATTCTGCGTGCTCCCAAAACACACGTCTACACTGCTGTAGGCCATTTTTCAGCACACCTTAGTGAAAGGACCCCTAAATTACTAGCTTTCTATCATCCTTCAAAAGTACCTAGAAACTATTATTAGGGAGCACAATTCTTCTGAGATCAGAACAAATTCTTTATTTATAAAAATATATATGATAGTGCCTTCAAAGGATCAAAACATGTGTTTTAGACTTAGAAGAACAAACTTTGGACTACGAACTCTATGCGCCTTGCAAAAGTAAAAAAAAAAAAAAAAACAACCAACATCAGCAGGATATCAAGATAAGACACAATGAAAGTCCACTTTCTCTTCATGTCTTAGTCTTTTTCTGAGGTGGTTTTTTTTCTTCTTTTTTTCGAGAACTGTTTTATGCTTTACAGTTATTCTACTTACAGCTGTTATGACTGGCCTGCATTTCCCTGCATAATTTCTACAGGCCACCCTGCAGAGCTTATCTATCAATTTATTAAAAGCACTCAGAGCCTGAAGCACATAATGCAAATGAGGCCAACAAAAGCCAATAAATCCAGCAATTGGCACTTCAAAGTAAATCTGTTTGGCTGACCTTTGGGGCCTAATTTTTAAGTGCTTCTATTATTCAGCTGCATAACATGAGGGAGCTACTAAGAGAGGATTAAATAAGAGGGTCTTGCATACCTCATGATTATCCCTGTGATATATGAAATATAACACACTTCCTACAGTTATCTTTGGTCTTGAATGCCAAGTTTTAAGCTGGATAACATAGTACGGTTGCTGTATTAGTCCACTTGAAAGGCAACAAAGGGAAATAAAACTAAGCAAAAGAAAGGAAAATAAAGTGATACCTAAATGGAGACACCCAGTTATAGAACGGCCCCCAAAATGCATTGTTTTTCGAACAAAAAACAAGTATCACTTTATTTTCCTTTGTTTTATTTCTGTTTAATCATTTTTAAGTTGTGCGTTGCCATGTTGATCTCTTTTAAAAGTATTAAATATGGGGGCTGGCATTCAGACCGTGGAAGGCAGCCTGGCTAACTCCCGTGGTCAGTGCTGAGCCTGGTTATTCAATGCCGGGCCGTTTCCAGTGACCAGCATTGAATAAATACCCGGTTTATTTTGGGACGTTTAAACTTAACTGGCCAAGCCAATATTCACTGCTGGCCGGTTAAGTTTAAATTGGCCACAGGCAGGCCAGCTATTTCGCCGGCCTGATTTGGCTGCCAAACGTTGCCAGCGATGCACTGAATATTAGCGGATAGCCGGTTACATCACGTGATATAACCGGTTAGTCTCTAACCCCCGGATTCTATATAGTGCAACTTAAGTTATGCGCGCACATCTGGTCGGGATTTGTGAATGCAACTTAGTTAACAAGCCAATCAGCGCTGATAACTGCCAAATGACAAGCAATTATTGACACTAATTGGCATTAGTTAGAATTTACCCACACAACTGTCTAAGCGTATTCTGTAATATGATGCGCGTAAATTCTAAGACGCATTGTTGAAAAGAGGGCATGGCATGGATGGGGTCATGGGCATATCACAAATCTATGCGTGCTGTTATAGAATACACTCTGTCCGCACCGAATTTAGTCATCGTGATTTACGCTAAGTTTTACTTGGCATAACTGCCAGCAACTAAATTTAGTCACGCGCCAATTTTTATTTTGCTGCATGTCCATTTTTGGCCAAGAAAAAAGGCCTTTTTTGCAGGTTCACTGAAAAATGGACCTGCGGGCATCCAATACATGCATCTACACCAGCACAGTCCATTTTTCAGCGCACCTTAGTAAAAGGACCCCTAATATTACCTGAGGCAATGGAGGGTTGTAACTGGGGCAGCAGTGGGATTTAAACAGGGCACCTATGAATGTCAAGACTGGTGCTCTAACCACCAAGCTACTCTAGTGCGAATCCTGCACCTCACGTTGGTGTGAATGCCAGCCCCCATGCTAGGCACGGTTAGGCAGCATTCCTTAATTCTGTGTGCAACTTTTTGGAACATCTCTCACACGCCCCCTTTTGAGATACACACCATGATCCCGATGCTCGAAACTTCGGTGCTATTCTGAATAGCACTGTAAAAATAGCACCGGAACAGTGCAGAACACCACCCTAATCCTTAACGCTAATGAGATGCAAATATAGGCACACTCACAGCACTGAGAATTAGAGTTCAGTGGGAGGACTGAACTTTGGCATGGGTCGATTGTGCTTGGTGCATGCGCAGAAGAGTTCTATGGTAAGTTTGGCTCATGTGCTCATGCGCTTGATAAAATCCGAACGTGAAGCATCCATTGGCGTCTGTTTTCTGCAGGCTAAATATAAGCATTTTTACATTTTTTTTAGCTTGGATGCTTATATTTCAATGCAGGAAACAGACACCAATGTGTGCTTTCACTGGGCGTTTTAACATTTTTTTTTAGCTTGGACACTTTAAATTTAGACGCAGGTAACAGACGCCAATGTCTGCTTTTCCATGGGGCTGCTGTTTCTTATGACCAGCGGCTTAAGAGCTTTCACGGCCTTCCTTCTGCTTCCAAAAGCAATCAAAACCGACAGATTTTGCAGAAAGAATCATGAGAGAAGAATAGAATCACGGGATTTCCTCTCGTCCAACACCCTAATGCCTGCTCCAACCTGGAGTTATTTTATGCAGCGGTAAGGTAGTTTAGTTTCAGGTGCTCTTTTCTGAGCACTGGAGAGGAATTAAAAATGACCTCATTAACATGAGCTTCACTACATTTGCATGCTATCTGCACTAGTGTCTTGTGCACTCATTGTTTCCTGCACTAGACCCCTCTGAACATTCTGCACAGGTAATTGCAGGTATTAGTACGGCGCTAATGGCCTCTAGCGCCTGCGTTTACTTTTGAGGATCAGGGCCCATGAGAGTTAGGCATTGTGCCTTATAGAATATCACACATCCAGATGCACATGCAAATTTTAATGAGTGTCAATTAACATCTATAATTGGTTGCTAGCATTGATGGTTTAGAACTCATTATCCAATTATTTGTGTGCACATTTTGGGTGTGCAAATTTGGGCAGCATATAGAGAATCTGGGGGTTTATAGGCCAGATACCTCTTCCTCAGTTCAGGATGATATTTTGCTTACCTGGTCCTAACCTGAGACAACTGTTTCTGTCCTTTGAAAGCTAGTCATAAAGAGAGAAATTCTACACACAGCGCCAAAATTTAGGCACCAAGATCAGCGCCCAACCTTTACAGAATAGCAGCCTAGCACACAGGTCACAGGCTCATGCCTAACTTTGGTGACAGACTTACTCATAGAAACAGGTTTAAGTCTGGCACCAAAGTTAAGCACAGATTAGCAGTATTCTATAACTTGGTGCCTAAATTTAGTCAGGGGTCTGAGCACTACGCATATTCTATTAACCACGCCTGTTATAGAATAGCGCTAAGCATGTTTTTTTCTGCACCAATTTTTTCAGCACCATATATAGAATCTAGTCCTTCGTGCATAACCACCCATGCTCCACCCATATGTACACCCCCCTTGCAGTGAGACGCTATGACACCTAGGCACTACCTTATAAAACAGAATATTGGTGCCTGTCGATCAATGGCACCTTTGATGTGTGTGACTGTGCCTCTAGGTATCAGTTCACAGTATTGTCTCCAAATGCATATATACTTGGGGGATCTTTTACTAAGCCGCAGTAGCACTTTTAACTTGCAGTAGAAATCAGCTGGTGGTAAATGCCGAGACTATGGGTTTCTCAGTATTTACCACCAGCTGATTTCTACCATGAGCTAAAAATGCTACTATGGCTTATTAAAAGACTAATTAAAAAAGGCCCGTTTCTGTCAGAAATGAAACGGGCGCTAGCAAGGTTTTCCTCGGAGTGTATGTTTGAGAGACAGTGTGTGTGAGAGATGGAGAGTGTGATAGACAGAGAGTGTGTCAGAGAGAGTGTATATGAGACTGAGTGAGTGCCCCCTCCCCCCTCCCTTTATGGTCTGAGGCCCCCTTCCACCCCCACCTTTCTGTTCTCAGGACCCCCCTCACCCCCTCCCTCCAGCCACCCCTGTCCAGCGACCCTCCTCTCCCCCTGCCCCCCCTGCAGCCAACCATTTGTCCAGCAACCCTCCTCTCCCCCTGCCCCCCCTGTAGCCACTCATGTCCAGCAACATGGGTGGCTGCAGGGGGGGCAGGGGGAGAGGAGGGTCGCTGGACATGGGTGGCTGCAGGGGGGCAGGAGGAGAGGAGGATCGCTGCTGGACATGGGTGGCTGCAGAGGGGGCAGGGGAAGAGGAGGGTCGCAGGACATGGGTGGCTGCAGGGGGGGCAGGGGGAGAGGAGGATCGCTGCTGGACATGGGTGGCTGCAAGGGGGGCAGGGGAAGAGGAGTGTCGCAGGACATGGGTGGCTGCAGGGGGGCAGGAGAGAGGAGGGTCATTGTTTGATGCGCCGCTGGCTCCAGTCCGTGCCACTTGCTCCAGCTGTGAGTGACGTCAGCCTGGCTACGGAGCCTAGCTCAAGAAGGTGGCACGGACATAGGCAGTTCCCGATTAGAACATTGGTGGTGAGAATTATTATATAGGATCTCCTTGGTTAGGCTAGTATTCCATAAAGGAAAGTAAGCACCTACATTGCTTTACAGAATAGGTTTCTACCGGTTAACCGTATTGTACAATTGCCCTCAAAATGTATTCTTAGTCCAATAAAAAGGGGTATCATCACCCTGTTTTCATAATGTTCTATTTATTAAGTTGTCAGCATCACTACACTTTATTTAGGCTTTACTGAAAGTTTTTTGAAACTTTTTGAGGTTTTTTTTTCCTCTGCTTGCTTTTACAGGTGCATATCCCAAGAATACTTTAACAGGACTTTAAAGCTCTTGCATTAAAAATATTTTCCAGCCACATTTGCTGTCCTCAGCACTGGGTCAACATTAATACATTAACTAGGGCCAGGCTCGTACCAGCGGGATTTTCCCCATGTCCTGTACTCAGCACCAATGGCCCCACCGTATCAAGGATATTCTTGACTGAGGCATTTAACATGCGTGTAATCCTTCTATTGGTCATTCTGAATGGAACAGTGATAGAGGCATATACATAGGGGAAACAGTACAGTCTACAATTCTTAACAGTAATTTAAAAGGGCAAGGATGATTTATTTACAGTTAAATGAACTTGTTACAAATTCAACATTTGTTGTGTTTCTAATCAAGAGAAAAACTGATGTAATACACGAATTGTACTTAGGAACATTTTTACGAAACCTGATCTTCATGAATTATGCCAGAATTGTTGATTTCCAAATGTGCAATATAGTGTCCATGATTAAGATAAATGATCTCATCATCTAAAAATGTAGAGGGTAATTTTATAAAGGGTTGCTTTCTTTAAGTGGTAAACTATGCACCCACACTGGCAGTATTGAATCATTTATGCACGGATGACGCCACATTCAAGCATTACTGGCCTTTTATGACATACGAACTGGCGCAAAAGCATGCTTTGAAATGATAGCATGCACTTTGTCAGTGGCATGCATGGGGTGGATTTTGATCAAAACATGCCTAGATTATGATATACTGTCATTTTCACGTAGCATTGACAAATATCAGTGCTGGGCTATGATAAACGCTGGTGCGTGATTATCGCATCTTAAAAGGGCTTACATGGTTCATGGCTCATATGTCCTGCGGTATGTTCTGAATTGGCGTGCGCTAAAAAATATTTTAATTTTTGCTCGACTTGTAACCACTCGCCTCCACCTACCCTCCTCTCTTCCTTCCCATTCACATTAATTGCTTTGATTACTTTATTTATTTTTTGTCTATTAGATTGTAAGCTCTTTGAGCAGGGACTGTCTTTCTTCTGTGTTTGTGCAGCGCTGCGTATGCCTTGTAGCGCTATAGAAATGCTAAATAGTAGTAGTAGTAATAGTAGATGGGCATGTCTGGGGGGGCAGAGAATGGGTGATCCAGTGTTAATCCAACCACATTTGCTGTCCTCGGCACATGGGTCTATGTTAATACATTAACTAGGCAGAAATAGGGTGGAGAGGGCCTAATATCAAGAGATCAGTCACCACACACAAGGGTAAGATGCATCTTACCCTTCCTTGTGTGTGGTGATTGATCTCTTGATATTGGGCTCTCTCCACCCTATTTCTGTTGTGTTCGATTGCTGTGGAGAGTGTGGACCCCGCTTTGTTTTTCAATACATTAACTAGGGCCACGGAATCTTAGCGGAGATTGGATGGCAACGCTGGTAACTGGGAAGCAAAACCACTGCTGGGCAGACTTCTGCAGTCTGTGCCCTGATCGTGACTGAATAGATATGGATGTTGAAGTGTAAATTTTAAGGGGCTTCGACGTTAGCTTCAACACTTTTAGTACAAGAACAGTGCTGGGCAGACTTCTACGGTCTGTGCCCTGAGAATAGCAAGGGCAAAATCAAACTCAGGTACACATATAAAGTATCACATACCATGTAAAATGAGTTTATCTTGTTGGGCAGACTGGAAAACTCTTTTTATTGGAAAAAACTAAAAACAAATAACATACAAATCAAAAACAAGCCCCTAGCTATACACGGTCCTCCTATCTATGTACACCCCCTCCCCCTCCTCAATAGTACAGTGGAAACTGTTTATTAGAAAGACCAAAGAAAAAAACCGGACATGCAAATCAAACCCCAGGCTCCTAGCTAGACATGGTCTGCCTATCTATGTACACCCCCTCCTCAATAATACAATGGATCAACCCCCCCCCCCCCGACCCCCCACAACCCCTTCAGACAACTGGCACACAATCCCCTGGGAAGCATGTCCCCTCATGGCGGCTTAAGCCTCACGTGTCTCCACCACCTCGAAGCCACCCCCACCCCTTTTTCCACCCTTTCCCACTTCGCCGCTTCCTGCACCGCCCTTACCACATCCCAGCTGACTACCTCCGCCGGCCGGACCTCCTGGTACAGGGACACCCTGCAGCGCGCCATCCAGAGGCAGTACCGCAATATCACCGAAATCAGAAAGCGTGTTACCGGATCCCCGCGTCCCTCTCCACCCTCTGGGCCATACACCCAGTCCGCATAGCTGTAGTTGCGGAAACTGGGGATCTGCAGCAACGAGGAAACCCGGTCAGAGACCTGGACTGTAAATGGGCACCTCACCAGGAAATGCTCCATCGTCTCTTCAGTTCCAGCACATTCCTCCCGTGGGCACCCTCTATCCCGCACATTGCGATATTTCAAATTTCCTCGGACGTACAGTCTACCGTGAAAGGACAGCCACGCCAGGTCTTTATACTTCACCGGGATGCGGTTCGAAGCAATCAACCGTAACCCCTGCTGCATCCGTGGGGCCGGCGCGTCCCTCAGCGCCAGAGGAGCTGAGAACACCTGCGCCCGTACTCTGTCCATCCAGACCCCCCGTTGTCCTGCCTTCACCTCCCCCACCGTCAGCCCCCACACCCTCACCAATTTCACTAGGGTCTTGCAATAACTCACCCCCCCCGGAGCCCCCCTTCGCAGTGCCACTACCCTCCCCCCCTCCCGCCATAGGTCCCAATATCTCGGCCACCACTGCAGGACACTCCTAGCCCACCCCGGTGGCTCCCGCCCTACCGCCCTCCCCAGATTGAACTGCAGGAACAAAGCGCTGAAAAACAGGACTGGGTTTATCATGCCCACCCCCCCCTCCCTCCTAGGCAGATAGGTAACATTCCGTTTTACCGGATTCGTCCTGTTGCCCCAGAGCAGCCGGAAGAACACCCCATACAAGGCCGTGTACCGGCTCTCCGGCAGCAGGCAGATGTAACTGACGAACAGAAACAAAGGAACTAAGTGTGCCTTGATGAGCTGTACCCGCTCCCCCATGGTCATTTTCCACCCCTTCCATCTATCCACCCTCCCCTTCACTTCTTGGAGACACCTATCCCAGTTGTAGAGCCTATAATCCCCCTTCTCGAAGTATATTCCCAAGACCCGTATACGTTCCACAGCTGTAGGAAACCTACCTCCCAACTCAAATTGCAGCCCCTGATCCCCAACCCACAGGCTATTGGACTTTTGAAAATTGACCTGCGACGCTGTTGCCTGCGAGTATTCCTGGATCAGGTTCTGCAATCTACCTCCCTCCCTCTGGTCCGCTACCCACACTGTAACGTCATCTGCATACGCCACGACCCTTAACTGGTTATTGTCCCCCACCTCCACCCCTTCCAGCCCCTCCGCCCCCCCCTTCTCCAGCCGTCTTATAAAAGGGTCGATGGCGTATGCATACAACAGCGGGCTGAGTGGGCACCCCTGTCGGACCCCTGCCCCTACCTCAAACCCCTGCCCTCTCCACCCGTTAACCAGGGGAAAACACCCCGCATGCCGATAGAGTAGCTGTAATTGCTCTATCCAACCCTTCGGAAACCCATAGCGCTCCAGAATGCTCCATAGGACACCCCACTGCACTCTATCAAACGCTTTTTCCTGGTCGAGTGTTACCAACAGCCTACCATGCCCTCCCACTCTACTGCGTTCTACCCCCTCCCGCACCCACGCTGCAGCTTCCAAGACCCCTCTCCCTTTAACCCCACATGCTTGCGAGGCTGCTAGCAAATCCCCAGACACCTGCCTCATTCTCTGGAATAGCATTCGCGCAAAGATTTTTCGATCCGTATTAAGCAGTGCTATAGGCCGCCAGTTGGCCAGCATCGCCGGGTCCTTCCCCTTACTTAGTAGGATAAGAGCCGCCTCTGTCAAGGAACTAGGCAAGGAACCCTCCAACTGGGCTGCCCCCCATACCCTCACCAGGATCGGCACCAGCTGCTCCTTAAAGGCCTGGTAGAACTCAGTTGTTAGCCCATCCGGCCCCGGTGAGGTCTTCCTGTGGAGCGCCCCGATGGCTTCCTCCACCTCCTGTTCTGTCCACGGGTTCAAGAGGGCCTGAAGCTGGGGTCCCCCGTGACCTATCCCCGGGGTTCCTTCCACATAACACTCCATCTGCTCCATATCAATCTGCTGGGCTGAAAGGAACGCCGCAAAGTGGTCCCTCACTGCCCCCAGAATCCCCTCCTTGGTGTCCTGCAGGACCCCCTGTGCATCCCGCACCCCCTCCATCACCCTGCGCGCCCTCCGCTCCCGGCAGCATGCGAAGGGGTCCGGGCTACACATTTTCCCGAAGTCCCGCTCATACACCAAGGAGGTGTAGCGGTTGTACTGTACCTGCTCCAGGAGTGCTTGGAGATCATGTATTTCTTCCTCCCTCCCCCCTTGTGAAATCAATGTGTCCCTCTTTTTCTTTATTGCCATGCCCAACTTTGTCCTTTCCCTCCCCTCCCTTCTCGCCTGTCTGAGAAAGAATCCCCGCGTTCGTCTTTTCACTGTATCCCACCACTCCCCCAATGACTGAAATGCCCCCTGCACTGACACCTGATCTTCCAAAAACCGGCGGTACTCCTCCCGCACCTGCTCGCTACCTAACCACTTTAAATTTAGTCGCCATAACCCCCTCCCTGGCCTCTGCGCTGCCGCCCCCCCCACCTGAAGGAGGACCATGTGGTGGTCTGAAAAGTCCACGTCCACGGTTCGTGGACCCCCCAGACAAACCCCCTTCTTTACCAGGAATCTATCGATTCTACTTTTACACTGCCCTCGAAAGAACGTGAACCCCTCCTGTTCCTCACAGAAGGCCACATGCGCGTCTACCAGCTCCGCCTCCCGCATGATCCCTGCCAGCCTCACCCCGTCATAGCCCACCTGTACCGATCGTCCCCCACTATCCTTTTTCCGCAATATGGTGTTAAAATCTCCCCCCCAGACTACTTGGCGCGAAGTGTATAGGTAGGGCTTGATCTTCCCAAAGAGGAGCACCCTTTCCTTCTTGCTTTGGGGCCCGTACACATTCACCACCCTCAGTGCTCTATCCTCCCAAATCGCATCCACAACAAGACATCTCCCCACCCCCAGCTCCACCACTCGCTGAATATTCACCCGGTGGGACTTAAATAAGATCCCCACCCCACCATACCTCTCCCCCGCCAACCCCCACACCGAGGGACCCCACTTCCAGGCCCGCCTTGCCCGCCTGATCACCTCAATGGACCGCAGCCGAGTCTCCTGGAGCAGGAAGCAATCTGCTTGGACCCTCGCGAACCAGTCATACGCTAAACCCTGCTTCTTCGGAGAGGCGATGCTGGCCACATTCAGCGTGGCAAATGTCAACACTAAGCCTGCCATCCTCATTGCGAGTCACGGGTCTGCTCACTCCCAACTTCTTTCCTTATCTCCTGGGATACCCCCTTCTTACCCTGAAGCAGGTCCTCTGCTATGCGGTCTACATCATCCCCTGCCAAATCCCCCTCCCCCCCCCCGCAGCCGTCCTGTCTGCACCTTACCCCCCCCTCCCCCTTTCTTCCTTCCTTTCTTCTTTGCTCTATCCGGACCCACCCCCTGATCCCTCCCTCTCCCCTCTTCACCCCCGCCCCCTACCTCCTCCTCCGAGTCCTCCACCTCCCCCAAGTCCTCCAAGTCCTCCAGATCCTCCTCTAGCTCCACTCTGTCCCCCCAAGCCTGCACTTGGGCCTTCACCACCTGCCCGGCCCCCTCAGCTTTCCTCTTACTCCCCTTTCCCCTCCCTCCCTCCCTTCCCTCTTCCTCCTCCCTCACCCCTCCCCCTCCCCCCAGAGCCTTCCCGCCCTTCTTCCTACCACCAGTACCCTCCTCCAGTGCTTCCTCATATTTCCGTTTGCCCTCTCCAATCCCCCCTGCCGCCCCCTCTTCCTCCATTAACTCCACCTCTTCTCCTTCCCCTGTTCTTCCTCCTCCCTCCCAACCTCCCTATCCTCCTCCTCCTCCTCCAACACCTGAAATCTGTTCCCCCCCCTCTTCCCCTGCAGCGACCCCTCCCTGCCCACCCCTACTTTCCCCCCCCCTCCGAAACTTCCCTTTCCTCTGTGGCACTTGTACCCACTCCCCCTCTCCCCCCTGCTCCACTCCTGACCCAGCCCCCTGCCGCCCCCCCTCCTGCATCCCCTCCTTCTCCCCCCCTTGCCCCTCCCTGCCTATCACCCCCTGCCCTATCCCCTCCTCCATTACCCCCCCTCCCCGTCCCTTCCCCCACATATCCCACTCGTTATGGGCCGCCCTAGGGCAGTTCCGATATGCATGGCCTAACCCGCCGCAGAGGTTGCACCTGATCGCGGTGCAGTCCTCTGTGGCATGCTGATCCCCGCATCTTCCACACTTTACCACTGGGCATGACATGCTGAAGTGCCTAAACGAACCACATCTGAAGCACTGCCGCGGCTGCCCCTTGTAAAAGCACAGTATCCTGTCACGACCGATAAAGGCAGCCGAAGGAATGTGCTGGACCACATGGCTCTCCTGTCTCAATTTGACCAGGGCTCCCCAACCTCCTGCCCAAACCCTGCTTGGATCCGGTAACTTTGTAAGTGGGGATCTCAGCTCCGCGTACCTCTGTAGCCAGTAGGCTAAATCTGCCCCAGAGATAGACTCATTTCTCACGAGCAGGGTGATCTGCACCAGGTCCGGCTTGCTGACTGGAATGGCCCTGAGGTCCCGCCACTCCCCCTTTCCCCTCACCCCCTCGTACCTTTCCCAGAATATTTCCATCCCCCTCTGGGTCATGAAGCTCAAGTCATATTCTGGGATGTTGATGGGGTGTATACACGCGTAAAAGTCCTCGGGTATAAACCCCATCCCCATCACCAGCCTCAAGACCCGATCCCTGGAGGGCATTGCCCCCTCCCCTATCCATTTGAGCTGTACCACATTTCGCCGCTTAGGCAGCTGTCCACCCCCTGTCCCCGCTCCCCCCCAACCCCTCCCTGGGCCCTCAAAACCACCCGATCTCCCCCCCTCCCTCCTTCCCCCTCCCTGGACTACTGCCGCAAAGGACTTGGACCCCAGCCCCCACCGCCCCCCCTCCACACTTGTTCCAGCCCTTCCCTCTGCCTCTCCCCCCCTTCTGTCCCTCTGCCCCTCCCCTCATCCCTCTCCCTTCCTCAATATCCACCGCCCCCTCCCCCTCCCGTTGTCCCCCGTCCCCTTCCCTCTCAGACAAACATCCAGCATCGTCCATAGTCAGTTCTGCGGCTTGGGCTGCCTCCAACTGATTGTCCTGCCCATCACCACTTCCTGGAACGTCCCTGCTCGTCCCTGCCACTGCAGGCTCCAGCCTCTGGGCTAATCGCCTCCTCTCCTCTGTCTCCTGGCGATACTCTGGCACCTGCCCAGTCAGGTCTGCAGCTGGCGATACCAGACTCCCTGCTCGCTCTGCCCCCGAACTCCCTCCAACCTCCGGCACCAGGGGCGAAGCCTCCGGAACTCCGCCGCTCCCCTTGGCTCCTCGCTCCCAGCCGTCCTGCTGGCAGGTCTGCTCCACCACCCGCTGCACATCTGTTAGACTTGCCATGTCCACTTCTGTAGTCAACGAAAGTCTCTCAACAATCGGGTTACTTCCCCCTTGCTTCTGGTGCAGTCCCTCCTGCGTTCTCCCAATGGCTGGCGCTTCCCGGGGGCATGGCTTGTCTGTTCCTGATTCCGCCACAGGCTGGCTGTTAGCACCCCCCGATTTCACCTCTTGTAATGGACAGCTGGTCAAATGAGCTCCCAGCTGCTGCCCGCTCCTATTCCTCTCTCTCCGACCCCTCTCCTGTAAACCGCCAGCTACTCCATGCTCAGGGAAGACCTCCCCTGCTCCCGGACTTCGTGGGCGGGGCTTCTCCAGATGCCATGCTGCTTCGGTTTCCACTTCAGTCATTGCAGACCCGGCCAAAAATACCGGAGTCTGCCTCTGCTGACCCTTTTCCAACAGGGCCTCCTTCACGGCAACTGTCTCTGCTGTTTGCACAACTGCAGGTAAGCCCTCTGAGACTTCGACCACCACCTCTGTAGAAAACAGGCTGCTACCTGCGTCTCCCTCTGCTGCCTCCATTATCTGGAGTTTTGAAAAGTTACTGAGTTCTGTCCTCCCCTCCACAGGTAGGATCTCTACTCCAGCCCCCACCTCAGAGCCATGTCCTGCCGCTGCCTCCTTATCCTCTGGCTGCTGGGTAAGTGCTCTGGACTGTGTTGCCAACTGTCTCATGTATTTTAAAGTGGGGTCACCTCTGAACCCAGACAACTCTTTTGAGTCTAATGCTGCTGAAGACACTGAAGCTTGCTGCAACTGTAGTGTTCCTGAACCCCCAGACTGTGGTATTGAAGCCATCCTTTCTCGGTTAACATAGAGCTCCCTCAAAGGATTCACAGAGCCCTTTTTTAAACAGTTCAACAAGTGTTCTTTTTTCCCCAACAACTTTGATATCCGGGCTTCCTCTTTAACATACATTTGTCTGTGCTCCGCTGGGGCAAATTTACACATAGTTCTTGCCATTTTCAGACGTTTTCCTAGCTCCACTACTTCTTTTTCCACCAGCTTAATTCGTCTTACAATATTTACCACACTACTTGCTGGATCATCAGGGTCATAGCTCACTTCAAGGAACTCCTCATCTGACGATCCACTCTCACTTTCAGCTGCCTCCAGCAAAGGCTTCTGGCAAACTTCCATCGCCTCTTCCTTCTCCCTTCCTTGGAAGCGCCCTTCTGGGGCCTGTACTATCTTCCTCCCCCCTCCACTGTCTTCTCGCTTACCTTCCGCAAGCTGGGCCATGGAGGGGGAAATGCTCTGGTGGCCTCCACTGGGCTGCTTCTCCCTTCGGTCCACTGGACTCCTTTCCCTTCTCCCGGTAGTCAAACCAGGGAGAGAGCCACTCCTTTCGGCCTTCTGGTCCCGGGCCCCAGGAGGCCCCATAGCCTGGGACTTTCCTGAGGCCTTCTCCCCAGGGACCCTCCTCATCTTTGGGGAGGGAGCTAGGTCTCACTCCCTTTCCACTGGAAGTCAGCAGAGCTCTCTAAAACACCTCCTTCCTCCTCAGCAGACTGGATGGACCGTGCAGGTATCTGTCATCATTTACTATGTTACTATGTTACTCTTTGGGGTTTCTTCATGGAATGTTGCTACTAATTGGGATTCCGGAATCTTGTAACTCTTTAGGATTCCAGAATCTTCAGAACTTTTAGTACAAGAACAGTGCTAGGCAGACTTCTACAGTCTGTGCCCTGACAATGGCAAAGACCAATCAAACTCGGGTATAAAGTATCACATACCATGTAAAATGAGTTTATCTTGTTGGGCAGACTGGATGGAGCGTAGTATGTTAATCAGCACATCCTCACTGCCACATGCTTATTAGCGCAGGATTACCATGTGTGCCATTACCACCTACCAAAACAGGTGCTGGTAAGCGCTCCCGTGGTAATCTTTTTAATGGCTGTGTGCTAAGGGAAAATCGACCACTTTACTGTTGCAGTAAAAACGGCCTTCGCGCAAAGGGTGTGCTAAGGCCACTTTCTACCGCTGCTTAGTAAAAGGACTCCTTAGTATTTTATAAAGACAAGCTGCCCCCCTACTTATGTTTATAAAATAGGCTTCAAGGGACTCTTTTACTAAGCCGCGTAGGCGCCTACGCGAGCCCAACATGCGCCAATTTAGAACTACCTCCCAGCTACCGTGTGGCCCGGATGGCAATTTGATTTTTTACGCGCATCCACTATGCGTGCTGGAAAGTTTCCTGCGCTAACCGGGCGGTAATCAGCACTGTACGTGCGCTGACAATTACCACCCAGTTAACGCATGAGACCTTACCGCTAAGTGAATGGGTGCGGTAAGATCTCAGGATCAAAATGGATGCGCGCCAATTTTCATTTTGCCGCACATCCGTGTTTTCGGCCAATAAAGACCTTTTTTGCAAGTGTGCGCCCAATACACACGTCTACACCAGCGCAGGCCACTTTTCTGCGCACCTTAGTAAAAGGACCCCCAAGTAGGCACTCAATAGCCCTTTAACCCGGTACCCCCTTAAAAAATTACTCACAAGTGCATAACTGACCACTGACAAGTTTGTTCTCTCTAGCACACATTCATTTAAACCACCTTCAAAATAAACTCGAAACGATGACAGTTTTCCACAAGTCTATTTCTAGAAGTGACTCCAAGAATAGTGGGAGACTTTTTTTTCAGCTGTTCAATGTCCTTACCCGGAAATCTATGGGCGAAAAACCACAACAGCTACGGGACTTTGTTGCTACTTATTATATTCCTTACCCGTATCCTCACCAAACTGGAAAACTTCTCCTTGTCCTCTGCAACTGCTTTAAGGATGGGTTGAGACATTCTGTTGTGCTTTTTAGCATTTGCAGAGCCATCGAAGTCAACGCCACTCACTACCGCCCTGCGATAAGAGGTGGACCTCAGCCCCCTCCTCAGGGTGCCGGGACTGTCCAGATCGGGCTCCTGCTCGCCATCCGCATCTGCCACGGCTACCAAAGGGAAAGTGCTGGTCTCCACCATGCTCCGCACCTTCAAGGCCCTCTTGGGCTCCACACTGAAGCCGTTTTGATGGCTAATCTTGTTTGTCACTTTCACTTCGGAGGCCAAACCCAGAGGGATCATTTGTTGTTTGCCCACTTTGAGTGCCGCGGGGCTATTGGTGCTCAGCACAATGGACGGATTCTCTGCAAAGTTATTCGGATTAGAAGGCAGCCTTTGAAGAGCCGGCTTGTGCTCCGGAGAAGGGGTGCAAGGAGCAAAAGAAGAGTCCGGGCTCCTGGAAATGGGGCTGCATTGCACGGAGTGTTTGCTGCTGGCAGAATGCACGTCCCCATTACAGGAGAGCCCAGCAGCATCAGAAGTCAATTCCACCTGTCCTTGCTCCGAGCTCACAGTTCTGCTGGAAAGATCCGGGGAGGTCCCGTTGGAAACCATTTTCAGGACCTGAGCAGGAAGCTCTTTTGACCACCCAGCCCCGCACTCAGGGGCCAGGCAGCCGTTTGGCACCAGCTGCGGACTGGAGGCTGTGAAGGGCTCCCGCGCCAGGAGTCTGCTCTCCGGGGCAGGGACTATCCGCTCGGCGGGCTGGCTGACGGTGAACGTGCACCTGTCTTCCAGGGGGAAATCGGTGACCAGAACGCCGCTACGGCTCTGGTAGGACTGGGGTCCGTGTGTGAGGCAGCCCAGCCGGTACCCCTTCTCTCCCAGCTGGGGCGAGGGCTTGGACTTCCTTTTCCAGAACTGGCCGATTGGGATGTTGTTGTTCGCGAAATCCACTTCGCTTTCGCTATCCATGGGGGAGGGGGATTGGGGGTGGTGTGGGGCACCCAGTCTATAGGAAGCAGAGACGCCGCAAACTGAAACGTTTCCTGATCATCAGGTAGCAGCCGATCTAAAGTTTCTCGGCGCTCCCCGGGGACGGATCCGTCCGCGGGGAGGTCAGGGGGAAATGATCCACCTCGACCCCCACCTCCGCTCTGCACGGAAGAAGTCCTGGCCAGAGAGAGAAAGTTGAAGAGTCCGGAGTGACCCGCGCAGCCAACAGAAAGTGAAGCGAAGCGATGCAGAACTCTCTCCACTCCGCGCGGACTCTGCCCGCCGGCCCGAACACCCCTCCCTCGCCGGCTCTTGGTAGCAAAGGCCGGACGCCCCCCTGCGGCCGTCCAGCGCACTGCAGGCTGTGCCTTGGAAGTCGCTCGCTCTCCTTCTACCCGGTACGTTTTATGCATGAATGGAGTTTCCCCCCATGGGAGCTGAATTTTGGCCAAAATGTATACGTATTTAATTCTTGCTTCATTGCTATTCAAAGACCGTTTAAAGATCGTGGAGATGTGCAAAGTCCAGGGGGAGAGAAGTTCAAGACCTAAACGAATAAGCCAGATGCACTAAACTTAATGAGCCAGCAACGTGGTTTTTAAACTGATTCTAGCCAGTTTAGCGCGCAAGTAGTAAACCGGGAAATGCACAAAAGGGTTCTCTGAGCCATTTTTCTGTCACGGTAGCAGCTAACGAAAACGAAATGCAAGAAAGGCGGTATATCAAGTCCCATTTCTCTTTCCCTTATAATGTGAATGCGATTCACTATTGTTTCCGACCCCATGCACCATGGAAAACCTAACGGGAGGTCTGCACCTCTCGTTGGGGCTGCTGTGAGTGGGACCCATGCAGAGGAGGACACCCATCGCAAAAATCGGAAGAAAAAAACGTCAGTGACGTCCTTTCAAGTGCTAACACTTGGACGTCCTTCACAAAAAAAAAAAAAAGACGTCCCTGACGAACACTTGGACATTTTTTCCTTCAGATTTTGTGATGGGCGTCCTTCTTTTGGATGTGTGGACGTGTTTTTCTTACGACTAAGGTGTCCGAACCGAAATGACCACTGCCGGAGAGAATCAGGGATCGGGACGTGCAAGGACGTCCAAATCAAAACTATTTGGACGTCCCTTTTGATTATGCCCCTCCAGGTCTCTCTCAGCCAATCACAGCATGTTTAGCTGTCACTGGTGTCAGCTAAACGCACTGTGATTGGCTGAGATAGACCTGGAGGGGCATAATCAAAAGGGACATCCAAATAGTTTTGATTTGGACGTCCTCGCATGTCCCGATCCCCGATTCTCCCCGGCGGTGGTCATTTCGGGCACGTAAGAAAAACACGTCCAAAAAGGACGCCCATCACAAAATCTGACGAAAAAACGTCCAACTGCTCGTCAGGGACGTCCTTTTTTTTTTTTTTTTAATTTTTTTCTTTATTGAATTTTTCATTTTTACAAGATAGACTTATAAATGGAAATACAGCAGTAAAATTGTCATAGGTTAACATTACCATGAAACAATTCAACATAATCTCAAACTAATAAGTATTTCAATATACCTAACAGATATTAACTATGAAACATAGTCTACTTTCTTAGACCACAACAATGAGAAGGAGGGAGCAATTAAGGAGATAAAAAAAGATAGACAAAAAGTAAATAGCCTGGCTCATATTCCCCCGTCAATTTTCCATTTTCTTAATGTCTTCTACACATTTACTTGGATAGCTTTTTAGCATCTATAAACTTTTTTAGCTGGTCTGGTTCAAAAAATATATATTTATTCCCTAAATACTTGATACAGCATTTGCAGAGATAAGCCAGCAAAAAGGTAGCACCCATAGTTTTAACCTCTTCTCTGTAAGCTAGAAACGCTCTCCTGCGATCCTGAGTAGTTTTTATCACGTCTGGAAAAATCCAGATTTTTTGACCATGAAAAAGTTTAGTAGCATTCTTGAAGTAAAGTCTTAATAATGCATTTAGGTCTTGCTCAAAAACAAAAGATATCAATAGAGTCCTTCGACAAGTTATCTCTGAAATAGATTCTTCCAGAAATGCTGATAAGTCTTTCAAGTTTATTTCTGGACCTTGATTATTATCACACGGGTTCGCTTTGGAGATTCCATCTGGCAAGTAATAAGCTCTGTTAATAGGTGGTATTGCTGATTGAGGGTAAGCCAAAACTTCCATTAAGTATTTTTTAAGGAAATCCACTGGAGGAACTCCAATTTGAAAAGGAAAATTCAGTAACCTCAAGTTTAGTCTTCTATTATAGTTCTCTAAATGTTCCAATTTTAAAGAAGTTTTCATTTTGTCTTTTATCAAAGCATCTGTGACAGATTTTAGCGATGTTATTTCAGTTTTTTGAGCAAATTGTTCAGTCTTAATAGTTTCTAAGGTTAATGTTAAAGAATCAAGCTTATTTACCAGCAATGCTGTATCTCGAGAAGTGTTTGTGACCGTAGTTGTTAGTTGTTGAATTGCTGCCCAGATAGAGTGTAGAGTCACCGCTTGGGGAGCTTGAAGCTCTATGTTCGAACCATCTGCGTCCTGGGGAAGAGTTCTACCGTCTGAGGCCCTTTGGTTACCGACTTCCGGTCCCATCGAGTCCTCATCGCTCATCCGAAGGGCTGCAGGGCAAAGCAGCGGATTAAGATCTGCCGGGGATAGTGATGTCTCCGACCCCAGTGGAAACACTGCTGCTTCGGCGGATCCAACAGCGGGTTTCCTCATGCCAGTATCCACAGGGGTGCTCGTGGCAAACTGTAGGAGCGTTCGCTGGCCCGGAGGGAGTGATTGGGCCGACGGTAAGACACCCTTCACTGCACCTTTTCGCTTTATATGCGGCATATTGGAAAAAGGTAATAATTGAACAGAGCTCAGCGTTAGCCTCCACAGAGCCTCAAGCTCGAGCCGCCATCTTGACTCCAGGGACGTCCTTTTTTTTTTTGAGAGTGACGTCTATGAAGCTGTCTTTGGCATGCGCAGAGCAGCCAGCATAACGATTGGCTGCTCTACGCATGCTCAGCTGGCCGACTGGCTTCTCTTCCTTAGGAAGGAAATCACATGCAAATGAGCTAACAGCGAGCAGCTCATTTGCATACGATTTCCTTCATGCATGCCCGTTTTTTACCGATTCGCTAAGGGATTGGTAAGGGAAGGGCGCTTTCCATGGAGTTAGTGCATCTGGCTATAGGTTAGAGATAAGGGCCAGCAAACAAACGTAAAACCATCTACAACTTTTATTGACTCTTATTTTGCAACACTGTATGGAGAAACCGCTGATTTTTGTAAGCCTGGCATGCACCAGCTAAGCTTACCCTTTTGAAGATTTGGAGGGCTTTTTTTGTTTTTGTTTTTTGCTAGCCCTGCTCTTGTCTGCATTTTCCTTACAGATGTTTACTTCTAGGAAAACTCGCTTCTGTAAGAACTGCAGAGCTTTTCAAGTCATTGGAGCTAGCTGAGATTCTTTTACCGTTTGCCAAAAAAAGTTGGCAGGGGGCCTCGATCATTTCTTTCTGACTTATAAGAAATAGAAAAAATTCTCTTGGCATTTTAAAATCTTGAATTACATCAGTTTTGGACAAAAAGATGTTGCAAGAAATAGTTCTTGTTTGGGTACATATTGTTTCTTTGGGGGGAGGTGGGTAGGAGGGGAGACCTAACAGTCAAAACAACAAGCAAAGTGGCTGGACCGGTTCCTTGGTGACAACCACAGACACACTGCACAATGTAGTGCTGTTGCCTGTGCTAAGGAGGGGAATACATACTACCCTCTGATTCAATAACCGGGCTCTCGCATGCCTTTTGCACACTTAAATCTACAGAATAGTGGCACTTTCATGGGCAGGCAGGGCACCTAAGCGCTATTCTGTAAGAATGTGCGTAAATGGCATAGCATGTGAATTCGGTCCATGTTTTATAACTGCAGCTGTGGCATGAGCAGGTTCTCATTTTAATTTATTGTATGTTGTTGATTTATTTTATTGTGTTATGATGTGACTTTCTTGTATATTTTATGTTATTTTGATTATGCATGTATGGTCTGTCGCATCCTGTTTCCAACAGTGGCCTTTCCAGGTCACAAATACCTGGCAAGATCCCAGAACAATACAATACATTTTATGCTGCTTATCCTAGAAATAAGCAGTGGATTTTCCCCAAGTCCATTTTAATAATGGCTTATGGACTTTTCTTTTAGGAAGCTATCCAGAACCTTTTTAGAGCCCGCTAAGCTAACTGCTTTTACTACATTCTCTGGCAACGAATTCCAGAGTTTAATTACACATTGAGTGAAGAAATATTTTCTCTGATTCATTTTAAATTTACTACTTTGTAGCTTCATTGCGTGCCCCCTAGCCCTAGTATTTCTGGAAAGAGTAAACAAGAGTTTTACTTCCACCTGTTCCACTCCACTCATTATTTTATAGACCTCTATCATATCTCCCCTCAGCCATCTTTTCTCCAAGCTGAAGAGCCCTAGCTGCTTTAGCCTTTCCTCATAGAGAAGTTGCCCATCTCCTTCATCATTTTCGTTGCCCTTTTCTGCACCTTTTCTAATTCCGCTATATCTTTTTTGAAATGCGGTGACCAGAATTGCACACAATATTTGAGGTGTGGTCGCATCATGGAGCGATACAAAGGTATTCTAACATCCTCATTTTTGTTTTCCATTTCTTTTCTAATAATACCTTAAGTAGAGGAGTGTGGTAGCCGTGTTAGTCCACTCTTAAGGTTATCAATAGAAATCAAACAAAATAAAACATGGAAAAGAAAATAAGATGATACCTTTTTTATTGGACATAACTTAATACATTTCTTGATTAGCTTTCGAAGGTTGCCCTTCTTCGTCAGATCGGAAATAAGCAAATGTGCTAGCTGACAGTGTATATAAGTGAAAACATTCAAGCATTACTATGGCAGTCTGACAGGGTGGGAGGATGGGGGTGGGTCGGAGGTATGCATGGGGACATCAAAGCATATCATTGATATTCTAACAGGATGGGTGTGGATAGGTGAGGGGTGGGGTGATCAACAGAGAAATACAGCTTTATGGTTTATAATGGGCTAGCAACCCATTATAAAATAAGCCTGAAAGTCAGCAAAATATGGTGTCAGAATGCTACTATGTTGCAAATAATTCCTACATCAACATGTAATAAACTGTGCTAAAAACCATGAGATCACTGTGCTCAGCTGTCAATAAGAGACACTAGAACCTGTCAGGGGTTTAAAAAAAAAAAGCCAGTAGAACCAAACCAAATTGTAATATTCCACTGCAAACAAAATACAGGAGTGTGAGATGTGATTTCCAAGTTGCCCGGCATTACCCAGTACTCTTCACCGTTTGAAGATAGATCTACACGTGTGCTTAGGAAAAGAGAGAAAGAGAGTAACTCATGGGAATAATATTGTTACACAACCCCCCCCCCCCCCCCCCACTTCATCATGCATAGTTATAGAGACCAGTGGCGTAGCCACAGGTGGGCCTGGGTGGGCCGGGCCCACCCACTTAGAGCTCAGGCCCACCCAACAGTAGCACATATTTAGTGGTAGCTGGTGGGGATCCCAAGCTCTGGCAACTGAAGACTTCCCCCTGATGGTAACAAAAATGCTAGTCTCCACGTTACTGGCACCCGCACATGCTCAGTTTTCAGCGCATGCCTGCTGTAGACTGCCAAGGTTGAAAGGGAATGGAAATGGGACTTTCTGAGGTTTTTGCAACTACATTCAAAGCGGTTTACATATATTCAGGTTTTCTCACCAGCTGAGATACTTTTTTTGGTTGGTGGGGGGGAAGAACACTTGGTGCCCACCCAGTTCTTGCCTAGGCCCACCCAAAAATCTATTTTCTGGCTACGCCCCTGATAGAGACTCTTAGACACTCTCCTGCTATTTGTCACCTCAACAGTAGTCTGGAGCCAACTTTGCCTTACATTGACTAGCATGTTTCAAATAATTGTTCCGTATTCCTGCTAATGTGTAAATGCCAGCCCCTGTCACTATTTGGTCGCCACAGGTGTATCAGTAAGAACAACCCACTGACTGCTGACTATGGTGGTCTGAATAAGCAATGTGTGCCACCCAGTAGAAGGGGATAGGGTGGATAAGGCAGTTGCCTGGGGTTCCTACCTCGAGGTACCTACTTTCCTTTATAGATTACGGAGCACTAGCATAGCAAGATTTAGGTGTGATGCACACGTTTGGACTTAAATTGCCAAAACATTCATGTAAATTAAATTCATTGTATAATTTATAAGTGGAACTGTGCACCTCGTCCATCTTCTGCACAGCCTCCACCCACGTGTATGCCTATCTTCAAACTATGGGCCCTTTACTAAAGAGTGGCTTTTTCAGCAATGGGTTTGCTGTGCAGCCACCCAGAACTACTGCCGGCCCGATGCTGCCACTGGCGGTATTTACGGCACTGCTGGAATTTTTGAAAAATGAATACCATGGGGGGAGGGGGGGGGGTTACCACCAGGTCGTCGGAGCCCTTACTGTTACCTCAATGGGTGGCGGTAAGGGCTCTCCCCTGTGTGGCAAGTGCAAACTTACTGCATGGCCGTTTCTTTTTTCTACCTTTTTACTCGCTGAGGTAAAAGGGGACACTGTGCACGGCAAAAATTCACGCTGCTGCTAGTGCACGACCCCTTTTACCGCAGCTTATTAAAAAGGTCATTACATTTCTAGAACAGCCCATAGCTTGCAGATGGGCATTGAAGTGCACGTGTGCACACATACATGTATATGTCAGTACTGTGCTTGGCACTTACATGTTGGCACACATTTGATAGGATTGGAAAAGGTGCAGCGAAGGGCGACTAAATGATAGTGGGGATGGGATGAAGAAAGACTAAGGAGGCTAGGGCTTTTCAGCTTGGAGAAGAGACGGCTGAGAGGAGACATGATAGAGGTATATAAAACAATGAGTGGAGTGGAACAGG
The DNA here is from genome assembly GCF_901765095.1 of Microcaecilia unicolor. Taxonomy (NCBI): domain Eukaryota; kingdom Metazoa; phylum Chordata; class Amphibia; order Gymnophiona; family Siphonopidae; genus Microcaecilia; species Microcaecilia unicolor. Next base: position 183,595,450 of record NC_044040.1, on the reverse strand, counting down.
TGGATGTGAAGCGTCTGTTCACACTTTCCAAAAACACTAGGACTAGGGGGCATGCAATGAAACTACAGTGTAGTAAATTTAAAACAAATCGGAGAAAAGTTTTCTTCACCCAACGCGTAATTAAAACTCTGGAATTCGTTGCCGGAGAACGTGGTGAAGGCGGTTACATTGGCAGAGTTTAAAAAGGGGTTGGACGGTTTCCTAAAGGACAAGTCCATAAACCACTACTAAATGGACTTGGGAAAAATCCACAATTCCGGGAATAACATGTATAGAATGTACATTTGGGAAGCTTGCCAGGTGCCCTTGGCCTGGATTGGCCGCTGTCGTGGACAGGATGCTGGGCTCGATGGACCCTTGGTCTTTTCCCAGTGTGGCATTACTTATGTACTTATGCTCCCTAAGGGGGTCTTTATAAATGTGTGCTAGCATTTTTATCATGTGCTAATGTTTAGCATGTGCTAAGCGTTAGAGACACCCTTAGGAATATATGGGCATCTCTAGTTTTAGCACACATATACTTATAGCACGTGCTAAAAATGCTAGCACACCTTTGTAAAAGGACCCCTAAATCATGTATGTGCATTTTCAGATGCTTGTGCTAGTCTTCTATTAAGAAAGTTAGGCAACTGCTTTTCTGTACAGAATAGGCTTGAAATAGGTGCCATAAACAGTGTGTTTGGTAGACGTTCAGTCATAGATTTACACTTTATATGATGTCTTGGATCATTTTTAGCATTTATTTATTGGCTATACTGCCTCTTTTGTGCCCAAGTCGAGGCAGTTAACATATAATTTAAACAACAATCGATTAAAAACACGGAAAGGAATGCCATAAGTTAAAGGAAAAAGATCTACACATGCACACCAAGCTAAAGATAGAGGATGTACAGTGGGGGAAATAAGTATTTGATCCCTTGCTGATTTTGTAAGTTTGCCCACTGACAAAGACATGAGCAGCCCATAATTGAAGGGTAGGTTATTGGTAACAGTGAGAGATAGCACATCACAAATTAAATCCGGAAAATCACATTGTGGAAAGTATATGAATTTATTTGCATTCTGCAGAGGGAAATAAGTATTTGATCCCCCACCAACCAGTAAGAGATCTGGCCCCTACAGACCAGGTAGATGCTCCAAATCAACTCGTTACCTGCATGACAGACAGCTGTCGGCAATGGTCACCTGTATGAAAGACACCTGTCCACAGACTCAGTGAATCAGTCAGACTCTAACCTCTACAAAATGGCCAAGAGCAAGGAGCTGTCTAAGGATGTCAGGGACAAGATCATACACCTGCACAAGGCTGGAATGGGCTACAAAACCATCAGTAAGACGCTGGGCGAGAAGGAGACAACTGTTGGTGCCATAGTAAGAAAATGGAAGAAGTACAAAATGACTGTCAATCGACAAAGATCTGGGGTTCCACGCAAAATCTCACCTCGTGGGGTATCCTTGATCATGAGGAAGGTTAGAAATCAGCCTACAACTACAAGGGGGGAACTTGTCAATGATCTCAAGGCAGCTGGGACCACTGTCACCACGAAAACCATTGGTAACACATTACGACATAACGGATTGCAATCCTGCAGTGCCCGCAAGGTCCCCCTGCTCCGGAAGGCACATGTGACGGCCCGTCTGAAGTTTGCCAGTGAACACCTGGATGATGCCGAGAGTGATTGGGAGAAGGTGCTGTGGTCAGATGAGACAAAAATTGAGCTCTTTGGCATGAACTCAACTCGCCGTGTTTGGAGGAAGAGAAATGCTGCCTATGACCCAAAGAACACCGTCCCCACTGTCAAGCATGGAGGTGGAAATGTTATGTTTTGGGGGTGTTTCTCTGCTAAGGGCACAGGACTACTTCACCGCATCAATGGGAGAATGGATGGGGCCATGTACCGTACAATTCTGAGTGACAACCTCCTTCCCTCCGCCAGGGCCTTAAAAATGGGTCGTGGCTGGGTCTTCCAGCACGACAATGACCCAAAACATACAGCCAAGGCAACAAAGGAGTGGCTCAGGAAGAAGCACATTAGGGTCATGGAGTGGCCTAGCCAGTCACCAGACCTTAATCCCATTGAAAACTTATGGAGGGAGCTGAAGCTGCGAGTTGCCAAGCGACAGCCCAGAACTCTTAATGATTTAGAGATGATCTGCAAAGAGGAGTGGACCAAAATTCCTCCTGACATGTGTGCAAACCTCATCATCAACTACAGAAGACGTCTGACCGCTGTGCTTGCCAACAAGGGTTTTGCCACCAAGTATTAGGTCTTGTTTGCCAGAGGGATTAAATACTTATTTCCCTCTGCAGAATGCAAATAAATTCATATACTTTCCACAATGTGATTTTCCGGATTTAATTTGTGATGTGCTATCTCTCACTGTTACCAATAACCTACCCTTCAATTATGGGCTGCTCATGTCTTTGTCAGTGGGCAAACTTACAAAATCAGCAAGGGATCAAATACTTATTTCCCCCACTGTATTAACAGCGGTTAGCATATCTGGGTTTAAAAAAGGTTTGGACAAGTTGCTGGAGGAAAAGTCCATAGTCTGCTATTGAGACAGACATGGGGAAGCAACTGCTTACCCTGGGATTGGTAGCATGAAGTGTTGCCATGATTTGAGTACCCGCCAGGTACTTGTGACTTGGCTTGGCCACTGTTGGAAACAGGATACTGGGCTAGATGGACTATTAGTCTGACCAAGTATGGCTACTCTTAAGTTCTTATGTACAGGATATAGACAATGCTCTTCAATTGATTACTAAGACATTTCATAATCGCATGCCAACTACTTCTCAGAACACCCCCCCCCCCCCCCCCAGGAGGTACTGGCCCAGATCTGTGAAGAATTCAACTTGGATAGGGATAAGTCCAAACCCACTTTCTTGAAATTCTGTGATAACGCTATGACACTGACATAGAGGGGCATAATCGAACGCGAACGCCTATGTGTAAGAACGTCCATCTCTGAGAACGGGTCCATGAAGGGGCGGGCCGAACCGTATTTTCGAAAAAAATGGACGTCTATCTTTTTTTGCGAAAATACAGTTTGTGCCAGGCAAATGCTTTGGATTTGGTCGTTTTTTGAGCTGGGCGTTTTTGTTTTTTAGCGATAATCGAAACCGAAGCAGCCCAGCTCAAAAATGACCAAATCCAAGGCATTTGTTCGTGGGAAGGGCCAGGATTCGTAGTGCACTGGTCCCCCTCACATGCCAGGACACCAACCGGGCACCCTAGGGGGCACTTTTACAAAAAAAAAAAAAAAAAGTAAAAGAGCTCCCAGGTGCATAGCATCCTTCCCTTGTGTGTTGAGCCCCCCAAAACCCACTGCCCATAAGTCTACACTATTACCATAGCCCTAAGGGGTGAAGGGGGTCACCTACATGTGGGTACAGTGGGTTTTGGGGGGGGTGGAGGACTCAGCATTAAGCAGCACAAGTGTAACAGGTAGGGGGGATGGGCCTGGGTCCACCTGCCTGAAGTCCACTGCACCCCCTAACAACTGCTCCAGTGACCTGCATACTGCTGTCAGGGAGCTGGGTATGACATTTGAGGGTGAAAATAAAAAGTTGTGAAACTTCATTTTTTGTGGTGGGAGGGGGTTAGTGACCACTGGGGGAGTCAGGGGAGGTCATCCCTGATTCCCTCCAGTGGTCATCTGGTCATTTAGGGCACTTTTTGGGGCCTTATTCGTGAAAAAACAGGGTCCAGGAAAAGTGTCCTAAATTCTAGCTAAAAACACATACTTTTTTTCCATTATCGGTGAAATGCGCCCATCTCTGTTCGGCCGATAACCACGCCCCAGTTCCACCTTCACCACACCTCTGACACGTCCCCATCAACTTTGTCCGCATCCGCGACGGAGTGCAGTTGAAAACGTCCAAAATCGGCTTTCAATTATACCGATTTATTCGTTTTTGGGAGATAAACGTCTATCTCCCGATTTGGGTCGCAATATAGGCGTTTTTCTCTTTCGATTATAAGCAGGATAATATCTCAAGGCTCCAAGGCTGCCTCCTCTGTGGTTGCTGTGCAATTGGAAGTTCTCTCCACTCCCTGTTAGATGCATTACTTTAAGTTACACGCTAAGGTGCTGCATTTAGTCACATATATTTTTGCTTGCTACTGACATGACGTGAGTAGGCATGTTTAATGGCACATAAATGGTGATTTATGCTAGCATTCTACAATGGAAAGTTGGCGCCCAGATGCTGATACAGAATTAGCGCTTAGCATGCTGCATCTTGGCCCCCATTGCTGCTTACCTGTCCACTGTTCCCTCTAAATTGAACGGGAGTCTTCCACCTATGGTGTTGCCAGTGGAGGATGCTATTTCACTATCGTATTTTCAGTAGTGAGGGACGGGCAAGTTCTGCAGAACTCTGGGGCACCTGTCTGTCCCTAGTGATTGAAAACATAATACTGAAACACCGCCCCCCACTGGCAGCAATGTAGTTGGAGGACTCCCTCTCAACTTAGAGGGAACAGTACCTGTCTCCTTATGCCCTGCAGCCAGTTAACTCCCTTATCTGTACCTTGAGGCTTTTTAGTAGAAATTATCCAATAAACCTAGGCCTGTCCCAGATCCATTCATGTGTTTATCTGAGAAGAGTCAGAAGCTTATCTAGGCTTTGTTGTTCCTTTGAAAATTCCAGTGTACTAAATCTAAGGTCAATAGTTTGAAGAAGACTTGGAGAGTATGCAAGGGACCCAGAACCTGGAACTAGACAAAAGCAGTTTATATTCACTCAATATTTTCCCATAAAGTGTCAAAATGACTGGGAACTTCCAAAGTTAAAAGCCTGACTAAAATGGAAAAATATCCTGTAGCAACCATAACAAAGGCTTTTGAAATCTGAAAAAGTCATAGGATTAAAAATAAATATATTTATACTGACCTGTGTGTGCTTCGTAAGACTTTTTAAATTACAAGCAATAAAACATCAGGAGATTATTTATTTATTTATTTATTACATTTGTATCCCGCACTTTCCCACTAAAAGCAGACTCAATGCGGCTTACATAGTAATGGGTAACACAGAATTTTGTTATGTAAAGTAGGAAATTAAGTATAAACATAGTAATAGGATGGATGGGTAGGTAGAGACAGGTGATAGAGAGGAAGGTAAGGTGGGAGATAGTCTGGGTCAATGTCGTTTTCTCTTCGGTATATGTAAGGTAGATGGGTTCATAAGATTAATCTGGGTCCTTTGGGTAGGCTTGCTTGAATAAATGGGTTTTTAGTGCTTTCCTGAATGGTAGGTGGTCATGGATTGCTCGGATAGGTCTAGGGAGAGCGTTCCAGAGTTGGCTGCCCAGGAAGGAAAAATTAGATCCATAATATATATATTTAAAAAAAAAAACAAGCTCAGAATATAAATTCAGCCACATACACTTGGTAGATATATAATATAATATAATATAATATAAATAGATATGCTCAGAATAGGAAATGTGCCCAATATTATAAAGTGCTAATAAACACCATTTATTTATTTATTGCATTTGTATCCCACATTTTCCCACCTTTTTGCGGGTTCAGTGTGGCTTACAATATGAGTTGAATGTTGGAAATACAATTTGTTACAGATAGTTAGGGATTATATTATGCAGGGTTAAGCGAAACAATTGAGGTGTCGTTAAGGGATGTAATAATGGAACATAGGCATTGCAACTTTGGAAGGAAACAATGGTAGCTTAGGGGCGATAAAAGACATTTGGATGGACTAACTTATTTTTCAATCACTGTATATCAAAAGGACATCAGAATATTCAATTCACAATACAATCCAGTTAACCTTGAGGTAGTTTGGCTTGAAGGAGTTGCCTGCTAATTGTTTTCAATTTAGTCTCCCGAAGAAACATTACAGGAAAAATAGGTCTATGTCGGGACTAAAATGCTATTGTAGTTGTATGTTTGAAAATACAATTGATATGGATGAAATAAAGAATATGCATTTATGAGTTACGTTGTACCAAGAAGCAGGGATAAAGGACATCAAAGTGGAGTTAAGTATTGTCACTGGGTTGTATTGTGTATTGGATGTGCACTGATTGAAAAATAAGTTAGTCCATCCATATAGGACTAGATTCTATACATCACGCCTAAAAAATTAGCGCCGAAATGAAATTCGCTTAAGCATATTCTATAAAGTACACCTTAATCTAGGTGTACTTTATAGAATAAGCCTAAATTTCCACACAGCTTATGGAAAGTGCCGGTCCACATGACTAAATTTAGTTGCAACCATGTACGCCAAGTAAAAACGGAGGGGGTGTTTTCTATAACAATGTGCACAGATTTTAGATGCACCCACGACCCGCCTGTTCCATTCCCATGGCCATGCTCCCTTTTCAACTATGTGACTTAAAATTTACGTGCACTACATTGCAGAATACGCTTAGCAAATTGCGTACATAAATTCTAATTAATGCCAATTAGTGCTGATAGTTGATTGTTAACATCCAATTATCAGCACTGATTAGCTTGTTAACCAATTAGCTTATGCAGATTGTTATGGAATACAGTTCGATTTCTGCATGGAAATCTCAGCATGATATGTAGAATCCAGGGGATAGAGTTTATTAGCACTATATAATATTAGGCATATTTTCTATCTATCTATTTATATTATGTATCTACCAAGTGTATGTGGTTGAATTAAACTTTTTAAATTAACAGACATTTAAAAAAAAGTGCCAGAAATATTTTACCTGGAGAAATTTAAGGGTTGTTTTACTAAACTGTGGTAAAAACCGGCCTTAGCATGCCTTTACAACAGCCCTAAATGAACAATTTTTTCTTTTTGTATTAATGATCATGCATTATTGGTAAAAAGACCACAAAAAGTGGAAAAAAACCACAAAAGTCCCATGGGATAGACAAAGCCAAGAATAAGGAATGGGAACTGGATCAGGCTCTTTGAAAACAGACTCAGGACTCCTAATATGAAACTAAAGATATTTAAGATGACTCAACACATTACCATGTTTCGGCATACACGTGCCTGACTCAAGAGTCTTGATTTATTTATTAGGATTTATTTACCGCCTTTTTGAAGGAATTCACTCAAGGCAGTGTACAGTAAGAATAGATCAAACATGAGCAGTAGGCAATTAGAGCCTTAAAAATATTCGAACAACAATACGAAGTATGGCATGGTATACTACTTGCAATGACAACACAATAATTGGTAGTGAAGGGTAAGGCAAAGTTGTAACATATAGATGAGTAAGAGAGTAGGAAGAATTAGAAAGTAAGGTGATTTGAAGAAAGTTGCACGTGAGGTCAGAGAGATGGTTAAATATTATCTCAGCTAGGGTAGGAGTGGATAAACATGTCCTGCTGCAGTATGTGCAGCCCAAGTCAATCCTTGTGTGTGTGAGTAAGACTAACAAGTTAGTTACTTCTTCCATTAATGGCCTGGTTGAAGAGAAAAGCTTTCACCCGCTTCCTGAAGTAGAGGTAGCCTTGTGTTAAGCGGAGCCTTTCAGGCAATGCATTCCAGAGTGTGGGGGCTACTCTGGAGAAGGCTTGCTTGCGTATACTTGACAATCACATCTATCCTTGGCAATACAATCTTGTAAAATAAAGATAAGCTGGTCTTTAAAAAGACCGCTGATGAAAGAAAAAGCATGGATAGCATGTGAAATTCCGCCGTACTGCTGCCACTAGCGCGCAGCCATTATAAAAAATTATTACGTGAGCACTTACTGCCACCCATTTTGTAAGGCGGTAAGGGCTCATGCGGTATTCCTGCGCTAACCAGTTAGTGCACACTAGGGGCCAAATTCTATAAACGGTGCCTTAAAAGTCAGCACCGAAAAATCATGTGGTTAGCGTGATTCTATAAGTGATGCCTACAGTTGCGCATAGTTTATAGAATATGTTCTTGCGCCATTCTTGTGACTAAAATTAAGGCGCGTCCATTTAGGCCATCTAAAAACAGGCCTAAATACCTGCACCTAGCTTAGGAGCAGATCGGGTGAATTCCATAATAGTTTTTGTAAACATCCACAACCCGTCCATTCCACACCTTCGGCCATGTCCCCTTTTCGACTGTGTGCATGAGAATTTATGCACACAGCGTTATAGAATACACCTAGAAAGATGTGTGTGTAAATTCTAATTAAAGCCAGTTAATGCTGCTAATTGGCTAAGTACCAATTATTAGCGCTGATTGGCTTGTCAAAAGAGACGATGCTGTCGGAACTCTCCTGTGTGAATGTTGTCGGCCGTGCAAAAGCTTTTGACAGCCGATGCTATTTTAATATTTTAAAGTTGCATTGTTCTCGGAGGATTTGAATTTCATCGTCATGTACATATTTTAAAACTGCACATCGACCCCTGAGGCAGGCGTTGTTGACACCGAAACACGGCCCGTGTCGGGTCACTCATTAATAAAGGACGCCTGTTGTCTCAGTCTTCAAGGCCCAGTTGTGCTTTTTTGGTTTGTATATTTTTTGTGTATGCTGTTTCTCCCTCTCTTTTTGCTCTGAAGAGTTCTCTTACCACATGGCCATGTTTGTCTGGGGGCTTTTAACCCGCTGCGGTAAAAAGGGCCCTGGCGCACGGGAAAAATGACCCCCCGCTGCTAGCGCAGGGCCCTTTTTCCCCGCAGCTTGGTAAAAGGACCCCTCAAAATCTTGCTTATTGTCTACAAAATATTCCACTTGTCCCTGCAAAATCTCTCGTAAGCTTCCATATCAGTTCTGTAGCCAGCGTACTGTTACCAGTAAAATGGATGGAAGGATATTCAGATGAGGGGACTTGTGTCGATTTTTTTATACTGAACCTGCTATAACCTCATCGTAGAAATGCTGTAAATACTACTTCTAGATAAACTAGCACACAGCTAACTACTCACAAGGCCCTCACATATTTTACAGGACACAGGACTTTGTCCTATGCAGAAAATCTGGAGGCATTTAAACAAACATGGGTGTGATTTAGAAAGATTGGGCCAGAAGGTTCATGATATTAAATGTTATCGTCGTCTTAGTTTTAGCAACCTTTAAGCAAACACTATGGGCTTGATAGGCATGCATTTATGTATTTATTCATTTGCTTATTTATTCTTTTCTTGTATTTATAAACTGCTCAGAGTAGTATCCAGAGCACCTAAATATTCTAGAAGTGAGGTGGCAGTAAGAGCTCCTGCGCTAAGCCGGCGGAAACCGGGCAGCATGCGGAAGTGCCCAATTACCGCTGGGTACACACCAGCGCTACAAAAATAAAAGTATTTTTGTAGCACAGGATATGACGGTGCGCTGGGGTGGGAATCACCGCTGGGCTGCTGCGGTAGCCCGGTGGTAGTTCCTTTTTAGTGAGTGGTAAGCCCATGTTGGGCTTAACGCCGCTTTGTAAAAGGGGCCCTAAGTGTATTCTAGAATGTACTGGTGTCTAAATTCTAAGGCACATAGTTAAAAATGGGGTGTGGCCACATGTGAGGCATGGGCATTTCTACAATCTATGGGGCCCCTTTACAGAGCGGCGCTAAGCCCGATGTGGGCTTACTGCTCGCTCTTTCGGGACTACTGTGTGGCAGGGCCACCGAGAGGGGGGGGACAAAATTCCCTGGGCCCGGGCCTCCGGGGGGGGGGGCCGGCGCCGCCGCCGCTGCAGTCCGGCCTGCACGCCCTCCGTCGCTTCCTGGCATTAAATTTAAGCGCCTCACCTTGGAAAGCACAGCAAGCAGCGGCAGACCACTTCTTCCTTGAGGGCGGGACACAGAAGGAAGGAGTGGTCTGTCGCTGCTTGCTGCGCTTTCCAAGGTGAGGCGCTTAAGGTCAGTGCAGAGGGCCCGGTGGTGGAGAGAGGCCCAGTGATGAGTGGAGGGGGGCCCGGCGACCTTGGGTGGGGGGGGGGGCCGGTGGCGGCCTTGTCCCGGCCTGGCCCAGTCTCTCGGCGGCCCTGCTGTGTGGAACTACTGTGTGGCCATATGTGTTGGGGGCTTTTTTACCCGCTGTGTTAAAAAGGGCCCTGGCGCATGTGAAAAATGGCTCCCACTGCCAGAGCAGGGCCCTTTTTCCCGCAGCTTGGTAGAAGGGCCCCTAAGTGCATTCTGCGCCTAATTTAGGCATCTGGATTTACACCAAGTGACACATGGCATAAATGGACACAACCAAATTTGGTCACTTGGAGAAGCGCTTGGCGTATTCTATGTACTGTGCGGAACTTTAAGCCTATTCTATACAATTTAATCGTACTTTAGAAAATACGCGTAGGTGTAATTTTTTTTCCACGCAGACTTTTCACACACCATATATAGAATCTAGCCCCTTTTGCAATGAGTTAGGCTGGTATAAGTGCTCTCACCAAAAGTTGGACGCGTAACTGAGGACTTATAGAACCCGCATTGAGCACGCAATATCCTGGTACCTAACTTTAGATGAGCTTTATAGAATTTAACTCTAGGTTAGAGCAGGGGCATAGCTACAGGGGGCCATGGGGGCCTGGGCCCCGCAAATTTCATCCAGGCCCCTGGTTTGGCTGGCAGGGGTCCCCAACCCCCACCAGCCGAAGCCTTCTTCAGCGCCAGTCTCCGGCGCAGCCGCGTTCGCTACTACTACTACTACTACTATTTAGCATTTCTATAGCGCTACAAGGCATACGCAGCGCTGTACAAACATAGAAGAAAGACCGTCCCTGCTCAAAGAGCTTACAATCTAATAGACAAAAAATAAATAAAGTAAGCAAATCAAATCAATTAATGTGAACGGGAAGGAAGAGAGGAGGGTAGGTGGAGGCGAGTGGTTACAAGTGGTTACGAGTCAAAAGCAATGTTAAAGAGGTGGGTTTTCAGTCTAGATTTAAAGGTGGCCAAGGATGGGGCAAGACGTAGGGGCTCAGGAAGTTTATTCCAGGCGTAGGGTGCAGCGAGATAGAAGGCGCGAAGTCTGGAGTTGGCAGTAGTGGAGAAGGGAACAGATAAGAAGGATTTATCCATGGAGCGGAGTGCACGGGAAGGGGTGTAGGGAAGGACGAGTGTGGAGAGATACTGGGGAGCAGCAGAGTGAATACATTTATAGGTTAGTAGAAGAAGTTTGAACAGGATGCGAAAACGGATAGGGAGCCAGTGAAGGGTCTTGAGGAGAGGGGTAGTATGAGTAAAGCGACCCTGGCGGAAGATGAGACGGGCAGCAGAGTTTTGAACCGACTGGAGAGGGGAGAGGTGACTAAGTGGGAGGCCAGCAAGAAGCAGATTGCAGTAGTCTAAACGAGAGGTGACAAGGGTGTGGATGAGGGTTTTGGTAGAGTGCTCGGAAAGAAAGGGGCGGATTTTACGGATGTTGTAAAGAAAGAAACGACAGGTCTTGGCGGTCTGCTGGATATGAGCAGAGAAGGAGAGCGAAGAGTCAAAGATGACCCCAAGGTTTCGAGCTGAGGAGACAGGGAGAATGAGAGAGCCATCAACAGAAATTGAAAATGGGGGGAGCGGGGAGGTGGGTTTGGGGGGGAAAATGAGAAGCTCGGTTTTGGTCATATTTAATTTCAGGTGGCGTTGAGACATCCAGGCAGCAATGTCAGACAAGCACGCTGAAACTTTGGTTTGGATGCAAGGTGAGATATCAGGGGTAGAAAGGTAGATTTGGGAGTCATCAGCATAGAGGTGGTAGGAAAAGCCATGGGATGAGATTAATGAACCAAGGGAAGAAGTGTAGATAGAAAAGAGGAGGGGACCAAGAACAGAACCCTGAGGTACACCGACAGGCAGAGGGATAGAAGTAGAAGAGGATCCACCAGAGTGAACACTAAAGGTGCGGAGGGAGAGGTAGGAAGAGAACCAGGAAAGGACAGAGCCCTGGAATCCAAGTGAGGACAGGGTATCGAGAAGTATGCTGCTCTTCTTTCTTCTTGCTCCTCCTGTGCACGCTGACACCGGAGACTGGCACTGAAGAAGGCTTCGGCAGGTGGGGGACCCCAACCAGCAAAGGTACCCTCATCTCCCCTTACGTTCCCACCCGAAACCTCCGCTCACAGGACAAATCCCTCCTCTCAGTACCCTTCTCCACCACCGCCAACTCCAGGCTCCATCCATTCTGCCTTGCCTCACCCTATGCTTGGAATAAACTTCCTGAGCCCTTAAGCCAAGCCCTCTCCCTACCCATCTTCACATCCTTGCTCAAAGCCCACCTCTTCAATGTTGCTTTCGGCACCTAACCTTTACACCTTTCAGGAAATCTAGACTGCCCCAATTTGACTGCCCCTACTTGACTGACTGTACATTTGTCCTTTAGATCGTAAGCTCTTTGAGCAGGGACTTTCATTTTATGTTAAATTGTACAGCACTGCGTAACCCTAGTAGCACTTTAGAAATGTTAAATAGTAGTAGTAAGAGGCAAGGAGGTGAGGGGAAGCGGCAAGGAAGCGAGGCGGTGGGGGGAGGCGAAGCGGTGGGGGGCGAGGAGGCGAGATCAGGCGTGGTGGTGGGGGGCGGTGGGGTGGCACTCAAAATGTGCCCCCAACCTCGGGCTCTGGCCCCCTCCCACCGTGAGGTCTGGCTACGCCCCTGGGTTAGAGGTTAATTTTCTAAAGTTGTGCCTATTTAACCGTCTCTCTGACCTCATGTGCACCTTTCTTTAGTCACCTTATTTTCTAACTCCTCCTACCTATCTATGGGGCCTTTTTACTAAGGCGCGTAGACACCTACATGCATCCAACGCACGTCAATTTGGAACTATTGCCCGGCTACCGCATGCCCTGGGTGGTAAGTCCATTTTTTATGTGCGTCCGATATACGTGGCAGAAAATATTTTTTATTTTCTACCACGTGGTGCTAACCGGGCGGTAATCGGCAGTGTATGTGCGCTAATGATGACCTCCTGGTTAACGCATGAGACCTTACCGCTAAGTCGATGGGCGGCGGTAAGGTCTCATGCCCAAAATGGACGTGTGCCAATTTTTATTTTGCCGCCTATCCATTTTTCGGACAAAAAATGACTTTTTTGCAGGCGTGCTGAAAAAAGGACCTGCACACGTCCAATACATACACCTACAACAGCACAGGTCATTTTTCAGCGCACCTTAGTAAAAGGATCCTATAGGTTTCATCTTTGCTTATACCTACACTGTCAAATAAATGTTCTATTATGTATTGTGTTGACATTGTAAGTACTTTGTATTGTTGTTTTAATATTTTTATTGCTGTAATTGTCTATTGCTCATCAAGGGCGTAGCCAGAACTTCGGTGGGAGGGGGTCCAGAGCCCGAGGTGAGGGGGCACATTTTAGCCCCACCCGGCGCCGCCGACCCCCCCCCCCCGCCATTGCCAACTTTGCCCCCCCTGCCATTGCCGACTTTGCCCCCCCGCCACCGACCCTCTTGACCCCCCCTCCCGCCGTTACCTACCTTTGCTGGCGGGGGACCCCAACCCCCGCCAGCCGAGGTCCTCTTCTCGCAAAAGGCTTCCTTCTGTACGTGCAGGGCATCAGAAACAGAAGGAAGCCTTTTGCGAGAAGAAGAGGACCTCGGCTGGCGGGGGTTGGGGTCCCCCACCAGCAAAGGCAGTCAACGGCGGGTTGGCGGCGGGAGGGGGGGTCAGGCGGGTCGTCGGCAGGGGGGTCCAGGCCCAAATCTACGCAGCTAAGCCACTGTTGCTCATGCTTGATTTATTCTTTCTGTACACCATCTTGAGTGAATTCCTTCAGAAAGGCGGTAAATAAATCCTAATAGATATAAATAAATAGTTAACAAGTATTTTCATTTCCCTATTATATGCTTGTTTTATAAAATCAAGTAAAAGGGAGACCTGGTCCCTAGTCACCCATATTATTTGTTGCCATTTCATTACAGGGATAATTTTTGCTCTTTTGTTTTAATGATCTTGTTTATCACAAAAATTCATGATCAATAGACTTCACTCCAAGTTTAATCTTGGGTCACTGAATGTTACAGTCAAAGAAAGCCAGTGAGTGTAAAAAGGGGAGGTGCTGCTTGCCTGACATAGCGTATTCATTGCTATTGGAAACAGCTACAATACAATGGGGAAGCGATGCCCGGAGCTGGGATTTGTTCCTTGCCTTGGAAGGATACTATCTTCAGGAACTGCTCCTTCTTGTTTTCACTCATACTATGCATTGTATGATAGACAATAAATCAAAATAAATGGCCAACTTTAAGGATTAACTTATTCTTCACCCAGCGGGGGCTACATTAAACCAAAAGCATCTGTCAGCACAAGAAAAACCCAGCACCTCAAACACTTTCAAATTTACACTCTCACAAATTATTTATTTTTATATATTCCTTCTAAATGTATCATGAAGCTTAAAGCTTGCTGCTTAAAAATGAAAAACAGCTTTTTAAAGGTAGTTGTGAACAGCAGGACCACCTATAAACAGCTAAGTTTTTCATTTTTAAGCAACAAGCTTTAAGCTTCATGATACATTTAGAAGAGTGAGAGTGTAAATTTGATAAGCAATTGGGCTCATTTTCGAAAGAGAAGGATGTCCATCTTTCGACAGAAATCGGAAGATGGATGTCCTTCCCCCAGGGACGTCCAAATCAGTATAATCGAAACCCGATTTAGGACGTCCCCAACTGCACTCTGTTGCAAGGACGGCCAAAGTTCAACGGGGCATGTCGGAGGCATAGCGAAGGCGGGACTTGGGCATGCCTAACACTTGGACGTCCTTGACCCATAATCGAAAAAAACAAGGACGTCCCTGATGAACACTTGGACGTTTTCACCCAGACCTGTTTTTCTTACGACTAAGGCACAAAAAGGTGCCCGAAATGACCAGATGACCACCGGAGAGAATTGGGGATGACCTCCCATCCCCCAGTGGTCACTAACCCCCTCCCACCCTCAAAAAACATATCTACTATAATACAAAGCACCTCCAATGTTCTGAAGCTGACTCCGTAGCTTCACTGAAGGGTTCGTAAGTTCGTAACTGTGTAGCCACCTCTCTCTGCCCATGTCTCTCTGCCCCGCCCTCGCGTCTAAACCCTGGAACTGGGAGGGAGGGAGGGCGGGCCACCCTGCAACTGGGAGGGAGAGGGTGCAACTGGGAGGGAGGGGGCCACCCTGGAACTGGAAGAGGGGGGTCACCCTGGACCTGGGAGGGGGGGTGACCCTGGAACTGGGAGGGAGGGGGAGGGGGAGGGAGGGGGAGAGGGCCACCCGAACTGAGGGGGGGGGACCCAGGAACTGGGAGGGAGGGGGGCCCACCCTGGAACTGGGAGGAAGGGGGGTCCCTGGCACACACTCTCATTCTCACACACACACACTCTCTCTCACACACACACTCCCACCCAGTCTCTCTCTGTCACACACTCACTCTCACACACACTCTGTAAAACATACACACTCCGAAGAAAACCTTGCTAGCGCCCGTTTCATTTGTGTCAGAAACGGGCCTTTTTTCCTAGTTTAAAAATATGTCGTGCCAGCCTCAAATGTCATACTCAGGTCCATCGAAGCAGTATGCAGGTCCCTGGAGCAGTTTTAGTGGGTGCAGTACACTTCAGGCAGGCGAACCCAGGCCCATCCCCTCCCACCTGTTACACTTGTGGTGGTAAATGTGAGCCCTCCAAATCCCACCACAAACACACTGTACCCACATCTAGGTGCCCCCCTTCACCCGTAAGGGCTATAATAGTGGTAACCAGTTGGGGGTAGTGGGTTTTAGAGGGCTCAGCACCCAAGGTAAGGGAGCTATGTACCTGGGAGCAATTTATGAAATCCACTGCAGTGCCCCCTAGGGTGCCTGGTTGGTGTCCTGGCATGTGAGGGGGACCAGTGCACTACAAATGCTGGCTCCTCCCATGAACAAATGGCTTGCATTTGGTCATTTCTGACATGGACATCTTTAGTTTCAAAAATTGCCGAAAATCAGAAACAGCCATGTCTAGGGACGTCCAAATCTAGGGACAGCAAAATTTAAGGATTTGGACGTCCCTGACGGTATTTTTGAAACGAAAGATGGACATTCATCTTGTTTCGAAAATTTTGCCATTTTGCAAGGATGTCCAAATCGCAATTTGGACGTCCCTTTCGAAAATGCCCCTCTATATGGACCTATGAAGAGGCAATGGCGAGTTATGAATGTTTTTACCTGTTGATAAATGAACCGCCACCGCATGCTAAGTGCCGCTCAGGTCCCTTTTACACATAAAAAAAATCTTTACAATCTTTTTTAAAAAAGAAAAAAAGATTAAGAAAACTAATGATATAATGTCACTTTAAAACACTGCACTTAATATGTTAAATTGAAAGTTTTTGATGCGCTGGGTTTTTCTTGGGCTATTGCATGATACACATACACGTTCTGCTCAGATAAAATATGGGTAGGTGACTATCTTGGAGTACTTCTCTTCTGTTTGCCTTCATTGAAAAAGCGCAGACCTAAATGAGAAACTAAGGATATTTCATGGTGTTACAATGAGAGGACGAGGGAGGCTGTAGCCAAGGGGGGGGGGGGGGGGGGTGAGTGGGGCTAGGATGATGGTGGGGACCTGGGAAAGGATAAATGAGGTTGACTTGGGGAGAACTGGAAGAAGAGTGTAATCAGGGGAGGATGAGGCTTGCTAAACCTCTTGATAGAGAATAAACAAAGATAGAAAAGGAATTATAATTTTTAGTAGCTATGGACTATTTAAAACTGAAATATTAATGACAGGGTCGATGTTTAGCCTGTGGCGGTCAGTGTTTATTTTTTATTGTTACATTTGTACCCCATACTTTCCCACTCATGGCAGGCTCAATGTGGCGGGCAATGGAGGGTTAAGTGACTTGCCCAGAGTCACAAGGAGCTGCCTGTGCCAGGATTCAAACTCAGTTCCTCAGTTCCCCAGGACCAAAGTCCACTACCCTAACCACTAGGCCACTCCTCCACTGTTGCTACTATTTGAGATTCTACATGGAATGTTGCTATTCCACAAGAAGTTGGCTCTTGCAGATCACCAATGTGCCGTGCCGCACAGGCTTCTGTGAGTCTGACGTCCGGACGTCAGACTCACAGAAACAGAAGCCTGCGCAGCCTTCTACATGGAATGTTGCTAGTGGAATAGCAACATTCCATGTAGAATCTCCAATAGTATCTATTTTATTTTTGTTACATTTGTACCCTGCGCTTTCCCACTCATGGCAGGCTGAATGCGGCTTACATGCAGGCAATGGAGGGTTAAGTGACTTGCCCAGAGTCACAAGGAGCTGCCTGTGCCGGGAATCACTCAGTTCCTCAGTTCCCCAGGACCAAAGTCCACCACCCTAACCACTAGGCTACTCCTCTAACCACCACCGGTTTTATCCCTGGATATTAATTGCTAGTCCAGGCTAACACCGTATCCTGTTCGAAAATACATTTGAGATGGACATCCATTTGGGATGTTCTGACCTGGATGTTCCTAGTCTGACTTGACCATCCTTTCGAAAATGCCCCTCCGTGTATCTTTTTAAAATCACACCTACGTTATAAGCATAGATAGTTCCATCTGTTCTGGAGCAGGTGTAAATATCCACACCTAGGACCCTGTGTACTTAGCTGCGCTAGAGGCATTAGTGTTTTTAGTGCTCGCTAACCATTAGTGCGTGCTAACTGTGTAGGAACCCACAATATTCCTATAGACACCACAGTTAGCACGTGCTAAAAATTCTAGTGCACCTTAGTAAACAGGGCTCCTAGATTATTTAAGTACACAGGAAAATGAGCTATAATCGACATCTACTTGTAAACTCTACCCTGAGTCATCCACACATGCAAACAAACTGGGCAACACAATAATAATGGGGGATTTCAATTACCCGCATATAGACTGGGTTAATGTAACATCTGTACACGCAAGGGACATAAGATTTCTTGATGAAATCAAGGACAGCTTCATGGAACAGCTAGTTCAGGAGCCGACAAGAGAAGGAAAAATACTAGACTTAGTCCTTAGTGGTGCTCATGATCTAGTGCAGGGGGTAACGATACGAGGGCCGCTTGATAACAGTGATCATAATATGATCGGTTTTGATATTGGCATTGAAGGAAGTGAAACTAGGAAATCAAGTACGCTAGCGTTTAACTATAGAAAAGGTGATTACGACAAAATGAGAAAAATGGTGAAAAAAAGACTGAAAGGAGCAGCTCGCAGAGTAAAAAACTTGCATCAGGCGTGGATGCTGTTTAAAAACACCATCCTGGAGGTTCAGGACAAATATATTCCACGTATTAGAAAAAAGGGAAAAAAGACTAAACGTCAGCCGGCGTGGCTAAACAGTAAGATAAAGGAAATCATTAGAGCCAAAAAACAATCCTTCAGAAAGTGGAGAAGAGAACCAACTGAAAGTAACAGGATAGATCATAAGGAATGCCAAGCCAAATGCAAAGCAGAGATAAGGAGGGCAAAAAAGGACTTTGAGAAGAAATTAGCGTTGGAAGCAAAAACACATAGTAAAAATTTTTTTAGATACATTAAAAGCAGGAAACCGGCCAAAGAGTCGGTTGGGCCGCTGGACGAAAATGGTGTTAAAGGGGCGATCAAGGAGGACAAAGCCGTAGCGGAGAAATTAAATGAATTCTTTGCTTCGGTCTTCACCGAGGAGGATTTGGGGGGGACACCGGTGCCGGAAAGAATATTTGAAGTGGGGGAGTCGGAGAAACTAAACAAATTCTCTGTAACCTTGGAGGATGTAATGGGTCAGTTCAGCAAGCTGAAGAGTAGTAAATCACCGGGACCTGATGGTATTCATCCCAGAGTATTAATAGAACTAAAAAATGAACTTGCGGAGCTACTGTTAGAAATATGCAATCTGTCCCTAAAATCGAGTGTAGTACCGGAAGACTGGAGGGTAGCCAATGTTACTCCGATTTTTAAGAAGGGTTCCAGAGGAGATCCGGGAAATTATAGACCGGTGAGTCTGACGTCGGTGCCGGGCAAGATGGTGGAGGCTATTATTAAGAATAAAATTGCAGAGCATATACAAAAACATGGACTGATGAGACAAAGTCAGCACGGATTTAGTGAAGGGAAGTCTTGCCTCACCAATCTAATGCATTTTTTTGAGGGGGTAAGCAAACATGTGGACAATGGGGAGCTGGTTGATATTGTATATCTGGATTTTCAGAAGGCGTTTGACAAAGTGCCGCACGAAAGACTCCTGAAGAAATTGCAGAGTCATGGAATCGGAGGTAGGGTATTATTATGGATTAAGAACTGGTTGAAAGATAGGAAGCAGAGAGTAGGATTGCGTGGCCAGTATTCTCAGTGGAGGAGGGTAGTTAGTGGGGTCCCGCAGGGGTCTGTGCTGGGTCCGTTGCTTTTTAATGTATTTATAAATGACCTAGAGATGGGAATAACTAGTGAGGTAATTAAATTCGCCGATGACACAAAATTATTCAGGGTCGTCAAGTCGCAGGAGGAATGTGAACGATTACAGGAGGACCTTGCGAGACTGGGAGAATGGGCGTGCAAGTGGCAGATGAAGTTCAATGTTGACAAGTGCAAAGTGATGCATGTGGGTAAGAGGAACCCGAATTATATCTACGTCTTGCAAGGTTCCGCGTTAGGAGTTACGGATCAAGAAAGGGATCTGGGTGTCGTCGTCGATGATACGCTGAAACCTTCTGCTCAGTGTGCTGCTGCGGCTAGGAAGCGAATAGAATGTTGGGTGTTATTAGGAAGGGTATGGAGTCCAGGTGTGCGGATGTTATAATGCCGTTGTATCGCTCCATGGTGCGACCGCACCTGGAGTATTGTGTTCAGTACTGGTCTCCGTATCTCAAAAAAGATATAGTAGAATTGGAAAAGGTACAGCGAAGGGCGACGAAAATGATAGTGGGGATGGGACGACTTTCCTATGAAGAGAGGCTGAGAAGGCTAGGGCTTTTCAGCTTGGAGAAGAGACGGCTGAGGGGAGATATGATAGAAGTGTATAAAATAATGAGTGGAATGGATCGGGTGGATGTGAAACGACTGTTCACACTATCCAAAAATACTAGGACTAGAGGGCATGAGTTGAAGCTACAGTGTGGTAAATTTAAAACGAATCGGAGAAAATTTTTCTTCACCCAACGTGTAATTAGACTCTGGAATTCGTTGCCGGAGAACGTGGTACGGGCGGTTAGCTTGACGGAGTTTAAAAAGGGGTTAGATAGATTCCTAAAGGACAAGTCCATAGACCGCTATTAAATGGACTTGGAAAAATTCCGCATTTTTAGGTATAACTTGTCTGGAATGTTTTTACGTTTGGGGAGCGTGCCAGGTGCCCTTGACCTGGATTGGCCACTGTCGGTGACAGGATGCTGGGCTAGATGGACCTTTGGTCTTTCCCAGTATGGCACTACTTATGTACTTATGTACTTATGTACTGTTTACATGTGTATGCTTCCAATATTTTCAGCATACCTGTGCTTAAAACTAGGATCTTGTAGATCTGGAGACCACCTTGGATTCTGTATTTGGGTTTAATTGATAACCTTTTCTAAGTCCAAGCTCAAGTTATTTCCCTGCTCAAGTGGAGGCAATAGACGGTGAAGTGACTTACCAAAGGTCACAAGCAGCGTTACTGAGAGATGCAGTATCTGAACCCTGGTTTATTTGCTTCTCAGTCCATGGTTCTACTAACAAGCTACTTTTCAGTGCTTGATGAAGATTGTTTCTTCGAAATACAGACTGTGTTGGGCTGAGTACTGGTTTCTTCGGTTATATTCCTAATATCATTACATGAATGGGATACAGCTTTGCTTACTAAATATTTTACAGTGCTGGAACAATAATATTCCTTTAATCCTTTATTTTTCCTGAACACATTAATCTGTGTGTGGGAGAGACTGATGCTATCAGACTTTTGGACTTTGAAACTGAACTTCATATTTGTGTACAGAATTTCTCGCTTTGAAAGTGCCTCCCCTCTGTTAATTAAGGGGTTCTTTTACTAAGGTGTGCTGAAAAACGGCCTGCGGTACTGTAAACGCACGTTTTGGACGCGCGCAGAATTTTTTTTAATGCACCTACAAAAAAATGCCTTTTTAAAACTTTTGAAAATTGCCACGCGTCCATTTTGGGTCTGAGAGCTTACCGCAAGCCATTGACCTAGCGGTAAGGTCTCACGTGGTAACCAGGCGTGCGCCAGAAAATATAAAATATTTTTCAGACGCACGTAGTGGATGCGCGCCAAAATTGAAATCACTGCAAGGGTTATGCGGTAACCGGGCGGTAACCGGGCGGTAACTCTAATTTGGCACACGTTGGGCGCATGTAGGCACCTACGCGGCTTAGTAAAAGGATCCCTAAATTACACTGGCTTTCCGTCAGAGCGAGAATCACTTTCAAATTATGGGCTCCTTTTACTAAGTGGCAGTAAGTCCAATGTGGGCTTACTGCTCGCTATACAGGAAGTACCGCCCCTAGCGTGCCATCATATCCGATGCTACAAAAATGTATTTATTTTTGTAGCGCCAGAGTGTACCCAGCGGTAATCGGGCTCCCCCCGAAATGGCCACGCGACAAGTGCTTTACTTGGCGCACGGCCATTTCCTATAGGAAAGCGAGACTTCCCTTTTACCAGCGCAGGCCCCCTTTTGCCGCAGCTTGATAAAAGGGGCCCTATGTGCCTTCATCTTTCAACTCTTGAATGGTACAGCCCCAGATTATATGCAACCGTTAATAAATCTACCCCTGCGAAATGCTACCTAAGACTACATTTCCCTAACTGTAAAAAGATGATCTACACACAAATGTTCACGCTTTCCAAAAATAGTAGGACTAGGGGGCATTCGATGAAACTACAGTTTAGTACATTTAAAACAAATAGGAGAAAATGTTTCTTCACCCAACGCGTAATTAAACTCTGGAATTCGTTGCCGGAGAACATGGTGAAGGCGGTTAGCTTGGCAGAGTTTAAAAAGGGGTTGGACGGTTTCCTAAAGGACAAGTCCATAGACCGCTACTAAATGGACTTGGGAAAAATCCACAATTTCGGGAATAACATGTATAGAATGTTTGTACGTTTGGGACGCCTGCCAGGTGCCTTGACCTGGATTGGCCGCTGTCGGGGACAGGATGCTGGGCTCAGTGGACCTTTGATCTTTTCCCAGTATGGCATTACTTATGTACTTATGCACAAATCAGTTCATTCTGCTGACTTCACATATTTAGGGACTCCCTACATATTTATACCACTATTTTGTGGGCTTTGCTTTGGCATGTAATGTGCTTTGGCCTTAAGTTTTATTGAGTTGCCTTCCAGGTGCATAATAAGAATGGCCTGCCAGTAGTAGAGTTTATTTTCATTTCATGTGTGCAGTTTAATAACTAATTCCAAAGTATCATGTACATTTGGTCAAAAATATTTAAGTTAGAATGCAGAGGCCATAAAAAGGACAGCTGGCTACAGATGTTTGAGCACTTGAGGGCGGAGACCCTGGAGATGCTTGAAATACTCCAGATAATTCAGAACACTGGAAAGCTCCAGGGAAAATTATATTTTGCTTAAGAAAAATCATGAACAATCATCACTCGATAGGGAAACTTTTTTTTAGAAATGATGCAAAGTGTATTTTTCTCTTTGGTACAGAGTAGGTCCACTATCAAATTTTGGCTAAGTACTCAAAGGCCTGGCTAGAAAGAAAAGGCCAAGTGCTAAATTGTAAGCATGGAATGCTTATTCAAAATATTTTGGCTATTTTCTTTGGAAGCAATTAAAACAAATAATTTGACTCATTGATACCTCCAAAGATGGTAGGAATGAGAGCTCGCCAAAAGACATTGGGGCCTGGTTTCTAAAAGGTGTTAAGTCTTTAAGGCTGGATTCAATAAATGGCGCTCAATATTCAGCACTAAAAAAAATAATTGCTGAACGATCTTATTTATTATGTATTTATATTATGTATTTTTCATGTATTTACATAGATTTATTCATTTTATCTATTTTACATATATATTTTAGGGCCCTGTTTACTAAGCTGCACTATAGGTGCGCTAGCATTTTTAGTGTATGCTAACGCTAGAGACACCCATAGGAATATATGGGTGTCTCTAGCATTTAGCACACACTAATTTTAGTGCGCCCTAAAAATGCTAGCGCACCTTAGTAAACAGTGCCCTTATTTTCTTAGACCTCTGAGGCCGACACAACAGCCAAAACATGGTGAATGGCCCAACCAAGAGAACTGGGAATGTTCCAACCAAGAAAACTTGAATGTTCTAACCAGGGGGATTGTGAATGTGCCAACCAAGGGAGATTGAAACATGGGGCTGGTTGTCAGTACTGAACTCCAGAAAAGGAGGTTGAAGGAGAATAGAGAGGTTGAAGAGAAGAGAAAACAGATATCCTTGTGACCTATGCTGTGTCTTGTACTCCTGTTGTGCAATGTCTTTCCATTGTTTGCTTATTGCTGTAGGTTGGTGGGTAAGATCAAACTTTTTGCCTGTCAGTCTTCTATCTCCAATAGGGTCTTAAAAGGGTAGAGTGAAAGGATGTGGTTGGTGGAAGAATGTATTATGGAGACTTTGGACCCTATGCAGACTTTGGTATCATCTACAAAGAGGCAAATTGTATTAGACAGCCCTTCTGCAATGTTGCTTACAAAAATGTTAAAATGAAATGGACCAGGAACTGATCCTTGTGGAACACCACAAGTAATGTCCCTTTCCTCAGAATGAACTCAATTTACCATCATCCTTTGTCACCTTCCACTCAACCAGTTGCCTACCCAGTCACTTTAGGGCCATACTGAGTGCACTCCGTTATTTATTAGTCACCTATGTGGAATTGTGTCAAACACTTTGGTAAAATAAATCTAAGTACACCACATCTAGTGCTCTCCCTTGATCCAACTGTGAGTGCCCTTAAAAGAATTTCCCTTTTAGTCTGAGCCTGATTAATTCCCTAATCCCTGCAAAATCACTGCTGGAGACTAAGCCAGCATGTCAGCAATGATGGCAGTTGCTCTCTGTTTCATTCCCTGCTTTTCTCCCGGTATGGCTTGGCTCCTTCTCAGCACAGCAGCAGTGCCGAACTTTAAACCATATCCTCACTTTCTACTTCCAGCCCAGGTATGCAGCTAGTATACTGTTGAGAAATTTTGAATTGTACTGGTTTTGTGCATTTATGTTTGTTGTGGGACCAGTGGTTGTGGGTCTCATGTACTAACGTTAGTCTTTGGAGATCTGGTGTTTGTTTTCATCGAATGAGCATTCTGCAGACATTTTATCATCACTGTTCACGTTGATGAATTTTCAGTATTGGATCCTTTGACTTGTCAAGCTTATGTTATCAACTTTGGCTGAGGTATTTTGACTCCTGAGGTGCATGTGGCACCAAAACGCAGGACTGCATCAAGCCATGTTTTACTTCGCTATTTATAGTTGATGACCTATCAATAAACATCTCTATGCTGGAACTGCACTGGTCTACCTCCTTTCTTTTTGTTTACTTGTTCCGTCTGGTGTTCTTGGGGGACCCTTCTGCTTTTGTAACAGGGGCGTAGCTAGGTGGGGCCACGGGGGCATGGGCCCCCACAGATTTAGCCCTAGCACCCCTGCTTTCACCCCCCCACCGCCGACCCTCCCCTGCCACATTCGACCCACCCTCCAGCTGCCGCCAACCCTCCCCCGCTGCTGCGATCAGGTACCTTTGCTGGCGGGGGGTCCCCAACCCCCGCCAGCCGAAATCCTCTTCAGCGCCGGTCTCTGGCGCGTTGCTGATCTTGATTCTGTTTCTGTGAGTCCTGACGTCCTGCACGAACGTGCAGGATGTCAGGACTCACAGAAACAGAATCCAGATCAGCGAACGCGCCAGACTCGGAGACTGGCACTGAAGGGGGCTTCAGCTGGCAGGGGTTGGGGACCCCCTCAGGAAAGGTGGTTGGCGGCGGCGGGAGGGGGGTTGAAAAAGACGGGTGAGGGTGGCCGGCAGCGGGGGGGGGGGGGGGGGGGGGGGTTAAAAGTCGTGGTGGGGGTTGGCGGCGCTGGGGGGGGGGGGCTAAAATGTGCCCCCTCACCTCGGGCTCTGGACCCCCCTGCTGCCGAAGTCTGGCTACGCCCCTATTTTGTAAGCATTAGCATATGGCCATTTCATATTGCATGGATATCCAAATCCCAATTCTACAAAGGCAAGATATGGACATCTAACAGTGCAGTCCATCCATATCGTATGGAAGTGTGATCTAGGTGTGTTCTGGGTGAGACTAGAGAGGGCCCAAAATATGGATGTCCAACTCTGATCACAGCAGGGGAAGGAAAGTCCAAGTCTAAAAGACGGACATCTGTGTTAAATCATGGGCACAGCCAAACCTCAATGGGAGAGGGGGCCAGAGCCCAAGGTGGGGGGGCTCATTTTGGCCTGCCTCCCTGCTGCCGCCCTCCCACAGCAACCTTTGTCCCCCCCGCTGCCGCCACTTCTGCCTCTCCGCCCTGCTTCTCCCCCTGCCACCGCCGCTGGAGGGTACCTTGGCTGGCAGGGGTCCCCAACCCCCACCAGCTAAACTGTTTGTCCTATGCTGGTCTTACATTGCTGGTGCCCTGTCCTGCTTTCAGCGCCGTGTACGCTCATTTTAATGAAACTGAGCATGCACAAGCAAACTGGGGGCCCCGGAGCCAGTTTGAGGGGGCCAGGCCCCCATGGCCCCCCGTAGCTATGCCACTGCTGTGTTTAGACGTGATACTTGTCAAGTCCAGGTTACAGAAAGGTGATCTGATTGAGTCTTTGAAGCAAGTGATAGCGCAAGTATTACACTGAACCTTGGGTAGCAGAGGAGGAGGGCATTCACTTAGGGTACACTGCTGTCCACGGTGCTCTCTTTGGCTGCCCAGCTGGAAGAGAAGTGAGCGTGGGATGCAGAAGAAAGGGAGAGGGAGAAAGAGAGTGAACAAATGGGGAGAATCAAGGAAGCGTTAGTGAGATATAGAGTGAGGGGAAGATAACTAAATTAGGGATGGAGGCATAGGAAGGAAAAGAGATAATCATTATAAGAGAAAGAGAGGTATAGAAAGAAGGAAGAGTGAGTGGGAAGAAATAAGGAAAAGCATGAGAGAGTGAGTGAGCAAAAGGAGGGGCAAAAGAATAATTAATGGATGAGGAGACAAGGAAGTGAATGAAAGGATCAGGGGAAAGACAATGAGTGAGGGAATTAGAATGGATGAGAGGACCAGGGGATAAGAGTGAGTGAGAACCTCAGAGGAGCTGACAGGTAGGCGTGAATGAGAAGATCAGAGGGGAATACAGGCAGAGAGTGAGAGAGAGATCGGAAGGAACTGGTTGAAAAGAAAGTGACTGAGGATATTTAAGGGATTGTGGCATGTGAGTGAGAGAAGAGATCAGTGTTGGGATGAGGAATATGAGTTCACTGTCTGTCTGTCTCTCTCTTGACCTCAGATGCACCTCCCAGATCCTGGATCCCTTCTTTTTCCTCTTGCTCCTGACCCCCTTCTCTGCATAACCCCTCCTTCCTCTATCCCGATTCTCCCTTCTTTTTAAATTGATTTAGAGTAACTTTGTACATCTATATGCTTTGAAAATGAGCACCTAAACAATTCACAGAATTAAGTATGAAAATATATTGAAATGTGTTTGCAAACTCTTGCCTCTGCACCTTGGTAAATCTGCTGCATGAAACAGGGATCTGTGGTTATACCTGTTCTTAGGCTTGCATAACTTTTCTGTTTACATTTGTACCACATAAAAGAAAGTTTAATGCATTGGCAGCGTGTACTTTTTTGCATGTATCCCCAGGGCAAATCTTTTGTAAATGCCTAGTTCTATGCATCAAACTCTATTTTGTGTGCAATTAAAAAAACTTAGATAAAACAAAAAAACAAAAACAAACAACAGCTCATAACATTTCCTCTCAAGTGTTTAGCATTTTGCATTTGTTGGATCTTCCTGGCCTCTAGGGGCAGTGTCTATGTTTGTTTTCTCTTTCTATGTCTCCAGGGAGAACATTGGGACTTCAGAATTCCTTTGATGGGGAGAGAGGGAGGGGTGCTACTAAGGGACTTCTATTCTAGACTTACATTGTACAGGGTTTGCTACTGCTCAGGGAAGAAGCTATGGAGTCAGCAGTGATAGCTCTTCTGGGGAAAGGAGACTGATAGAACTTATTTGGA
Organism: Microcaecilia unicolor; assembly: GCF_901765095.1. Classification (NCBI taxonomy): domain Eukaryota; kingdom Metazoa; phylum Chordata; class Amphibia; order Gymnophiona; family Siphonopidae; genus Microcaecilia; species Microcaecilia unicolor. The sequence goes on along the minus strand of NC_044040.1, from coordinate 183,568,405 downwards.
AGGGGAAGCAACAGAACCAAATCTACTTAGAAGGGGATTGGTGCTTAAATTTGAGGTAGCAGTTTTAGCAAACACATCAGCCTTCCAAGGCAGCCGAAAGATGTGTTACCGGCCTGATAAATGTAAATTGTATGATTAATGAGCAATGAGCTGATTCATGTGCATTTGTATATAGTACAACTCATTACCATTTGGATTGTGTTTGGTTTGATTTTTTTGTTTTTTGGCATTAATGCAATACAAGCATATAGGCTACCTTTTAACAGAAGGCGTGGCTTTTTAACAGGCAAACAATTCTATTTTGCACACATTAACGTCTTTAATAAATTGGCTCCAATAGGAATACAGAAATATAAAGTAAGAAATTTATCTCTGTGCTGTATGTTGACGTATACATTTCCATCCTATATATGTGTCGCTGAAAATTTCATACTGCCACACCAAGGGCTTTATTGGCGATTGAGGGCTCAGCTCCCGACGAAACATTGTGAGGAAACAGAAGCTTTCTGTCGAGCACCCCCTCCGGATAACGCCACAGCTCAGATAGGTGTATTTATAACCTGCTATTATTTTGTGACGATAGAGCTTTAGAATATTAAGAAACAGCTCTTTGATGTTACTTTGGAGGGTTTTTTTCTGACTAATGAGGAATCTGTATCATACTCTCTAACAAAAAGTTCTCTATGAGTTCTATGACAGTCTGTGATTCACAATTTTGATATAAGTGAATACGTAATTTCTGAAGTCTTTTTTCCTCCTTAAGTATAACGTTTAGTGCTTTCCATCTTGCTTGTTTTGCGTATAGTAGTTCTACTTAGGAGCAAGATTCAGCGTTTAGTTTAAATTTTGCATCCTTATATTAAGCAATCCTATAAAATTTACTGAGCTCTTTGAGCAGCTGTTCTCAACTGAGCTCTGATTTGGTACACCTAAGCCCAGTGCCGTAGCGAGGGTGCCTGACACCCGGGGCGGGTCGCCGCTGCGCACCCCCCCCCCCGGGTGCAGGGCACGGCGCCCCCCCCTCTGGAGTGCACCCCCCCGAAACGCACCCTACCTTTCAGCGGGAGGCAGGCGGGAGGGCCGATCCGCCCCCAGTGCACGTCACTGGGAGCTGCGTCGGCTCTGCTGCTTCCCTGCTTTCTCTGCCCCGGAACAGGAAGTAACCTGTTCCGGGGCAGAAAGAGCAGGGAACCAGTGAGCCGACACCCCCCCAGCGCGTGCACCCGGGGCGGACCGCCCCACCGCCCCCCCTTCCTACGCCACTGCCTAAGCCTATCTGGTTTTCAGGATATAGAATGTAATGAGTGTGCAAGAATCAGGGATGGACTGACAGTGATCTGGGCCCCTGGGCACTAGGGGTCATGGGCCCCTAACCACCTATCAAAAGTGATTAAACACTGCTGTGGGCCCATGGGCACTGACTGCCCTGTTGTGTCAATGGTCAGTCCACTCCTGGCATGAAGTATATTTGCATACATTGGAGACTCAATGCATGCAAATCAATCTCGTGCATATTCAGTGAGCTACCCAGAAAACCTACCTGGTTTGATGGGCCTCCAGAGTTGGGCTGAGAGCCACTTCTCGAGGATCTTAGTAGATATTGGGGAAAAATTTGGTGGTGCTGCTCAGTGTAACGTGAATTATTCCTTTACAGCTTTCACTGTTCCCCAGAAGAGTAGCAAGGAGGTTGTGTTAATAAGGTAATCTTATGGCTTTCTGCTTGAATCACCTGATGAGAAACTGTTATGAAAGCCCCTGCTTAAGAACAGGCAAAATCCAGGCGAAGGTTAGCTATTAAAAAGTCAATATGCTGTTGTCGCAATCCTAGTACAGACTATACTGTCGTTATATTTAATAGTTTTCTGACTGTCATACAATATGATATGTTGCTTTAGCAAGCTTTAATTTCCTGACAGAAACAGTGAGATTTTTTTTATTTCTCTTTCTATTCAGCTTGGAAGAGGCATCAGCACTTCATGAAGAACATACTCAAAGACCTACATATTCTGCACTGAACAGGGAAACAATGTTAAGGTAAAGGTTTTTTTTTTTATTTCACAGCACACTTGAGGTACTCATTTTCAAACCACATAGACTTACAAAGTTACGCAGAGGCATATTTTCAAAGCACTTAGACTTAGGCTACTATGGAACTTTGTAAATCTAAGTACTTTGAAAATGATCCTCTTAATGTTTTTCCTTAGAACATTTCCAAAGATGATGCATGTATGTTTCTGCACTAAGAAACCTTGATCATAGTTATTGCTATTTAAAAATATCTTTTTCAGACAAAAATTGAATGTAGGTTATGCAATACATAAACTGAAGCAGAAAATTAACAATGAAATAGAAAAACTCAGAAAAATTATAGTTGGCAAAGACTCGTAGTACTTCGCACTTGCTGACTCTTTGACCCATGCTAAGGGGTCCTTTTATTAAGCTGTGGTAACACTAGTGTGTGCTTACTGTAACTTAAAAGGCTTGCCACAGGATGTGCTGAGGTGTCCCATGGTAATTTTGCAATCTTTATCTGTTGAGCAGGGACTGTCTCTTCATGTTCAAGTGTACAGCGCTGCGTTCGTCTAGTAGCACTATAGAAATGATAAGTAGTAGTAGTAGTAGTAAACCACCTTGAGTGAATTCCTTCATAAAGGTGGTAAATAAATCCTGTTTAATAAATAATGAATAAATCTACCGGTGCAAACTGTGTGATGAAAAATAATTTAAATTGTTTCACAGTGGGGGCTGTCTGGTAGCGGAGAATGGGCATTTCTGTGCTGATCAGTTAGCATGTCTGCTTTACTGCATGCTAACTGATTAGCACGCAATTACCACCTATAATTAGGTGGCTGAAAGGGCTCAAGCACTAATTTTTTAAATTTTTTTTTCAGTAGTAACTCAAGGTGAGTTACATTCAGGTACACTGGGTATTTATTTGTTAACTAGCCATTAAGCCCGTAAAAACGGGCAAGTATTGCAGCCCTCCTCTCTCCCCTGGCCTCACCCCGTCCACCGATCCTCCCCCCCCCCCCATATCCAGCGACCCTTCTCTTTCCCTTGGCCTCCTCCCTTCCCCCCATGTCCAGCAGCCCTCCTCTGTGCCCTGCTCTCACCCCAAGTCCAGCAAACATGGCCTCTCCCCCCTGCCCTCCCCCATGTCCAGCTACCCTCCTCGCCACCGCTCCCTCCCCCCTCCGTGCCGGGCCCCCTGCACTGACCTGAAAGCGCCTCTCACCTCCGTGTGAAAGTGCTGTAGGCAGCAGCAGCAGATCACTCTGCTGCTGCCTGCAGCGCTTCCACACGGAGGTGAGAGGCGCTGTCAGGTCAGTGCAGGGGGCCCGATATGGAGGGAGGCAGGAGCAGCAGCGGGGATGGAGGGGAGGGTGGAGGTTGTTTTGCGCGATGTTCCTTTCCAGGCAGCAGCGGTGGTGTCCGACAATTTGACTCCGTTTCCCTCTCTGTTCTGCCCTCTGACATCATGACGTCTTGACACGAGGGCGGGACAGAGAGGGAAGTCTGTACTGCACACTTGCAAGTGAGTACGGTCACTTGCCGTTTATATGTTTGATGGCTGAGCACTAATGGCAACATTAGTGCATGGCTATTAATTTGAGAAATTGAAAATTGGCCATTGTCTGGCTGCACTAAAAATGGTCTTAGTGCATGGGAAAGTCCCATATAAGGGTGCACTAAGATCACTTTTTGGAGCAGATGGGCGTCCTTCTCCCAGGCTCGTCGAAATCGGCATAATCGAAAGCCGATTTTGGGCGTCCTCAACTGCTTTCCGTCGTGGGGATGACCAAAGTTCTCGGCGGCATGTCGGAAGCATAGCGAAGGCGGGACTGAGGCGTGCTTAACACATGGGCATCCTCGGCCGATAATGGAAAAAACAAGGGCGTCCCTGAAGAGCACTTGGCCGACTTTACTTGGTCCGTTTTTTCTTACGACCAAGCCTCAAAAAGGTGCCCGAACTGACCAGATGACCACCAGAGGGAATTGGGGATGACCTCCCCTTACTCCCCCAGTGGTCACTAATCCCCTCCCACCCTCAAAAAACAACTTTAAAAATATATTTTGCCAGCCTCTATGCCAGCCTCAAATGTCATACCCAGCTCCCTGACAGCAGTAAGCAGGTCTCTGGAGCAGTTTTAGTAGGTGCAGTGCTATTCAGGCAGGCAGACCCAGGCCCATTCCCCCCACCTGTTACACTTGTGGTGGTAAATGGGAGCCCTCCAAAACCCACCACAAACCCACTGTACCCACATCTAGGTGCCCCCCTTCACCCGTAAGGGCTATAGTAGCGGTGTACAGTTGGAGGTAGTGGGTTTTGGGGGGGGGGTTGGGGGGCTCAGCACACAAGGTAAGGGAGCTATGCACCTGGGAGCTTTTTATGAAGTCCACTGCAGTGCCCCCTAGGTGTCCTGGCATGTGAGAGGGGACCAATGCACTACGAATGCTGGCTCCTGCCACAACCAAATGGCTTGGATTTGGTAGTTTCTGAGATGGGCATCCTCGGTTTCCATTATTGCCGAAAACCGGGGACGACCATCTCTAAGGATGATCATCTCTAAGGTTTCCCCGCCCCTTTGCCGTGACGTCCTGCGAAGACGACCTCAGGAAAACTTGGGCACCCTGTTCGATTGTGCCCCTCTTAGTAATCCAAAAATCTACAGGTCAGGCATGGAGAGTACTGAGGGGTCCTTTTACTAAGGTGCGCTGAAAAATGGCTTGCGGTAGTGTAGGCACAGGTTTTGGGTGCGCACCAATCCATTTTTCAGCACGCCTGTTAAAAAAGCCCTTTTTAAACTTTTTGCTGAAAATGGACGTGTGGCAAAATGAAAATTGCCATCCATTTTGGGTCTGAGACCTTACCTCCAACCATTGACCTAGCAGTAAAGTCTTGTACGATAACCGGGCGGTAATGACCTATGCGTGCCAAATGCCACTTGGCTGTGTAGCTGACGCACACCAGAAAATAAAAAAATATTTTTTGGGCGCAAATTACCGTAAGGACCACGCGGTAGCCGTGTGGTAACTCCATTTTGGTGTGCGTTGGGCACATGTAGATGCTTACGTGGCTTAGTAAAAGGGCCCCTGAGTTTGGAGGACATCTCTTGGTCAAAAATAGTACTACTTGCTATTTTGAGCAATGCAAACCTACTCTATTTGTACATACACAAATTTTGGACACCGTAAAATTCCTGTTAATTCTAAGGTCAAATTATTCTTCTAATTCATGAAAAAGATTAGAGACAATGCGGGGAATTCTATAAAGTGTCACCTAAAAATAGGGCACCACATTAACACCAATTCTGTAGTGGTGCTGAGGAGCACCTATCCCATTATGGAATAAAAGTGCAAAGTCATTAGCAGGCTTATTTTCGGAAGAGAAGGGTGCCCATCTTTCGACACAAATTGGGAGATGGGCGTCCTTCTCTCAGGGAGGCCCAAATCGGCATAATCGAAAGCCGATTTTAGGCGTCCCCAACTGCTTCCCGTCGTGGGGACGACCAAAGTTCTCGGAGGCGTAGTGTAGGTGAGACAGGGGCATGACTAACAGATGGGCGTCCTCGAGCGATAATAGAAAAAAGAAGGCCGTCCCTGAGGAGCACTTGGGCGACTTTACTTGGTCCATTTCTTCTTACAACCAAGCCTCAAAAGGTGCTCGAACTGACCAGATGACCACTGGAGGGAATCTTGGATGACATCCCCTGACTCCCCCAGTGGTGACTAACCACCTCCCACCAGGGGCGTAGCCAGACTTCGGCGGGAGGGGGGGGCTACAGCCTAAGGTGAGGGGGCACATTTTAGCCCCCCCCCCTGCAGAACCCCCTCCGCGCTGCCAGGACGATTCATACCACGCAAAGAGAATCGGCTTCCCGCTTTGCTCCCAGCATCAGATCAGCTGCTGCAGGCTGCAGCAACGTGCTGGCCCAGAGATGGGCTGAAGACACAGAACTTCGGCTGGCGGGGATTGGGGACCCCTGCCAGCACAGGTACTCGACAGCGACGGGGGAGGGTTGGCGATGCCGGGGGGGGGTCAAAGATGATGGCGGGGGGTTGAAGGGGTCGGTGGGGGGCCAGGCCCACATCTGAAGGGGCCCAGGCCCCCCAGGCCCCACGTAGCTACGCCACTGCCTCCACCCTGGAAAAAACAACTTTAAAAACTTTTTTTGCCAGCCTGAAATGTCACTGTCAGGTCCATCGCAGCAGTATGCAGGTCCCTGGGGGGGGGGGGGGGGGGGGGGGGAGGTGTATGTGTGTGTGTGTGTGTGTCAGTGGAGGCATAGCGAAGGCGTGGACGTCCTTCTTTCAAACATTTGTGACATGTGGCCTTCCACCTTTTCAAACTGTGGGGGTCTTTTACTTAGGCACTCTGGCATTTTTAGCGCACATTAAAAATAGGTGCACACTAAACGCTAAAGACGCCAATAGGAATACATAGGCATCTTTAGCGTTTAGTGCATGCCTATTTTTAACACTCGCTAAAAACGCCAGCGAGCCTTAGTTATTGTGTTTCCAATTGCTTCATATTACTCAATCAATTTTTGTACAGTCTTTTCAGAAAAGTTACAAACCTGAGTTAAAATTCCTTTAGTGAGGCATCATTATGAGTCACTACAATTCATATGATTTTTATAGAAACATCAAAACCCTGAGCATCAATCATGGGTTGAGGGGAACCTCTAATCTAGATCAGGGCGGTACCACCTGAGGAAGGGAGATACCACCCACTCTGCTGATCTCAGGGAAGGTGATTCAAAGAGGATTCTCTCTTAGGAATGCAATGGAAGCTGCAGATTTTCCCTCATGTTGGAAGGGTAAATACCCCAATTCACTATTGCTAACAGTAGGCTGGGGGGGGGGGGGGTCCTCTCACCAAAACTGTGAGGAGTGGCCTAGTGGTTAGGGTGGTAGACTTTGGTCCTGAGGAACTGAGTTCGATTCCCAGCATAGGCAGCTCCTTGTGACTCTGGGCAAGTCACTTAACCCTCCATTGCCCACCACATAGAGCCTGCCATGAGTGGGAAAGTGCGGGGTACAAATGTAACAAAAAGGAGAAAGGGAAGCTTCATTTTTTCCTGAGTCTAATATGCTGATCAATTGAGCCTCCCATTGCACCATCTCCAAATCATGCAGCACTTCTGTCCTTTCATTTCCTGTTCCTCATGTCTGATTCTGAATACAAATGAAAATAATCTTCCACTCCTTGCACCTCTGGTGCTTCAAAGAGAACCTAAAGGACAGTTCCCCTTTGGACATGCCCCTTCAGGTCTGGGTCCATGACATGCCTACCTGTAGTCACATTCCATGTTAGGCCTCAGGCTTACTAAGGCTTTGATAAAGCTCAATGACTTCACTATAGGAGATAACCCCACTCTGCCTGAAGACCACAAAGCCATTTAGACAGGCACTTCCAATTGGATCAGAACCTCTCCCTGTATTCAGCCCAGTCTTCCACTCCCCTTTTTAATATACTGCAACAACACTGTGAAACTGAAGCCCAAAAAACACAGTGAAAATTTTAAGTGCTTGATTATTTTATTTGCGTAATAACATTTCATGACTCTCTTTATGATGGTCTTTGTAACTCCTCAGAAGAAAGTCAGCTATTCGACAAAATCAAAACTGCCAAATTATTTCAGCCTCTTTTATTTAAACATATGTTTCTGAAATTATTTCACATCTGAATAAGTACCTCAGCCTCTGGTGTTATCATTAAAGTGGCCAGTAGATAGAGCTCTGGGTCTTCATTTTAACCAGTTTTTCTTTCCTTGCCTACAAAACAGCACAATGGAAACATTTCCAGATGAAGGAATAAAAATGAAGTTACAGTTGTGGTATGTTACAAGGATGATGGGGTCAATACTTAATATTCAAAATTCTAGGCTGGTTAACAGATAACTTTCGATCAGCCAACTTGATGTCATAAGAACATAAGAAAAAACTAAAAAGGAAAATCAACCTTTGCACAAAGCAAAAGCAGCACATAAGTAGCAAAGGTGTGATATCCTTGAGGGTAATTTATTGGTTTTAATAGTTTATGTATGTATTATTTTTATCTATTGCCTTGGAAATTATTATTTGTATTTAAACCTCTTGCTAGTATTACCTATGGGTCCCCATTTTCTGATTTATGTATGTCTTTATTGATATACACATGTTATGTTATAACATTATTTATTTATTTTATTTATATCCCACATTATTCCCACCCATGGACAGGCTCAATGTGACGTATATATATATAATTTTATTTTATTTGTACCCTGCGCTTTCCCACTCATGGCAGGCTCAATGCAGCTTAGGTACTTATTTGTACCTGGGGTAACGGAGGGTTAAGTGACTTGCCCAGAGTCACAAGGAGCTGCCTGTGCCTGCAGTGGGAATTGAACCCAGTTCCCCAGGACCAAAGTCCACCACTCTAACCACTAGGCCACTCCTAGTCTATTAAACAACATTAATACAAAATACAGGAATTAGCGTCAGAGAAAGGAAAGAGGAGCAACAGGAGGGAGAGGGAGAGAGGGGAAGGTGACAATTTGTCGATGTGGCTGCCGTGGCTCAGAGGGATGTAACACCAGGAGGGCCCACAGCATATGCTCTACCGAAAAGGAAGGTCTTGAGCCGCTTCTTAAAGGTCGGGTGATCTGGGGTGAATTTGACCACTTGGGGCAGTCCGTTCCAGGATTGAGTGCTAAGACAAGAAAAAGAGGAAGCGTAGACAGTCTTATATTTGAGGCCACTGAGAGCTGGATAGTGGAGATTGAGATTAACTTGCAAGTTGCAATACAGAGAAAATCGTACTATGAAAAATTATACATTATTAAATTATTATACGCTCTCTTTCTTAGATCACAATAATGAAAGGAAAAAAAAAGGGGGGAGGGGTATATTAGATGAGGAGATCGTAATTTAAAGAAAAAGAGAACAATAAAGAGTATGTCAAGCCTAAATTTTCCATCTTTTTCAATTACTTAATCAGTTAACATTCATACATAGAGTCTATTTGGTCACTTTTTTCCATCTCCAAAAAAGTTCGAAGTTGTTCTGGCTCGAAAAATACATATTTATTACCCATGAACCTTATAAGGCAGTTACATGGATATGCTAATAAGAATGACGCTCCTAATGTCTTAGTCTCTTCCCTGAGATCCAGAAACATTTTCCTTCTATCTTGTGTTATCTTCGTAACATCCGGGTATATCCATATTCTGGAACCACAAAAAATCTTTGACGAATTCTTAAAGTATAACTTCAAAACTGCATTTAAGTCCTGTTCAAATACAAACGATACTATTAAAGTTTGACGTATTTTCACTTCCGATATTGATTGGTATACACATGTTATGCAGTGACAGTCATTTTTTAATGTTTTCACTTGAGGGACCCTTTTACTAAGCCGTGTAAGCGTCTACGTGCACCTAACATGTACCAAAATGTAGTTACTGCACTGCTACTGCGTGGCTCTTGCGGTAATTTCATTTTTGAGGCGCGTCCAAAATGCACGTCTGAAAAATATTTTATATGTTCGGACGCGCAGAATGGATGCGCGCCGAGTGGCATTTGGCACGTATAGGTCATTACCACCCGGTTTCTGTGTGAGTCTTTACTGCTAGGTCAATGGCTGGCGGTAAGGTCTCAGACCCAAGATGGACGCAGGGCAATTTTCATTTTGCCACACATCCATTTTTGGCAAAAATGTTAAAAAGGCCATTTTTACAGGCGTGCTGAAAAATGGATTGACGCGTGCCCAAAACCCACGCCTACGCTACCTCAAGCCGTTTTTCAGCGTGCCTTTGTAAAAGCACCCCTTGAGTTCTTTTTTTCTGTCATCTACACTCTTTTCAGCGATACCTGTACTTCCCAGTTGTCATCGACATTTTTCCAATTGTAAGTAGTGTTTTTTTTCCATCGTTTACATTGGCGTTTCTTTTTTACCTATATTTTTGCATTGTTTTTCTTTTGTAGCAGCTTTTGAATGGTAATGGTAGATGAAAAAATGTCAATATGATTTAAACCTTTTCTTACTCTGTAACCGCATTGAAATGTATTATAGTTGTTCTTCAGGGGGGCACTAAAATATTATTTCTGGAAGAGAACTGCTCTGGAGTCCCTGGGATGGCTTTTCTGGTTAAACCTAACCCATTAAGATATCTGGCTAACATTAACCAGGTATTCAGAGACACAACTGAAAGCGTACTCAGTTAACTTGAATTTGCTGCTTCTGCACTCTGACACATCCAGTTATCTTTAACTGGGTAGCATTATATATGGATATTATCCATTTAAAAGAAAGCCACACCCAGCATGCTTCCAATCCCACCTCTTCTTAAATTTAGCCAGACTTCTGGTTTTCTGTCCTAAAGATAACCCACTCAACTGCTCCAGAATTTGAATGTTTCTGATTTGTGCAGTTAACTCCTTCAGTTAACTCAATAAATTGCTTTGATTATCAACTCCTCCAGAACTATGAAAAAGGTTAAAATGAACATGACAATCTAGTAATATTGAGAAGAGTGTATATATCCATCTACATAAGACACTACAGGGTCAGTTAGAAATGGCAGAGCTAGAGGGCATACGATTATTTAAAAAAAAAAATCAAGGAAACATTTGTTTTGTCTGTGCACAAGACTGTACCACCAAATCTGAGGCATCTTCCATAATGATTTGCAAATATAAAGTGGACATGTCAGCAGTTAAGAATATCAGTAGGTACCGGAATGTACAGAGAGCAAACAAATCAATTTTCAACAAGCTTTTGAGTGGCAAAGGTAATTTCGCAACATTCCTTGAAAAGCTTGTTCCATTTCATATCATTTTGCATTTGTTATGCTGGTTGTAAAGAAATGTTGTTTTCACATGTTCCATTATTCAGCCTTGTTGCATTCCCCCCCACCCCCTCTCCCCTTTCCGGTAACTGACTTTACTTATTCTTCTTACAGACTGTAAGCACCCTGTCCTACTAACCTTTTGTAATTTTGTAAGTTTCAAGTTGCTCCATCTACTGAAGAGCTTGTCTGGTCCTACCCCAAGAGGTGTAGTGATAAGACATGGTTCCATTCTACCAACACATCTTTTATTTTCTATCCTGAGGCTTGCTGAGTACTGCCAAAGAATACTGCAGCTTTAAGGTAGTCCATGTTTCTCCCTTTAGAATGAAGATGCACAATTGCAGTCCTTAAGGGCCACAAATGTAGAATCAATGAAATGATGGCAGATACAGGGTAATTTTAAACACCATTTACACGTACAGAACAGAGGTTAATGTACAGAAATGACTTGTTATAACCTTGTTTAGAGTATATGTTAATATTTTCACATGTTCGTTTACTCATAATGAGCAGAGGCATTCCTGCGAGTGGAGTAAGAGTAGAGCTTCGACTTGATTTTCACAAGCATGTGCATACATTTCCTAAGAACGTTGTGTGCACTGAATGGCAATTGTAAATACATGTGTGCACTTTTGATAAGGACATTTTCAAACGGAAAGTATTTGATACTTTCCCTTTGAAAAAAGAAATGTGTTTAACATATGTCACTACTTGCCATAGAAGTTAGGTGCTCACCTTGGTGCAAATTCTAGAGGTACATTTTACTCAGGGTTTTTGCACCAGTTTTTCTGGGCAAATACAGAAGGGAATTTTCCTTTGAAATTTGTGTTGTATATAAAATACATATGGATATTTGTACCTTCTTTGTCTGTGGGTAGAATTAATTTATTAATTTTTTACTTATAGAATTTTAAGTACAACATATCAAATAAAGCCAATTTGAATAAAAATGAAGATAATAAGGAGGGTGCCAACGTTTAAGTGCCATGAATGCACATAAATAACCATAGTACTGCACATCTGCATGAAAATACAAATTCTGGCTAGAGTGGAGGAGTGGTTAGAGCACTGGTCTTGCAATCTAGAGGTGACCAGTTCAAATCCCACTGCTGCTCCTTGTGATCTTGGGCAACTCACTTAACTCTCCATTCCCTTAGGTACAAACTTAGATTGTGAGCCCTCCTGGGACAGAGAAATATCCAGTGTACCTGTATGTAACTCACCTTGAGCTACTACTGAAAAAGGTGTGAGCAAAATCTAAATAAATATATGTTATTGTATAACATGGTGCCTATATGTGATACTGTGTAGTTTGAAGATGGGTATATGTGTGGGCAGAGTGTGGATGAGACATGTATAAACTATCCTCCAAATTCTATAAATGGCTCTCTAAATTGCTTGTACAAATTTGGGTGTGTGCCCAATTTGCATGTGCAATTTAATTGAGTAAAGAGCCAATTAGCACCAATAATTGGGTGCTAAGAATCAATTATTGGAGCTAATTGGCAACAATTTGAATTTACCTTGTGTAAACATTTTAGCATGCAACTGAAAGGGGGCATGGCTATGGGAGGGGCATGGGTGGGTCAAGGGCATTCATTTAAGATGTGCACAGTTTTGTAGAATATGGGGTAAAAGTGCCTAAGGGCAGTGGCATACCAAGGGGGGGCGGTGGGGGCGGTTCGCCCCGGGTGCATGCCGCTGGGGGGGGTGCTGCGCGCCGGTCAGCATCATTGGTTTCCATGCTCCCTCTGCCCCGGAACAGGAAGTAGCCTGTTCCAGGGCAGAGGGAGCATGAAAACCAATGACGCTGACTGGCACGCGGCACCCCCCCCCCCAGCGGCGTGCACCCAGGGGGGGTTCTTTCGCCGGGGTGGAGGGGTGTCCCTTCGCCGGGGGGGAGGGGTGTCGCACTGCACGGGGGGGGGGGGGCGCATTTGCGATCCACCCCGGGTGTCAGCGCCCCTCGGAACGCCACTACCTAAGGGGTCTTTTTACAGAGCGCCAGTAAGCCCAACACGGGCTTACAGCTCGTTCTTTTGGGACTACCGCCGGCCCCACACACCATTTCTGGGGAAAAAGAAAACCCCCGGAAATGGCTTGTGTGGCAATAACCAGTGGTAATCAGGTATCACTGCGCACTGCCCGGTTACTGCCAGGTTAGCGTGAGATCCCTTATCGGTAAGGGCTCACCATCACATGGTCATGCGGTAGGAGTTCTCTTAGTGCATGGCCATGTGTGCCTGAGGTCTTTTTACCCGCTTCGGTAAAAAGAGCCCTGGTGCATGGGGAAAGTGGCCCCCGCTGCCAGCGCAGGGTCCTTTTTCCCGCAGCTTGGTAAAAGGGCCCCTAATTTAGCCATGAGAATTTATACCAGGTTTCAGTTGGTGTAAATCCTCATGCCGAAAGCTGGGTGCAGATCCTAGCGCTAAGCATTATTCTATAAACAGTGCCTAACTCAGAGCGCCATTTTTAGAATAGCGTCCAGTGCTCATTTTTTGGTGCCCAAATTTGGGTGCTATTTACTAAATCCAGCCCTATTGGTGTGGTTTTTTCGAAATCATTCTAGGTGCAAACATTTACTCCAGCTGTATGCCTGGTGTAAGTGGTTGTGCCTAAAATATATGTACTTATTTGCACTACTATGCTAGTATTCTATGATGGTCAGTAGACATCTATTTTCTTTTATAGAATAGGCTTCAATTAGGTGTCTAAAAATAGGAAAACCTTTATAGAATTACCACTACTGCTAGAAGTCAACTGTGTCATTATGAACCTGGCGCCAGCAGGGGCAGAAGTGACTGGGGATTTCTCCTGCCCCTGGAACCACTAGACCACTGAAGATTCTATGAGGGAGCCCTGTGGGTGGGTCTGTACTGCGAGAGAGGCTCTTTGAGCAGGTTCTTTCCGGGGATATAAATGTGGGTATGCAAATGCCGAGTTCCCTTAGAATTCTACAGTGGAATCTGCCTGCTTAGATGCTGTTTTAAAATAGGCTGCTACCACACAGCATTGGAGTGCCTAAATGGAGGCACCAAGGGGTCCTTTTATAAAGGCGCGCTGAAAAATGGCTTGCGGTGGTGTAGGCGTGGGTTTTAGGTGCGCGCCGATCCATTTTTCAGCGTGCCGAAAATGGACAAATGCGGGAAAATGAAAATTGCCGCGCGTCCATTTTGGGTCTGAGACCTTACCACCAGCCATAGACCTAGCGGTAAAGAATCTGGGCGGTAATGACCTACGCGCATCAGATGCCCCATGGCACGCGTCCATTACGTGCACCCAAAAATCAAATATTTTACAGACCGGACGTGCGCCAAAATTGAAATTACCGCAAGGGCCACGCAGTAACCAGACGGTAACTCCAATTTGGTGTGCGTTTGGCGCACGTAGGCGCCTACGCGGCTTAGTAAAAGGTGCCCCAAGTAATAGAATTGCCCTACTGTATGCTTAATGTGAACAACACCATTTGCTGTATATTTGAATTTTTATTTTTAGAGCTGCTGCCACATTTACAGTACATTTTTCACTAGTCTGACAGCTATTATTAGTTTCTATAAAATGAGGATCCTATCTTTTCACTTCATGTAAGTTTGTTTAGCTTTATATTGTAGTGCTGGATAATAATGACTCATTGGTTAGTTCTGTGTGTGTTAGATGTAAATGCTTTCTGTCTAGAAGATGAGTTTGCATTCTACATTTTCCTAGGAACACATAACAAGTACTTAAGACATCTTCGGAACTGGTAGTAGCTCCATGATTTGCCACACCCGCAGCCCCCCCAAAAAATGCCAATCAGAAGTGTGCAAATATGAATTTGTTTTTAGGCTGATGATGGTCCCTTGGATGACAAGAACCTCAACGTATGTGAAGACAGTGCTGCGTACCTTTTTCACAATATCTTTCCCAGTCCATCAGAAAATATTATGACTTTTGCTAAATTCAATTTTGTTTTAGGGCCAACATGACTTTAAGCACTCTCTCTCTCCCTTCTTCTCCCTAGTTTGATGGAAACATCCCGCCTTCTCTACTAAATAACTATGTAAGAGCCTTTCATTAATGGGAACAAACTAAAAATAGATCCTCCGAAGCATTTAAGTTTATGCTAATGAGCTAGAAGATTTGCATGTGGCATGTAGAAGTACACAATGGTTATTCATTGTCTTGACGTCTATTGATGAATTGCGCATTGGAATTTTCTGGAGCTGCAGTTTGGATTGATGTAAATGAATGACAGTAATGATAGACTGTATGAAAGGGCTGGCACTTAGTGTATCCCACCCACACAAAAATTATCATATTTAGTCATTCTAACTTTGGGGAAAGTTGATGATTTCAAATCAATTAGGCTGTTTTTTTATAAATTATGTCCTGTAGCACAAATTGGTCCTTTTTTCCCCACTCTTTAATACACCTCTAAATTTTACTGCTGTTGTGTGTCATATATTAGGAAAAATGTGGAGGAGATTACACATACCTTGGTGTTACATTTGATCTTTTTTTAGTGAATTTAGCACTCTTATAAGGTGCCAGATTGACAGCACTGGGAATCAAAGCCTTTCGTTTATTCACAGTAGAGCTAGTGGCTGTCAGCTTGAAGAATCCACATAAAAATGTCAAATCCGTTGAAAGAATACCACCAGAGCAGTTGGATAAAAGACATATCTTTATTTTTAGGCCCTGGGGCTAAGATACCATGAGTTTTCATTTACAATTACTTGATCCTCTCCCTCCCCCTCTTCCACCCGCCATATTTTTTACCCTTCCTGTCTTGCCTGCTATTCCAATGACAGTTGTTAGCCAGGAGCTAAAGATTACAGTTTCTACTAGAAACAGATATATGTGCACCCAAAACCTAGCCAGTAGGTATTGCTGTTAAATGATGGCTGGGGATCTCTTTATCCCAGGAATTTTAAATGTCCTGTAGGCAGTTTTCCCAGCTTTGTTTGGCCTTGGTATCAAATTTATGTTTTCTTCACAGCATTACAGCTGACTCATTGGTAGATAATACTTTTATCAGGATAATGAATGTTTAAAGTTACTACCAAAGACAGTTCATAACATTGAACATTTGCTAGACCTGTACATACGAACATAAGAAAAGCCACACTGAGTCAGACCAATGGTCCATCTAGCCCTGGCCAATCCAGGTCACAAGCACCTGGCAGAAGCCCAAATAGCAGCAAAATTCCATGCTACTGATCCTAGGTTAAGCAGTGGCTTCCCCCATATCTATCTTAATAGTGGACTATGTGCACTTTTCCTCCAGGAACTTGTCCAAAACTTTTTTAAACCCAGATATGCTAAACACTGTTACCACATCCTCCAGCAATGAGTTCCATAGTTTAACTATTCTTTAAGTGAAAAAAAATATTTCCTCCTATTTGTTTTAAAAGTATTTCCATGTAATTTCATTGACTGTACCCTGGTCTTTATACTTTTTGAAAGAGTAAAATGTTGATTCACTTTTACCCGTTCTACACCACTCAGGTTTTTATGGACCTCAATCACATCCCCCACTAAGCGGTCTCCTTTCCAAGCCGAAGAGCTCTAACCTCTTTAGCCTTTCCTCATACAGTGGCGTACCAAGGGGGGGGGGGCGGTGGGGGTGGTCCACCCCAGGTGCACGCCGCTGGGGGGTGCCGCGGCGCGAGCCTGCTGCGAGAGTTCGCTAACTTCTCTCGTTCGCTGCAGCTCCCTCTGCCCCGGAACAGGTTACTTCCTGTTCCGGGGCAGAGGGAGCTGCAGCGAACGAGCAAAGTTAGTAAACTCGTAGTAGGCGCGCGCTGCGGCACCCCCCTCAGCGGCATGCACCCGGGGGGGGGTCTTTTGGAGGGGGGGTCCGCGCTGCATCGAGGGGGGGGGGCGCTGCACCGGGGGGGGGGGGGGGGGCGGGGTGCCGCCCCGGGTGTCCGCCCCCCCTAGGAACGCCACTGTCCTCATATGAAAGGAGTTTCAATCCCCAATCATTTTGGTCACTCTTCTTTGAACCTTTTCTAATTCTGCTATATCTTTCGAGATATGACGACCAGAAATGAACACAATATTCAAGGTGAGGTCTCCTCCATGGAGTGATACAGAGGCATTATAATATTCTTAATCTTATTTTCCATCCCTTTTCTAATAATTACTAACATCCTGTTGTTTTTATCCTTTATAATAGCTCCCACTATTTTGCCTGGCACTGAAGTCAGGCTTACTGGTCTGTAATTTGCCGGATCACCCCAGAACCCTTTTTAAAAATCAGTTTTACATTGGCCGCCCTCCAATCTTCAGGTACTATGGATGAGTTTAATGACTGGTTACAGATCACCAACAGCAGATCAGTACCATAAAATGGAGTGGAGGAGTGGCCTAGTGGTTAGAGCACCAGTCTTGACATCCAGAGGTGGCCAGTTCAAATTCCACTGCTGCTCCTTGTGATCCTCTGCAAGTCACTTAACCCTCCATTGCTCAGTTATAAACTTAGATTGTGAGCCCTCTAGGGACAGAGAAATACCCAGTGTATTATTTTATTTGTAACACTTATACCCCGTGCTTTCCCACTTATTAGCAGGTTCAGTGTGGCTTACAAAGTGTACCTGAATGTAACTCACCTTGAGCTACTACTGAAAAAGGTGTAAGCAAAATCAAAATAAATAATTTCATATCTGAGTTCTTTCATTACCCTAGGGTGCATACCATCTGGTCCAGGTGATTTACTACACTTTAATTTGACTATTTTGCTGAATACATCTTCCAGGTTCATCGAGAGTTCTTTCAGTTCCTTCACATTGTCACCCTTGAAAACTATTGCTGGTACAGGTAGATCTCTTACATCTTCTTCCTTAAAGACCAAAGCAAAGAATTCATTCAGTCTTTGCACCATGACCTTGTCCTCCCTGGGTTCTCCTTTTTCTCCTTGATGATCTAACAGTCCCACAGATTCTCTCACAGGCTTTCTGCTTCTGATGTACCTGAACAAGTTGTTACTGTGAGTTTTTGCCTCTGCGGCAAGTTTCTCTTCATATTATCTTTTAGCCTTCTTTATCAATGCTTTGCACCTAACTTGCCAGTGCTTATGTTGCTTGCTATTTTCTTCATTCAGATCCTTTTTCCATTCTCTGAAGGATGTTCTTTTGGTCTAATAGCCTTTTTCACTTCACCTTTTAACCATGCTGTCTGTCTTTCCATCTTTGTTAATATGTGGAATACATCTGGTCTGGGCTTCCAAGATGGTATTTTTAAACAACTGAACTAGACTCTGATGTACCTTTTAGAAGCTATCTGTTAATGTTGTAAGCTGTGACAGTTAAGTTTGTGGTTTATTAGTTGCCACCTTTCGTGACAACATCAAAGTGGTTCATAGCATCAAAATTGTTCTACCTCTGGCAGAAAGTTAAAGTTTAAAACTATGGGGGAAAGGATTTTATACAATGGAAACTAGTTAATAAATAAAATTTGTTCTTTTTAATTTAAACTGTCTTTATCAATGGACCTACAATTTCTCTTTTATCCCAAGCTTTAAATCACCAAAGCACAGAGAAAAATAATGTTCATTTACACAGAGAAATGTCCTCTTCTTTTAGAACTTCTCAGAAAAAAGTGTAAGTGTAAATGTGCCATCTCTATGAAATAGAGTTGGGCAGCCAACAATTTTTTTAAATGTTTTTCTTTCTCATTTCATAATGAATGTCATTAATAGTATACATTACTTGCATATAGTGCAAATTTCTCTTAAAGAGTGTGTGCTATATGCACTTTTCCCTGGATTCTATATATGGCACCTAGATTTGCACGCTCAAAATGTGTGCACAATTTAAGTAACGATCCCTTAACTATCAATATTTGAGCACTAACAACCAATTATTGAAGTTAATTAGCACATTAAAACTTGTGTGTGCATTTGGGAAGGCGGTAAAACGAGAGGACATGAAATGAGATTGAAGGGGGGCAGACTCAAAATAGATGTCAGGAAGTATTTTTTCACAGAGAGGGTGGTGGATGCTTGGAATGCCCTTCCGCGGGAGGTGGTGGAGATGAAAACGGTAACGGAATTCAAACATGCGTGGGATATGCATAAAGGAATCCTGTGCAGTAGGAATGGATCCTCAGAAGCTTAGCCGAAATTGGGTGGCGGAGCAGGTGGGGGAAGAGGGGTTGGTGGTTGGGAGGCTAGGATAGGGGAGGGCAGACTTATACGGTCTGTACCAGAGCCGGTGATGGGAGGCGGGACTGGTGGTTGGGAGGCAGGAAATACTGCTGGGCAGACTTGTATGGTCTGTGTCCTGAAAAAGGCAGGTACAAATCAAGGTAAGGTATACACATATGAGTTTGTCTTGTTGGGCAGACTGGATGGACCGTGCAGGTCTTTTTCTGCCGTCATCTACTATGTTACTATGTTACTATTACTGTTAGGTTTATGTCAATAGATCAAAGCGCTATGAATTAAAAGCCATTTACGGTCTCCCTGGTATCATAAATCTAGTATCTATTTGGACATTTTTGTTGTAAAATACTTTTGCCCCAATTTAAAGTTCAGTGTTCTAAAAATTGTTAAGTGTACTGCAGATGGCAAATAATTATTGATCCTTTTCTCTCTGGAACTCACCTGTCCTTTAAGAAAGGCACACTCAGTTTCCTGTCAGGATGACATAGGGAAGCAGAGTACCCTAGAGTCCATTAATGACTGAAAGCTTGACAGCTTAATGGTGCCAAAGGCTGCAGCGTGACCAGTTAGCAAAGATGAAACGCAGTGCATGAGAATCGTTCAGGTGTGACATGACTCCAGGGCTGCGTGAAAAAATATTAGGCTGTGTTTAACCTCGGATGTTTATTAGAAAAGACACTTTCTCAAGATTTAGGAGGGAACAAATCTGAAAAATCTGGATTTGGTGAAACCTTAAAGTCTTCCTGCTACTCCTCAGAAAATGGTCCTTTCTTTTTTATTCCAAATATATTTCCATTGGCTTAGAGAGGGGCCATAAAACAAGTACAAACTCTGAGAAATGAACACAGTTTTTGATATTAAGAGATTGATTAACAATTAGGGCTTCTTATACAAAGCCGTGCTAGCAATTCCCATGCCGCAAATGAGAGGAAGCCCATAGGAATTGACATTTCTTGACAATTGTTATATGTTTTTAGTATTTACATTTAGAGGGCAATTATTTTTTTGAGTGTTTATATCTGCATCTTATAAAATTACTCTTGTGTACGTGCAATGAGAAGAAACCGTACACTGGATATGGGTGTGTGTACTGGGGGCATAGCTTGATTAAAGAGCAGATGGAGTCATAAAACACATGCATAGGTTATAGAATACACACTTACAGGGAATTCTATATATGCAGCTGAATGTTAGGCGCTACTTCTACGCTGAATTTTCATCGCGGAAAAGCATTCTAATGCAGGGGCGTAGCCAGACTACAGTGGGAGGGGGGTCCAGGGCCCAAAGTGAGGGGACACATTTTAGCCCCCCCCTGGCACCACTGACCCCCACCACCATTTTTGACCTCCCTGTTGCCACCACCACCTTTGACCCCCCCTCAGCAGCAACCCTTTCGACCCCCTCTTTCCGCCGCCGCCAACCCTCCCCCACTGCCACCATCGGGTACCTTTGCTGGCGGGGTCCCCAACCCCCGCCAGCCGAAGTCCAAAAAAGTGGCACAAAGCAGCAGATGGATTTTATTTTTTGCCAAAATGTCCGAATTCCTATTTTTGAAACTCATTTTTAAAACGTTTTTCTATGCAGTTCATCTTCAGGGTATCCAAACCACAAGGGGGCTTGTAGGGGCAGGATTTGAGCACTCCCAGAACTTGGACGTTTTTCTGACATAATGGAACAAAGCAAAAATATCCAGGGCTAAAAATTAGACATTTTGGTCTATACCTGGTTCAATCACTACTAAGTCAGAAAAAAAGTGTCCTAAATGACTAGATGACCACTAGAGGGATTAAGGCATGACCTCCGCTTATTCCCCCAGGGGTCATTGACCCCCTTCCCCTTCCCCGAGATGCGAAAGAAACAGGACATACTAGCCTCTATAACAGCTTCAGATTTTATGGCCAGCCCTATTAGAGCAGCAAGAAGGTCCCTGGAGTAGCCTTGTGCAGTGTTTCCCCAAGTCCAGTCCTGCTGTACCCCTTACCAGTCAGGCTTTCAGGACATCCATAATGAATCAATGCATGAACTTGATTTGCATATACTGTCTCCATTA
Source organism: Microcaecilia unicolor (assembly GCF_901765095.1). NCBI lineage: Eukaryota > Metazoa > Chordata > Amphibia > Gymnophiona > Siphonopidae > Microcaecilia > Microcaecilia unicolor. The sequence continues at coordinate 183,547,371 of NC_044040.1, read as the reverse complement.
TATACAAATCTCGTTCTTGGATATTCATTGTGGATATCCTGAAAACATGACTAGCACTGGCCTAGGGGTCGGTACAGTGCACTGTAGAGAAGGGGACCCAGGCCCATATCCCACTATAACTGTTGTGGTGAAAAATGTGAGCCCTCCAAAACCCACCCAAAGTCTACTGTACATACATATAGGTGAGACCTGCAGACATAAGGGCTATTGTAGTGATGTACAGTTGGGTGCAGTAGGTTTACAATATAAGGGAATAACTCTGAAATGTGTACCTGGGGCCTTTTATGTGAAGTCTACTGCAGTCACAAAAGAAAACTGGACTGCGCACAGAACATGTAGGAAATGGCTATTTTCAAAACAAAAAAATAGATGTTTTTTTTTCTGGTTCAAAAATCTCTACATTCACCACTTGATTTTTGGATGTTTTCAGCAAAACATCCCAAATCGGTTTTAGACATAATATCGAAAATGCCCCTCCACATATCACATCTCTGCGCAAAAGTCATCCCACTGAGAAAAATATGTGCTGTAAAACATTTTCCATTATAAGACAATTTTGCTATCATGAAAGACAAATGAACTGCAACCAAAAGCTCAAAAAAAATGTGAAATTACCTGTAATATTTTTCTTTAAGTATACAGAGCCTGATTTTCCTGTTGAAAACAGTGCCGCAATAATCGCATGAAAAGCAGCATCCTAGGTAACCAACATTCAAGTGCGCAGTGCCCTCAATGCTGCTTTTTTAACTCCATTTCCACTTCAGTACATTTCTGATCCATAAATTACTATAATCTTATCCAGCAAACCAAAAATGCATGCCCTCTCTAAATGAGATGTGAAGTCTTGTGGGAAAATAACAAAGCACAGTTCCATTAGTTAGCTCTCATCCTCCCCTTAAACCATCAGTAAAAGCTTTATGGTTGTTTTAAGCAGTACAGGTAAAGCAGTCTGTGCTCAGAGTAAGTGAGTTCAACCTCTTGAGCAAAAACAAGTCTCTAGAGATGGAAGGAAGGCTGCTTAAATATCAACAACATTTCAGGCAGAGAGTAACCCAAATTGTCTTTCATGTTCAGCAGCAATGGCTTCCATTCGAGTCCATGGATACAAGCAAAAAATAACTATTGCTTTATTAATAAGGTCATGGTGTCTCTGTTTTTAAAAACTAGAGATAACTGGGGCAATTTTATAAATTGGTGCCCCAGTTTAGACATCACAATGCTGTGCATTTACCACCAATTCTATCAGAGCCGTGCCTAGAGTCTCCGGCGCCCCCCTGCAGTTGGCCCCGCCGGCGCCCCCCCCCCGAAAACGATCGCTACACTACCCGCCCTCTTCTCCCCAGATCCTTTTCCTTTTTGTTTAAATTTACCTCTGGCGCGCGGCAGCGTAGCGTTAGTGAGAAGGAGGCGGCGCTCCCCCGCCCCGACGTGTCTTCTTCCCTTCGCTCAGTGTCCCGCCTTCTTCTGACGTCATTTCTGACGTCAGAAGAAGGCGGAACCGAGCGAAGGGAAGAGACTGACACGTCGGGGCGGGGGAGCGCTGCCTCCTCACTAACGCTACGCTGCCACGCGCCGGAGAGGTAAATTTAAACAAAAAAAAAAGGACAAGGATCTGGGGAGAAGAGGGCGAGGTAAGCATGGTGCGGCGGGGCGCCCCCCAGAGGATGGCGCCCTCCTGCCATGCTTACCTCGCTTACCGTGTCGGCAAGGCCCTGAATTCTATAATGGCATTTGGTACCAAGATTCAATTGTAGAATACTAGCATAAATTGGCAATGGCATGTGTATGTATTTTTATGTATATATTCTAGCATTTCTGCAATACACTATTTTTTAATGCAATTCATGTTCATCACACATTTAATGTTTTATACCTGTTTTAATTTTTACCTTTAGATTATATATTTTTTTTGTAAGCTTGTTTTATTATCATTGTTTGGTTTTATTTCATAGACTCCCGAAGAAGGTGCTTTTTGCGTCGAAACATGGCTGTGTTGAGTCAAGTGCATATTTAAATAAAGAGATTGTTCCTTACCTAGGTTGCCTACTGGTGTTGTTGAAGAGCCCACTCCTCCTACTCCCCCCTTTCCTCATGCCAATGTGTAGGCATAACCTCATAGCAAAGCGAGGCATGCAATTTATAGCATTCTATAAACTATGCACGTAACTGGGAGACATGCCCCATCCACAAGCATGCCCCCCTTGCAGTTAGGCGCTATCCCTCGGATTCTATATAATGTGCCTAGAGATCGGCACTGAAATCAGGACAAATTCTATAACAATGTGCGTAATTTAACAAGCTAATGAGCGCTGATAGCACTTAACAAGCACTAATGAGCACTAATTGGCACTGATTAGAATTTAGGCATACAACTTGCTAAGTATATTCTATAATGATGTGCGCTGAATTAAGGTGCGCAGGCAAAAAGGGGCGTGATTATAAGCGGGCAAGTGGGTGTTTTGTGGGTGTTCTGAAATTTGCACACCTAGTTATAGAATATGGCCCAGTGCTACTAAATCTATGCGCTGGGATTTACACCATGGTTTCTCTGGTGTAAATGGATGTGCTTTGATTTAGGCGCTGAAATACCAAATAAGCTAAGTGTAGGCATTGATTATAGAATACTAGTAAAACAGGCCCGTTTCTGACACAAATGAAACGGGCGCTAGCAAGGTTTTCCTCGGAGTGTGTATGTTTGAGAGAGAGAGAGAGAGAGTATATGTGTGTGAGAGAGAAAGTGTGTGTGAGAGATGGCGTGTGTGTGTGAGTGAGAGAGAGAATGAGTGAGACAGAGACAGACATAGTGTGTGTGTGTGTTTGTGTCAGAGAGAGAGAGAGAGAGTGTGTGAGAGACAGTGTATGTGTGTGTGAGAGAGAGAGAGAGAGACTGTGTATGAGACAGATAGAGTGTGTGTGAGAGAGTGTATGTGAGAGACAGAGAGTGAGTGTGTGTGTGTGGGGCTCCGAGTTCCATGACCCCCTCCTTCCCTCCCTCCCTCTCCTCCCCTCCGAGTTCCAGGCTCCTCTTCCATCCGAGGTGCAGGCCCCCTCCCTCCCTCTCTTCTCCTCTCCTCTCCCTCTCTTTCCTCTCCTCCCTCCCTCTCTCTCCTCCCCTCCGAGTTCTTGGCCCCCCCCTTCCCTCTGAGTTCCATGCCCCCTCCCTCTCTTTCCCAGCGTGTTCCATGCCCCCCTTTGCTCGGAGTGTGTATGTTTGAGAGAGAGTGTGGGTGAGAGATGGAGTGTGTATGTGAGAGAGAATGAGTGAGAGAGAAAGACAGATTGTGTGTGTGTGTGTGTGTGTGTGTGTGTGTTTGTGTCAGAGAGAGAGAGAGAGAGTGTGAGGGACAGAGTGTGTGTGTGAGTCTGTGTGTGAGAGAGAGAGTGTGTGAGAGAGAGTGTTTGTGAGAGACAGAGAGTGAGTGTGTGTGCGTGAGAAAGTGAAGCCTTCGAGCCTTGAAGCATTTGTGCGGTCTGTAAAGCTTCATCTCCTCAATTGACGACACGTATTTCCGGAACATTGCAGGAATGCTTCAAGGCTTGAAGGCTTCACTTTCTCGGCTTCAGAATGTTGGAGGTGCGTTTTATTATATAGGATGCTTAGTTGACACTAATTTCAGTGCTGATTTATTTATTTATTTGTTACATTTGTATCCCACATTTTCCCACCTATTTGCAGGCTCAATGTGGCTTACATAGTACCGTAATGGCGTTCGCCAAGTCTGGTAGAGAAACAAATACATGGTGATGTTGTGGTCGATTAAGGTTCGGGCACAATGGGGATCGAAGAGAGGAGATGAGAGCCTGCAAATAGATGGGAAAAAGTGGGATACAAATGCAACAAATAAATAAAATAAATAAATATAGTGTCTATTACGAGCTTTGGTTTTGCTGTGTTGCAGAGTGTAGGCATTTATGTTGGGTCGGTAGGGTATTACTTTTTGAACAGGTTGGTTTTTAGTGATTTCCTGAAGTTTAGATGGTCGTAGGTGCCATATAGAGAATCTCCCCCTATGGTACTTAGGCCCTACCTTATAGAATAGCACCTAGTGCATGTAGGTGCTTAACTGTCAATTAATGGCGCCTACATGCAAACTGGCACAAACTGGCATCTAGAGGTATGCGCAACTTATGCACATCAAAGTTGTGCATACCTCTAGGTGCCAGTTTGTTAGCAGAATAGGATTTGGTCCATCCACTCTACTATTACTACTTATCATTTCTATGGTACTATTACCATAGTACGCTAAACATGTGTGATGCAATCCCTGCTCGACAGAGCTTGCAAATCTATTTGAGACAGATGAACAGGACAAATAAGTGTTTAGAGAATTAATTGTGGTGGGAATGATTAAAACAGACATTGGTAATGAACAGGTGAATAGGATTTAAGAGTTAAAAGCAGCCTTAAAAGGTGGGCTTTTAGCCTAGATTTGAATATGGCTAGAGACAGAGCTTGATGTACCAACTCAAGAATTCTATTCTAGACATACAGTGCAGCAAGATAAAAGGAATGGAGTCTACAGATTGGCAGAGGAGGAGAAGGGTACAGATAAGAGAGACTTACCTGATGAACGGAGCTCCTGGGGAGGGAAGTAGGGAGAGAGATGAGTGGAGAGATACTGAGAAGCATCCTATATGTGGTCTTCTATCTTTCTCTACTACTTAAGGTCTCTTTTGGGTCAATTTTCAAACAGCAGCTCAGCAGATAAGATAACCAATTAAGAGGTCCTTTTACTAAAGAACACTTAGCCATTTGATGTGACATAGGTCATCAGAATATAAGAACATAAGAATAGCCATACTTGGTCAGACCAATGGTCCATATAGCCCAGTATCCTGTTGCCAACAGTGGCTAATCCAGGTCACAAGTATCTGGCAGAAACCCAAATAGTAGCAACTTTCCATGCTTCCAATCCCAGGGCAAGCAGTGGCTTCCCCATGTTTGTCTCAATATCAGACTATGGACTTTTCCTCCAGGAACTTGTCCAAAACTTTTTTAAACCGAGGTATGCCAACTGGCGTTACCACATCCTCCGGCAAAGAGTTCTAGAGTTTAACTATTTGTTGAGTGAAAAAAATACTTCCTCCTATTTATTTTAAAATATTTCCATGTAACTTCATTGAGTGTCAACTACTCTTTGTACTTTTTGAAAGATTAAAAAATTGATTCACCTCTACTCATTCTACACCACTCAGGATTTTGTAGACCTCAGTCATATCTCCCCCTCAGCCATCTCTTTTCCAAGCTGAAGAGCCCTAACCTCTCTAGCCTTTCCTTATATGGGAGGAGTTCCATTCCCCTTTATTGTTTTAGTCACTTTTCTTTGAACCTTTTCTAATTCTACTACATCTTTTTTGAGATACAGTGACCAGAACTGAATGCATTACTCAAGGCAAGGTCGCACCATGGAGAGATACCAAGACATTATAGTGTTCTCGGTCTTACTTACTATCCCTTTCCTAATAATTCTTAGCATCCTCTTTGCTTTTTTGACCACCACTGCACACTGGGCAGATGATTTGAGCATATTGTTTACAATGATACCTATATCTTTTCTTGGGTGCTGACCCCCAAGATGAACCCTAGCATTAGGTAACTGTGATTTGGATTATTCTTCCGAATGTGTATCACTTTGCATTTGTCCACATTAGTACATAAGTACATAAGTATTGCCATAACTAGGAAAGACCAAAGGTCCATCGAGCCCAGCATCCTGTTTCCAACAGTGGCCAATCCAGGTCACAAATACCCGGTAAGAACCCAAAAATGTACAAAACATTTTATACTGCTTATCCCAGAAATAGTGGATTTTTCCCAAGTCCATTTAATAGCGGTCTATGGACTTTTCCTTTAGGAAGCCATCCAAACCTTTTTAAAACTCCGCTAAGCTAACCACCTTTACCACATTCTCTGGCAACAAATTCCAGAATTTAATTACACATTGAGTGAAGAAAAAGTTTCTCCGATTCATTTTAAATTTACTACATTGTAGCTTCATCGCATGCCCCCTAGTCCTAGTATTTTTGGAAAGCATGAACAGACGCTTCACATCTACCCGTTCAATTCTGTCTGCTGGGTTGCAGCACAGATGAATCTCCATCAGGGAAGGGCAATGGCTGTAACCTCACAGAGTGAATCGCAGGCCCCTGCTGACCATTGGGTTGAGCTTCTCAGGAAGTGAAGGTTCAACAGCACAGCTTAAGGGATCAGTGAGAACTCTGTTATCTTTCCTGTGAGCAGAAACCAACTTTAAGAAATTTAAGACAGGACTGAAAACATACTTTTTTTTTTTTTTCTTCCAGTAGCTTTCACCCAGGACTAGACTGGGTAAAGTTGGCCAGATAGTACTGGCTACTACAATAATTATTTTCCTCTCTGTTATTCTTTGACTCTTTTCTTTCTGTCTTTTGTTTATTTAGGGATCCTTATACTAAGCTGCAATAGAAAATGGCCTTAGCATGTCCTTATGCAAGCTTTTCCCCATGCACTAAGGCTGTTTTTACCATAGCTGGACAATGGCAGAATTTTCATTTTCCCTATTATTAACCATGTGCTAATTATTTATTTAGATTTTGCTCACACCTTTTTCAGTAGTAGCTCAAGGTGAGTTACATTCAGGTACTCTGGATATTTCTCTGTTCTGGGAGGGCTCACAATCTAAGTTTGTACCTAAGGCAATGGAGGGTTAAGTGACTTGCCCAAGATCACAAGGAGCAGCAGCGGGATTTGAACCGGCCACCTCTGGATTGCAAGCTCTAAGCACTAGGCCACTCCTATTATTGCACAACCAATAAACAAATTAGTGCATGAGCAAGTACTGACACCTATTTTGCTAGTCCTATGCTAATCATATTAGGGTGAATTCTATATATATATATATGGCGCTGAAAAAGGCACTATTCTATAAGCCACACTTAAAATTAGGTGCTGTTTATAGACTAGCACTTACGTCTGGGACTCACACCTAACTTTAGGCGTGGCCATTTGCACCAACTAAAATGTGTGCATATCTCCCATATTCTATGACAAAGTATATAAATGCTAGGAACTCCCCCATTCTGCCCATGACCCTCCCATTTCTGCGCACTCTTTTTTTTTTACTCACGTGCAAAATTTAGGCATGGATCCTATACCTAAATTTACGCTTATAAGTTCCAATTAAATATAATTGGTGCCAATAATTGCTTGTTAAAAAAACTAATTATTGGCACTAATTAGCTATTCAATTTAATTGCGCATACAAAGTAGGCACATGCCCAAATTTGCACGCACAAGTTTTGGAGGCTTTTGTAGAATGAGGGGGTTGGCGAAAGGTAATGTAGCAGAAATGTCCACTCTCAGCCCCCCTCCGACACTCCCTCTCCGTAGAAAAAAAATATTTTTAGTGCACAGTATTCGTGTGCAGATCAGGAACGTACCAGAGGATGCCTCAGCGCATCCCGCGGTAAGCCCTTTTAACCTGTTATAAGCACGTGTTTGCGCTTACTGCTGCGAAGTAAAAGGACCCCTTATTTATTTATTCATTTTAACCTTAAGGATTGTAAACCACTTTGATCTGATTGTTTGAGAACAGTGGTATAGTAAGATTTTAAATAAACATAAATATAAACCATGGCCACACTATGAAGCTCTATGGCCATTTTTATTATGAGACTGCCCATGGCCAAAAACATCTAATGACTCCAAGAAAGGTTTCCAAATATTACCAAAGGAGGATGGGATGCTACTACCCTTAAAAGTAACCCCATCCATAGAGTAACTCTCCCAGACCTGGTTGAAGCAGTCATTATTTGTGGCCGAGGTTCGTTTTCTTTCTCTTCCCACACTTCTCTCCATCTCTCTCTCTCTCTCTCTCTCTCTCTCTCTCTTGTGATTCCGATTATTGCATAGTGTGATTGATTTCCAAAGAGTGATGTGTACAGATAAAAAAAAAAATACAACAACCCATGTCTTGATACTTAAACTCATTTGTGGGTCCTTTTGCTAACGAGGCTGCGGATTCGTCAGTTTGCAGCTGTTCAGTGCCTGCTGCTTCTTTGCACTTCCCATTGTCTGCATGGATAAATTATGATTAAGAAACATTTGAAAAGGTCGTAAAAACGAGGTAATTTATTTCCTGCAGTGCCAGAAATTTGCTACAGTGAAAAAAATCAGCATTAAATGTGTCAGTTTTCAATTAAGAGGTATCAGATGAAAACTGACATGTTTAATGATGATTTTTCATTGTAGCAAATTTCTGGCACTGCAGGAAATAAATTACTTCGTTTTTACGACCTTTTCAAATGTTTCTTAATCATAATTTATCCATAAGAGGTTTGCTGAATCATTACATAATATCAGTTTTGTTACAGGAGAATCAAATATCCACTATGGAAGATAAATGTAACTGGTTTTCAATGCAACACGCACGTACAACCAATAAGCAGCTTGGAATCATTTATCATAATATACATCCATGTATTACCATTGTTCCTAGAAATCAGAAAGAGGTGAATCCCTATTTACTTGTAGAAATGTGCTAAATAATGCCTTCAAAATTACACCAAATTCTTGTTAGGCACTGCCAGGAAATTTTACATAGGTGCGCTGAAAAATGGCTTGCGGTAATGTAAGGCGCGGGTTTTTCCCCCCAAAATGGACGTGCGGCAAAATCAAAATTGCCGCACATCCATTTTGGGTCTGAGACGTTACCACCAGCCATAGACCTAGCAGTAAAGAATTTGGGCGGTAATGACCTACGAGCGTCAGATGCCATTTGGCGCATGTCCGCTACGCACGCCAGAAAATAAAAAATATTTTGTAGATGCGTGTAGTGGACGTGCGCCAAAATTGAAATTACTGCAAGAGCCACCTGGTAACCAGGCGGTAACTCCAATTTGGCGCGCATTGGGCTCACGTAGGCTTAGTAAAAGGTGCCCCCAAATCAGTGAATCCTCTATTTACATTGCTACATCTTCTACATATGGTGTCAGGGCATTGCTGGTGGCCCAGAATGCTGCAAGGTTAATTGTGGGTGTGTCAAAGTTTGTTCATACAACTCTGATTCTTAAACAGCTACATTGGTTGCCGATACTACGTAGCATTCAGTTTGACATATTGTTGCTTGTACATCAGATTCTATATTCTACTGCCCCATTTTATTTCAAGCATGTTTTGAATGTATATCAGCCAGGGAGGTCTCGGAGATCTGAGACCGCGCGTCTCTCTGCAGATGTTGCTGTGATGATAGTTATGCTGAGACGAGAGCATCTGCTCTTTCTGAGTTTGGGGGGTCTCTATGGACTGCACTTGCAGGTCAATTGCATTTGTGTAGTAGCTCTTTGCAATTTTAAAAACACAGCTTTTTGTGACCACCTTTTTTTTTAACAACAACCAAAAAAAGCTGAGTAGACTGGATATTATTCTATTTGTTGGACAGTCATGTTTTTACGGTGGCTCAGGATGAAGAACTATTTGTGTGTATAGTGTACTGTTGTTTATTGTTTAGTGATTTTATGTGTGATTTTATGGAAATCACCTAGCTTTTAAGTGCTATACAAATCTTTAAAATAAATAAATAAATAAATAATATTTAGGGGCCCTTTTACTAATGTATACCCCCTGGTGGCAGAGCAAGGTATTACAGTGATGTTTCCCCAAAATAAACTCTACGCCAGTGTTTCCCAAGTCAGTCCTGGAATATCCCCACGCCAATAAAAGTTTTCAAGATATCCATAATAAATATGCATGAGATTGATTTGCATACACTGCCTCCATTGTTTGCAAATTTATGCATGTTCATTGTGGATATCTTGAAAACCTGACTGGCAAGAGGGTACTGCAGGACTGACTTGGGAAACACTGCCCAGAACTCGGTTAAGTGTATGGTACCTTATGTATCATGTGTGTGTATGTGAACACAGCAAATGCACTGCCAACAAAAAGCAGTAGTGTCCCAGGCCTGCAAAATCCAACGCAATGTTGTCATAAGATGTAAAGAATTCTGTGACCTCCTGAAGCAGGCAGCTGGTCTGCCAAACCACGGACCCATTTCAGGTCTCACTTTGATGCCTTAAAGACTTTTTTATTACTGCTATTCCCACCTTGAGACTTCTGAGTCATCCTGTAGTACTCTGTGTTCCATCTTGTTTCCTCGTAGAGGTTTTTTTTCCTTTTTCTCCTGTGAACTGATAATGTGGTTATATGTAGATCCTTGACCTTTTAAAAAAGTGACGGCAATTACATAGAATTAAGTAATTAACCACCAAATTCTATATATCACACCTTAATTTCTGTGCTGAAATTGAAGCATATTTTATATTAACATGTGTAACTAATTGGCTAACTAGCTAACTAGCACTGTTAATTGAATGTTAACAAGCAATTATCGGCACTAATTGGCATTAAGATTTAGGCACACAACTCACTAAGTGTGGTGTGCATAATTTCTAAGTCGCACAGTTGAAAAAAGGGCATGACCATTGGCAGGGCGTAGGCATTTCTAAAATCCATGCACATTATTATAGACTACACCTGTTCTGCACCTAATTTAGGAGTCAGGATTTATGCCACGTAAGACATAGCTAAAATGTGGAAATTTAAACAAACTCTATACAATTTAGGTGTACTTTAGAGAATATGCCTAGGTGTATTTTTTTTTTACCGTGTGGATTTTTCAGGCACCACATATAGAGTATAGCCCTAAAAAACTATGGGGCTCTTTTACTAAGCCACGTAAGCGTCTATGCACACCCAACATGCGCCAAAATGGAGTTACCACCTGGCTACCACATGGCTCTTGCGGTAATTTCATTTTTGGCGCGTGTCCGAAAAATATTTTTTTTTCGGCCACATATATCAGACACGCACCAAGTGGCATTTGAAGCATGTAGGTCATTACCTCCTGGTTACCGCGTGAGACTTTACTGCTAGGTCAGATAAGGTCTCAGACCCAAAAAGGACGCGCAATAATTTTGATTTTTACCGCAAGTCCATTTTTGGCAAAATTTTAAAAAAAAAGGTCTTTTTTACAGGTGCACTGAAAAATGGATCTGCGCGTGCCCAAAACCCGCTCCTACACTACCGCAAGCCATTTTTCAGTGCGTCTTAGTAAAACCCTATTTTATTTGTACACCGTGTTGCACATGATCAATTCAGCATGTTTTCACAGCTAAGTGGCTTAGCACATGATTAAAAAGAGCGAGCAAAATAGAAGAATTTCTCGTAGACAGGTCATATTAGTAGTCCCACGTAGACACATGCCCAGGGCAACATTAATATGCATTATGCTAGGGTGGTTAATTTAAAAGTAGGATTATCCAAAACTTTTATCCTCAGTGCTCATCTGTGTATTTTTCTAGATGTGTTTTGTTCTTTCTGAGGATGACTAGAAGAGCACATAGTTTTCAAGATGTGTTCATAGAACACATCTATTTGTCATTTATGGTTTTCCAGTGGGAATGGATTTATGTTCAAAAATGATAATTTGCTACAAACTTGAATCATTAATCTAGAACCATGCTAAAATTCCATATTCAATTATGACATATTTCTGCTTCTGGGGTAATAAACAGATGTTTCTTTTTCTAAGAGAAAGTTTCCTGTTCCGAGGGAAGAGGTAGATTGTGTTTCCTGTCAACAATGGAGAAGTAGGACAGAGAACGCATCATGTATCCTTATTCAGGCAGAAAGGAACAAGAGTCATAGGGTTTCCTGTCCCTGGAGTAAAAGGTTACAGGGTGGGGGTAGAAGTGATAGAGACTGTGTGATTCCTATGAACAAGAGTGCATGTCATTTTGTCAGGAACCTCTCAACCAAAGTGGTTCAGACTTCTGGACCATGATTTCATCCATTATGGATGGATGACCTTGAAACAATTAGCATTAAATCTATACTGTGTCCAAACTGACGGATTATGCATGAAAATATTTATTTGAAGGTCTCAGCTTTCAAACAGTCTTCTTGGCCTTGCCTCATCCATCTTTCAAAATTGGTCCAAAATTATGGAATTAGCTACCTTTGGATTTAAGCACATCTTTTTTTTTTAATCTTTTATTTATCATTTTTCATTAATTCACAAGCATTTCAACTTGTTTAAGAGAAAAACAGTCAAGAAATACATTTCAAATTCAAATTCAAACGAAAAAAGAAAAAAAATACATCATAACATTTTATATTGACTTGTATTAGACCACCATAATGGAGGGCTAAGAGCCGTTAACTTTAGGAGATAAGATGCTTACATGTTATTCTTAAGAAAGGCTTAACTATTATCCACATACCATTTTCAATTGTTATCCAATCAGGTTCTGCTCATACTGTGCGGCACAGACCGGAATTAAATTACTTTTTTCTGTGCTATAAATTGTTTCAAATGCTCAGGATACAAAAATACATATTTTATACCAAGATATCTTATATTACACTAGACTTTGAGCCCGTAAAAACGGGCTATTATAGGAAGGGGGGGTTGAAAGGCCCGCCCCCACCGCCGAGTTCGCCGCTGCCCTCCCCCTCTGAGTTTGCGCCCCCCCACCGAGCCGTCACCACCCACCTTCCACCCGGCCGGGCCCTCGCTCCGCTATTGAAACAGCGAGGGTCCGGGAACGCAGCACTGAGCTCTGCTGAGCTGCCGAGGTCGGCCTTCGTTCTTCTTCTCTGCCTGTCCCGCCCTTGTATTTATTTATTTAATGTATTTATTTGTTACGTTTGTACCCCACATTTTCCCACCTATTTGCAGGCTCAATATGGCTTTCATGGTGCCGGAGAGGTGTTGGTTGACTCTGGAGTAAACAATTACAGTTACAAGGTTAATTTGTGGTAGGAAAAGGTTCATGTGGTGGGAACCACAAAAGGTTCATGTGGTGGGACCACATGAAGGAAATCAAGAGCAGGTGGAGTTGTTTGGTGATCATTACGAACTGTAGTGTTATGGTGTCGCTAAATAAATAAGATGCCCTTTTACAAAGGTGTGTAGGCACTTATGCGCGTCTGACGCATCTCAAATTGGCTGGAGCTTCTCCTGCCTGCTTAAATTGCTCTGAATTGCTGGTTAGATTTTCTATGGTTAAAAATCATTTTTAAAAATTTACACCTGAAGTGGGATTCAGTGACCCTATAACTCCAACCTGCCTGGCTGGATAGTAGGTATTAAAAAACACTGGTCCTTTTGACATATTCCCAGGTAAGATATTTTTTCCTCTATTTCAGCTATAGCCAATTTTTAGAATTTGTGGTAAGTATAATTTTTAAATGCTGGCTAGAATTAGAAAGTATAAAGGGTCATTTTACTAAGTTGCAGTAATTCGTGCTTACCACAGTTTAAAATCTACTACAGCAGGGTGTGCTTAAGTGTGCCATGGTAGTTTTCAGATCAGCGCGTGCTAAAAGTTTTTAAATTTTTTTTAGTGCTGAGGTCGTGTTTGGGGCACAGAGTAGGCATGCCCAGCGCTAATTGGTTAGCACAGCTACATTGCCACATGCTAACTGATTAGCATGTGGTTATACATGAGCCCTTACTGCCTAGAAAACAGGTATTGGTAAGGGCTTCCATGCTAATGGTACACACTAACTGGGAAATTTGTGCATGTTCAAAAGTTCTACCACGCGCAAAATAACCTTTTATTAAAACGAATGTATGAAACAAATTGATAAAAATACCCCAGCATTGGGTAAATTCCTTAAACTCTGAATATGAGCCAAAAGGTTTAATTAGGGGAGGCTTTAGGGAAGAGAAGCCGCTGAACACCCAGGAGAGGGCAGCGAATGGAAGATGCAGAACACTGTGGGGGGGGGGGGGGGGGTGAAGGAAAAAGGAAGAAAGTTGTTGGACACCTTGGGTGGAGGTGGTGGGAGGGAAGGAGAGAGATGCTGGATATCTTTTTGGAGGAAATGGTAGGGAATGGAAGGGCAAATGATGGACATGGTCAGGAAAGGCCTTGAGCTGCCCCTTGGTTGGGGAAGAATGCACAGTTGAAGTTTTACCTAGGGTGTCAGGAGCCCTCGCACACCCCTGCCCCCACAACGGAAATTGAAAACCCCAGCCACCTTCCCCGATGAGGCGAGACCAGCCCCAGCGCTACCCGAGCGGGAGGAATAAATTTTAAAGGCGAGTACTCACATCAATGTCGCCGCTCGCCGGAGCGATAGAACTCTCAGGTCCGCACGCGCCTCTTCCCTCCCCGTGTGGCGCTCTGGTTGGGTGCCAGGTGCAGGCTTGAGCTTACTGGCTGGTGCTCGGACGTCGTAAGAGGCCGTCCGAGCTCAGCCCAGAGGTTTTAAACCCCCCTTTGTCCCAGCCCCTCTCAGCGGGGAGCACCTGCGAGGCGGAGTCCTGACCTCTCCCCCTTCGCTCGCTCCCCGCTGCTTCGGGCATGCAGGCCCATTGGTGCACGGTGCCATGTTAATGTCGGCTCCGTGCACTGGGGGGCACTGCGCCTTGCTTGATTCAGAAATAACAGTTGCTCTGCACCCAAGTGTTGATACAAACACATCCGTACATCTTCTCTGGTGCTATATAACCAGATGTCTCCTTTCCAGTCTTTCTGGCATCTGTTAACAGAACTGGTCTGATTTCTATCTTGAATAATCTTCCACCTGGTCTGGAGCATAGAAACTGTCAGGAAAAAAGGTAGAAAAACAGATCTGTTAGCCAGATCAAAATTTCTCCGGCTGACAGATGCGTCATCACTTAGTCCCTCATATTCAACCTAGCAGAGCATGAAGTTCATTAAACAAAAAGAATTTAATTTGATTATTTTTTTTCACTACATTGATTAACTAAGACAGTGCATTTGACTAACATTTATAATGCACTAAAACCTAATTACAGATGATATTACAGAGTGACAGATCATGATGACTTAAAACATACAGTGAAATTTTAAAGGGCAGGTTGGATACCCCCCTCTAATTGCTTGGTAATTACTTTCTCAGATGTTTTTAGGGAGTTATGTTTGTGAAATACATAAACACAGAGGACAACCCAGAAGACTGCGGTTCAATAGAAAATGCAGTGGGAGATGACTCGGTATATTATATTATTTATTTATTTATTAGGATTTATTCTCCTCTCTCCCCTTCTCTCCTCTTCATCCATGTCCAGCAATTCTCCTCTCTCCCCTGCCCTCCCCTCCATCCACCCATCTCCTCTGTCCCCTGCTCTCCTTTCTATTCATCCATGTCCTGCACTTCTTCTCTCCCCTGCCCTCCCCTCCATCCATCCATGTCCAGCAAATGTCCTCTCTCCTCTGCCCTCCCCTTTCTATCCATGTTCAGCAATTGCCCTCTCTCCCCTGCCCTCCCCTCCCATTCATGTCCAGCGATTCTCCTCTCTCCCCTGCCGTCCTTTCCCTTCTATGTTCAGCAATTCTCCTCTGCCCCCTGTCCTCCTCCCAAACAGTCCAGTGATTTTCCTCTCTCCCCTGCCCTCCCCACCATCCATGTCCAGCGATTCTCCTTTCTCCCATGCCCTTCCCTCCCATCCATGTCCAGTGATTCTCCTCTCCCCCCCCCCCCCCCCCCCCCCCGCTCTTCCTCCTCCCACTGCCTGCCTGCTTGAGAGTCCGGGCTGGCAGTAATCAGCCAATACAATGTTCTAGTTCCTTGTATCCAACAGACAAGTGCAGTTTGTTCACAGAAGGAACCTATAAACTCTAAAGGGTCAATATGATTTAATGGGACAGGGGAGGCTCTTGACCAGTTAAATTATCTGTGTGGGGCTATCTGCTGATAGTGCCACTGAATATAATCTAAAATGTACACTGGAATGTCAATATGGAAATCTGATCTAAAAAAGGAGCTTTCTGATTGGCTGCACTGCTCTAGTAAGGGACCTAATTAGTGACAGTTGGAGAGAGAGCAACGGAAGACTTTGATGAGAGAAGACCTGCTTCTTGATGTGTCTGTATGAGAGGTCTGAAAGGAAAGAATATATGAGAAATTTTGAGTGTAATAATAAAAGAGTGATTGAGAATAGTTAACTGAGAGTACTGAGATTTTATAGAGGTGTGTACTGAACTTCAGAGGTTTTCATTTCTCTTCTGAGAAAAGCTGTGCTTCATAGTTCATTCTGAACTAATTGATAGTAGCTAAGGTAAAGAATAGTTAGAATACTATTTTAAATATATATATATATATATATATATATATATATATATATATATTTATTTTTTTTTTTTATTTTATTTATTTTTTTTTTTTTAAAGTGCTGGAAAGCATTTAATATTAATAGCCCTTCAGTGGGTTGAGGTAACTGAAATAGGAACTGATATGATATTGTCTCTGAAAGTTATCTTCTGAGATGTAAAGATATTTTTAAAGGTATTTATTGAAAACCAATAGATTTATATCTGAAGTCTGAACTAGACAGATAAATAAATTATCTTACATTAGAAAAGTAAAGTAAAGATTTAATTTAGTCAAAACCTCTCAGTACTGTGTGAGTCCAGTGTGATTGTGTGTGTGAGTGATATGAACAGCTGTGATCCTCAAATTCAGCAACTTCCTGGAAGAGGAACTGCTCTCTCCATAGTTAGGGTTAGGAATTAAAAGTCTGTTAGAATAAGTCAGGAAAATAGACTCAGAGGAAAACTTACTTTATTTATGCTAGAATATTCAGTCCAGGTTCCTGTGACAGGCAGGCTCATCTTCAGATACGCACACTGCAGGGAGGCAGATTCTTTCCTGTTATTTTCTTTTTAAGAATAAGTTTAGGAAGAAGATCTAGAGTCTGCAATGAACTCATTCAAACAAGCAATTGCAACTGGCAACAGCATACTCCTTCTACAATTCGACATGTCCAGATGAGCAGCCAGTAGACTGTTTTCTCTCAAGCTTTTCAACTCTCTCTGTTGAGTCCGTCAAGCTGGAGCTCCGCAGATTTGTTAGGAAGTATTGCAGACTGGATGCATGTCCCAACTATTTGCTCCAATATGCCCCTGCCTGTTTCCTAGATGACTTGACGCTACACCTCAATTACATGCTTAGTAAAGGCAAGTTTCCTACTAGCCATGATAACATCTTGCTTACCCCGGTACCTAAAGAGGCTAAGAAAAAAAGTAGTGATCTGTCAAACTACCGGCCAATTGCATCCATTCCCATTTTCGTAAAACTCATGGAGAGCCTGGTGAATAAACAACTTAGTGAGCACCTGAACAATCGGGATTTCAACCACTCCACAGTACTGAGACTGAGCTGGTCACTCTCCTATCCAACTTCAAGAGGGAAATAGTTGAAGGGAAGAGCATTTTACTCCTGCAGTTCGACATGTCCAGTGCCTTTGATATGGTGCACCACGGCATACTTTTGTGGCTCCTTGACTACTTTGATGCTTGTGGTAATGTACTAACGTAGCTGAAAGGTTTTCTTACATCCAGATCCTACCAAGTACACGCCAACTCCAATCTATCTTCTCATTGGAAAGCAGACTGCGGCGTGCCACAGGGTTCCCCACTATCACCTACCCTCTTCAACGTGATGTTGATCCCTCTGGCGACGGCTCTCTCTAAACTGGGACTACACCCATTTATCTATGCAGATGACATCACTATCTTCATCCCCTTTGAGAAAGACCTAACTGAAATTATCTGTAGGATTCGGCAAGGCTTTAACACCATGCTCGACTGGGCCAATTCTTTTCGATTTAAACTCAATGCAGATAAAATGCACTGTTTGATCCTCTCCTCTCCCTATAACAAACTCCGGCCTCCTACATTAATAACACTTGAGCTCGTCCTGCCTATCTCAGCATCCCTAAAAATCTTGGGAGTCCTAGTTGACAGATCTTTGACCTTGGAGCAGCATGTGAACTCTACAGTCAAGCACATGTTCTACTCTCTTTGGAGGCTTAAGCGTATCAAGCCTTACTTCCCCCGAGACATATTCTGCAATCTAGTCCAGTCCCTGGTAATTAGCCGTCTTGATTACTGCAACAGTATCTACGGGGGATGCACGAACATGCTGCTAAAGAAGTTGCAAACTGCTCAGAATACAGCAGCTCGACTCATCTTCGGCAAATCGAGATTTGAAAGTTCGAGACCACTCCGTGAGCGGCTGCATTGGCTTCCTGTGAAGGACCGCATCGCGTTCAAGATCTGTGCATTGGTACACAAAATCATCTATGGAGAAGCCCCTTCCTATATGGACACTCTCATTAACCTGCCGCCCAGGAATTCCCAACGGTCGGCCCGCTCATACCTCAATCTTCACTACCCGACACCTCGTAGCCTCAAATATAAGACCATCTATGGTTCCTCTTTCCCATTTTTCAGCACTCAATTGTGGAACGGCCTGCCTTGAGAGGTCAAACTCATTCCAGATCACCCAACCTTTAAGAAGCAACTCAAGACCTTCCTTTTCGGCAGAGCATATGCTGTGAGCCCTTCTGGTGCCAAGCCCTCCCTGCTCACGGCTCTCTTTGTGATAATTTTCAACTCCCCCTCATCCTTTTCCTCCACTGTTATTTCTTTCTTCCTCTGGTGACCTTGTATATTGTACTGTTGTTTGCTTATTAACTATTGTATGCCACATTGAGCCTGCACTTGGGTGGGAATACTGTGGGATATAAATGTCATAAATAAATAAATGGTCAATCATGGAATACTATTACATATACTAGAATACTTTGGAGTAGGAGGTGCAGTTCTCAAATGGTTCAGAGGATTCCTCACCTCAAGATCATACCAAGTAACAACAAATGCGGACATATCAGCCCCATAGATACCTGAATGTGGAGTCCCCCAAGGATCCCCCCTTTCACCAACCCTCTTCAACCTAATGATGATACCTTTAGCCAAATTACTAGCCAATCAAAACCTCAACCCTTACATATACTCAGACGATGTCACGATTTATATCCCATTTAAACATGACCTAAATGAAATCACCAACGAGATCAACCAAAGCCTCCAAATCATGCACTCCTGGGCGGATGCATTCCAGCTAAAACTAAATGCAGAAAAAACACAATGTCTTATACTCACCTCACAACATAACACAAACAACTTCATCACCATAACCACACCATACTGTTCTCTTCCCGTCTCACAAAATCTGAAAATTCTCGGAGTTACCATTGATCGAAACCTCACGTGATACCCACGTGAAGAATACGACGAAAAAGATGTTCCACACCATGTGGAAACTCAAAAGAATAAAACCTTTCTTCCCGAGATACATCTTCCGCACCCTGGTACAGTCAATGGTACTAAGTCACCTGGACTACTGCAATGCACTCCATGCTGGCTACAAAGAACAAACTATCAAAAAACTCCAAACAGCCCAGAATACCGCCGCCAGACTCATATGTGGAAAAATTAAATATGAAAGGGCTAAACCCCTAAGAGAGAAACTTCACTGGCTCCCAATTAAGGAACGCATCGCGTTCAAGATCTGCACGAATGGTACACAAAATCATCCACACAGATGCCCCAACCTACATGCTAAACCTTGTGGACCTGCCCCCCAGGAATGCCAAAAGATCATCCCACAAATTTCTCAATCTGCACTTCCCTAGCTGTAAAGGATTAAAATACAAACTGATACATGCAACGACCTTCTCTTACACGAGCACGCAATTGTGGAATGCATTACCTACTTGCTTGAAAACTATTGACGAAATAACCAACTTTCGTAAATCCCTGAAGACATATTTCTTCAACAAGGCCTACAAAGAGAACCCATAACCTTACTAAACCACCTCGCCAACCCACCCCAGTCATGAAAGTTTACCTTCTGCACTTATCCGCATAACTCTTTTCTTTCTCCTTGACTAAACCTTTTATATTACTAATTGTATCTGATATCCTGGAATGACAATGCCATAACAGGACTCTGTAAGCCACATTGAGCCTGCAAATAGGTGGGAAAATGTGGGATACAAATGCAATAAATAATAATAATAATATAAAGACAGTCAATACAGATGAAATTTTCCTAAAGTCAAGAAAGCTGACTGACTGACTGAGGAAAATTTAACTTAACTGGACTCTGAAACTGACAGAGAGACATTTTACATTTATAGTGCTTACTCATACTTACTTGTAGTTTTAGTAATCCTATATATTTCTATAAGAAGGAAAAATATTTTAGAGTGTAAAACTGGATCCAGGAGGGATTTTATCTATTTACTAGTAAAAAAGCCCCGTTTCTGATGCAAATGAAACGGGGGCTAGCAATGTTTTCTTCTGTGTGCATGTGGGAGTGTGTTTTTTTATCCCTGCCCTCTGGCCTCTCTCCCCTCCCCCCTCTGAGTCCTTCACTGTTACAGAGCCAGCGATTTGATTTCGTGCTCTGCTGTTTTCCTTCACTGACTGTGTTACAGAGAGGGCGGGGCAGACACTCATAGGGAAACCGGATATCTCGCCCCCTTCACACTTCCGGCTGGAGGCTTCATAGAACGTTGGTGTTGCCTTTTATATAGAGAGATTATATTTAATATATTTAAGCTTTTAAGTATTTTTAATTAGTTATAGCAAATTCTAAGTGCAATATAATCATTTATTTGCACTTTAATAAATAATTTATTTATATTTACAAGTGGTTGTGCCTTGAATTTATGTGAACCAAATTGATTCCCTTTACAGAAATCAAATTATTTCTTAACTGTTTTCATCCGGTAACACCTTTCTAAGGATGATGTTTTCTTATGTTCACTCTGTACTCTGTGGGCTAAATACAGTTTAGGCCTTGGCATACATGACTACAAATAAAAAGGGTTAATTGGACAAACTGTGTGAAGTTCACAGGGCAGGTGACAATAACCTCTCCCCCTCCCTAGCTACCCTTCCTTAGCAAAATAAAACACATCTCCCCCACCTCAACATGATCGAACTACCCTAAGAAAGAGGGATAGGATGGGTGGGTTGAAACTCTCACTTCCCAGGCTCCCAAAGACAAAGGCCGCCAAAGCTCACTCTTTCCACGTTCCCCATGACTCTCTTTGATTGATGAGCAACCAAAGTGGCCCTCGCTACTACAACCATGCTGTCTCAGCCTGTACCTGACAAGATCCTACCTTCTATCCATCCCCCCTAGGGTGGCTCAGCCATGTTAATACATCCCTGAAGTAAATTCTCTACTCCTACCCCTTCTCTTCTCCCTCAATTGCCAAGATAGTTGATAATGTTGCATACTGAATCTTTCCTATAGTACGACTACTACTACTACTACTACTTAACATTTCTAAAGTGCTACTAGGGTTATGCAGCGCTGTACAGTTTAACATGGAAGGACGGTCCCTGCTCGAAGAGCTTACAATCTAAAAAGACAAATGTACAGTAGAAGTGACAGCTTAATGTTTTGGCCCCACAAGGCACTGTAAATTTGCAAGCAATAAATCTAACTTTTTCAAAAGTATCCAACTTTCCTTTGAATCTCTATAATAGTAACTACTAGTGCTCAGTGATTCCATGTGTTCCAATGAAAGAAGAGTTTAATTTTACTTCCATTTAATTTTAGCATATTCCATCTTTATAACACCGGGCTTCCCAAAGGCTGTGTGTCTACCTCCCCCCCTTGTCCATCGATTGCCGCGGAGGAGGAACCCTTCCATCCCCAGCATAGCCCACACACACAGTCAGCCAGCCAGCACAGCGCACGTGGTCCCTTACCCCACACAGCCGTCAGACGGTCAGAGAAGAGCTCAGCTAAAGCTGAAGCTGAGGCTGAGAGAGGCTCCGTGATGCGTCCGCCGTCCGAGTGCCGAACAGCTGGGCTCTGCACTGGTGCCGAACACCACGCCGACCGGCACTGTGCCCAAGGAAGACCCCTGGGCCTGGCTCTGCCTCTGCAGTCTGCCCTACGGTGCTGTTTAAGAAAGTTGGTGTCGGGAAAAGAGATGATGATGAGGAACGTCGAGACTCGAGAGCGGGTTGTCCTCTACGTTTAGCTGCTCAGCTGTCACTCTGTTGTCTGTTCCCTTCCTGGCAGTGCTGCACTAGTAGCCTGTATGTTAGAGCAGCAGCAGGACAGGCACTCTAGGTGTCACGGTCTGGCAGTGGTGCGCATGCATCCTGCTTCTAATAGCACCACGGACTCTGCGCAGGAAGGCAGCAGCGCATACACATAGGCGCCGTTCATTTTTAGAAATCCATTTGGGGGAGCGACCGCTCCCCCTGTGCCCCATCTAGCTACGCCACTGAAAAGAAGATCTGGGGCTCATTTTCAAATGAGTAAAATGTCTCAAAAATGGCGTAAAGTAGCATTTAGATGTTTTTCTCTGCAGTGTGTGCAAATCATAAAGGGGCATATTTAGGGTATGTTGGGGGCAGGATTTGGGCATTCTCAAAACTGGGATGTTTTTCTGCCATAATGGAACAAAACAAAAACGTCTAGGACTAAAAGTTAGACATTGTGGTCCAGACCTGTTTCAAGCACGATTAAGTCACAAAAAGGTGCCCTAAATGACCAGATGACCACTGGAGGGATTAAGGTATAACCCCCTTTACTCCCCCGGTGGTCACTGACCCCCTCTCACTTCCCCAAATTGTGAAAGAAACAGTACATACCAACCTCTATGACAGCTTTAGATGTTATGGTCAGTCCTATTAGAGCAGCAAACAGGTCTCTGGAGTAGGTCTCTGGAGTAGCCTAGTGGTCAGTGCAGTGGACTGTAGAGAAGGGGACCCAGACCCATATCCCACTCTAACTGGTAGACGTGGAGGAACGTCTGAACCCTCCAAAACTCAACAAAACTCTACATATAGGTGACACCTGCAGCCATAAGGGCTATTGTAGTGGTGTACAATTGTGTACAGTATGTTTTTGGTGGGTTTTTGGAGGGTTCACCATATCATATAAGGGTGTAACGGTGAAAGGTGTACCTGGGACCTTTTATGTGAAGTCCACTGCAGTGTCCCCTTAGGGTGCCTCACTGCTCTGTTGGGATGTCTGTGTGGCCAGTCTACTAAGAATGCTGCCTCCCCCATACATCTAGATGGCTTGTTTTTATGTGTGTGTGTCCCTTGGACTTTGTTTTTTGGCAACAGGCAATATAAAGTTGGGGAAGGATGTAGAAGGGATTGGAAAGTAGAGAACGGGGAAAGTAGAGTTTTAGGGGGAGCAGGAAAGATAACATGGGGAGAGGATGAAATGAGGTATGACAGTGGAGTTGGGTGGGTGGATGGGCATCCTTTTTTGTTATTATTTGCATTTAGATAGAAAAAAATATATACTAAGAGCACCTTAGAAAAGAAAAGTTCCTTGACAGACCAATCTGATATAAAAACAAAATAACTTACTGTATATTATAGGAAATCATAATACTATCAAAGAAAATAGCCCTAATATGGTGAGACCCAAGATAAAAAAAAAAAACTATGGGAAGAGATGAAAAATAAAAAGAAACAAAATTAGATCAAACAAGGGAAAAGAAAATCCTTACCATACCTCAAAACTTTCATGGCCTTGTAGACTTTCTCCACTCTTTTCCAGTAGGCCCTGAATGCCTCTGAACTTGTTTTCTACCATGTTTCTTCAATTTTGCGGCAAGATTGTTTTAGAAGCCTAAGTTCATGTGAAAACCATAGTTTCTTTAACCATCAACGACTCATCTTACTGTTGCAACCATATTCAACACATCCTAGTTTGACATGATCTATACGTTGGCATTCACAGGGCCACTATTTATTTATTTATTATTTATTTACGGTTCATTTCTACCCCACATTTTCCCACAAATACAGGCACAATGTGGCTTCCATGAATTACAAAAGTTAAAAGATACAACACAAGAATTTAGCAGTAGAATAAGGATAAAACGATAGCAGCAATTAGGATGGCTAAACAGCAGAATTACTAATGGAATACCCTTGTTCAAAAAGGTACGTTTTCAGCAGCTTCTTGAAAAGAAGGTGGTCAGCTTGCGATTTTAGGTACAGGGGAAGAGCGTTCCAAGTCTTCGGGCTGGAGTAGTGGAAAGTAGAGGCAAAAAGAAGCTTGTATTTAACACCCCTGCAAGATGGATAATGTAGTTGATGTGGCCGACTGACAATGTTCATGCGTATTATATAAAATGTGTACTAAAACGGTCCAGGTACATATTTTTATCTTCTGTGCAGGGTGTAAATTTGTGCAAGAGCCTTTGTATGCTACTGAAGATCACTGTACAAGCCTAGTTTAGAGAGGCATATAGACACTTATATTGTATTTATAAAACAGGGACCTTTCATATAGATGCCCCACTATAAAATGAACTCTCACATGTGCATTTTCAAACTTTTCCTTAATTAAAAACTAGAAAATAAGGATGTAAAATGGTTAATCACTGCTGTGTTATTGAATCAGGTCCCTTTAAAAAATGATTGAGTGAAACTTCTTAGAACAGTGTTGTTGTTTAATTTCATTTCTACTCTTTAGCTAGAAGCTGTAGAGGTCATTAGTGTCTAGGAAAAATATTGTTCACAGAACATTATTGAATACGTAGCTTAGTATGTACACAGAGGGACCTCAGAGTTGAAGGATGGAAGAACTGTATTGATGGAGTGAGGTCTGTGACTACAATAGGCAGGAACACACAACCGGCAGAATAGCTAGATCATGTGGGCTTATCTGCTGTCATCAGTTCTAGGCTTTTGTTTCTATGCTAGATCTGATAGCAATCTGTATGTCTCAGTGGGAGAAGGAAAAACTGACTGGGCAGGCAGAGGAGGGAAACATTAAAGGGGTAGAAACACAGACGCACAGAAAATGGCAGCAAAGACCATATGGCTTATCCAACCATATGGCAGCAAAGACCATATGGCTTATCCTTCTCCAACACCGCCAACTCTAGGCTCCGCTCATTCTGCCTCGCCTCACCCTATGCTTGGAACAACCTTCCTGAGCCCCTACGCCAAGCCCCCTCCCTGCCCATCTTCAAGTCTTTGCTTAAAACCCACCTCTTCAATGCTGCATTCGGCACCTAACTCTTCCATTCACTAAACCCAGACCGCCCCAATTTGACCGCCCCTATCGGACTGTCCGTTCACTTGTCTCTTAGATTGTAAGCTCCTTGAGCAGGGACCATCCCTCTATGTTAAATTGTACAGCGCTGCGTAACCCTAGTAGCGCTTTAGAAATGTTAAGTAGTAGTAGTAGTTATCCAATCTGCCCATCTGTACCAATTACTAGTCTCTACCATCCTTTCTCTCTGTTGGAGGTTCTCTGTGCTTGTCCCATGCTTTCATGAATTCAGATACATTTCTCATCTCCATTCCATGCATCCACTATCATCGTAATCATCCTACGTGCTCCTCATTCTAGATCTTCCTTTCAATTGAACAAGGCTTGCCTCCTGTACATTTTTGCCATGGAGGTATTTAAATGTCTGTATTGTCTCTCCCCTCTCCTGCATTTCTTCTAAAGTATATGTAACTCCCCTGTTGTAGGGGTTACTGAGAGAATAGAGCCCAGGTAGAAGGACACTGGGGGGAGTATGCTGAAGGTCCCTGGTTGGGAAGCAAGCCCAGGCTTAGGGGATGAGTTATGAAACAAAATACAGCAAAACAGTGCAGAAAGGGGATGAGTGACATGCTGGGAGGAGTTAAGAGGCGATAAAAGGATTACTGTGTGCCACTAGATCAGTGAAGGGGGAGTCTCTGGTTAAGACCTGGCAACCCGTGGGTTTGGAGACGGAGAGAAGTCATAGTCCAGATGGACAGAGACGGTCAGTGAGCTCTGGAGCGTGAATCAAGAGGATCACTTCCAGGAGCTGGAGATGGGAACTAGAGAGAGGTCCATCTCATAGGGGAGCTGGGACATCAGAGTCCAGAACCCATGCGCTGGAGGCACAAAGCCCATGCGGGGTTGATTGCTACTTGGAAGGGATGGACAAGGAGAGGCACTGTATAAAGTGTATATACTTCTGATCTGTACTCTTGTAAATACTCTGCTAAAATCAAGTCAAGTTTATATTGGACTGTTTTGGTTGGTTTCAACAAATTGAACTGCTGGTTGCAGAGGTTACTAAAAGTTCCACTTGATTTTCGTATAAACTGCTGGACTGTGGAGTGATTTAATCTTGGAAAGTGTTTCGGGAGTCCAAGGTCCTTTGGAGTTGTTAAGACTAACTGCCAGCGAGCAGTGTAGCAAGGGCGGGGCGGTGGGGGCAGTCCGCCCCGGGTGCACGCTGCTGGAGGGTGCAGAGAGCAGCCACTTCCGGGGCAGAGGGAGCAGGGCACCAGCGGAGCTGACAGGCGCATGGCTGCTCTCTGCACCCTCCAGCAGCCAATTATGCACCCGGGAGGGGGGCTTGATGCGCCAGGGGGGCTTGATGCGCCAGGGAGGGGGGGTGTCATTGCGCCAGGGGTGTGTGTCATGCTGCACCCTGGGGGGACGGACGCCGCTGCACCTGGGGGGGGGGGGGTGCAGCGGCAATCCGCCCCGGGTGGCAGCCGACCCAGGATCGCCACTGCTGCCAGCTTGCATTGGATCAGAGACTGAGTTCATGGGAGGAGAAGAGGGTCTCTGAACCCACTAACCACTTCTTCCCAGGTGGAGGCACCACACGTCAACTGTGAGGTGAAAGGGTCCAAAGGAGTCTGCCCATCGAGGAGGTTCTCTGTGCGCTCGGACTCTGGACCCAAGGAAGTGCCGGACATTTCATATTGAGATCTTTAAGTTTGCCCCAGTACACTTTGTGATGAAGATCATTGACCATTTAGTAAAAACGCCCTTTGGACCAACTCCATCCTATTTATATCTTTTCGAATGTGTGGTCTCCAGAATTATACACAGTACTCTGAATGAAGTCTTACTAGAGATTTATATAAAGGCACTGTCATCTCCTTTTAACTATGCACCTAAGCATCCTTCCGGTTTATTATTACCTTTTCTATCTGTTTGGCCACCTTAAGATTATCAGATATGATCACCCCAAGTCTCACTCTTCTTTCATGCACTTAAGAAAGTGGTGAAGGTGGTTAGCTGAGCAGGGTTTAAAAAAGGTCTGGACGGCTTCCTAAAGGAAAAGTCCATAGACCATTATTAAATTGGCTTGGGGAAAATCCACTGGTTATTTCTGGGATAAGCAGCATAAACATTAATGCAATACCACTTTGTAATATACTATATCATTTACGAATTTTAATGCTATACCACTTTGTATTTCTCAGATCCGGAAATGGCGACTACGGCATAATGTAAGCCACAACGAGCCTGCAAATAGGTGGGAAAATGTGGGATACAAATGCAACAAATAAATAAATAAAATATATTGAATTTTTTCAGGATCTTGCCAGGTATTTGTGACCTGAATTGGCCACTGTTGGAAACAGGATGCTGGGCTTGATGGACCTTTGGTCTGTCCCAGTGTGGCAATACTTATGTACTTATCTTCCAGAAAGAGGCAAACTTCTTTGCCTCTTTGGTAGGAAAAAAGGGCAAGGAGCAGAAAGGTAAATGAAAGGACACTTAAGAAGAGATGAAAAAAGAGAGAGTAAACTAAAGAAATAAAAGGAGGCACTGAGGGGAAGGACCAAAGGATGATAGGATGGAGTAGAAAGAGAAAGAGAGAGTGCGTGTGCATCGGGAAGCTACTGCAGGAGAGACTGCAGCAGAGGAAGCGCAAAGAAGGTGGAGGAAAGAAAAAGGTAAAAAGAAGAAAACGAAATAAAGGAAAAGGGAGAAAGATGGAGGTTGAATTTATTCATAGGATAGGAGTAGGTGCATCAGAAGTGCTTGCTGTGTGTACGGTTGTTTTATGAATATGCTCCTGGAGCAGCAAGATGCTGCTTTGCCGACCACATTGACAAAAAGATTAGTATTTTCGTTGTCAGTGTCATAGCTGACAATACAAAGTCTTTCTCTCACTACTCCTAAATAAATCTGCATATGATAGGGGGAAAGATGCTTGTGGAAGTACCTCGATTTTGAAGATAATATGTACTATTATATTTGAAATAATTATGGGTTTGAATAACTCTCTGCATACCAATCAATAAAACGGCATCTGGATAGGATCTGGTTGAATGGCTACTTGAAAACTGATGCTATGAATAAATAGAGCAGAAAAATACTTCTTTAGACCATATTGTATGTCCTGAAGTACCTGTCAACAGTGTGATATGCAATGCAGCTTGTGTCCTCAATTCAAAGTGTACATATATTCACTTTAAATTTCTATAAGGGATACAAAATAGCCAGTGCAGATTAACATTTTATATTTCATTTATTCAAATACACTTTTCAAACTACGCAATTTTGTTTTTGTAATGAAAAGACTTAAAGCTACATGATAAACTGAAATGTTATCAAAAACAGACAATAGGGTGGAAGATAATAAAGCATTGCATAATACCCTAATAGCAAACTAGGGGGTCATTTTACTAAACGGTGGTAAGAACTAACACGTGCTTACTGTGTGGGAAAATGCACTACGGTGAGGCACGCTCAGGTGTCTCGTGGTAGTGTTGGCATTTGCGCACGCTTCTCAGGTGCTAAAATATTTTTAGTGCTGGGGGTGTGTTTGGGGGCAGAGAGAAGGAGTATCCAATGCAAATTGGTTAGCACAGCTACATTGTCACACACCTACCAATTAGCACATGGTTAACACGCAAGTCCTTTCAGCTTACTAAATAGTCGGTAAGGGCTCACACGCCAATGGCCATGTGCTAATTGGGAAATCAGCATATGATCATGTATAGAGAAAGGTCAAGTGCTGTGCTCTGTGTCTGGAGTTCTGCAGCACTGGTGGCATTGGGTAATATATATGGTCCTGTGATTTGCAGTACTGCTCACGACAAGATGAGTCACTGTCGTTTTTTTATGAAATCACTGGTTTGGGAACATTTTGTAATGTGTGAGATACTGCAAAGTTTTTGGACATTTGCCATTGGGACGCTATAATGAAGGTGATATGCAATACATACAAAAATGAGAGCATATGATGGTGTGTTTGTTGGAGTTTGAACAGCATGTCTGAGCTGTTTGTGACAGCTTCTTGACCCTTGTTCATTAATTTTCTCACACTGACGCTCTTCAAAATAAAAATTCTTAAAACATATTCTGAAAATTACAAAATTATAAAAATTTGATATTGAATAAGATTTCTAGGGGGCCTTTTAAGAAGGCCTAGTAGGGCTACCACGTGGGTAATGCATAGCAAAACTACTACTACTATTTAGCATTTCTATAGCGCTACAAGGCGTACGCAGCGCTGCACAAACATAGAAGAAAGACAGTCCCTGCTCAAAGAGCTATGTAATAAAAGTGAGCCAAGTATAGGACAATCAAGCCATTGTGACATCACTGATGAGGTTGGCTCTTATTGGTGGCCTGAGGCATTATGACATCACAACATTAGCTCTGGTTACAAGAGACTACTAACCTACTATTTATCACTTCTATAGCACTACAAGGCGTACGCAGCGCTGCACAAACATAGAAGAAAGACAGTCCCTGCTCAAAGAGCTTACAATCAAAACGGCACTACCCCTGCATGTGCCCAGCAGCCCTGCAGTAGTTCTGCTTTTTCAGTTGCCAAAGAAGACTGCTACATTCCACTTGATAAATGCTCTTGACAAATGCTCGATGACTCTTTGCTACACTGAATTCTCTTCTCAAAGTACCTCCAACCCCTCCCTTCACTTTCTCCCCATACTTTGGCTGAGTACTTTTATGATAAGGTTCATAAGATTAACCTCGAGTTCTCATGCAAGTCACCACTACCTTTCCTTCCCCTAGTTCATTCTGTCAACTCTCCTTCAACCCCTGCCTCCTTTTTTGAAATCACTGAAGAGGAAACTGCACATTTTCATTCCTCTTCCAATCTGACTACCTGTTCCTCTGATCCTATTCTCACCTAACTACTCAGCAGTAACTTTTCTATTGTCATCCTTTCTATCTGTCATATCCTCAGTGTTTCACTTTCCACTGCAACTGATCTTGATGCCTTCAAACATGCCGTAGTTACACCACTCCTCAAGAAACCTTCATTGGACCTCACCTGTCCTTCCAATTATCGACCCATCTTCCTTCTCTCTTTCCTATTCACCACCGTTGTCTTCACTTTCTTTCATCTCAAGCTATTCTTGATCCACTTCAATCTGGCTTTCACCCTCTTCATTCAACTGAAACAGCCCTTGCTAAAGTCTCCAATGACCTGTTCCTGGACAGATCCAAAGGATCCTTGTGGCCATGTATTGATTACCGCAGTTTGAATGTGATCACTGTCAAGAATAAATACCCCTTGTCATGCTTAGCAGAGCTGTTTGACTGCTTACGGGGGGGGGGGGGGGGGCACCATTTTCACCAAATTGAACCTTCAACACACAGGATACCATTTGGATTACGAAATGCCACTGCTATTTTCCAACACTTCATAAATGAGATGTTCTGAGACCTCCTTTACTCCTGTGTCTTGGGCTATCTAGATGACATCCTGGTGTTCTCTACCTCCCTGTCCAAGCATCAAATTTATGTCGTCGGTGCTGCAGCGCATATGGGAGAATGGTCTATATGCTAAGCTGGAGAAATGTCCAGCGGGCGGTCAGAGATATCTGGGAAATTTGGCATCAGACTCAGTGACTACTCATGCAAACATCAGCCAGCTACAAGAGGCAGGCCAATTGCAAATGATGGCCGGCTTCCACATTTTGCCCTGGGGAGAAGGTGTGGTTGAGTACCAGACACCTTCAGCTCAAGGTGCCCTCTCAGAAGTTTGAACCGCATTGCAACATCATCTGGGTCCAATTATATATTAGCTACCTCTTTCCCCCTCCAGGTGCATCCACAACACTGTCCAAAACCTACTAAAACCAGTAATGCTATTGAGAGCGGCGGATAGAGACCCTCCACTGCCTAAACTGGAAGTTTCCATTGACCATGAGTTCAAGGTACGGGACATACTGGATGCTAAGTGAATCAGGGGGAGACTACACTATCTCCTGGCCTGGAAGGGATAAGGACTAGAAGACAATACATGGGAACCTGCTGTCAATGTGCGAGCCCCAGTACTCATTAGGTGTTATGATTGCCTTTATCCCCTTAAGCCCAAATCTAGAGGGCTGGGGAGGGGGCTTCGGGAGGGGGTTCTGTCACACTCCTTACTTGGCTCAGGAAGCCACTAGAGTCCAGCAGCATGCTGTGCCTAAGAGTCATGAGTGTTTGCTTCCTGGTTGCTGCACTTCCCTTTTATAGCCCTAGATGGGGTGCTGATAGATTACCTCTCTTCCTGTCTAGGGATATATATAAGGAAGTGCTCTACACTCCTCCATTGCTTCGGCAACAGGCTTCCAGAGTTGTGGCTTTCCAGTATCTGTTACTACTACTACTACTATTTAGCATTTAGGCATACGCAGCGCTGCACAAACATAGAAGAAAGACAGTCCCTGCTCAAAGAGCTTACAATCTGTTGCCTGGCCAGTGCCTGCTTCTAGCCCTGCTTGCTCCTACTTCCAGCATTGCTTGTTGCTGTTCTCCAACCTTGCTATTCCAGCTACTCCCTGGCCTCAACTACATTGGGACAACCCCCAAGAGCTCTTTTAAGAACCAGCCTCAAGGGCTCTTTTAAGATCCAACCCCAAGGTCTCTTAAAAGCCAATCCCAAGGGCTCTTTTAAGTGCCAACCTCTAGACATCCCTGTTGTGTTCCAGCCAGTCTGCTAGGCACTGCCTACACCTACGCTTCTGCCTGTCTGAGTCAGGTCCTGCCTTCTCCAGCTCTCGGACTCTGCCAGGTGGTCCCATCATCAACCATCAATGAGGTCCTGTGAGGTACTTACACTGCATAGGTAGAACCAATCTTATCATGGTCCAAGGGCTCACCTTCCCCATCTGTGACACTTTTCTTCCTCCTATAAAAATTTCAGTGGTGAAGAAGGGACTTAGGTTATGCTTTTCATGTTTATCATTACTACTACTACTACTACTACTTAACATTTCTAGAGCGCTACTAGGGTTACGCAGCGCTGTACAATTTAACAAAGAGAGACAGTCCCTGCTCAAAGAGCTTACAATCTAATAGACAAGTGAACGGTCGGTCCGATAGGGGCAGTCAAATTGGGGCAGTCTGGATTCACTGAACGGTAAGGGTTAGGTGCCGAACGCAGCATTGAAGAGGTGGGCTTTAAGCAAAGACTTGAAGACGGGCAGGGAGGGGGCTTGGCGTAAGGGTTCAGGAAGGTTGTTCCAAGCATAGGGTGAGGCGAGGCAGAATGAGCGGAGCCTGGAGTTGGCGGTGGTGGAGAAGGGTACTGAGAGGAGTCCAGAAAAAATGGGACCCATTACGTTGTTTTCATATATTTTGCAACTGTTTAAACATTTAAAGCCCTCTTTACAAAGCCATGCTAGAGGTGTGCTAGTGTTTTTAGTGTGTGCTAATAACCGTGTAGGTGCCCACAATATTCCTATGGGCGCTTACGCAGTTAGCATGTGCTGATTTTGTGCACATGCTAAAAACGCTAGTGCTTCTTAGTGAACTGGGCCTTTAGTATGACTTTTGAAAATACATTAGTATAACGGTTTTTTTTAGTTAATTAATAATTTGTGTTCAAAGTGTCCTCCTTCAACTTTGATACACTAATGAAGTCTTCAACGTCATTGAGATGTTGGCTCAATGAATTCTGGGGTTTCATTAATTAAGAGCTCAACTGTTTTGTGAGCTCGATACACTGGAGTTCCATCCTGTTGAAAAATAAAGTACTCAGAAATGTCTCAAGTTGACTCGGGCTGCACATACTGCAGCGGGACATGTTTATTCACTCCTACCCTAGCTGAGATAATATTTAACCATCTCGCTGACCTCACGTGCAACTTTCTTCAAATAAATCACCTTACTCTCTAATTCTTCCTACTTTCTTACTCATCTACTGTATATGTTACAACTTTGCCTTACCCTTCACTACCAGTTATAGTGTTCTAGTACATATTTTGTTGTCATTGCAAGTAGTATACCATGCCATACTTTGTATTGTTGTTTGAAAATATTTTTACTGCTCTAATTGCCTATTGCTCATGTTTGATCTATTCTTACTGTACACCACCTTGAGTGAATTTCTTCAAAAAGGTGGTAAATAAATCCTAATAAATAAAATAAATAAAGTTTCAGGCAGAAGTTTGAACTGCAGTAGGACATTTGTAGGTTATTTGGAAAAATATTGGGGTCCCTTTTTTTCCAGGCACTGTGTATATATCCACATCCATGGGACCCTTATGTATAGTTTTATTCCAACATCCTAATTAGTGCCAAACACAAATGGCAGAAAACTTTCAGGCATTTACAGTATGTGGACTGGCTGGAATCACGATGTTGACAGCATCACAATCACTTAACACAGAAATGCTGACAAGACCAATGAGTTCTTTCCATCAGCTGGCTAATTCTGCCAGAGGCAGTCACTGGAATGTACAGTCAGTCACTCTTCCTTGTAGAAAAAAGGGTACTTTGTAAACAAGGATTACATTACAAAATAATTTGCTGAAATGAATATAGAATAGTCTGGTCTGGCAAAAGGGATTCAAAGTTTTGCAAGCATATCATCTTTATAAAGGACAGGGGCATTCAACAGATGCACCTCTGTCCCATAAATGCATACTCTAACCTACTGCTCCTAAGGCAGAATAATTTTAAGAGAAACTAGTTGAAGTGTAATCAGGATTTAAGTTTCCCACTGTACCCCCTTACATACAGTATTCATCACTTCATATAGAATGCAGTGCCTCTGGATGTCTGTACTTTGTTAGCAATTATTGCAAGATAGAGAAATTGGCATGAATCTGCCCGACTTCTAGCATAAGGTTTTTCCATTACTCAGAAAGATGAAGTCTTTTTAGTAACCATAGCCACAGCTGACCTCGTGTGTAAGATCTGATCTTGGGATCACTGTTCTCTCTAAGCCAGTGGTTCTCAACCTCTCTTCTGATGTGACATACCTGACAGACAATATTCATGTATGTGACAAACTGGACACTAAAATTCACAGCTGAACACAAAAACTAAAAACACTTCATTGTTGACACTTAAGTTTAGGTTGAATTTACCTACCATTCAATCCCATATCAAAAAACTGGATGCAATACATCAGTCTCAAATTTCTCATTTATCATACAAAGCAAATACATATTCAAATCCTGGTGTCACTTCAGTAACAGCAACTTAAAATCCCTCCACTGCCAGACACTGTTGAAGCAACACCAAACCCTGCAAACATGCTACTCAGAAGCTATGTAGCAAACAGAAATAGACACAGAACACTTGCAAAATTTCCAGTTGGGGCTGGTAGCAGCAGTTATCATTAGGTGTAGTGGGAAGCAGAAGAGTCAGTTATGGGGATTTCAAGAACCTGACTTTCAGGATCTCTTGTCTCCCCAAATCCCAACACACTGGTTGAGAACTACTGTTCTAAGCTGAGCACGAATCCTCCAAGTGCTGCCAGTAGGGGGTAGTACTTTAATATTGTGTTTTCAATTACTAGGCACAGGCAGGTTCCCTGGAGTCCTGCAGAGTTTTTCTGTCCCTCAGTATTGAAAATGTGGAAGTGAAACAGCACCCCCACTGGCAGAATTGTAGGTGGAGGACTCCCGCCACCTTAGAGGGAACAGTGCTTGAGATCAAATCAGGGCCATACCACATGTCTGTGCACATTCCCACTGATTCACCGGACATTTTGAAATTTAAATGTACTCATGTAGTTTTCAAGCACAGTTTTTTCTGGTGAAAGTACCTTCAGACAAATGAAAATCTACATATGCCGATTTAGTCATTTACTCATGCAACTCCCTATATAACATGCATAGATTCCAAGCATTTGAAAATTTATCCCATCATTGTGAGTTGGTGTTGTATGAAATAAGGGGGAAATTCAATAAAGGGTGCTAAAAGTTAGGTGCTAAACTAGAATCCTATAACCGCAATTTGTGTGCCTAATGCATCATAGATAGTGCATTTATCTTTATGGATCATTTTTGGAAAAAAAAACATTCAAGTGAAAAGCGCACAAAATCAAGCCATTGGGATGTAGGAGGAACCATCATTAGACTGACCACACAGACTTCACATAAAAGGTCCCAGGTATACATCTCACCATTACATTGTATGAGGAACCCTCCAAAACCCTACTGTACCCAACTGTATACCAGTACAATAGTACGTGTCACCTATATGTGGGATACAGTAGGTTTTTGGTGGGTTTTGGAGGGCTCACACTTTCCACCACAAATCTATGTTGACAGTGTGTGATTTTTGAATAGTGGTACAAATATTGAATTTGACAAAATTAGATTATTGTAATGTATTGTACCTAGGAATGTTTAAATCTCGATGTAAGGCATTGCAAGTTATACAGAACTCTGTGGTGCAGTTGATTTGGGGTTGTGGAAAATTCGAGCATATTGCGCTTGGGTTGAAACAATTGCACTGGCTGCCAGCGGAATATAGGATTGCCTACAAAGTTCTAAAGCTGGTGTACAAAGTGATTTTTTAAAACTGTATCATTATATCTGGCATAGACTTTGCAGTTGTGTAGACTAATACGATCATTAAGATCTGATGGGTTATGACAACTTCTTGTGCCATCATCGGCAAACATTCACTATTCAGATACAAGAGACGCTACGTTTTCAATACAGGGATCAGTGTTATGGAATAAATTACCTGGTTCTTTACATTTGCAGCAGTTCAAAAGGGCACTGAAAACACATTTTTTTGTTCAGGCCTTCCCTACTGAGTAGTGGTCTATGTGGAGTTGTGACTTCAGTGCTATGGAGCAAATTATATGGCTCTCTGTGATCAAGTATAATCTTGCAGCAGTTTGAATTTGTGGCTTTATGTGGTTATATCTTATGATTATGTTTGTTTTAAATTGTAAACCGCTTAGGTTTAAGTGGGTATAATTTTTTTTTTAATAAATAAATTGTGTAGACTTCATCACTAATACAGATTGATTCCAAACAGATATGACATAATTATTAACCATTAAAGTTAAGTACCAGTAAGTAGGATACATTCTGACTCAGAACATTTGCATATGTTATACTCAAATACACTCATAAGAGGACATTCATAATCACTTTTCAGATCAACACTTTTGCACTTATTACCCCTGGATATTCTGCCATTACAGTATATGTAACCCAGATTTATAGTAACAGCTCAAAGGAAATGAAAATTGGACTTTAGAGATCTTTTTCTAAACATTCTTCTCTATTGTGTAAGAGGGAACCTGGAACTGAGAAAGAAATCCCCAGAGCTCCACCAGTTTCCCCTCTTATTTCAAGGCAGAAAAACAAAAGGGAGAAATTCTATGTAATGAAGGACTTTCCCAGTAGAGGGCACTGGGATACACATAAACTGAGCGAGGATGTAGATTACAGGCAGGGTTGCCAGCTGGGAAAAATTTTCCCAGCCCCAAACCAGCCGTAAACCCGCCCAAAAACCGCCTGTAGCCAATCACCGTCTCCCGTGTCACCGAACCCCGCCCCGCGTCACTAACCCCGCCCCCGCATCACTAACCCGCCTCCCATGTCACTAACTCCGCCTCTAACATCACTAGCCACGCCCCCTACGCCATCCCTGACGTCAACCCCGCCCCTGAAAGGCTTCTATTGGTCCAATTTGGACCAATAGAAGCCCCGGAAAATCTTCTATTGGACCAAATTGGACCAATAGAAGCCCCGGAAAAGCTTCTATTGGACCGAATTGGACCAATAGAAGCCCCAGAAATGGCGTCAGAGGCGGAGTTTGTGACGTTTTAGGCAGGGTTTGCTGATGTATTGGGCGGGGTGATGATGGTGGAGGTGGGGCTGATGGGGGTGGGGGTGATGATGGAAGGGGTGGGGCTGATGGGGGTGGGGGAGATGACAGAAGGGGTGGGGTTGATGATGGCGGGGGTGGGGTGTGTGTGGTTTTTGGGCGGGTTTTTGACGGTTTTGTGTGGGAATTTTTTTTTTTTTATTTGGCAACCCTGGTTGTGGGTAACAAGTTCTCTGTAAAAGTTCTAGATCTAGTAGTAAGAGTAAAACAATTTTTCTCTGTTGAAGGAGGAGATTTTGAGGTATGGTCTTTTTTTTTTAGTTCTCTGTGGCTTGAAGAGAATATTCCTAAGGGAATCTAATAATGCTTTTCTTGATGGCAGGGAGCACACCACAACTGTTAAAATCATGTAGTCATGGATTATGCTGCTTATAATGGCATATTCATTTTTTAAATAATGGTTTTATCAGGATAAAAGTGTGTTTAAGTGTACCACTGTTGGATTCTGATTATGGCTGATATTTTTCAATACATTCAAACGCTTCTGATGTCTTTTTCAGGCAGTTTTCCTGAGCATCCAGTCAAGCCATCATCTGCTAGCTGCAGACTTTCAGCTCAAATCCTGCGTGTGCTAGATATGTCACAAAGATGTCAAACACTAGGGATAAGGATGATACGTGCATTTATTTTCAGCTTTCTCTCCTCTGCAGTGTATGAGGACTATGTTGAAAAAAGTGATAGCTATGCTTGAGCAATGCCATGATGGTGCCAGCCTGAGAAAGATAGACGAAATAAGAGGAAGCAGACAATCAACAATAATTTATTCATTTTATTATGGTTAGGAAAGTATCAACGAAGAAACTGACACCAATAATATTTTTTTCTTTTGTTCTTATTGAATTTTTGAGAAGATAGGAAGAATATTGATATTTTAAAAGACCTTGGCCATCTCTAACATGATTTCATATGTCTATATTTTTATTGTTACAATTATTTATGTCAAACCAAATTTGACAACAAATATTATTTTTCCTTCATTTGGTGCTCTCTTTAACTTTCAAGGGAGTGAAAGCTAGTAACGCTTGATAAGGCTGAATTCCATGCAGAGAGACTTTATTCCTGCTTGTCTACAATACTTTGACAGTATACTTCCATCCAAGGCTGCATTATCCTTATCTGCTTCAAAAGAAAACACATATCCTGTGCTGAGTTCTCAGAAAAAGAAAACATTCATTATGGCCTGAAACAGGAATTTGGAATATGCAGGAGGAGCTACTATTGACATTCCATTTTATTCCTCCACGACTCATAGTCAAAATCACAGATATAATGATTTAATAGTTGGTAGTGTGCTGAGTCAACTGATGCCAGTAGTAACTGAGCCCCCATGCACCTAGACTTTAGTCAAGTGGTCTGGTGCTCTTTCCTCCTGTTTTTCAGTGGCTTTCAGTTAGGGGTGGAGCACAGATGCAGGCTTAGCACATCATTTGTGATGCTTTAGGCTCCATGGCATGCCCAAGATTATTTCTGGGTATGATGGGTCATGTGTCAGACTGTGCCTGACATCTTCCCAGGGCCGCCGAGAGGGAGGGACAGGAGGGACAAAGGGGCCCGGGCCTCTGGAGGGGGCCCGGCGCCACCGCAGTCAGGCCCGCCCGCCGTCACTCCCGAACTAACTAACCTTAAACGCTTCCTTCCTTTCCTTTCACCACCTTTGCGGCAAGCAGCAGCAGGGCAGGCCACTCCTTCCTTCCGTGTCCCACCCTTGCCTGACGTAACGAAGGAGAGGTCTGCCCTGCTGCTGCTTGCCGCGAAGGTGGTGAAAGGAAAGGAAGGAGGTGTTTAAGATTAGTTCAGGGCCCGGTAGCGGGTGGAGGGGGGGCCCGGCGACCTCGGGTGGGGGGGGGGGGCCCGGTGGCGACGACGATGACCTCGGGTGGGGTGGGGGGGGAGCTCGGGGGCGGCCTTGTCCCGGGCCCAGCTCTGGCTCTCGGCGGCCCTGCATCTTCCTGCCTCTGCTGACCTCAGGGGGGAAGGGAGGGAGCGGCCACAGAAGCTAGGTTCAAATCCCACTGCTGCTCCCTGTGATCTTGGGAAAATCACTTAATCCTCTATTGCTTCATGTATAGATTTAGGTTGTAAGCCCTCTGGAACAGAAAATTACCTCCTGTACTTGAATTTAGCACACCTTGAACGTCTCAGAATGATGTGCTCTAAAAATCCAAACCATCTTTACCTTTAGACTATTTCACTGGTCCTGTGAGCTGATTGGGTCATTAGAAAAATTGTGAAGCGATAGTAGTAAAAAAAAAATGAACGGGAGAGATCTTTATACTGAGTACTGACCGCTTCCTTCTGCCTCCCATACTACAACTCTTCAGTTCTCCCAACTACCCTGCTATACAAGTTCTCTTTAAGGATAGGCTTTCATTTATAACAACATGGGGAATACCAAAAACATAAAAACAAAAAGTGAGGAGAGTGGACGAGGATACCAATTAGTTTATTTATTCACATAACAAATGACGTAATTAACATTAAAAGTGACCCGACATGGCCGTGTTTCGGCCCGAAGGCCTGCCTCAGAGGTCTTTAAAACCTCAGAGAGTATGGCTTGGGATGTGTACTCCAAGGAAGGTAATAAGAAGGAACTGTCTTGGGTCTCCTCTCTTTTAAAAAAAATGTTTTGAAAAACGGAACAACCTGGTTGTACTCCTCTCCAAAAGGACGTGTATTCTACATTTGTACACGTCCTTTTGGAGAGGAGTATAACCAGGTTGTTCCGTTTTTCAAAACATTTTTTTTAAAAGAGAGGAGACCCAAGACAGTTCCTTCTTATTACCTTCCTTGGAGTACACATCCCAAGCCATACTCTCTGAGGTTTTAAAGACCCCTGAGGCAGGCCTTCGGGCCGAAACACGGCCGTGTCGGGTCACTTTTAATGTTAATTACGTCATTTTTTATGTGAATAAATAAACTAATTGGTATCCTCGTCCACTCTCCTCACTTTTTGTTTTTATATCTCACGGTTCCGTGAGGAGAATACCAAAAACATAAATCAGGTTGTTGCATGTGTGATGGAGGATATGCATCCTGTTACTGGGGAAGGGCTCCCCTAGGACAGAAGAGATACCTCCAGGTCAGTGTTGCCAGATGGTGAAAAACTTTCCAGCCCAAAGGTAGCCCAAAATACCCCAATATTAATACGGTTAATATACATATTAATAAGGTTGATATGAATATTGATATTTATCATAACCATAAGCAGCATAATCATAATCAGCAGCATAACTCATGATTCAGCAGCATAATCATAATCCTCATCAGCGGGATAATTTATAATCAGCATCAGCAGCATAATTCATGATTAGCATAATTATAGCAAGCAGCATAATCAGCATGTCATAAGTAAATAAATAAACAGCTAGAAACTCTGAATGTTGAGCACCTGATTCTCATAACATGATGTCTGTTTTAGTGGCCCTTTACCAGGAGAAACAAATCTCTGCACAAATATAACACGCAGTAGGGTGTCCCTATAACCCTCCAAATGACACACTGATTACCATCTATAACAAATCACCACTCTACCTATGTAAAGTTATTCAGTTATTATACTTCCTCTGTGTACATTCGAATGCTGCACAAGCTGGCATGTTTGAAAATACAAGTGATATTAAATTAAAATGCTACCAACAATAAAGAACGACAACATGGATGCAGCACCTCAACATAAGTTTGTTTGCTTTGTTTTGCATGTATGCAGAATGACAGATGAGCAGGGGAGGGGGAAACAAAGACTAACCAAATTGGCTTCAGCTTTTTGACCTTATCCAATCCCGTCTCTTGTTTACAATACAAGTTGGATGAGGTCAACCTCCTTGCTCTAGTCCTGGGAGAGCACTTGATAGGTGCCCTCCCTAAACTTCCTAGTGGTCTAGTGGGGCAGAAAAATTCCCATGCTTTTTTGCCAGCTGCACTGCCGCTGATCTGCTGCTCACTCCTGCTTTGCCTTTAAAATTGTTGCCAAGAGAGACTTCAAACGGAAATCTCGGTCGGCAGCCATTTTAAAGACAAAGTGGGAGGTGGGAGCAACTGTCTGCTCCACTAAACCACCAGGAAGTGCTGAGGTATGTTTATTGTGGAGGGAAGGAGAGGAAGGTGACATCAAGGCCGATGCTAGTACCGCACAGAATCTATCCCCAGTCCCTAGTCTCCAGTCCAGATTTCCCATGATGATGTATTGTCCCTCTGCTCTGGCTCCAGCTCCTTCCCTGAATCCTAACTCACAATTTAAAGTCTCAGACAGACAGACAGACTCTGGTGTGCTGTAGACTGTCTTTTCTATCTCCTCCTCTCTAGTGCTCCCTCTTCCCTCCTCTTAATCTAGTTTTGATAGAGAGTTCAACAGATCATTAAGCAAGGCGTGAGGATCTACTTCTAGCTGACATCATGATTACCTCTCTTCAGTCTATACTCAACAGGGCAGAGTAGGACCAGGCTTTTAAAGTGGGCTAAATCCCAGCTCCCTCAGCAGCCTATTGGAGAAACTTGACCAATAAGATAAGGGGGGGGGGGGGAAATCTACCAACCCACAACTTAAGAAGCTCATAGAAAATATCCCAGCTTTGCAGATAGCAACTTTGCTCCAGCTGTATTCAAGAAGACTATTTGGGTATAGTCCATACTATCTTAGAGTGAATACTTGGGATCATGCTTGGAGTGGTTGTAGCCCTTTAAAGAAGACTACATAGGAGGTGGCAGAGAAGGACTAACCCATTCCAGAGAAAGAGAGGAGGTCACTTTAATGTTTCCAGGAGGTCTGAGGAAAAGGAGAAACCGGATAAATAGAACTGAATGCTAATCAGCATATTAATCTGCATAAGGTGGAAATCTAGGAGTTTGGATGGATTTCATGCTCTAAGGGAAGAGAAACTGGATCCCAAGGTCTTAGGAGCCTGGAAGGGAGGATTAGAGTCTCTCAGACTTAGTCGGGGTAGGGTGGAAGGGTGGCCCAGACTTTAGGGAAGTCTCACCCAGAGCCAAGAAGTAATCCACAAAGAGGACCTGGCAGCAGACAACTCTAAGAAGACAGAGAGTAAGTTTTGAGAGATGGGAGGCATCTGGTTGGAATGGTTTAATAAAGTTTCCTATAGTTAATTTTTCTTAGCCGGAGCCTTGTCTGAATTCTTAAGTCAGTCTGTACTTTTAGGTAAGTAGTGACCAGGTTGCTGAGTAGAGCCTATGCTTTTAGGTAAGTAATAATAGGATTAATTGACTTACCTTATACTTTTGGGTAAGTAGCAATATCACACATATCATCACAATTTGAAAATAAAGAGGAAATGCAGAAATGTGGGAGTGGCCTAGTGGTTAGGGTGAGGGACTTTGGTCCTGGGGAACTGAGGAACTGAGTTCCATTCCCACTTCAGGCACAGGCAGCTCCTTGTGACTCTGGGCAAGTCACTTAACCCTCCATTGCCCCATGGAAGCCGCATTGAGCCTGCCATGAGTGGGAAAGCGCTGGGTACAAATGTAACAAAAATAAAATAGATACTATTGGAGGTTCTACATGGAATGTTGCTACTATTGGAGATTCTACGTGGAATGTTGCTACTAGTGGAGATTCTACATGGAATGTTGCTACTTGCTACTATTGGAGATTCTACATGGAATGTTGCTACTATTGGAGATTCTACATGGAATGTTGCTATTCCACTAGCAACATTCCATGTAGAAGGCTGCGCAGGCTTCTGTTTCTGTGAGTCTGACGTCCTGCACGTACGTGCAGGACGTCAGACTCACAGAAGCAGAAGCCTGCGCGGCCACATTGATGATCTGTAAGGGCCAGGCACAGGCAGCTCCTTGTGACTCTGGGCAAGTCACTTAACCCTCCATTGCCCCATGTAAGCCGCATTGAGCCTGCCATGAGTGGGAAAGCACGGGGTACAAATGTAACAAAAAAAAAAAACAAAAAAATATATATATAAATTGTGAAGTGCTGCGTACGACTGGTAGCGCTATAGAAATGATTTGTAGTAGTAGTAGTATATATACAAACAACGCAATACGTGCAAACTACTGTGCATGCTTGAATAATGTGCACATGCCCACAAGACCAGGAAAATGAATGCAGGCTGCTTCAAGAGTATGCTCCCTCTTTCCTAAAGAATATGCCCATTTCTTAAATAGTGGGTGCATGTTTGAAAGAGTGCACACTCAACCACATTGCTCTTGTGATAAAAACCATGACCAACAAAAACGAATGAAACAAACATTACTGGAAACAACATTGGAAACAATGGAAAACAAAAGTTTTTTTGGCTACCCATCCCTAGCTAACTTATAATGAATAAAGTTCAGTAAGTCTTTGCCACAAAGTTGTGGAAATTGCTTAAATTATCTTCTTGATTTCATTGATATGAATTACAGCAGTACAGGGCTGGGAGACCAAACTTGGGAAACTGGAGTTTGTATTGGAGGGAATGGAGCTACCTGGATATAGAACTTCTTGTGAGAGGATCCAAGATGGCAGAGGCCTTAGCCTAGCTCTCTGTTTATTTCTGTTGACTATGCCTAAACATAAATCCCAGATGAGGCTTTTCACTTCCTCCTCTCTGCTGGTAGACTCTTCAGGTCTTACTGTACTTAAGTAAAAGCTTTTTACTCTTACTTGTAAAGAAGTACAGGAAACATTTGTTACTTTTACTGAAGTAATAATTTTACTAATTTTTACTACTTTTACCTAGTTACTTCTGATGCTTGCAGTTGAAAGGAAAATGTAAAAATGGCAGAGAAACCTAAATGATGATTCCGCAGTAAACCAAATAAAAGAGTAAAACCTGGAGCAAGATTTTGCAATTGCAAACCTCGTCACACAAACAGTGGATCATCTCATCTTAAAATTTTGGTGTTCAGGGAATACAGTCTATGAGAACAATAGAGTTGCCCGTGCTTGTCGAATTGGTTAGTGGTCTCCAGCCAAACAGAACAGTGATGAGTTCGGTCACTTTGAAGCGGAGATAAAGCTGAAGCTGTTTGCGATTCT
This sequence comes from Microcaecilia unicolor, assembly GCF_901765095.1. NCBI lineage: Eukaryota > Metazoa > Chordata > Amphibia > Gymnophiona > Siphonopidae > Microcaecilia > Microcaecilia unicolor. The sequence goes on along the minus strand of NC_044040.1, from coordinate 183,503,680 downwards.
TGGTGAACAGACATTTGTCTCTATCACAGCAGACTGCTGGACATCCCATAGAAAATTTTACATTGGCATGACAGTCCACTAGAGTTTGTTTGTCTGACCTTAAGACTGAAGAGTTTCCATCAGTTAGTTTTTTCTAGCAAAAAAGGTGCCGGTACTCATATGCTAGGTCATCCTTCAGGGGTGGGGTGATCACTGAGGGATCCACTCCACAATAGCCAGGCACCCTGCAACCAGTCACAGAATCTATGACAAGGCAGTATTGGTGTGTAGAGCCTGAGCTCTTTCATTACAACTTGGGGTCCATGGGCCAATTTTAGCAAACAACTGGAAAAGGTGCCGGTACTCAGTACCCCCAAGTATCCCCTCAAAAAAGGCCCTGGTTTCCATACATTTTGACATTCTTATATCAGTTCTTGAAGATATTTAGAATTTGCCATCAGACGAACAATAGGACAACAACAGACAATTATTTCAACTTTGTGAAAGCCTTCTCTGTTATTGGACAGCAAGACAATGATAACAAAGATGAAAGGAAGATGTGATGAATTAGCACTACTACTAACGCAGACGATAATGACGATGATGATAATAACAGCTGCTAAACTGATGAGAAACAATAGCACCTTGCTCAAACATTCAGACATTTTTAAAACATTTTATTTATATATTTATATGTATAAGTATCTGTGACTTTAAACATTTTTTGAAGAGAGCCCTCAGATCAACCACCAGTTTTAAGGCAAACTCATTTCTCTCTGCCCGGTGGAATAGCACCTCTTTCATCGGGCAATCTCTTTTAAATAAACCTACGTGCTATTACACCACCATAACAGTGCTCTAAAGTGCAATGTGCTACAAAATATAACATAACTAAAAAAACTAAAACGAGAACTTATCTTTACTCGTTGTTTATTCCCATTATCATGGTTTCTTTCATTCTTCCTTGTCTCACTGTTATTCTTACAGCCTCTGCCACTCTCAGTCCAAACCAATCAATACTCCACAAAATGTAGTCCGCGTAGCTTCCCCTAATAGCGCTCGACACCGCGGGTTTCACTGTTTTCTTCAGGGACTTGGGTTAAACGCCCAACGCTGCTGTGCTAAGATGAACTTGTTTCATGACTGAGACATAATCGCCATAACCACCAATGCAAGGTGCTATTGTTCCTCATCAGTGGAATCTTATCTTTGGTTTAGCAGCTGTGGTTATATTATAATACCAAAGATTCGAGGGAATTTCAGTGTTTATTTTCCATTTAATGATGATAATAAAGCATTCTTTGCTATAACAAGTCATGTGTTTCAGACAGAGATTCTTTTGATCAATACCTGTAGACCCAGTTAAAAGGCATCAGTAATATTGTGGCCGGGCCTGATCTGAAGAAACGTTTTATCAGCCTGAACATTCCACTTCCCGATAGTGCAGTTGTTGAACATTTTTAGCTGTGGTGGATTAAAGCAAGGGCGTATCTGAACTTCAACGGTAGGGGGGGGCCAGAGCCGAGGTGAGGGGGCACATTTTAGCCCCCCCCCCGGCGCCGCTGACCCCCCCCCCCCCGCTGAAGATGACGACACCACCACCACCACCTCCAACTACTTTAAACCCCCCCCTCTCGCCGAAGACGACGACACCACCACCTGCCCGACAGACGACGACGACACCACCACCACCTGTTCTGTTTCTGTGAGTCTGACGTCCTGCACGTTCTATGTGCGTGCAGGACGTCAGAAACAAACCCAAACGAAGGAAGGAAGGAGACTTCGGCAGCGCTGGCGGGGGTTGGGGCCCCCCGCCAGCAAAGGTAGGTGAGGTGAGACGGCGGAGTGACGGCGGGAGGAGGGGGGAAGGAGAGGGTCATCGGTAGGGGGGGGGGTCCAGGGGCAAATCTACGGGGGCCAGGCCCCTGTGGCCCCATAGCAGATACGCCCCTGGATTAAAGACTCACAAGTGCACTCACGTGAAATTTAGTTTTACTAAAAGCAAAGTAAATTGACTTGCAGAGCAATAAAATTGTTGGGATAAAAATGCCAACAATAATTGCATTCACTGTAGTTACAGTACTTTTACTTTTTACTCAAGAAATATTATATTAGGCAGTAACTTTTTTACTTTTACTTAAGTACATTTTTTTGATGTGTTCTTCATTGTACTTTTACTTAAGTATTAAAATACACATTTATTTTTACTTTTACTTAAGTACTTTGACCTTGTACTTTGAACAACACTGCAAAACCATCCTATGTATTCCTTACTGTATGCTAGTTTGCCATAGTTAGCAGGTGAAAAATGTTTATAGTGTTTAATTTCCATGTAGGCCTCTTTGACCAGCAGTAACATTTAGCTCTGTCTTAGTTGCTAAGAAACAGAATAAATTCCAAAATGCGGAGTCTAGCAGTCTAAAGGAAATACAATAAATCTAATTAACAGTATTTTGCTTTAATACAAAATAAACATTGGCAGCATTCTCTTTTCTGGCAGCAGGTGAATTCATCTCTTTAGAACAACAACAAAAGAAACAAAACACACAAACACCAAAAATATCTCCAATTCATGAATATATTCTGTGCTTCTGCCTGAAAAGTATGAGTGAATTGTAAAAAGAAATATTACACACCTCTGGGACACCAGTTATTCTGTTATCTAATAAATGAAATGGAAGACTATTTCTTCACAGAGGGCGTAGGGGACACAAGGAATTCAGGAACAAAGTGATGACTTTACTTTAGATTTCTGAAAGCTTTTGTCATTAGAATAATGTGGACAAACCCCGTAAAAACTGAATGCTCTGCTACAGGGTTCGAATTGTATAAATAGGCAGTGTTGTTTGGTTTTATTGCCAAATAAATATTGAATAAGAGGTGAACTGAACACTAGGTTGTTATGTGGTGAGATACCTTTATTATTATTCTACTTTATCAAAATTTCAAAATAAAAAAATCAATACAAACACCTTCATTCTAATAGGCCAACAATGCTTCATATCCTGAACACATCATGGATGGAAGGAGTAAATTTGAACTTCAGGTAAGTGACAGGAAACTAAAGTGACAGTCTGTGCCAGTTTCTAGCAGTGCCTGTCTTGAGGGATCTGGATGAAGATTCAATGGGAGGAGAGCTCAGTAAGACCAACGATGGCCTAGCAATTGGGAAGATCACTTGAAGGGATGAAACACCATCTGAAGTCAATATATGACAATTCTACAACAGAGCATTCCTCCCTATCTGAGATAATATTTACTCACCTCTCTGACCTCATGTGCAACTTTCCTTAAATTAGTCTCCTTATTTTCAAACTCCTCTTACTCTCTTACCTATCTATGGGCCCCTTTTTCCAAGCTGCAGCAAAAGGGGGCTGGCGCTGGCATTGGTGTGTGTTTTACACGCACCCTGAGGCCCCCTTTTACCACAGCAGGTAAAAGGGAAATCTCACCTTCTTGTAGGAAATGGCTGTGCGGCAAGTAAAGCACTTGCCGCATGGCCAATTCGGGGGCAGCCCTTACTGCCACCAGACCTCCAGCCCTCTCTTCTGTCTGTGGGGGGGGGGGGGTCAGGTCAGTTGGTCAGGGGGGCACTAGAACACCAGGGCCTCTGTCTGGGGGGTTGGGGGTCTGGAGTTCTACTGGACCTCCTGCCCGCATCAGTATGTTTGGCAGCCTGGACCTGTCAAACAGCTTCTGCAGGAGGATTGTGCCTTGGGCACATGCCCACGCACAATCCTCCCACAGAAGTATCCCTATGATCAGAACTAATAGCACACATGAGTTTGCATACTATTAGCTTTGATCATAGGAGCATTATTGCCCCCGCACTGTTCCGTTGCTAATTTTAGAGCGCTGTTCAGAACAGCGTGGGGTGTTTGATAATCTAGTCCTTAGATTGTGAGTCCACTAGGGACAGAGAAAGTACCTGCATATAATACTGTAAGTGTAAACTGCTTTGATTGTACGACAGAAAAGCAGTACAGTGATACCTTGGTTTTCGTCGATAATCCGTCTGAGAGCAATTGGCGAAATCCGAAACTGATGAAAACCGAGGCAATTATTTCCATATGAATGAAGACTGGAAAGCAATGGAATTGTTTGACTAGACGCACGGGGTGATGCTCACACAACGAGAAACAATGCCACACTGAGCAGAACGCGTAGGCCGCCCTTTGTTTTCGCAAAATTAGCAGCAAGGTCACGTGGCTGACAAAATCCGAGGCAACCGATGAAATCCAAGACAAGTTTTTCGCAGAAAAAATCAACGAAACCCGAAACCGACAATAACCGAAGTCAACGAAAACCGAGGTACTACTGTATATCAAATTCCATTACCGATGAACTTTATTAGGGATCAGTAGCTGGAGGTAGGTCTAGCACAAAAAAGAAACTGAGGTGGCAAGATGGCAGCATGGCGCTCGGTGGTGTGAGATCTCTCTCTGCTTGAATTGTACTTTTCAGCTGCTTTTACCTTCTTTTTTCAGTGGTATCTTGTGATGCCCCATACGAAGAGGAAAGGTCAGGTCCAGGCAGTTCCCTCTCTAGCCCAGACCTCCTTGCTGGTCTAGAAGCGTATAGAACTCTATGCCATCGGTACCCCTGTGAGTATGTCTGGAGACCCTGTTGAAGTGGATGACATAAGAGAGAGTCTTCCACTCTGGGGCTGTTTCTCTCTCCCCTCCCAACCCTCCCCCATGTCCTACAACTGCCCCAGCTGAATCAGCGGTGATACAGGGAGTGGAAGGCGCAAACTCCAGAACAAAAGATTCAAGTGCAAGCTGGACAATAAAATACGCAGGGTTTTTGTTCATGTTAACTCTTTACTTATTTTCTGTTTTCTTCTATTTTATTCTGCATAGGTTTTCTGTCCATGTCCATCGTTGGCTGGGGTCTAAGAAGGCTAACTGATTTCTTTTTCTTCTTTTTAAATTATTTGTCTCTCAATTATAATTTAGGCCTTCCCCCTATTCTTGGATGGATTCCTTAAATAGTTTTTCTTTTCTATTAGGAATTCTTTATACTTTGTAATTTTTACTAGTCATTTTGCTTGAACAAGTGGATACTTGTGTATTGTATTTTGTTGAAAGTTAAATAAAAATCGGGGTGAGAGTGGGGTATGTGTTTACATCACCCAGACACTTTACAAAGATCCCTGGGAACATTAATAGTTAGTCTGGTACTCTCGGCGCGCTGAAAAATGGCTTGCGGTAGTGTAGGCACGGGTTTTGGGCATATGCAGAATCATTTTCAGGCACCTGTAAAAAAGGCCTCTTTTTGAGTCTCAGACATTACTGCCAGTCATAGACCTAGCAGTAAAGAATTTGGGTGGTAATTACCTATGCGCGTCAGATGCTACTTGGTGCGCATCCGCTATGTATGCCAGAAAATAAAAAAAAAATTTTCAGATGAGCGTATCGGACGCACGCCAAAAATGAAATTACCGCAGGAGACGTGCGGTAGTCAGGTGGTAAGTCCATTTGGGCATGCATAGACGCTTACGTGGCTTAGTAAAAGAAGCCCTAAGTTTGGCAGCTAAATTGGGCCACTGAAATAGCAGGCCTATCTCTTGTCAGTTTAACTGCCAGCGCTGAATGTTGACTTGGCCAGTTAAGTTTAAACCAGCCAAATATAAACCAGATATTCAATGCCGGTCAACACAAACAGCCTGGCATTGAATACCAGGGCTCAATGCCAACTACGAGAGGCAGTCTGGATAACTCCCATGGTCTGAATATTGGCCCCAATGTATATAAAGCTGCAATGGAATGCATTTCCAAGTGAGCTGAACGTTAAGCAACAGCAAAACTGCATGCAATTATAAATAATTCCCTCTGAGCTGCTTAATTCAGATCCTAGCCTCCATCTAGTCACATACACCCTGTACTAATTCTTATACCTCTCCTGTACTTCCACCCATTTCAGCTTTGTCTCCAGTGTGAGTTTTTAAAACCTTATGCAGCAAAAAAAATTTAAGCCTGGTTTTAAAAATAGCAGTTTGCAGATGTGGGCACTGCTTGGACAGTTCTGTACTGTGGTGAATTCTCTGCATAGCACAGTGTGTAAGTATGTTTAATCAGCTTTTAACCTATTTCTTTGCCTTGAAACAAAAAGACAGACATTGCCTTTATGGCATTGTATTTTTTAATTAACAGTTGTCACTTTTATGAGATTTATTTGAGATGCAGTTTGCTTTTCTTTCAAACCTTCAAACCAGCCAGTTACTATTTTGCATCTAGTTAACTGAATGTTTTCCTCCTAAAAATAAATGTAAGAAATGTGCACAAAGATCAGAAAATGGTAACCACCTTGTGCACAGTAACACATACAACACCCCAAATCAATGTCTTTTTTTCAAATGTATTTGCTAAGTGTTAATGGTCATGTGAGTAAGGAAGCATCTTCTTTTTTAGAGCCAGATACAACTGCTCACAAATTCCAGACGGAGTTCCTCATTTTATGAAAAGAGCCAGTCAGATATTCTTATTACTCATCTTCCTATGACTCTGGGATTTTCTAAGAGGATCTCATATTCCCAGAATGAAATTATATGTGTCTAATGGCATAAAAAGTACAGAAGCAATCCGGATTAAATTTAGCATGGTGAATCTGTACTAAAAGGTTTTGGACAACTGTGATTTGGTTCATACTGATCCACTTTTTGACACAATTTTCTAGACTCTAAGGGGCCCTTTTACTAAGCCATGGTAAAAAGTGGCCTGCGGCAGTGCGAGTGCATCTTTAGGGTGCGCGCTGGGCCAGTTTATGCCACATCCTGGAAAAAGGGCTTTTTTAAAGGGGCCGGAAAATGGATGTGTGGCAAAATAAAAGTCATCACGCATCCATTTTTGGCCTGAGACCTATCTGCCACCCATTGACTTAGTGGTAAGGTCTCACGTGCTACCCGGGCGGTAGGCATGCAGCGCATGTCCACTGCTGTTTACCGCCAGGTAAGCGCCACACGGTAGAAAATAGAAAGTATTTTCTACCGCGTGTTTTTGGCATGCAGCAAATTCAGAATTAGCACCTGGGGCACACGGTAGCCGGACAGTAATGCTGGTTTGGCACATGCTGGACGTACGAAGGCCCTTATGCAGTTTTGTAAAAGGGGCCTATTTATTAATCTGAGCTAGCTGCTAACAGGGCAATCGATGTAAAGTTAAACTGCTAGAGGATTTATTTCCTTTCTGGAAACTGCAAAATGTGGCTCCTTAAAACAGCTTATATGTAACTTCTACTTGTTCTGTTTTGTTATTTTATTCATTAATTGTTTTTGCTTGATTTTAGGCATTTTTGATTCATATTGTAACAGGGGCGTATCTGAGGTTCGGCGGTAGGGGGGCACATTATAACCCCCCCTACCGCCGCCCCCCCGCCGCAGCCGTCGTCGTCGTCAACCCTCCCCCTACCACCATTAACCCTCCCCCGCCTACCGCCAACCCTTTCCCCGCCTACCGCCATCACCTACCCCGAGGTCTGCTCCTGCCGGACGTCAACGTGCTGCGACGTCAAACTCCGTCCAACTGGAAGGATGCATCATGCAGCTTTAACAGTACGAGGATGAAGAAGTTAAAGAAGACCTCGGCTGGGCTGGCGGGGGTTGGGGTCCCCCGCCAGCTGAAGTAATAGTTTAAAAAGCCGGCAGGAGCGGACCTCGGGGTAGGTGACGGCGGTAGGCGGGGAAAGGGTTGGCGGTAGGCGGGGGAGAGTTAACGGCGGTAGGGCGGTCCAGGGCGAAATCTGCGGGGGCCCAGGCCCCTGTGGCCCCACGCAGATATGCCCCTGTATTGTAAACTGCTTTGTAGTCTCTTGGGGATAGGTGGTCTATAAATCAAGCAAAACACAGCAGATAATGTGGCATAGTTAACACAAACTAAACAGGTGCAGCTAACCGTGAACCAGCTGAGATTATCTCTGTTAACTGGAAAGATGCCAGGATTGACCCTAACAGTTATTACAGAACCTTTTGCAGATATGACACATCGAGCCCGGTGGTAATCAATATTTTGCTGTCAGCTGTCAGTGTTAAACTTGGAAAATCAATGCCCGGCCATGTCCAGGCACTGGAATTGAATTTCCAGGTTTCCAGAGCCGGCTAACACCTAACTGGTTAAGTGTCATATTTAGCACTTAACCGGCTATGGGTTACCACATAAAGGCAGGACTGACTTTTATGCAGTCCTATTTATGTGTTTACCTTGGCCGGTTAAGCGCTGAATATGGGCACTTAACCGGCCAAGTGTTGACTCCATCTCAGAATGCCCCCCCCCCCCCCCCCCCCCCCCGAATAGCTGGTTTTCAGTTCAGCACTTACCAGTTACTTTCAGTGCTGCTGAAAATTAGCGGTCATTCCCGAATAGGCGTTTTAACCAGCCAGGAGCCATTTCTGGCTGGTTAATTAACTTTGAATATTGACTTCATTCATGCTTTAGTACACAGACCATGTTACAACATTTTCCTCTAAGCTAGTTCAAAATGTGTCTAAATTACATCATACGGCCTTCATGCCAGGTTATGTTACTTCTCATTAAGTGCCATTGTGTTTTCTTTTGTTTCACGTATTTAAATTTTTACATTATCTCTTTTTAAGGACTGCCAGGGCTTTTTTTGAGTGGGTACTTGGGGGTACTGAGTACCGACACCTTTTCCATTGTCTGCTAAAATTGACCCATGGACCCCAAGCTTTAATGAAAGAGCTCAGGCTCTACACAACAATTCTGCCCTGTTATAGATTCTGTGACTGGTTGCAGGAGGCCTGGCTATTGTGGGTGGGTTCCTCAGTGATCACCCCCACCCTTGAAAGGTGGCCTGGCATTTGAGTACCGGCAGTGGTGTAGCAAGGGGGGGGGGGGGGCAGTCCACCCCAGGTGTCAGCTCAAGGGGGTTGCTCCCTGCCAGCTCCCACCCCCGGGTGCAGCACGATGACACCCCCCCCCTCAGTGCATCAACACCCCCAGACCCAGTGCCTACCCTCAGCTCCGTCCAACCAGCTCCCGCACCCTACCTTTAAAGAAATCTCGGAAGCTGAGGCGAGGCGCAGCACCTCGCGCCTGCATGTAAAAGAATGTGGATCATCTCATCGGGCCTTCCCGCACTCTGTCTGTCCCGCCCTCCACTGACGCAACTTCCTATTTCCGCAAGAGCGGGACAGACAGAGTGAGGGAAGGCCTGATGAGACAATCCACACTTCTTTCACATGCAGGCACGAGGCGCTGCGCCTCACCTCACCACGGCTTCTGAGATTTCTTTAAAGGTAGGGTGCGGGAGCTGGTTGGACGGAGCTGAGGGTAGGCACTGGGTCGGGGGGGGGTGTCATCGTGCTGCACCCGGGTGGGGGGGTGCAATGGCGAACCGCCCCGGGTGGCAGCCCTCCTTGCTACGCCACTGAGTACCGGCACCATTTTTGCTAGAAAAGATGCACTGAGGACTGCTATATATATCTACACAATCCACACATATGGGTCTTAGGCATCTGGTTGCTTTTTGGTGGGGGATGGTGGTCAATTGTGTGGCAGTATTTGTCTTTGACTTCTCTTGGCCTTTTCTTTTACTGTTGTAGTTCTTTTCCTTTCTATTACGCCTTTGACGGTACTATGTAAGCCACATTGAGCCTACAAATAGGTGGGAAAATGTGGGGTACAAATGCAATAAATAAATAAATATTATTGATATTATGAAATATAAAAACGCTCTGATAGTTCTTCTCTCGTGTGGTGGTATATTAAATGCGCAATAAACTTGAAACTTGTATGTGGTATAGCATGGCTGCTCAAACACTCCAACCTCAATAAGACAAATTTTTTGTAATGCCACTTTATTCTCGGACATGTCTGGAAAATGCAAGGATATCAGCCTTCTACATCCTGAATTCCATCCTGCATTACATTTGGTTGAAAAATCTGTTCCTTTGAGTTAAGTCTGGCCTTATGGCTTAGTTCTTTTTCAGTCTTCTGGTCTTGATTGACCATAATCGAATCAGTTGGGGAGGATCTGTTTTTAGGTTAGCTCCTTTCTCTCGTTCTTTTATTCTACTTTCTGTTCTGTATATTTTCTTTTCTTTTTCTCTTTCTCTTTTTAATTTACCTGTTAATATAAACTGCTTTGTTGATTCAGTGAAGGGCGGCATAGAAAGATTTGTAATAAACTTAAAGATAACAGAGTAAAAAACAGCAGATAAAGACCAGTTGGCTCACTGAGTCTGGGCAGTTGTCGTCCTCTTTGACTCTCTACCACTTTGGGTAAATAGCTTATAAAATTGCTTACTTAAAGTAAAGCCAGTCTCCCTACCTATGTGGGTCTTTTACTAAGCCACAGTAGTGTTTTTAGTTTGCGGTAGAAATCAGCTGGCGTAAACGTCGAGATACCCATTATATTTTTATGGGCATCTTGGCATTTACCGCCAGCTGATTTCTACTGCAACCTAAAAATGCTACAGAAGCTTAGTAAAAGACCCCCTATCCTGCTTATTTTCGAAGGAGGAGGGCGGCCATCTTCCGACACAAATCGGGAAATGGCCGACCTTCTCCTACGGCCGGCCAAATCGGGATAATCGAAAGCCGATTTTGGCCAGCTTCAACTGCTTTCTGTCGCAGGGCCGTCCAAAGTTCAAGGAGGCGTGTCGGCAGTGTACCAAAGGCGGGGCGGGGGCGTGGTTAAGAGATTGCTGGCCTCGGCCGATAAGGGAAAAATGAAGGCCGGCTCTGACGAGCACTAGGCCGGCTTTACTTGGTCCATTTATTTTTAGGACCAAGCCTAAAAAAAAGTGCCCCAACTGACCAGATGACCACCAGAGGGAATCGGGGATGACCTCCCCTTACTCCCCCAGTGGTCACCAACCCCATCCCACCCAAAAAAAAAAATAAACATTTTTGTGCCAGCCTCTATGCCTGCCTCAAATGTCACACCCAGCTCCATCACAACACTATGCAGGTCCCTGGAGCAGTTTTTAGTGGGTACTGTAGTGCACTTCAGGCAGGCAGACCCAGGCCCATCCCTCCCCTTACCTGTTACACTTGTGGTGGTAAATGGGAGCCCTCCAAAACCCACCACAAACCCACTGTACCCATATGTAGGTGCCCCCATTAGCCTTTTAGAGCTATGGTAGTGTTGGGGTTTGTTGGGGGGCTCACCACAAAAGGTAAGGGAGTTATGCACCTGGGATCAATTTGTGAAGTCCACTGCAGTGCCCCCTAGGGTGCCCGGTTGGTGTCCTGGCATGTGAGGGGGACCACTGTACTGTTCTGAAACAAATTCATTACTAGACTGTACTATACATGCTGGCTCCTCCCATGACCACATGGCTTGGATTTGGCTGGTTTTGAGATGGCCACCATTAGTTTCCATTATTGGCGAAAACCAATGCCGGCTATCTCTAACGCCGGTGATCTCTAAGTATGGCCCAAATGTTGAGATTTGGTCGGCCCCGACCGTATTATCGAAACGAAAGATGGCCGGCCATCTTGTTTCGACAATACGGTTTGCTCCGCCCCTTCCTGAGGGCCGGCCCCGGAGATGGCCACCCTTATAGATGGGTGCCCCCGTTTGATTATGCCCCTCCATGTCTTTTATCCTACCTCCAAACTCTGTTCCTTTCACTGCTCTTTATATCTGTCTCAAATGTGTTTAATTTCTGTTAAACTGCTGGCCTTCATCACCTTTGCTGGAAAGCTATTCCAGGCTTTCTCTTCATCTCTAGTTCTTACAAGTATCATACTTAATTTAACACTCACACCCCTTCTATGTCATGCCACCAGCAGTCTATATATACTACTTGACTAACTTCTTATAATAGAGTTTGGGATGACCAACCTTCCTGTTGTCTCTTTCAAAGTCACTGAATAGAATTCTCTTAAGGGCTGATGTAATAAGACCATAGTAAAAATCTGCACATACAGATTTAGCACTGATATTTTTTTTACAACTCTGCTTTTACTTCTGATATCATAGGAAATGATATGTAAAGTGCAGAATAGCTTAAAATTATGCACTAAATCAAAGTAAAAACATGCACTATAATGGAAGTAAAATTGACTTTGATGCTAAATTTACTTCTGATTTGACTTAAAGGTAAGAAGTGAAACATGTTTAATTCAGAATTCTAATCATTTGGGGGTGGAAGTAGAGAAGTAGAGGGAGGGGGCTAGTAGATGGGAGTTAGATGAGTGATGAGTGTAACGATGGACGAGGGGGACACTGAGTGGCTGGTGAGGTAAGTTGGGGATAGGAAGTTAGCTGAATGACTAACACATTTTGGTAAGTGGGAAAGTGGGCTTGGAAGTGGGGGCCTATAAGGGAATTAGCAGGTGAATCAGCTTAGGAGAGAGGAATATAGGGCTAGATTCTGTATATGGCGCCTGAAAAACCAATCAGAATAATTTTCCACCTAAACGGAATCTGTAAGCGGTGCCTAGATTTAGGCACAATATATAGAATACATTTATGTGATATCCCAGTGTCTAGAATTGCATGCATCCTACTACTACTACTTATAATTTCTAAAGCATTACTAGACGTACGCAGCGCTGTACCCTTGAACATGAAGAGACAGTCCCTGCTCGACAGAGCTTACAATCTAATTAGGATACACAAACAGGACAAACAAGAGATAAGGAAATATTAAAGTGAGGATGATAAAATAAGGGTTCTGAACAAGTGAATAAGGGTTAGGAGTTAAAAGCAGCATCAAAAAGGTGGGCTTTTAGCTTAGATTTGAAGATGGCCAGAGATGGAGCTTGACGTACTGGCTCAGGAAGTCTATTCCAGGCATATGGTGCAGCAAGATAAAAGGAACAGAGTCTGGAGTTAGCAGTGGAGGAGAAGGGTGCAGATAAGAGAGATTTACCCAGTGAATGGAGTTCCCTGGGAGGAGTGTAGGGAGAGATGAGAGTGGAGAGGTACTGAGGAGCTGCAGAGTGAATGCACTTATAGGTCAATAAGAGGAGTTTGAACTGTATGCGGAAATGGATAGGAAGACAGTAAAGTTACACCAAGGGAAATGCGGTGTAAATACCGGCATGTAGATTTAGGTATAGAGAGGCATATTCTATACGTAAATTTTGAAACACCCATTTCCTCACCTATAACCATGCCCCTTTTTGGCTCCACGCATTAGAATTTAGGCGCTCTGCATTACAGAATGCACTTAGCGAGTTATACACGTAAATTCTAATTATTGCAAATTAGTTCTCATTACTGCTTTTTAAGTGCTGTTAAAAATGCTAATTGGGTTGTTAAGCCAATTAAGTTACATGTGTTGTTACAGAATACGCTTAGATTTTGGCATGGAGCGCTAGGCTCAATATATAGAATCCAGGGGAAGTTGCATTGAAATGTGGAAATGTAGACATACATGAGTTGGATTAAAGAGTGTGGGGGACTGAGAACTGGGACCCTTAAAATTGGGTCACCTTGGTATGGGGCTCCCAAACTTGTGTCTCTCAGGTGCCGGTGCCATTTTCATATATGGCAGAAATTAACTGTGCTATTTACTTTGCTCTTCTGAAACAAATTCACAATGGCTATACTGAAGGGCAGGAGTGACAAGACATCAGTAGGACAGCCACAAAGATTATCAGTTGGGTGTTTTTGCAGTGAGGGTTAATCTAATTTTTGAAAACTGAAGCAAATGGAAATGAATGAAATGGTGGTTTTTCTTCATTTCATGCTTAAAACAAATTGAAACATATGAACATAAGAATAGCCATACTGGGTCAGACCTATGGTCCATCTAGCCCAGTATCCTGCTTCCAGCAGTGTCCAATCCAGGTCACAAGTACCTGGAAGAAAGCCAGTTATTAGCACCATTCCATGCTACCAGTCCCAGGGCAAGCAGTGGCTTCCCCCATGTCCATCTCAATAATAGTCTTCTATGGACTTTTCCTCCAGGAACTTGTCCAAACCTTTTTTTAAACCCAGATATGCTGGCATTACCACATCCTCTGGCAACGAGTTTCAGAGCTTAACTATTCTTTGAGTGAAAATATTTCCTCTTATTTGTTTTAAAAGTATTTCCATTGGCAACCCCTCCCCCCTCCCCTTCGTGGCAAGGCTATATTACCCTGTGCTTGAGGGGACTTCGGTAGTTTGGCATGATTGAATAAAACATTAAAAATCTTGCTTGGAGTTACTGCTACTTTGTGCAGATAAGTTTAAAAGTTTCCTTGAACCTATTATGGTAACTTTGATACAGTTTTTTTATATTTTCTATATATGTTTGAATTTGTTAAACTGCACATGATAATATAGCCTTGCCATGGAGAGTTTTTTTTTTTTTTTTGCTAATGATTGAATTTGGGAATCTGTAACACCTCACTGAAAATTAATATCCACGTCTTAAGCAGGATTCACCGAGGAAAAAAGCCTGAGAAGCATAGTGGAGCTCTCCATTATGCTTCTGAGGCTTTTTAACTCCATTGACTTGCTGAATCCTGCTTAATACATGGATAATAATTTTCAGTGAGGTGTTATAGATTTCTGTTTTGAATAATTTATGGCCATTCAAGTCATCGCATTGAGTTTTGTTGGAGGTGAACTATATGGCACATTTGTTAATTTTCTGTGTCAGTACTGACATTTATGTGGTCCTCAGTGTATAAAGGGGAAAGGGAAATGGGACTTGATATGCCGCCTCGGTTTACATAAATTCGGGTATTTATTTTGTACCAGGAGCAATGGAGAGTTAAGTGACTTGCCCAGAGTCACAGGGAGCTGCTGTGGGAATTGAACTCAGCTTCCCAGGATCAAGGTCCACTGCACTAACCACTATGCCACTCCTCCACTCTAAAGGCCCCACCCCTGAGCCATATGGATAGCAGTTTGAATATCACCTACTAGCCAGATGATGTGACTGCTCACTCTTCTCTCCACATATCCAGCTTTGATTGCAAGCCAAATACCAGCACAGAATATCTGGATTTTATTTAATGGCGGCAGATGAAGATCAGGTTGAATGCATGTCCATTTGGATTTCCAACTGCGTGTGGGGTGTTCTGACTTGTTTCATCCCTGTAAATAAATGTGAACATTTTTGTGACCCCCATAATCCTAGGCAATACTGAAGGGCAAACTACATGCATTGTTTACCCATGAAAACTGGCTACAAGGCCCATGAGTACAAAAATGTCTACAGACACTGCACTAACGTAGGCTACTGAAAATTGTTCCCATATGATAGCTGTCAAGTTCATCTAGAGGTAAAATTCATCATGGAGAACACTGTTGAAATTTACTGTGTTGACTTGTACTTTGTGCTAAAACATTTCAACACACTTTTTTTCTAATGGTTCCAGAGCTGGTAAAGTATGTTTATTGTGTAATCTTATCTTGCAAGGTTTAGCTAAAAAAATCATTGGTAAAAGAAGTCAAAAACAGACTGAATATTTTAAGATCGATTCATGTTATCTATAATGAGGATCTAGAATCTTTATGTATTCCATAAAACATTTCTAGTAAATAGATCCCAAATTATACTTAAACTGCTTGCACCTACATGATACTACTTTTAGGATTTGATTCATATATCCTTTTTCATCTCTGAAGGACAAATATCTGAAAAAAGTCACTATAAGCAACAGGTGCTAAAAATATAGTTGTAAAAAAAACATTTGAAAGTGCATGCTAAAATCATTACACAAATGTGTTCCCTACGTAAGATTTGTGTACACAAACATTTCAGCTGTGGGGTTAAGTGGGATGCATGGATTGAAGTTAGGTTGGAGATAGGGGAATGGCGGTGAGTTGTTTCTAGAAATGTGTAGTTGAGATCTCTGTGTGTGTATGTGTGTTTATGCATGACAGTGACTTTGTGTAACTGAGGGATCCTTTTATTAAGGTGCGCTAAAAAATGGCTTGCTGTAGTGTAGGCGCGGGTTTTGGGCACGCGTCGATCCATTTTTTAGTGTGCCTGTAAAAAAAGGCCTTGTTTTTTGCCGAAAATGGACATGTGACAGGCTGCAGCATCTATACTTTGGTTCGGATTGCACCAGATTCCATGCCCTTCTACTTTATGAGAGGTTCGGAGGAACATCTATATGCGTCAATTTGAAGACCGCTGAAGAAGGCCTTTGGGCCGAAACACAGACCGTGTAGGGTCCAACTAAAAACTTCTTTGGTGCTCTTACCATCTGTGGTTTCAGTCTGGTTTTTTTGGTCTTCTTCCACTTTTGTTGTTGTTTTGTGCGTTTGGCATTTTTTGCGGGAGATTTTGGACTCTTTTTGTTGTTCTTCTACAAAATGAAAATGTCCATTTTGGGTCTGAGACCTTACCGCCAGCCATTGACCTGGTGGTAAAGACTCATGCAGTAACCAGGCAGTAACATGGCGTGTGTCTGTTATGCGCGCCCGAAAATAAAAAATCTTTTTCAGACATGCGTATCGGACCCACGCCAAAAATGAAATTACCGCAAGAGCCATGTGGTAGTCTGGCGGTAACTCCATTTTGGCGCGCATTGGGCGCGTGTAGACTCTTATGTGGCTTAGTGAAAGGGCCCTTGAATGAGTGTACTTGAATGGGTGTGTGAGTGAATTTATAACTGCATGTGTAGGG
Organism: Microcaecilia unicolor; assembly: GCF_901765095.1. Taxonomy (NCBI): domain Eukaryota; kingdom Metazoa; phylum Chordata; class Amphibia; order Gymnophiona; family Siphonopidae; genus Microcaecilia; species Microcaecilia unicolor. The sequence goes on along the minus strand of NC_044040.1, from coordinate 183,487,158 downwards.
AGTGACTGCAGTGTGTTTGAGTGAGTATTTGTGAATGAATGTGATGTATTTGAGTGGGTGGGGTGAATGGGTGCAGTGTGTTTGTAAAAGTCAACAACTGGGTAGAGTAGGTTGTCAGTGTGCCATTGCATGGGTAGTAAATGACTGCGAGATGGTGTGTTTGAATGGGTTGGGGGTATCTTCAAGTTTATAGAAGGAGTTTGTATGTGCTTGTCCATGGCTAATTAAAAGTAGACAGAATGCATAGGTGTAAGGTGGGTTTCAGGCGGGGGACTGTTGAGAGGAGGCATCTATAAAGATACAGAGGTTCGTTTAGGAAGCTGCAGCAAAAGGGGGCCTGCATTGGCGTAGGCACGTGTTTTTGATGCGCGCCACAGCCCTCTTTTACCGCAGCGGGTAGAAGGCAGGTTTCCCTTTTCTTAAAGAAATGGCCATGCAGAAAGTGAACCACTTGCCGTGCGGCCATTTGGGGGGGGGGAGCACTTACCACCTCCCATTGAGGTGGTGGTAAAGGCTCCTGTACTAACCTGGCAGTAACCAGGCACAGCACTGCCCAATTACCACCGGGTACACACCGGCGCTACAAAAATGGAAATATTTTTTCAACTCCAGAAATGGAGCATGTTGGGGGAGCGAACTACGGCTGGGCTGTGTTTAATTTCTGGAGGTGATTTCTGGAGGTGATTGAAAGTCTCAATTACCTCCACCAGAATGTGGACCTCCTCAAGGGTTTAATGGCACATGATCAATAATTTGCCAAGAAAGGGCTATCAGAGTGATGTGATTCTAGCCAATAAGGTACCAAAGGTGCAGAAAGGGAATTAGTATTGTCTACTTCTGTCTTTATTCAGATATAAATCAATCTCTTAGTCTTTTTTTGGATCCAGTAGACCCCTGGGAACCTTTTGCCTATATTTGGGTGGTTGACACCCAATTATTTATATTTAAGAGCTCATTAACAATTAATTTGCATGCATATCTCAGCAGCATGCCCATATTTAGGCACCATATATAGAATCTGGGGTTTTATGTGCTAACATTTTTGCCTGTTCCTGAGCAGGCCCTAATGTCCAATGATGAGCCCAGTGGTATAGAGCCAAACTGAAGGGTGAGACCAATAGCGTAGCCAGGAACTTCTTACAGGGGGTGCATCTCCCCCCCCCCCCCCCCATGCTGCCCTGTGCTGCCCTGTCTCCTTCCCCCATCGATGTCCCCTATCTCCCCCTGCTGCCACTAACGCAGCCCCCCTTACCTTAAAATCCTCTTGGCTTTAGTCTTCACCTGGGCAGCGGCAGTGCTCTTAGGCTGCCTGTGGTTTGCTCTGGGACTTCCTGCCTGAACTGTCCCACCCTTTCTGATGCAACTTCTGTTTTGTGAAGGGCGGGATAGTTCAGGGAGGAAGTCCCAGAGCAGACTGCAGGCAGCCTATGAGTGCGCTGCTGCTGCCTGAGTGAAGACTAAAGCCAAGATGATTTTAAGGTGGGGGGCTGGGTTTGACAGGGAATGTATATATAACTGATCCATCTAGTTTAAATACACCATTAGGTGGGACCCATTGGAGCTAACATAGCAGAAGTCTGGGAAGAGAGGAGTGCTAAAAGTATAAATGTTTTGGGAAGTAAGACCAATGCCGGGCAGACTTCTATGGTCTGGGACCCATAAATGGAAAAGACAGATCAGGATCAAGGCTGGAGTGGGGCTTCCTCCATAAATCCAGTAGTTGGGAAGACTGGTTCTAGGCAAACTTCTGTGGTCTGTGCCCCACAATATAGGCATGATTTCTGCTGGTTTACCCCTAGCAGGGCCGCCGAGAGGGGGGGACAGGGGGGAAAAAAGTCCCCAGGCTCAGGCCTCCGGAGGGGGCCCGGCGCCACCGCAGTTCGGGCCTGCCCGCCCTCTGTCGCTCCACCGCAGTTCGGGCCCGCGGCCCCGCCCACCCTCCCTCCGTCGCTCCCGGAAGTTGGAACTATCCTTAAACGCCTCCTTTCACCACCTTTGCAGCAAGCAGCAACAGGGCAGGCCACTCCTTCCTTCCGTGTCCCGCCCTCGCCTGACGTAACGTCCGCGAGGGCGGGGCACGGAAGGAAGGAGAGGTCTGCCCTGCTGCTGCTTGCTGCGAAGGTGGTGAAAGGTGGCGTTTAAGGTTAGTTCAGGGCCCGGCCCAGTAGTGGGTGGAAGGGGGGCCCGGCGACGACGATGACTTCGGGTGGCGGCCCGGGGGCGGCCTTGTCCTGGGCCCGGATCTGGCTCTCGGTGGCCCTGACCCCTAGTATTTCATGAAGATACATGGGTGCCCAGGTGTCTTTATAAAATTGGCAAATACTCAACCTCCAAACCTAAGTGTTTAAAATCACCCTCATAGAGCAGATGCATACTGTACATTGTAAGCTTCATTGAGCTCCTTTTAGATTGTAAGCTCCTTTGAGCAGGGACTGTCCTTCTCTGTTAAACTGTACAGCGCTGCATAACCCTAGTAGCGCTCTAGAAATGTTAAGCAGTAGTAGTAGTACATTTACATCTTCTTTGGAGAAGTTGTACATTTATGCATTTTTCGACTTTTAACACAGACATCATTCCATAAAATTCAAACACACTTGTGTTTACTATTATTATTTTAAATAGTTAATATTTGAAAGTTTATAAAATGACTGAAAAGTAGAGGTTCATATTAGAAACATAGGCTTGAATGTTCCAGTTGCCTTGTATTTGGGATATCTTTTCAGATAACCCAGAATATTTTTGTCTTGTAGATTTACATAATTAGCCATGCTTCAAGGCATATTATATGTCATTTAGAATGATAAATTAGAACTTAAAATTGACACGCCAAATCCTTTCTGCTCTCAGGCTGTTGATTACACTCTTTATTTGTTTAAAGGTATAAATTCACATCCCAAAAATCTCCCAGTTTTAAGCAAGGCCCAATCAAAATCAAATCATTTTGATTTTCAACATAAAGGTCCCCATTCTACAGATATAAGAGGGCCATAAGGTTCAAACCCCCCAATATTCATACACAGAGCCAAAAATGGGCATAGTTATGGGTGGCAAAATGGGCATTTTATGGGGCATTCCAAAATGTACATACACTGTTATAGAATATAGCCCTCTGCGCCTAAATCTACGCACCGGTATTTATGCCATGTTTTCCTTGGTGTAAATGGATGCAAGTAGTTCTAGGCAGTGGGCTATCAACTAAGTGTATTCCATAGACCGTGACTAGATATAGGTGTCGCTTATAGAATATGCTTAGGCAGAAACTTATTCTGCGCAGATTTTTCAGGCACCATATATAGAATCTAGCCTTATCTGGCTATCTTGCTTATTTTCGAAAGAGATTGCCGGCCATCTTCCCACACAAATCTGGAGATGGTTGACCATTTCCTGAACCCAGCCAAATCGGTATAATGGAAAGCCGATTTTGGCCGGCTCCAACTGCTTTCCGTCGCAGAGCTGGCCAAATTAAAGGGGGTGTTTCGGAAGGGTATGGAAGGCGGGACGGGGGCATGGTTATGAGATGGCCAACTTCGACCAATAATGGAAAAAGAAGGCTGGCTCTGACGAGCATTTCGCCGGCTTCACTTGGTCCATTTATTTTTAGGACCAAGCCTCAAAACAAGTGCCCCAATTGACCAGATGACCACCGGACGGAATCGGGGATCACCACCCTTTACTCCCCCAGTGGTCACCAACCTCCTCCCACCCAAAAAAAAAATTATTATTATTTTTTTTGCCAGCCTCTATGCCAGCCTGAAATGTCATACCAAGCTCCATGACAGCAGTATGCAGGTCCCTGGAGCAGTTTTTAGTGGGTGCAGTGCACTTCAGGCAGGTGGACCCAGGCCCATCCCCCCCTACCTGTTACACTTGTGGTGGTAAATGGGAACCCTTCAACCCCCCCAAAACCCACTGTACCCACACGTAGGTACCCCCCTTCACCCCTTAGGGCTATGGTAGTGGTGTAGAGTTGTGCAGAGTGGGTTTTGGGGGGGGGGGGGGATTTAAGGGAGCTATGCACCTGGGAGCAATTTTTGAAGTCCACTGCAGTGCCCCCTAGGGTGCCCGGTTTGTGTCCTGCCATGTGAGGGGGACCAGTGCACTACAAATGCTGACTCCTCCCATGACCAAATACCTTGGATTTGGCCGGGTTTGAGATCGTCAGCATTAGTTTCCATTATCACCGGAAACCAATGCCGGCCATCTCTAAAGCCGGCCCAAATGCTGAGATTTGGCCGGCTCCAACCATATTATCGAAACAAAAGATAGCCGGCTATCTTTTTTTGATAATACGGTCGGGGCACCGTTCGATTATGCCCCTCCACATTGCACAACATAGGTGATTAGGCGCAGATATTCATCTCTAAACCAGGTATGTTGATTGGTCAAAATAGGCTGCTTAATAGCAGGCCTATCTTTGACCGTTAAAAAGTTAACTGGTTAGCGCTGAATATTGGCATAGCCAGTTAACCTTTTAGGAGCCAAAATAAGGCCAAATATTTACTGCCAGTTGCCACACACTGCCCGATTACTGAGGGATTAGCAAGTGAGCCCCTATGGCCAAGTAAATAGGAGGTGGTAAGGGCTCACGCGGTAAATGGCCAAGTGCTAATTGGAACTTAGCACCTGGCCATTGATACCGTAAATAGAATTTTCAATTTCATAAACTACCTCCAATATAGTTCAATATACCTTAGACCTCAGCAGTGCCACTCAGTGGATATTAATTTAGACCAGTAAGAATTATGCACCCACCTCCTCATCGGCCCTTAGTATAAAAAATGTTAAATTGTTTTTCCAATTTTTCAACTCTATTTCAATAGGTACAACATATAGAGTCCAGCAAATAGTTACTAACCAGGATATTCAGAGAAAAATAACTTGCTAGCTCTTACCAAATTTCTGAGATTAGACATTTAAACACATTTTGAATTGTTTTAGAAATATGAATGTGTTGGAGCACCATGGCGTGGGGGACTCAGGTCCCTATCTCCCTCTACCTGTCACACTTGTGGTGGAAACTGTGACCCCTCCCTATGTCACCAAAACCCTACTGTACCCACATATAGCTGCCTCCTTCACCCATAAGGGCTGTTGTAGTGGTGTACAGTGGGGGACAGTATGTTTTGGGTGAGTTTTGGAGGGCTCAGGGGACAAGATAAGGGAGCAAAGGTGAGATGTGTACCTGGGAGCATTTTTGTGAAGTGCATAGAAATGCCCTCTAGGGTGCACCATTGCTCTCCTGGGATGTCTGGGGGACCAGGCTACTAAAAATCCTGCTCCTCCTACATCCCAATGGCATGAATCTCTATGTTTTGCACTTATTCAGGGTTGTTGTTTTTAAAGAAAGGACCAAAACCCAAAATGTCCAAAGCACAAAACCTTGTTTGAAACAGTATTTTTGAAAAAAGAAGAAGACATTTTTCTTTTTTGAAAATGACCTTTTCCTATTCAGATTTTGGACGTTTTGTGCAAAACGTCCAAAATCGGACTTAGACATCATATCAAAAATGCCCCTCCATCTGTCTTTAAGAAAAATCTGGTTACAATTTTTATATGAACACTCTTTTTTGTATCAGGGCACAAAAATTTAGAACACCTGAGAATTAAAATAGATTCAATGTCATTTTCATTTTAGGAAGAACTTAAAACCCTACCTTTTTACTGTGAAGAGCTGAACTATAGACAGTTATATATCCCTCAAGTGTTAAGGTATTCTTGAATGTAATCTGCTTTGAATCCTAATCGGAATGTGGTTGAAATATAAAGCATGGATAGAATAGAATAACTGCAAATTTAACCACAGTTTAGTAAAAGAATCCTAAAATGTTGCAAAGAATGTGTCTGATTATCCTATGGATTTGCAAATTCCTTAAACTGCACTTTCACTATACAAATGTGCCAATGTCTGTATTTATAATGCCCCCAAAATAACTGATTCATCTAAGGAATAAAAAGTTGAAACATATATACCTCTGAAATTTCAGATAAACAGGTCTTTAAGATTCAAGTTTCCTTTATGAGCAATCTAAAAAAAAACATCTTCAAAGCAGTGATATCACAGTAAGAGATTCCATTGTTGTCTCATAATACAATCTCCCCTCCCTCCATATAGCTTTGAATACCTCAGCATATGGGTAATATACTTGGAATCTTCACTGTTATGATTCTTTTGTAGTTAACAATAAGGTCTGATCAGCTTGACATGTGGACTCTGAATCTGTAGACCAATTTAATTGATATCTAAGAAACTGACAAGCAGTGGCGTAGCAGGGGGGGCTGCCACCCGGGGCGGGGCAGATCGCCGTTGCCCCCCCCGGGTGCAGCACGATGACACCCCCCTCTCCCCCCCGACCAGCTCCCGCACCCTACCTTTAAAAAGAATATCGGGAGGCGAGGCGCAGCGCCTCGCGCCTGCCCTGCACGTAAAAGAAATGTGGACCGTCGAGCCTATTCTCGCTCTGTCTGTCCCGCCCTTGCGGAAATAGGAAGTTGCGTCAGCGGAGGGCGGGATAGATAGAGCAAGGGAAGAGCCGACGGTCCACATTTCTTTTACGTGCAGGGCAGGCGCGAGGTGCTGCGCCTCGCCTCACAATATTCTTTTTAAAGGTAGGGTGCGGGAGCTGGTCGGGGGGGAGGGGGTGTCGATTCGCCGAGGGGAGGGAAGCTGGCAGGGAGCACTCCCCCTGAGCTGACACCCGGGGTGGACCGCCCCTCCCGCCCCCCTTTGCTACGCCACTGCTGACAAGTGAGTACATTCTTTTCAAAGCATATAAGTGATAAGTATTAAAATGCAGTAAAGATGTATGATCAATAGATTTAAGATTTGCTGTGAAAGGAAAAGGTGAAACTTTCTTCACCACCATCATATCCAAAAATACAATTTGCTGTATACCATAAGCCAAAATGAATTGCACATGTTCATGACATGTCCTCAGCCATTTATGAAACTGTTGCAAGTGTTATAACATTTTACAAGCACTACTGGACAGCATGCATTAATTTAGCATGCATTAAAGGACTCTTACAAAATTTGCAGTTACCACAGCTTAATACGGAATTTTACCATGTGGTAGCTTCCAAATTTAACACAGCAGCTATTGGGGGCGTTTCCAGTATTTTTTTAAATTACTACTACTACTACTACTTAACATTTCTAAAGCGCTACTAGGGTTACGCAGCGCTGTACAGTTTAACAAAGAAGGACAGTCCCTGCTCAAAGGAGCTTACAATCTAAAGGACAACATGTGCAGTCAGCTTACAATCTAATGGACAACATGTGCAGACAGTCAATTGGGGCAGTCTAGATTTCATGAGTAGAGGTCAAATGATTAGGTGCCGAAGGTGACATTGAAGAGATGGGCTTTGAGTAAGGATTTGAAGATGGGCAGGGAGGGGGCTCTGCGAATGGGCTCAGGGAGTTTGTTCCAAGCATAGGGAGAGGCAAGGCAGAAAGGGCGGAGCCTGGAGTTGGCGATGGTAGAGAAGGGAGCAGAGAGGAGGGATTTGTCCTGTGAGCGGAGGTTTTCGGTAGGAGCGTAAGGGGAGATAAGGGTAGAGAGGTAGTGAGGGGCTGCAGATTGAGTGCATTTATAGGTTAGTAGGAGAAGTTTGAACTGTATGCGGTACCTGATTGGAAGCCAGTGAAGTGACTTGAGGAGAGGGGTGATATGAGCATATCGGTCCAGGCAGAAGATAAGACGTGCAGCCGAGTTCTGAATGGATTGAAGGGGGGATAGGTGGCTAAGTGGGAGGCCAGTGAGGAGTAGGTTGCAGTAGTCAAGGTGAGAGGTAATGATAGAGTGGATGAGAGTTTGGGTGGTGTGCTCAGAGAGGAAAGGGTGAATTTTGCTGATGTTGTAGAGAAAGAAGCGACAGGTCTTGGCTATCTGGTGGATATGCGCGAAGAAGGAGAGAGAGGAGGCGAAGATGACTCAGAGGTTGCGGGCAGATGAGACGGGGAGGATGAGAGTGCCATCGACTGAGATAGAGAGTGGGGGGACAGGAGATGTGGGTTTGGGTGGAAAGATAATAAGCTCTGTCTTGGACATGTTCAGTTTCAGGTGGCGGTTGGACATCCAGGCAGCAATGTCCGATAAGCAGGCCGATACTTTGGCCTGGGTTTCCGCAGTGATGTCTGGTGTGGAGAGACAAAGCTGGGTGTCATCGGCATAGAAATGATATTGGAAGCCATGAGATAAGATCAGCGAGCCCAGGGAAGAGGTGTAGATTGAAAAAAGAAGGGGTCCAAATTGTGGGTTGTATGTTAACAGTCCGACTAATGCTCATTTTCTGCTCCAGGTTAACACAGAAGCACTCAGTGTCTCCTATTTAGAAGGCAGTAAGTGATCCTCCATTAACTCTGCTTTAGACAGTTACCCCTGAATTCTATATATGGTGCCTAGATTCCGTGCAGAGATATATGCAAAACTTAATTGGCATAACAAGGTAATCAGCATTTTTAACTGCACTTAACAAGCCCTAATTGGCAATAATTACAATTTATGCTTGAAAGATAGCTAAGCAGAAGAGAACATAAGAGTAGCCATACTGGGTCATAGCAATGGCCCATCTAGCCCAGTATCCTGTTTTCCAGTGGCCAAGCCAAGCATATTCTATGAAGAACTGCGCCTAAATTGCAAAGCGTGCAGTTCAAAATAAATGCACGTAGCTTAAAAGGGGCGTGCTTATGGGCTTATTCATGGGCATTTCATGGGCATTCCAAAATTTCCACTCATAATTACAGAATACAGGTCAGTGCGCCTAAATCTATGCGTATGGATTTACACCAGGTTTTTATTGGTGTACATGGGCATACATAGATTTAGGTGCTATGGTATTGACTAAGCGTATTCTACAAACCGCAAATAAATCTTATATAATACACTTAGTTCCATGTGGAGTTTTTAGACACCATATGTAGAATCTAGCCCTTAGCATAGAGTACGTGAAACGTGTTAACTGCCAAACGTCTTCCATGTACATTTTCTGGCCAAGCTGATGTGGAGGGGCATAATCGAACGGGGGCGCCCATCTATAAGGGCGCCCATCTCTAAGGACGGCCCCGTAAAGTAGCGTCCCCGACCGTATTATTGAAACAAGATGGGTGGCCATCTTTCATTTCGATAATATGGTCGTGGACGGGCAAATCTCAACATTTGGGCCACCCTTAGAGAGGGCCGCCATTGGTTTTCGCCGATAATGGAAACTAAGGACAGCCATCTCAAACCCGGCCAAATCCAAGCCATTTGGTCGTGGGAGGAGCCAGCATTTGTAGTGCACTGGTCGCCCTCACATTCCAGGACACCAACTGGGCACCCTAGGGGGCACTGCAGTGGACTTCACAAGTTGCTCCCAGGTGCATAGCTCCCTTACCTTGTGTGCTGAGCCCCCCAACTCCCCCCCAAAAAACCACTCCCCACAACTGTACAACACTACCATAGCCCTTAAAGGGTAATGGGGGCACCTAGATGTGGGTACAGTGGGTTTCGGGTGGGTTTTGGAGGGCTCCCATTTACCACCACAAATGTAACAGGTGGGGGGGGGGGATGGGCCTGGGTCCGCTTGCCTGAAGTACACTGCAGTACCCACTAAAAACTGCTCCAGGGACCTGCATAGTGCTGTGATGGAGCTGGGTATGACATTTGAGGCTGGCATAGAGGCTGGCAAAAAAATGTTTTTAAATTTTCTTTTGGGTGGGAGGGGGTTGGTGACCACTGGGGGAGTAAGGGGAGGTGATCCCCGATTCCCTCCGGTGGCCATCTGGTCAGTTCTGGCACCTTTTCAAGGCTTGGTCGTGAACAAAAAGGGACCAAGTAAAGTCAGCCAAATGCTCGTCAGGGCCGGCCTTCTTTTTTCCATCATTGGCTGAAGACGGTCATCTGTTAACCACGCCCCCGTCCCGCCGTCGGTACCCTGCCGACACGCCTCCTTGAACTTTGGCCATCCCTGCGACGGAAAGCAGTTGAGGCCGGCCAAAATCGGGTTTCGATTATGCTGATTTGGCCGGCCCTGAGAGAAGGCCGCCCATCTCCCGATTTGTGCCCTTCTCCTTCGAAAATAAGCAGGATAAGTACTTAAAGCCAGGTTTACCATGTACTAACTGCAAAATTACTGCAAACCTCCTTAATGCAGTTCTGTGTTGGCAGTTAATGTATCTTAAAATGGATTTTAAGGTCCAGGTTCAGTCAATGGTGCTGAAAAATAAGTGGTGGGAATAATCAGCACTCAGCGCTATTCTATCAAGGGTGCCCCAGGGATTCACAAAACCAAAACTGGGCACGAGGACCTACGCCACCTAAAAACTTAAAGTAAATTCTAGCATGCAAGTTGGGCGCAGATCCATGGAATTCTATAACATTGCGCACATCTTTTAAGAATGCCCTAACCTGCCCATACCCCTCCCATGGAGGGGCAGAGGGGACAGTAAAGATGGTGGAAGTGCCTCAGACTAGGCACCTTGATGTAGTTCCTCCGTGACAGCATGTTGAAGATGTTGATGGCATCACAGCAGGGTGGGGCTTCGTGCCACACTTCTAGATAGCAAGCTGGGAAAAGTCTCCAGCTGAAAATGCTTGAGCTGCAGTTTGTTCTCTTTAAAACAGCAGAGAAGACAGTAAAGATGGTGGAAGCACCTCAGACTAGGCCCCCTGATGTAGTTCCTCCATGAGAGCGTGGCGGATGTCGATGATGTCACAAGGGGCGGGGCTTTGAGCCACATTGCTAGATAGGAAGCTGAGAAAAGTCTGTAGCTGAAAATGCTTGTGCTGCAGCTTCTTCTCTTTAAAACAGCAGAGAAGACAGTAAAGATGGTGGAAGCACCTCAGACTAGGCCCCCTGATGTAGTTCCTCCATGAGAGCGTGGCGGATGTCGATGATGTCACAAGGGGCGGGGCTTTGAGCCACATTGCTAGATAGGAAGCTGAGAAAAGTCTGTAGCTGAAAATGCTTGTGCTGCAGCTTCTTCTCTTTAAAACAGCAGAGAAGACAGTAAAGATGGTGGAAGCACCTCAGACTAGGCCCCCTGATGTAGTTCCTCCATGAGAGCATGGTGGATGTTGATGATGTCACAAGGGGCGGGGCTTCGAGCCACATTGCTAGATAGGAAGCTGAGAAAAGTCTGTAGCTGAAAATGCTTGTGCTGCAGCTTCTTCTCTTTAAAACAGCAGAGAAGAGAGTAAAGATGGTGGAAGCAGCTCAGACTAGGTACCTTGATGTAGTCCCTCCATGAGAGCATATTGAGGATATTGATGACATCACAGGAGGCGGGGCTTCACGCCACACTGCTGGGAAAAGTCTCGCTGAAAATGCTTGTGTTGCAGATCGTTCTCTTTAAAACAGCAGAGGATACAGTAAAGATGGTGGAAGTGCCTCAATATGAGCTACTGTTAAGATGTGTTATTTTACTAATAACCCTAGTTATTAGTAACTAGGTCTCATTGCATGAAATGGAACCTGTGCTAAAATTGCAAGAGTTAGTGGTAAAATATCTCTTAATGGTAGTTCACGTTGATAATTACGCTCTTATATGTGCCATCAGGAAAGCTAATTTTATCAAAGATCACCTAGCATGTTCATCAGGTATGGACATAGTAAACCAATTGTAAAAGGAAAAGAATGTGCATAATTTACATTCAAATTCATTATTCTATTTGTCACTCTTATGCCCTCAGTTTACTTTAAAAATGCAATTCTATTAAGGTTATCTTTGCTGTACAATTTTGTTGTGCGGTTTTTTTTTTTTCAGTTTTAATCCAAGTCACTAGGTAGAGTTGAAAAAAAGTAGTCTGCGTAGACATTTTTAATCAGTATGCAAGAAGCATTCAATATTGATAGCTAACACTTCACCGCATGTGAACTGACTTCCACTGACTTAACAAGATATTGACTCAGAAGATCAATAGAGATCAGAAAGCTGCTTGTTTACCTACCACAGAATGTAAAATGACTTGGTATGTTATTTTGGATTTTAAACAATAAAGAGGTTTTAAACAACAAAGAAGGCAATTAAAAAAAAACATTTCTAAATGTAAAACAGTGTTTTATGAGCAGAAAAAGACATTTATAAAATGCCATCCCAATATGTACTTAAACCAGAGGAGTAAATTCAAATAAGGGCCTTCAAGTAAAATTTTGATTAGGGACTATGATGGTGATGGCAGGGAAAGAACACCCCTCCTCCCTTACCTCCCTGCCCCAAAAGTTAAGGATAGCAGACCCCCTAATTTTAAAGACTTGCACCCATAATTTTATGTTGGAGGAGTGTTCTATAAATGATGCCTAAAATAGTACAGAAAAAAAAACGTGTAGTGGTATTCTATAAACCGCATCTAAAGTTAGGCTTGGCTTATAGAATAGCACTTAAGCCCAGTGATCATGTCAACATTTAAGCATGGCCATTTGCAGCAGTGAAAATGTGGCATGAATACTGAACCCCCTTATTCTATAATTATGCATGTAACTAAAAGTCACGCCCCCGATCTGCCCCAATCTACCCATAGCCCTCCTATTTCTTTGCCCCTTTTCTGACTCATGCATAACATTTAGGCACGGACATATTAATTGAATGTAATTAGTGCCAAATACACTTGCAAATTGGATGCACACCCAAATTTGTGCATGCATTTTTTAGCACTTGTAATAGAATTAGAGGGTTAGAGCTGAAAGAAGTGCTGCAAGTCATAGAATACTGTCTGTTATACACATAATTTAATATAATAATTTTGGCATTAATGACCAATTATTGACTATAATTGGTTCTGACAGTAGTTATTAGTTATGTGCATAACTGTGTTTACCTCATAGTCTGCAAATTATGCATGCAAAATTCATAGTGCACAACTGCAAGGGAGTGTGGACCTCAGGGGGCCATAAGTGGGTTAAGGGTGTGCCTAGAACTTGCATGCACAGGTTGGAGAATACTTACAGATATGCAACTAACTACCTACAGTTAGGTGCGTGTATTTACATCAGCCATTGCTAATATTCTATACAAGCTAATACATGCCGATGAGCGCTGACCTCCCAGGATGTGTGCATTTATCAGACCAAAACCAATCCGGGCTCACCAGGCTGCTTTGGAGACTCCAGATACCTCGGGATGATCACAAGGCCCTGTGATGGTGACGATACATTCGGATGTCTGTCCTTTCAACTTTCATTCAAGACAGGAAAAGCACCGTCACTAACTGATAAACATCAGCAGGGTTGAAGGTTCTCTTGAAGAAGCCTGGGAGATGAAACAAGGTCCCCATTGGGATCATCCCTGCTGTTAAGTAAGTTAAAGTTGTGCTCAGTTTATATATCCAAAGTGAAGATGTTGTTGGAATCAATGAGCACTGAGTTATACAGAGTATAAAAAAATACATATTGGGACCAAGTTCAACTATTAAAATTACTATGCACAAGAGAACATGCGCTGATTAGAAAATTTAATAAATAAATAAATTGAGGGGGTTTTTTTAGACCAATGAATGAGACTGTGAGATATGACACTTGTCCCACCACCTCCCTCCAACTTTTTCTAGTAAAAGCATTCTCTTCCATCAGCCTGGGAAGTGAATAAGCACCTCTCACTGCCTTGCTGAAATCTTACGATAAGAGCTGTGTGATTTTGTGACCGTTATTGTGAGAGCAGAGGTACTTTTCTAACTGCTGGTAGAAAGTACTTTTATTAAAGAAAGTTGGACTGAGGAGGTGTGACACGCCATTTAAAGATAAATCGTTTTTTATGCTGTGCCTCCACTGTCTCACTGTGGGAGCACTGGACGTCCTCCTTGACTGACATCTCCCTCCCACACTGGGGGGGGGGGGGGGGCTGTTTGGTGGAGCACTGACATAAACTTAGTCACATGTGAAGCACAATTCTATAATCTAGCTAAACTGTGTGAGAATCCTCCAGCTTCATTCCTGCCAGTGGGGGGTGATGCTTCAATCTCGTGTTTTTCATCACCAGGTACAGGCAGATCTTCTGGAGACCTGCAAAATATCCCTGACCCTCACTATTGAAAATGTGATATTGAAACAGCACCGCCACTGCCAGGAACGTAGGTGCAGGAATTCTGCACAGCTCAGAGGCAACATTGATCTAGGTGCCCACGTTCACGAACTGAAAATTTTGTAAACTGGGTCCCTCCATTTAGGCACCCTAAGGATGTGCAGTAGGAGCATATTCTGTAATGGAATGTGGGTGCCCAGGTTCTGACACAGTATCAATATTCCTATCATTTACACACCCAACTACCTAAATGCGGCAGGGTCACACATAAGTTACAGTATTCTTGTCGCAGGAGGAGTGTGAAAGATTACAAGAAGACCTCATGAGACAGGGGGATTAGGCATCCAAATGGCAGATGAAGTTCAACGTTGACAAGTGCAAAGTGATGCATGTGGGAAGGAGGAACCTGAATTACAGCTATGTTATTCAAGGTTCTGCTTTAGGAGTTATGGACCAAGAAAGGAATCTGGGAGTCATTGTGGATAGGACTTTGAAATCTTCAGCTCAATGTGCTGTGGCAGCTAAGAAGGCAAACAGAATGTTGAGTATTATTAGAAAAGGGATGGAAAACAAACATGAGGATGTAATAATGCCGTTATATTGCTCGATGGTGCGACCGCACCTGGAGTATTGTGTTCAGTTCTGGTCGCCACATCTCAAAAAAGATATAAATGAATTGGAGAAGGTGCAGAGAAGGGCGACAAAAATGATAAAAGGGATGGGACGACTACCCTATGAAGAGAGGTTCAGATGGCTAGGACTCTTTAGCCTGGAGAAAAGGTGCCTGAGGGGTGATATGATAGAGGTTTACAAGATAATGAGTGGGGTAGAGCGGACAGATGTGAAGCGTTTGTTTACACTTTCTAACAATAATAGAATTAGGGGACACAAGATGAAATTAGAATGTGGTAGTTTTAAAACGAATCGGAGAAAGTTTTTCTTTACTCAGCGCGTAGTTAGACTCTGGAACTCATTGCCGGAGAAGGTAGTGATGGCAGCTGGCCTTGCTGAGTTTAAAGGGGGTCTGGATAGATTCATGAAGGAAAAGTCCATTGATCGTTATTAAATTTTGGGTTTTTGCCAGGTTCTTGAAGCCTGGATTGGCTGCTGTCGGAGACGGAGTGCTGGGCTTGATGGACCTTGAGTCTTTTCCCAGCGTGTCAGTGTACTTGCATAAGTGGTAGCCCAACCCATGTCTCACCAATGCATCAACCATGTGTACAGTTGTTTTGCAAATATACCTATGTAAGTTAAGTAAATATTTTCAGAATAGTGCTCAAGCACCCTGCTAGCAGTTATGTGTATATATACACTCACAAGTGCTAGTATTCTAGACAATTTTATCACTTATTCACATATGGGTACACAAATATCAACTTAACTTACCCAGCAAATATTTGCAAGGAGAAGAATACAAGGGTGGGGCATGGGGGTGTCCCTGCTAAGGGGTCCTTTTACTAAGGTTCGCTGATAAATGGCCTGTGGTAGTGTAGGCGTAGGTTTTGGGCACTCGCAGATCCATTTTTCAGCATGCCTGTAAAAAAAAAGGCCTTTTTAAAAATTTTTGCTGAAATGGATATGCGGCAAAATAAAAATTGGTGCGTGTCCATTTTGTGTCTGAGACGTTACCGCCAGCCGTTGACTTAGTGGTAAGTTCTCACGCGGTAACCGGGTGGTAATGACCTACATGCGTCAAGTGCCACTTGACGCGTATAGCTGACGTGTGTCAGAAAATGAAAATTATTTTTCAGACGCATGTAGTGGATGCGCGCCAAAAATGAAATTACCAAAAGAGCCACACGGTAGCTGGGTGGTAAGTCCAAATTGGCGCATGTTGGGCAAGTGTAGGCGCCTATGCGGCTTAGTAAAAGAGCCCCTTAGAGCCCACACTTTGCAAATCTAAGCTCAAAGTGAGTTATAAATTTCAGTATGGTTGGTATAGGTCTATGCATGAGAGGACAAATAAAAAGTCATATTTACTAATGTGTATAAATGCTTGTCAACTGTTATTGCACATTAACATATGTTAATGGAATTTAATATGTGTTATTTAACTCAAGCCTCATTATTGTCAATGGGACCTATTTATGAATAACTTTATTAACTGACAATTAATATGCATTAGTAGAGCACATATATTCAGTGCATAAATTGAGGGGGGAGGGGGTTTATAGATTAACCCCTAAGGACTATATTCTATATTTGGCACCAGAAAAATCTGTATGCAAAAAGTTATGCCTAGGTGTATTCTCTAAAGTACACCTAAATTTTATAGGATATACTTAAATTTCCGTGCTGTATATAGAATAAACCGAGTGGCTCGCCATGTGACTAAATTTAGTCGTGTCCATTTAGGCCACATTTTACTTGGTGTAAATCCCGATGCCTAAATTAGCTGCAGTATTCTATAATAATGCCCCTACCCATGGCCACGCCCCCTTTTCAACTTTGTAACTTAGAATTTAGGCGCACCATGTTATAGAGTTTGCACAACTTAGCGAGTTGTGCATGTAAATCTTAATTAATGCCAATTAGTGATGATTATTACTAGTTCTCTTAGTATAAATAACGGAAACAAGTTATTAAGTAAGCCAGTGAGAATAATTTTTCAGGAGGAAAAAAGCCTCAATAAGCACCCTTTTCACTAAGAAAGCGGATAAAAGGCTAGGGCTTCTTCATCATAGGCAGAAAACCTCCTGGTGTAAATCGCTTGCCTTCTTGTCATATTAATCAGAGGGAGCTTCAATGAAGAGACACAATAATCTTTCTCTAAATCTTCCTCTGTATAAATTTTAAAGAGGGGTACTTAGCTCTAGGAACGTAATTCTCTTCGAAGCTCCTCCATGTTTCTGACCGTGGTCAACGTTGGCCTCCGTTTCACCACTGCTGCATCAGAACCACCGGTCAATAAATCTGCCGAAAAAAAAGAAACATGATCTATAAAGAGCTATACACTTCAAACTCCAGGGACAACAAGCATTGTTAACATCCAATTAACAGCACGGATTAGTTAGTTAACCAATTAAGTTATACATATTGTTATAGAATACGCTTCAGTTTCCATGTGGATTTTCAGATGCCATATATACAATCCGGGCTTAAACCCATAACGTAGATAAAATCCCCTTACACGTCTGATAAAAGTCATTGCAAGAACGCACTACCGAAGGCCATTAAAACAACACAAGATTTAACTATCTTCCGAAGGCTACTGAAAACTGATCTATTCAAGACGGCATACCAATAATACTCATTCTCAATACATAATAATAAAGACTACACATGAACTAGAAAAACCGAACTCTTAACACTTGACTGACTGACCTCTTTCACTTTAACCCTTATGCTGAATATAGTGTCACTTTAACCCTTATGTTGAATAACTTCTCTACAGTCGATGACCCAATGTATGTTACGTTCTTATTTATCACATAGAAATTAATATGCACTACCACAATGTATTCCTCTCTACCACGTATGCATGCACCTTAATGCCACCTTAAGCCACATTGAGCCTGCGAATTGGTGGGAAAATGTGGGATACAAATGCTAATAATAATAATTTTTGGTGCTTATTTTGTAAGTCTATGTGCTTTGAAAATGAGCCTGTAGTGTAATTAGCTTACTCTTTAATTGAGGATAACATACAAAATACAAACCTGATTTCGCTGCTGAAATGGGTAACTAGCTAAGAGTTGTCTTTATTCAACCTGAGAATATATAAATAAAAGAAACTAAATATCTTGATTTAGGACTTGGGCTCAAACAAAATTACATTTGCTTTTTAGAAAAAATACATGAATTTCTAAGGAGACAGAGTGAGCTATGTGATTGTGTAATGATATTTCACTCTGCCATACAATACATCACTGTGGGACCTTTGAGGACAGCTACAAATAGTTCTTATACAGGGTCATTTTTTCCAAACATTTTTTTTTTAAAGGAAAACATTTCCTGTTGGTAACAGTGCATTTCAATCCAAGGAAGCTGTGGTGACATACTTTTCCTGACACATAATAAAAAGGTATGTATGTATAGTATCCATCCACAGTTCTGATGAGATAAGCGAGATGCTGGGGTAAAGGCTGCAGCCTGGACTTGGAAAGTTGTCCAGTCACCCTCACAAAGGAGGAAAGAAATGTTACTGTCTTCAAAGGAAACATTAACTTCACAGGGGGCGAGCCGAAGGACCATCTGTAATGTCTGATAAAAGACTCACTTCCTGAAATTTTAGGAGACCAGTATTTTGTTGAGCCAGGATGTGAAAGCTACTAATTATAAAGAAAATAAAAACAGAAAGTGAACATACTGAAACTGCAGGCCAGGAAGTATGTAGAGAGTCAGGTAAAGCACAGTACTAAAGAAAATTTAAAGTCACTGTTCCCAGTTTCCTGTGTCATTTCTGAGTACTTAATTCAGGGGTCCTTTTACTAAGGTCCACTGAAAAATGGCCTGCGGTAGTGTAGGCGTGTGTTTTGGGCATGTACAGATCCATTTTTCAGCACGCCTGTAAGAAAGGCCTTTTTAAAAGTTTTGCCGAAAACGGATGTGCGGCAAAACAAAAATTGGCCTGCGTCCATTTTGGGTCTGAGACCTTACTGCCAGTCATCGACTTAGCAGTAAAGTCTCTCGCATTAACTTGGAGTTACCGCCTGATTTTCGCCGCAGGCCAGAAAATAAAAATATATTTTCTGGTGCGCATAGCGGACACGTGTAAAAACTGAAATTACTGCATGGGCCACACAGTAGTCCGGTGGTAACTACAAATTGGTGTGCGTTGGGCGCACGTAGGTGCCTACACGGCTTATTAAAAGAGCCCCTCAGCCTCTCCTATGTTCTCTCACTGCAGCTCCTTTTGACTGTAGGCAAGCCACTTGCCCTCAAATTCTTTTATATGGCGCTTTAAGTTGTTTGCACTAATTTGACCACAAGACCAAACTGTGCGCACAACTTGATTAATAAACCAACCAGCACCGATAATTGGTACTTAACAACCAATTAGTGCCATGAATTGGCTTTAATTAGAATTTACACAAACTACTTTCTAGGTGTATTCTATAATGCAGTGCACTTAAATTCTAATGCGCATGGTCTAAAAGGGAGCATGGCCATGGGCATGGAATGGGTGGGTTGTGGGTATTTCAAGAAATTATGCGTGCTATTATAGAATACACTGGATTCAGTTCAGCAGCTGAGCGAAGCTGGGGCTGGAGAGCTGCGCTTTGCAAAGCCCTGTCGTCACTGAACAATCTAGTTTACCCGGTGCCTCTACCGTCAGAGCCGAGGCCATCGCTGCCCGTTAATCAAGCCGATTTCATGATAGTGCAAGGAAACTGCCCGCCCCAAGGTTTGTCATGTTGAAAATCTTGGAAACTTCATTCTTTGACGTTTGTCTGCAAGTGACTGGATGCTGACCCTATTTGTCTTAATTTGAGTGACCCTTTGGAAGAATATCTATATATGCCAATCCATAGACCCCTGAAGAAGGCCTCCTTGGCCGAAACATGGACCGTGTAGGGTCTTAATAAATGAATTTGGCTTTTTTACATCTGTGATTTTAGTTTGGTCTTTCTGTACATCTTCCGTTCTTGTTGTTTTCTGGTGTTTTTTACGGGAGATTTGGACTCTCTTTGTTGCTGTTGGACATCTTTGCTTTACAAAAGAAACAGTGGCTCCAAAAAAGTCCTCTCACACGTGGTGTCTCCTTAAACAAGGTCTTTATTGCAAATTTATCAAACAACGACCCGACACGAATCGTATTTCGACCGTAAAGGCCTGCGTCAGGGGTCTATTATCTACCAACATTGAAAAAATCTTGTAAATCAAATTGACAGATGGTTGACTTCCTGATAACTGAAAAGATCGGCAAATCCAGGCAAGGTCTCTAGGCAGTCAGCCAGCAAGCAGAAGACAGGTCCAGGCAATGGTTCAAAAGGCAGGCGGCAAGTAGGCGGCCGAAACACGATTCGTGTCGGGTCGTTGCTTGATAAATTTGCAATAAAGACCTTGTTTAAGGAGACACCACGTGTGAGAGGACTTTTTTGGATCTACTGTTTCCTTTGCTTTGCG
Source organism: Microcaecilia unicolor (assembly GCF_901765095.1). Taxonomy (NCBI): domain Eukaryota; kingdom Metazoa; phylum Chordata; class Amphibia; order Gymnophiona; family Siphonopidae; genus Microcaecilia; species Microcaecilia unicolor. Next base: position 183,467,096 of record NC_044040.1, on the reverse strand, counting down.
TTTCTCCTGTGGAGAGAACACCTTCTGTGTTCGTTGGCACATCTTTGCTTTACCCCTCAATATCAATTAAAATGTTCTATTACGTATTGTGTTGACATTGTAAGTAGTATACTATGCCATACTTTGTATTGTTATTTGAATATTTTTACTGCTGTAATTGCCTATTGCTCATGTTTGATCTATTCTTACTGTACACCGCCCTGAGTGAATTCCTTCAAAAAGGCGGTAAATAAATCCTAATAAATAAATAAATAAAGTTGTAAGATGGGTGCTTGAAGAAACAGTTCCCTGAGAACATGTCTCATGCTAACTTTTCCTGTTAAATTTGACTCCATATTCTCAACAATTTTCTAAAAAAAAAAAGGTCTGCCACCAAAATTAGCAAGACTGAACTCCCCCTCCCCCTTTTGTGGTTAATTCTTGAATTAAGCATTCTAAAAATGAACCTCTATCTCCTATCAAGATGTTGTCTGTGAAAAAAAGGAGACTTTCTAATGTTTATGTTAATGGAGGAAATAAAAGCTCTCAAAGCAATGATTTCAAATAACCATGACGTGGTGGTAACTGTCGTAAAATGAAGAACTGCTATTAAGAAACAAATCAATGCATTTTAAGGTAATCTAATGGAGCTGGAACTATGCTTGTCTAACCAAGTCTAAGTTTTTGAAAGTAATGTAAATGATATAAGCAATCAATGCAGGAGGAATAACAAAATTTCTCAGAATTCTGTAAGGTGCTGAAGATAATGATACCATTTGGTTTATGGAGAAACTAGACTTTGAGCCCGTAAAAACGGGCTATTATAGGAAGGGGGGGTTGAAAGGCCCGCCCCCACCGCCGAGTTCGCCGCTGCCCCTCCCCCTCCGAGTTCGCGCCCCCCCACCGAGCCGTCACCACCCACCTTCCACCCGGCCGGGCCCTCGCTCCGCTATTGAAACAGCGAGGGTCCGGGAACGCAGCACTGAGCTCTGCTGAGCTGCCGACGTCGGCCTTCGTTCTTTTTCTCTGCCTGTCCCGCCCTCGTGTGATGTAACGTCGTCGAGGGCGGGACAGAGGCAGAGAAGAAGAAGGAGCGTTAGACGGCGGTGTCCCTCCCTCAGCAATGCGCAGTACAGACCCTCTGTGTTCCGCCCCCCGTCATCACGTATTGACGTGGGGGCGGGGCAGAGAAGGTCTCTACTGCGCATTTGCGAGTGAGTACAGTCACTCGCCGTTTATATGTTTGATTACTACTCAGCTTTTACATAGAAACAAACCCCTCGATATTCAAAGTGATTTAAACAGGCAGGAGAGACTCTTGCCCACTTATATCACCTTAGGCTGCCTAATTCTCAATATTCGGTAACACTGAACCAGGCAGTGCCGCTGAATATCGACTCTGACCAGCCTCAGAAAAAGTGGTCAGGTCAGGGGCAGTACAGGAGGCAGCATTGGGGAAGAGCCAGGGGTTATGTGGGTACCGACAATATTCAGTTCTGGATCTACATAGCTAGTACGTATGTACGTAAGTATTGCCATACTGGGACAGACCAAAGGTCCGTCAAGTCCAGCATCCTGTTTCCAACAGCGGCAAATACAGGTCACAAGTACCAGACAAGATCCCAACACAGTACAATATATTTTATGCTGCTTGTTCTAGAAATAAGTAGTGGATTTTCTCCAAGTCCATTTTAATAATGGTCTATGGACTTTTCCTTTAGGAAGCCATCCAAACCTTTTTTAAACCCCACTAAGCTAATTGCTTTTACTACATTCTGTGGCAACAAATTCCAGAGTTTAATTACATGTTGCATGAAGAAATATTTTCTGCAATTCATTTTAAATGTACTACTTTGTATCTTCATTGCGTGCCCCCCAGTCCTAGTACTTTTGGAAAGAGTAAACAAGCGATTCACGTCTACTCATTCCACTCCACTCATTATTTTATAAATCTCTATCATATCTCCTCTCAGCTGTCTTTTCTCCAAGCTGAAGAGCCCTAGCCACTTTAGCCTTCCCTCATAGGAAAGTCATCCCATCCCCTTTATCATTTTCATCACCCGTCTCTGTACCTTTTCTAATTCCACTACATCTTTTTTGAGATGCGGTGACCAGAACTGAACACAATATTCGAGGTGTGGTTGCACCATGGAGCGATACAAAGGCATTATAAAGTCCTCATTTTTGCTTTCCATTCCTTTCCTAATAATACCTAACATTCTACTTGCTTTCTTAGCTGCCGCCACACACTGAGCAGAAGGTTTCAAAGTACCATCAACGATGACGCCTAGATCCCTTTCCTGGTTGGTGACTCCTAATGTTGAACCTTGCATTAAGTAACTATAATTCAGGTTCCTCTTTCCCACTTGCATTACTTTGCACTTGCTTGCATTAAACATCATCTGCCATTTAGATTCCCAGTCTCGTAAGGTCCTCTTGTAATTTTTCACAATCCTCTTGTGATTTAACAACTTTGAATAACTTTGTATCATCAGCAAATTTAATTACCTCACTAGTTACTCTCATCTATAGATCATTTATAAATATGTTAAAAAGCAGCAGTCCAAGCAAAGACCCCTGGGGAACCTCATTATCTATCCTTCTCTATTGAGAATACTGACCATTTAGCCCTACTCTCTGTTTTCTATCTATTAACCAGTTTTTAATCCCCAATAGGACATTACCGCCTATCCCATGACTCTCCAAAGTCTAAATGGGTAAATTTAGGACAGCTCAAAATCTGTCCTAAATTTGCCAATTTAGCTGTACTGGCCCCAGCACTGAATATCAGTAAGGACTTAAATAACTAGTTTTGCAGTCTTAAGTCCCCGAAATCCCCCTCCTGGCCCCCCCCCAAAAGTCTCCCTCCTTCCTATCCCTCTCCCAGCCCACAAGACTCAAACTCCTCCTTCCTCACAATTGCCCTTCCCAACCTCCTTGGTCCAGATACGCCTCCTGGACCTGATAGTCCTTGCAGTCCTAGTGGGGGTAATGGGGGCAGGAGCGAAGCCCACTCACTCCTGTCCAGTGGTGTGCTGGAGCGGGCTCTCACGTTCTCGCGAGAGCCGTTTGTTAAGTTTTTAAGAATTTTGGGAGCCGGTTGTTAAAGTAGGCCTCCTCATGGCTACTTTAACAACTGACTCCCAAAATGTGGGCTTGGGCCCCCTCCTGAATTCTCTTTTACTTTGCTGGCAGTTTTGCTGGCCCCACCAGCCAAGTAAATAGACTGCTGCTGCTTCCTGCTCCTTGTTTCTGACTCTGAGCATCAGGCTGGGACTTTTCATGCAAGCGTAAGAAGGTTCCATCATGCTGCTCAGAGCCAGAAACAAGCAGCAGAGAATGGTGGCAGTCCATTTATTGGCTGGTGGGGCTCGGCAAAGGTATGCCTAGCATGCCCGCACAAGGGAGGGGAGAAAGAGGCATGTATTCCCCCCCCCCCCAAATTTCAGGGCCGGCTATGCCGGCTATGCCGGCTATGCTGGATATGCATGGAGGGCAGGGGAGAGGAGGGTTGCTGGAATGGGTGGATAGAGGGGATGGCAGGGGAGAGAGGAGGGTTGCTGGAATGGGTGGATAGAGGGGATGGCAGGGGAGAGAGGAGGGTTGCTGGACATGGGTGGAGGGGAGGTCAGGGGGGAGGAGATTTGCTGGACATGGGTGGGTGGCTAGAGGGGAGAGGAGGGTTGGTGGACATGGGTGGATGGAGGGGAGGGCAGGGAAGAGAGAGGAGGGTTGGTGGACATGGGTGGCTAGAGGGGAGAAGAGGGTTGCTGGACATGGATGGTGAGACGGGAAGACAGGAAGGAGATGCACGTGAATGAAGGGGAGAAATTCTGGACATGCATGGAGGGGAGGGAAGACAGAGGAAGGCGATGAGATGAGGGAAAAGGGAGAAAACCTGCACATCGATGGAGAAAATAGGCAGAAGCTGGATCCACTGGACAGTCAAGTCTGCAGAGGACCCAGCTTTTACTTACGGATGTAAGGCAAGAAATGAAGAAGAAAGGCAGAAAGTAAAGAAATAAATGGAAAGGAAGCCCTGGAACCGGAGTTAAGAGGACAGATAGCAGCAGAATTGGATACTTGGCCAGCATGATCAGAAAAAACAAAGTCACCAGACAACAAAGGTAGAAAAGATTATTTTATTTTCATTATAGTGTTTGGAATATGTCCACTTTGAGAATCAGGTGCTCAACATTAAAAGTTTATATTTATTTACTTATTTATGGCATTTTATCCCACATTAAACATGAATTAGGGTGTTTTGTGGCTCTACATGAGAATTGTGATATTATGATCCCTTGTTTCATATTGTTGAGGGTCTGCATTTTCCGTATGGGTGGTATATTGGTGTATTAGGTTCTGCCCAGTGTAATATTTATGGTACAGTAAGGTTCTGAGTGTGTTTTTGCACAAAGTTGTGCATAGTGTTTTGCAGTTGAGAGATTGTGGTTAGTATATGCTTTGAGCAACCACTTTATTCTTTGACATATGATACATAGCTAATATCTAAATTTAATAAAATGTATTAATTGTGACTTTTATTTTTATTTATTTATTTTTTCTGTGTGTTATCAGACAATTATGGATTTAAGCTCCACCCCTGGCCCCACCCCTAACCCCGCCCCCTTTAGCCTCCCCAAACAGTTGGGCCACCGACCGCCTATGGTGTTAGTACTATACTAAATATTTGTCAGGAAAACCACAGAAGCTCAATATTCAGCCTGCAACGGGAAGTGCTTTTGCTGTCTGCCACTGGCGTTAAACCTGGATAGTCAATGCAGGCCATTTCCAGCGACTGGCATTGAATATCCGAGTTGGGTTTTTTTTAACAGCTAAAAAGTTACCTGGCATTTTTTTATCCCCCCCAAATTATAAAAAGACAATAATGACAAGAATGAAATATTGTTCACTTTTCCATCACTTTGTTTACAAAATTACTTGAAATGATGTAGAAACAGAAAAAAGCAACCCTAGGCTTCCAGGATTGGGATAATCAATGTCCTCCTTTATTGAGTGATGACCCGACACGGGCCGTGTTTCGGTGCACAAGTGCCTGCCTCAGGGGGTCAGAGAATCCTGTTTGTGACTTTCTCAGAGATGTATATATAACCGAATAGGCAGGATACAATATCTCTGATATGGGTAGTATTTCTTGGCTCAAAAAATGCTGTCAGTACACAGAACGTTGTCGGTGTAGAATGCCGAAACACGGCCCGTGTCGGATCATCACTCAAGGAGGACATTGATTATCCCAATCCTGGAAGCCCAGTGTTGTTTTTTTCTGTTTCTGTATTATTTTGTATGCTGTTTTACCCTCTCTTTTGTGACTTGAAATGATGTAGGAAATATTGCTGACATTTTCTTAGTGATATCATACTACTGCCCATGCCTAGCCCTGAAATCAAAGGGTGCCTTTTCCTCTCTCCTCTGAGTGAACCTCTCTTTCCTTTAGAACCTGCCCTATTAAAGGCACATGGAGGGGTCTTCCATAAGGCACCTTTTTAAAAAAATGTGACTATTGTCGAGTTTAAATATCGACCCAACCATATTATGGTGATTGGCTAGATGAAAATAATTTGATTGTGGTGTATTTGTTTGGACTGAAGCCAGAGAATATAGGTAAGTGCCATTAGTGATTGCCACTGAGTGAAGCTTGAACTATCTCATTCATATTCAAGTATGACAAGCTCAGAGGCCTTTTGCAAATTACTTCAAACTATTTATCACATTAAAGAAAATAATCCTAGGCACTGCATACTTAATATTTCATTTCCATTTCCATTCACTGCTTCTTTTGGCATGGAAGACAGGAGTGTCGAGTGTGATCAGAAGCCAGCTGTCACTGGTTGCCAGCTGATAGCTGGTGCATGCTGATAGCAGGTTCTCAAAGCCAGCATCTGTCTCCTTGTATCAGTTCTTCACTTCTAGTGAACTACAACCAATGAATTATGTCTTTATGTGTTTCTATGTGGCTCCAGATTAGAAATATAAGATGATGCATCTAAAGTATAGTTCAGAGGAATCCATATGGATAATCATAGGGTTTGAGGTAGCATAGTATTGACGGACTGTGAAACGCGGCAGTTGTTATTAATGTGATCTTTGGTAATTATAGTTTCTCAGTGAAATCGGGATCTCAATTATAAGAGATATTCAATAGAGCCAGGTTTCTCAAAACATTGATGTAAATGTGTTCCTATCCAAATATGTCCCTTTAATTGTATAATTCACCAATAGGCCATTAATGGCTATTAAAGAAACTCCTCGTTCAGATTAAATTTGGCAAAGTTTCAGCAAATGTTAAGACACAGTACAAACTGTCAATCATCTTTTTGTTGTTTACATTTTACAATGCACTTGTCAAAAATTGTATGCCGGGAAAACCACCAGAAATTTACACACAAGAATGATTGAACATCATTCTTGTGTAAAAACACACAAAAAAAGGAGCCCCTTTAGTGGCAGATGGCCTAGAAAAGCAACATGGCTTTGAAGCATTTCGGCGCTGTATCATAGATACGGTCCCAGCAAACAAGAGGGGAGGTGACCGCAACAAAATGTTGATAAGACGGGAGCAACGATGGATTGCAACTTTGAGATCAATAGAGCCATTGGGTTTAAATTCAAACATAGAATGGACAGCTTTTTAATGAAAAACCTTGATTGAACTAATCAATAATGGTATACCAGTTCCGTTTTTCTGTTTGTATAAATAGGTCAGCGTTCTCGAGCTACCGAACGCCATCTTTGAAGGGAATGCAGTCATTAAGATGAGTGAGTGAAACTTTTCATGGCAGTGGCGTAGCTACAGGTGGGCCTGGGTGGGCCATAGCCTACCCAATTTGGACTCAGGCCCACTCAAAATTGTGGGAATCCCCAAATCCCACCAGCTAAAGATTTCCTCCTCTTCAGGCATCCATTGCTCTTCCAAACGGCAGATGGCACCACACACCGGCCCCTCTGCACATGCTCAGTTGTCACCCATGCAGAAGCACTGGCAGCAGCATCAGCTCAAGTTAAGTGTTGCCAGCTGCAGTTTGGAAGGAGGAGGAAATCTTCAGCTGGTGCAGTTTGGGGATCCCCACCAGCTGAGGTATTTAATATTTTGTGTTTGAAGGTAGGGGGAGAGGCAGAATGCAGAGCATAGGGGGGCCAGGATGGGCTCAATTCCATGCCCATCCATTTTGGGCTCAGGCCCACCCAAAATTGGCTGTCTGGCTACGCCCCTGTTACGGTGTGGTGATGAATTTCTTTGTTTGAACTTTTTGTTGCAGGCTACAGAAGCACGTAGTCCATGAGGAAGCTCTTGAATGAGTGAAACGGAGTAACGATATAGTGTTGTTCTGCATAAATATACAGACACCACGGAGTGTAAGATAATACACTCACATTAAGACTTCAGCTTTATATATATATTAAAGAAAATCAACGTACTGTCTACTCTGAGCACCATCATGTCTAGGTGAATATGAGGCTTATTTTCAAAGCACTTAGCCTCCCAAAGTTCCATAGAAACCTATGGAACTTAGCCTCCCAAAGTGCTTTGAAAATGTGCCTTTATATGTTTTGAGGAATTAGTGAAGTATCAAGAAGTACCAAGAGAGAACTGCAGGATGGCAGAATGTATATACAACATAAGAATATGAAACAAAATGTTAATTGATTATGCTGAAACATGCAGCAGAGATACACTTATAGTAGTTCCTAACCAGTTTATGGAAGCAATTTAATTAAGAGTGCACACTCCTTCTCAATTGTGCACATTTGCACAAACCACTGTTTGTGCTCTCTTAAGAGAGCAGCACCCTCTTTGCAAATAGTGCACACTATAGACCAGATTCAGGACATAGCACTGAAATTTGGGTGCTGGAAAAAATCATTGCCCAATGCTTTTCTATAAAGGGCACACCAGGTTGAGTTCCCTTTATAGAGTAGCACATAGCACCGATTCCCACACCCCGATTGGGGCACTAGAACTTAAACCTACTGAAACCCAGTGGCAATCCTAGGTTGGCTGCCACCCGGGACGGATTGCCGCTGTGCACCCCCCCCGGGTGCAGCGGTGTCCATCCCCCTAGGGTGCAGCACGACACCCCCCGGCGCAATGACACCCCCTTCCCTGGCACATCAAGCCCCCCCAGGTGCATTCTTGGCTGCTGGAGGCTGCAGAGAGCAGCTGCGCACCTGTCGGCTCCACTGGCTTCCTGCTCCCTCTGCCCCGGAACAGGAAGTAACCTGTTCCGGGGCAGAGGGAGCAGGGAACCAGTGGAGCCGACAGGCGTGCGGCTGCTCTATGCACCCTCCAGCAGCGTGCACCAGGGGCAGACCACCCCCACCGCCCCGCCCTTGGGACGCCAATGCTGAAACCAGGTGTAATTCCTGGTGCCAAATTTGACCGCACATCCTGTGGTATTCTATAACACTGCATGCAAATTTCAGGATTAACCCATACCCACCCATGCTGCTTCCATGGCCATGCCCCCTTTTGGGTTGCGCGCCATGGGATATGGGCATGCAGTTATACAGAATAGTGCATAGCAAGATGCCCACGTGAATCCAAATTGGTACCAATTAACATCAATAGTTGATTGTTAGCACACCCAATTATTGATGTTGATTGGTTTGTTACCCTATTTAGTTGTATACATATCTCAGGATTGCTCCCAAAATTTGGATGTGCAATCTTCAGCACCCTTTATAGAATCTCCTCACATTTGCAAAGAGGATGAACTCTTTGCAAATGTGAACTCTTAATAAATTGCTTCTGAAATGACCAAATGTCCAAGAAATTCCAAATCAAATGAAAATTCTTGTACACATCATGGAAAATGACAGAAAACAAACATTTTCTGGCTGCCCATCCCTAATAGAAAGCACCCCCATTCCATTAGGGTGAAGAACTACATGCCCCTTACTGGGACAAAGCTATACTGTCCTGTTTATAATCAAAAGAGAAAAACGCCTATATTGTGACACAAATCGGGAGATGGGCATCTTTCTCCCGTGGGCGCCCAAATCGATATAATCGAAAGCCGATTTTGGGCGTTTCCAACTGCAATCCATCGCAGAAACAGGTAAAGTTGACGGGGGCGTGTCGGAGGCATGGTGAAGGCGGAACTGGGGCGTGGTTATCGGCCGAGGAGAGATGGGCGTCTTTAGCTGATAATCGAAAAAAGGCATTTTTAATGCGAATTTGGGTCACTTTTTGTGGACCCTTTTTTTTCATGAACAAGTCCCAAAAAAGTGCCCCGACTGACCAGATGACCACTGGAGGGAATCGGGGATGACCTCCCCAGACTCCCCCAGTGGTCACTAACCCCCTCCCACCAAAAAAAAAACCCACTTTACAAACTTTTTTTCCAGCCTCTATGCCAGCCTCAAATGCCGTACCCACTTCCATGACAGTAGAATGTGTTCTATCCTGTGACAGCCTTTCCCTGGTTCTGATGTGGCTCTCGGGTGAGTGTGACACCTTTTCTGTTATGCGCACTGCAGAGTCACATCAGCAATGCATTGTGGTGGGTGTAGGGTATTGGGCTCCGTGATTCCAGTAGCTTGTGGCAAATGCTCACGATGTTGGTAGTTGGTAGGCTCTACTCCCATGGTGCTTTTCCCCCTGCTTACTGGGTCAGAGTGTGCCCTGTTTTGTTTCCGGTAGTCCATGAGGTAGTGGCCATTTTTGTAAGCCAGTTTTAGATCCCTTTCACGTGTTAGCCACGTTACAGAACTTAGTTCTTCCCTTGAATGTGGCTGAAAGAGGGCATTGTACAGCATTCTGCCAGCTCTGACCTACTGCTCATCTCAGTACCAGGGAGACTTTTTGCCAGTGGGGCACAACCTCTGATCTGCAGTTAACTGTGAGTAAGCGTGCTTATTCCAATAAAGGACGTTTTCGGAGAGATTAGTCTTCAGGTGTCAACTGGTGTGCCAATGTTATATAGCAGCAACAAGTCCTAGAGGCCTGCGTGTATGCAGGTCCCTGGAGCACTTTTAGTGGGTACCGCAGTGCTCTTCAGCCAGGTGAACCCAGGCCCATCCCCCCTACCTGTAACACTTGTGCTGGTAAATGGGAGGTCTCCAAAACCCACTGTACCCACATATAGGTGCCCCCTTCACCCCTAAGAGCTATGGTAGTGTTGTACATTTGTGGGTAGTGGGATTTGGGGGAGGGGGTTTGGGTGTTCAGCACCCGTGGTAAGGGAGCTATGCATGTGGGAGCGTTGTCTTAAGTCCACCGCACTGACCTCTAGGGTGCCCAGTTGGTGTCCTGGCATGTCAGGGGGGCGAGTGTACTACAAATCCTGGCCCCTCCCATGACCAAATGGCTTGGATTAGGACGTTTTTGAGCTGGGTGTTTTTAGTTTCCATTATCGCAAAAAAAAAAAAAAGCGCCCAGCTCAAAAATGTCCATTTTTTCGAAAATACGGTCTGTCCTGCCTCTTCACGTACCCGTTTTCAGACATAGACGCCCATGGAGATAGGCGTTTGCGTTCGATTAGGCCCCTCCACGTGACAGAGGAGAAGCAGAGGATGTGGCTGGGTGAGGAGAATCAGAAATACAGAAAAATAAAAAGCATACAGTACATGGAACAGAGAGCTTTGGATTATAGAATACGGCTGAAGTGCGGTTTGGGAGAAATATCGATTCTGCAGACAATGTAGGACACAACAGCAAGTAAACCGTGTAGGGGAAGAAATGATACATCATGGGTGGGAAGAAAATAGGCACTGATAATTGACTGAGAGGGAAAAGGTATAGGCAATGTAATATTGTGGGTTACTGGGTCCATGTTCCGACCATAGTTTGTCCAACACAGCATCAGCAACTAGAGAGCTTGGACATGGGGCGAGAGACTGAAAACCAATGCAAGCACCCGGGAAATATTAGGTAGTTGATGATCCAGTTAACTGCATACCAATGCTTTATAAAGGCTAACTTTATATTTACTCAAGTAAGAATTCTTTAACCCTTCATTATCCATCAGCTAACTCATTGAAATGTAAAAAAAAAATCTCTTTTCAAACAGCAAAATGTTGGAATGCTCTCCCTTTAAATATTTGGGCTGAGATTTGCTACTTGAAATTTAGAAAATTATTGAAGGATTTTTATATAAATGGTTTTAATATAAGTGTTTATTCTTTTGATTACATTATACCTATACTCTATGCAATTCTTTAGATGTCTATTAAAATGTTTTATTGTGTATTATGTTGACATTGTAAAGTTGCATACTATGCCATACTTTGTATTGTTGTTTGAGTATTTTTAGTGCTGTAATTATCTATTGCTTATATTTGACTTATTCTTGCTGTACACTGCCTTGAGTGAATTCCTTCAAAAAGGCAGAAAATTACTCCTAATAAATAAATAAATAAATAAATAAATAAATAAGGCTAGTCATCTTGGACTAAATTCTATGTATGTGCCAAAAAAAATCGATGCTGAAAAAACCCCACTCAGTGCTATTGTATAAACCGTGCTTAAAGTTAGGTGTGGTTTATAGAATAGCACTTACACCCGGGAACCACAACTACATTTAGGCATGTGAAGCTAGAAGAATGGTCTAACGTTTGGCAATTAAAATTCAATGTGAAGAAATGCAAAGTGATGCACTTAGGGAGTAGAAATCCACAGGAGACGTATGTGTTAGGCGGTGAGAGTCTGATATGTACAGACAGGGAGAGGGATCTTGGGGTGATAGCATCTGAGGATCTGAAGGCGATGAAACAGTGTGACAAGGCGGTGGCCGTAGCCAGAAGGTTGCTAGGCTGTATAGAGAGAGCTGTGACCAGCAGAAGAAATGAGGTGTTGATGCCCTTGTTCAAGTCATTGGTAAGGCCCCACCTGGAGTATTGTGTTCAGTTTTGGAGGCCATATCTTGCTAAGGATGTAAAAAGAATTGAAGCGGTGCGAAGAAAAGCTATGAGAATGTTATGGGATTTGCGTTACAAGATGTATGAGGAGAGACTTGCTGACCTGAACATGTATACCCTGGAGGAAAGGAGAACTAGGGGTGATATGATACAGACGTTCAAATATTTGAAAGGTATTAATCTGCAAACAAACCTTTTCCGGAGATGGAAAGGCTGTAAAACTAGAGGACATGAAATGAGGTTGAAGGGGGGCAGCCTCAAGAAAAATGTCACGAAGTATTTTTTCATGGAGAGAGTGGTGGATACTTGGAATGCCCTCCCGAGGGAGGTGGTGGAGATGAAAACAGTAACGGAATTCAAAAAAGCGTGGGATAAACATAAAGGAATCCTGTTCAGAAGAAATGGATCCTCAGAAGCTTAGTAGAGATTGGGTGGCAGAACCGGTGGTTAGGAGGCGGGGCTAGTGGTTAGGAGACGGGGCTAATGCTGGGCAGACTTCTACGGTCTGTGCCCTGAAAATGGCAGATACATATCAAGGTCAGGTATACATATAAAGTAGCACAAATGAGTTTATCTTGTTGGGCAGACTGGATGGACCGTACAGGTCTTTTTCTGCCATCACTTACTATGTTACCACGTTACTATGATTTATACCAATGGAAATGTGGTGCAAATGCTCACATCTAAATGAGGTATGGATCCCACTTTATTCTATAATTACGCGTGTAACCAAAAGGAACACCTCTGATCCTCCCATGACACTCCCATTTCCATGCCTCCATTATTGTGTAAAATTTAAGCACGTATATTTTCATTAATTCTAATTAGTGCTAATTATTGCTTATTAAAAAGCCAATTATTGGCAGTTATTAGCTCATTTTTTAATTACACTGCATGCACAACTTGGGCACAAGCCTAAATTTGCATGCACAATTTTTAGTGCTTTTTATAGAATTAGGCTACTTATGTTGTTATCCGTACTGAGCCTATTGGTTTGCAGTGGAATATAAGGGCTACGTTTACTAAGGCATGCTACAGATGCATTAGCATTTTTAATACGGATTAATGGTTGATGCATGTTAAACACTAATGAGCATACAGAAATGTATTGGTGTGTTAGTGTTTAAAATGCCTTAACTTTAAAGGCATGTTAAAAACGCTAACGCGTCTTAGTAAACATACCCTTAAGTATTACATTGTTACAAACATGAGTGTTTGATAATGTACCCCATACTTCCCAGGTGGATGCAATTCTGCTAGTAAAACATTGATTGAAAGAGTGCATCACTCACAGCTGTTGTGTCTACAGTTCTCAGTGGGTGTTCACAAGCAGTGGTGCATTAAAATTTCCACTCCAGGGATCTTCTTTTTTTATTTTTTTCAAGTAAGCTAAAGATAGAAACATAAACAACAGCCAGCCCTTCTATATAAAGTATTTTATGTTTCATATAATTACACTGTCAGGATATATTAGGCTATAACTGTGGCTTGCAATAGAAAATAAGTGAAAGGTACTAGTTATAGCCTGTCTCTCTCTACAAGAGCTCACGGAATTAAATTTGCCATAATAAAAGACCTTGCAACAAGCAACCAAACCCAAAACATATCCATGGTATTTTTAAACATGGAGAATTTGCACCAAATGCAGATATCCTATAAAGGGCCTTGCAACAAGGCTACCATAAAGCAAGGAATAACATCTATTTAACACAATGAGAAATTAGCATTACTCTGAATCAGATGTATTAAAGGATTTATCCTATTTTGTATTTGTTGGAAAAACGCTTACTATACCTGGGTATCAGAGAGGGCTTGATCTTAATTTAATGGTCTAGAAACCACTTGCAGGATGCATCCTTTCCATACTGCAATTATCAACACAACAAACCAAATCAAAAGCAAACAAAAAACAAGAACGATAAAGAAGGCAAAAATTAAACAGAGAAAAGCATGAATGTATATATATATGTTTAAAATAAACTTAGGATGAGATTCAACTGTATTGAATTATTCGTTTTAGGTGGCAGGAAGGCATTTAAATGGTGGCATTCTAGTCATTTAAATGCCTAAATGGTCACTTACAGTGGTGGAAATAAGTATTTGATCCCTTGCTGATTTTGTAAGTTTGCCCACTGACAAAGACATGAGCAGCCCATAATTGAAGGGTAGGTTATTGGTAACAGTGAGAGATAGCACATCACAAATTAAATCCGGAAAATCACATTGTGGAAAGTATATGAATTTATTTGCATTCTGCAGAGGGAAATAAGTATTTGATCCCCCACCAACCAGTAAGAGATCTGGCCCCTACAGACCAGGTAGATGCTCCAAATCAACTCGTTACCTGCATGACAGACAGCTGTCGGCAATGGTCACCTGTATGAAAGACACCTGTCCACAGACTCAGTGAATCAGTCAGACTCTAACCTCTACAAAATGGCCAAGAGCAAGGAGCTGTCTAAGGATGTCAGGGACAAGATCATACACCTGCACAAGGCTGGAATGGGCTACAAAACCATCAGTAAGACGCTGGGCGAGAAGGAGACAACTGTTGGTGCCATAGTAAGAAAATGGAAGAAGTACAAAATGACTGTCAATCGACAAAGATCTGGGGCTCCACGCAAAATCTCACCTCGTGGGGTATCCTTGATCATGAGGAAGGTTAGAAATCAGCCTACAACTACAAGGGGGGAACTTGTCAATGATCTCAAGGCAGCTGGGACCACTGTCACCACGAAAACCATTGGTAACACATTACGACATAACGGATTGCAATCCTGCAGTGCCCGCAAGGTCCCCCTGCTCCGGAAGGCACATGTGACGGCCCGTCTGAAGTTTGCCAGTGAACACCTGGATGATGCCGAGAGTGATTGGGAGAAGGTGCTGTGGTCAGATGAGACAAAAATTGAGCTCTTTGGCATGAACTCAACTCGCCGTGTTTGGAGGAAGAGAAATGCTGCCTATGACCCAAAGAACACCGTCCCCACTGTCAAGCATGGAGGTGGAAATGTTATGTTTTGGGGGTGTTTCTCTGCTAAGGGCACAGGACTACTTCACCGCATCAATGGGAGAATGGATGGGGCCATGTACCGTACAATTCTGAGTGACAACCTCCTTCCCTCCGCCAGGGCCTTAAAAATGGGTCGTGGCTGGGTCTTCCAGCACGACAATGACCCAAAACATACAGCCAAGGCAACAAAGGAGTGGCTCAGGAAGAAGCACATTAGGGTCATGGAGTGGCCTAGCCAGTCACCAGACCTTAATCCCATTGAAAACTTATGGAGGGAGCTGAAGCTGCGAGTTGCCAAGCGACAGCCCAGAACTCTTAATGATTTAGAGATGATCTGCAAAGAGGAGTGGACCAAAATTCCTCCTGACATGTGTGCAAACCTCATCATCAACTACAGAAGACGTCTGACCGCTGTGCTTGCCAACAAGGGTTTTGCCACCAAGTATTAGGTCTTGTTTGCCAGAGGGATTAAATACTTATTTCCCTCTGCAGAATGCAAATAAATTCATATACTTTCCACAATGTGATTTTCCGGATTTAATTTGTGATGTGCTATCTCTCACTGTTACCAATAACCTACCCTTCAATTATGGGCTGCTCATGTCTTTGTCAGTGGGCAAACTTACAAAATCAGCAAGGGATCAAATACTTATTTCCACCACTGTATGTGCATAAATGTACAATACAATTAGTAATATCATACGGAGTAATAACACAGTACACAAACTTCACTACTATTCAATAACAAGAGCAGGGCTCCAAGGATGCCTGAGAGCTAACAATTACTAGTGTGAGTAAGGGATTTACTAAATAAAAATGCTTTCAACAGCTTATGAAATGAGAGGTAATCGGTAATGTATCTTAATGACAGAGAATTACATACCTTTGGGGCCCTTTTATGGCCTGCAGTAGTATAGATGCGTGTTTTGGGTGAGCGCAGAATCATTTTTCAGCATCCCTGTAAAAAATGCCTTTTTAAATTTTTGCCGAAAATGGACGTGCAGCAAAATGAAATTTGCCGCGCGTCCATTTTGGGTCTGACACCTTACCACCAGCCATTGACCTAGCGGTAAGGTCTCACACAGTAACCGGGCAGTAATGGTCTACATGCATAAAATGTCAATTACTGCCTGATTACCACCCGTGCGCTGGCATGCGTAGTGGACACGCGTCAAACATGAAATTACCACAAGGGCCACGCGGTAGCCGGGTGGTAACTCTATGGAGCTTAGTAAAAGGGCCCCTTCGTATCTTGATAGGTAAAGCCTGCATTATGAATAGATTTGAAATGAAGCTTCTTACAACTTAGATAATGAAAGATGCAATTCTATCAGGTGTTGCATGTAGCAAGGTAATAAACCATACAAAATTTGATAAAGTACACAAAATTTAAAGCTAATCCGACAATTTATTGGAAACCAATGCAATTTAGCCAGGAGAAGAGTTGCCTTGGTATAACGAGGAACTCTACAAACAAGATGGGCATGGAATAAACCTTGAGATAGCATAAAAGCGAGATTTAATGTAAGATAACGAATGAATGAATCTGGTGCTGTCTTCAGTAGATGATTGGGGAAAGGGTTCAATAAACAATGTGAAAACGAATACTTAGAAAGAAAGAAAGAATTTGACCGAATCTAATGATGGTAGTGAAAAGGAGGACCATATCCTATCTGCTGGTAGGCACGGTGTAGATTTATTAAGTAGGCTAAGATAATTATCCAAGGCAGAACTAGGGCAATTTAGGTCAGCTCAGATTGTATCAATTTTCTGTGCAAAATAGTTAGCAAGTTGATTTGCAGATGGGATAGGTTCATTAATAGCTGATACAGATTGAGTATCTAACATTGAATCACTAAGGAATGCATTTATAGAGGAACCACTTGTGTGCTTTGCATAGTAAGAAGTTTTAGCTTTCTTGATTAAATGTTTATATTCCTTTGATAATTTTTTCCAGGTAGACTAATTTTCAGCAGTTTTAGACTGCCCAGATGCATTCCTACATCTGCAACTCCTCTTCGCTTCTAGGAATTCCTCTGTAAACCATGGAGATAATTTCTTAGTGGGTCTCAATTTTGTTCTTTCAGGCGCTATTAAGTCCAATATCCTCCTATTTGTGTAATCCCAATATTGAAAGAAATCCAAAGAAGATGAAGCTGTCAGTAGCTGGTCAAATGGTATATGAGACCAGAATTCAGTAGCATTAACTTTGCAACTTGTCATGGCAGGCTCAATGTGGCTTACATGGGGCAATGGAGGGTTAAGTGACTTGCCCAGAGTCACAAGGAGCTGCCTGTGCCTGAAGTGGGAATTGAACTCAGTTCCTCAGGCCCAAAGTCCACCACCCTAACCACTAGGCCACTCCTCCACTATGTGCGCTCATGCTAAATGGTGCTGCCCGATTACTGCCGGTTAAGTTCTGGCACTAAAAAATGTTTAAAGATCCTGTAGCACCAGAAATGGTGCACGCTGGGGTGGGGACTACTGCTGGGCTCCTGCGGTAGCCTGACAGTAGTTCCAGATTGGCGAGCAGCAATCCCATTGCATTGCACCAACAATTTAGTAAAAGGGCCCCTAAGAGTATTATTTTAAAACCCTGAAAAGCAGTGGCGTAGCGAGGGCAGCTGCCACCCGGGGCAGTTCGCTGCTGCGCACCCCCCCCCCCGAGTGCAGCATGATACTCCCTCTCGGTGCATCAACCCCCCCTCGGCGCATCACCCAGGCCCCCCCCCTCGGTGTATCAACCCCCTTTGTCGCATCAAACCCCCCTCCCTCCTTGGTGCATCAACCCCCCCTCAGCGCATCACCCAAGCACCCCCCAAGTGCATTCTTGCCTGCAGTGTGCACGCCTCTGGGGGGGGTGTCGGCTCCGCTGGTTCCCTGCTCCCTCTGCCCCGGAACAGGAAGTAACCTGTTCCAGGGCAGAGGGAGCAGGGAAGCAGCGGAGCCGACACCCCCCCAGCGGCGTGCACCCGGGGCGGACCGCCCCCACCGCCACGCCCTTGCTACGCCACTGCTGAAAAGTTCTCTGTGTTTTTTTCCATTCTTAATTTTCAACAAGTGATGCATATATGTTAAAATCTATTTTTCAAGGTGTTGTGTTTTAAGATCACACGCAAGCCTGTTTGAAACAGAGCAAACATTTCTATCAAATTTTGCTTTCACAAGTAGAATTGGAGCAGCACAATACTGGCCTTGAGGCATTTCCTAAAGAGGCTGATTAAATATAAATTGGTTTCCATCCATTGAAATATCCTATTAGAAACTAATGGAGAAGAGGAATACCATCTCAAGGTTATGCTATACATCTTTTGTTTCCATTATTAGAACAAAGATATGCTTCAAGTAATTTCTTTCTTGTCTTCCTTGCTGGTGATACATTTTCTCTCCATCAACAAAGTGCACACAAGCTACATCCATTAAAAGAAGATATAAGGAAGAACTACAGCGTGTGCTTCACGTAAGAACATTTTTTGTTTTGTTTAGTTTCCCATGTCATTTATAGGAATTTTCATTTTATCCATTTTTCTGAATTGGTATCTATATAAATAAAATCCCCCTCAGACATTCTGAATCCCCCTCAGACGTTCTGAAGCTCACCTCACTCCAACTGTGGCTCCTGACCTAGGCTATTTGGACTCCCGCACTCAGCCACGCCCATCTGCGCCCTAGGCCACGCCCCATCTGGACATAAAAACCACTCTCAACGTTCCATTGACCACTGACGTCAATGAAGCCAGTTCGTTTGTTCGAAGCTCTGTAGCACAGTCTGTGGGCCCCGCCCTCGCGTCAAACGTAATGACGTTGAGGGCGGAGCACATTCAAGGAGCCAATCAGTAGCCGAAAGCAGGAGAGAGGGCGGAACGACGAAGAGGAGGCGGGAGAGAGGGCGCAATGTGGAAGAGGAGGCGGCCCGGCAGCGCTTCTACACACTACGAGGAAAACCTGGCTAGCGCCCGTTTCATTTCTTTCCGAAACGGGCCTTTTTTACTAGTTTTTTCATATTGTGAGCAATATTGTTCATGTGCACCCTTCTGAAAGATTGCACACTCCTTGGAAATAATGCACACCCTTTCGGAAGTGTGCATACATGAACGCACTATCCCCTGGATTCTATATAGGTCACACAAATTTGGGCTCGGAGATCCTAGATCTGCATGCAAGCCAATTAATGAGGCATTAAAACATCGATAATTGGTGTCAACTGGAATTCAATTTGGAGTTATACACACATTTGGGTTGCTCCCTATTCTATAACATGCGTTCCTAAATTTCATAGCAAGCAACTCAAAAGGGGGTGTGGCCATGGGAAGAGCATGGGCTGGTCATGAGAGTTTCCAGAAATTAGGTACGATGTTATAGAAGTCACCCAAGCTACTTGTCTGGAAAGGGAGTTCTCTGTGGAGCACCCTTTGCAGGGTACTATCTTAGGGGCCCTTTTACTAAGCCGCAGTAGGGCTAACATGTGGGTAGCATGTGCCAAAATGACCCTACCACAGATGTAGTGCAGGTGCCCTGTGGTAGTTTCGAAGTTGGTTGGTAGTTTCTAAGTGTGTTCCCAGCGGTTATTGGCAGCATGGCCACATTGCCGCTTGCAGCCTGATTACCATAGGAGTAGACCAATACAGGTTCAAAAGAAGGGAGCGACAAATACAGAACATTTCTTCTTCTTCCAGAAATTGCCATAGAAATAATATACAGGGACTCCTGAGGCAGGCCAGAGTGGCCGAAACACAACTCGTGTCGAGTCCAGGTTTTAATAATAAACTTTTGCTGTGAACTTTTTTGAGTCCAGTAGAAGTTTTTTTACATCATCCATCTTGTCTCCTTCCAGTGGCGTTCCTAGGGGGGGCAGTGGGTGCAGTCCGCTCCGGGTGTAAGCCACTGGGGGGGTGCCATGCGCCTGTCGGCGCCGCTCGTTCCGTGCTCCCTCTGCCCTGAAACAGGTTACTTCCTGTTCCGGGGCAGAGGGAGCATGGAACGAGCGACACCCCCCCAGCAGGTAAAAATGCACCTGGGGGGGTGGTGTGTCGTTTCGCTGGGGGGGGAGGCGCTGCACCTGGGGGGCGTATCGGCGATCCGCCCCGTGTGTCAGCCACCCTAGGAACGCCACTGTCTCTTTCGCTGTGACTTTGTGCTTTACCATAGGAGTAGCACATGAGCCCTTACCGCCGAGTAAATAGGTGACATGAAGGGCTCAGGCAGTAAACAGCTGTGTGATACTTTCATTTTAACAAATGGCCATTACTGCCCCATTTTAAAAAGGCCTGTAAAAAATGGCTAGCGCATGCCAATTTCATTCGCTCACACTAGTGCAGGCCACTTTTTACCGTGGAATAGTAAAAGGACCCCTTAGCGTGGATTTTCCCGCCATTTCTTGAATCTGGCCTTATTTGCACATGCACAAGTAGTGCATGCATATGTGTGCAATCCTTTGGAAAGAGTGCATATTTACCACCCAGGCAAAGTATGTTGTTTTGGTCAAAAAAAAAAGCAGCACAAAATGACATGGAAAATGTAATTGACATTTCTCATGTTGTTTCAAACAAATGCACATCCCTAATAGTGTACAGTTAGTTGAAATGTGGAGACAAACAAAGCAGATCAATCAGTGATATGGTTCAAAACTTTATTTTCAGAGTTTGCAACTGGACTTACCCTGTGTATTGAGCTGATGTCCTCACCTTGATTGAGGAAAGCACCCTGCTGGTTTTTTACGTTTCAATCTCATGTCCTGCTTGGACTATTAGCCCCTGACGCAGCCCTTGTGGGCGAAACACAGTCTGTGTTGGGCGAATCTCTGAAAATAAAATTTTGAACCATATCACTGATTGATCTACTTTGTTTGTCTCCACGTTGGATTTTGCAGATCGCTTGCCATCTTGTTTCTTAGGACCAGTTAGTTGAAATGTCATAACACACTGTCATCAGCACTCATTTGTGGAATGCATTGCCTAAATCTGTAAAAACGGTTCAAGATCATCTGACTTTCAGGAAGTCTCTCAAGACCTACTTATTTGGGCAAGCTTACCCTAAAGATCCAGTCCTGCAACCGTGATTCCTGGACTACAAATCCTATAAAGACCTTGTGAACTCAATTACTTTATCTTACCCGGCTGTAACTTTACGCCATCCATATCCCTTTCACTTTATTGTACTTTACTGTTTTTTTCCTAAATGTTGTAAGCCACATTGAGCCTGCCAGTGGTGGGAAAATGTGGGGTATAAATGATCTAAAATAAATAAATAAATAAATAAATAAATAAATAAATAAATAAATAAATAAATAACACCACTCTTCTCCATTTAATCACAAAACAAGATACATATTGAAGTATACAAGCTGCATAGCCCTTAGGTACTGTTAGCATTTAACATACATAAGAGTAAACTTATATCACAATATTTGTAAGTTTTCATGCAAAGGGCATGTAAATGCAGGCACCCGGTTATAGAATAGCCTTTTCAGTGCTTCTGTTTTCCTCTAAAGCTTAATGGCCCATAGTCTTGAATAGGTAAGTGAAAAACTGCCTAGTAAGACAGATTAATGGCTTGATGTTTTAGAGTTTTGGCAACGGTTTCAACTTAGTTGTGAGACTGACTATGCCAATGATTCTCAAGCCTGGTCCTGGAGGCACCCCAGCCAGTCAGGGTTTCAGGATACCCACAATGAATATTCATGAGAGAGATTTGCATGTACTGCCACCACTGCATGCAAATCTCTCTCATTAATATTCTTTGCAGATATCCTGCAAACCTGACTGACTGGGGTGCCTCCAGGACCAGGTTTGGGAACCACTGGACTATGCTGTTTTAATCTTTGTTGTTTTTACTGCCTAGTAAGACAGACTAACAACTTGATGTCTTGGCAGTGTTTTCAGTTTTGTGTAAATTGACTATGTTGTGTTAATCCTTATATATGTTGGTACTAGCCGTTAAGCCCGTAAAAACGGGCGAGATTTCCAGCTACCCTCCTCGCCGCTCCCTCCCCCCTCCGTTCTGGGCCCCCTGCACTGACCTGACAGCGCCTCTCACCTCCGTGTGAAAGCGCTGCAGGCAGCAGGCAGATCGCTCTGCTGCTGCCTGCAGCGCTTCCACACGGAGGTGAGAGGTGCTGTCAGGTCAGTGCAGGGGGCCCGATGCGGAGGAGGGTGGGAGCGGCGGCGGGGATGGGGGGAGGGTGGAAGTTGGTGCGCACGATGTTCGTTTCAGGCAGCAGCGTCCGACAGTGGCTCCGACTCCATTTCCCTCTCTGTTCCGCCCTCTGATGTCATCACGTCTTGACGCAAGAGCGGGACAGAGAGGGAAGTCTCTACTGCGCAATTGCAGGTGAGTTGGTCACTTGCCGTTTATATGTTTGATTACCCACTGATTTTGAAAGGAACAGAGGACAACATCCTGATTTTAACTCTTATAGTGATGACCCCCTGATGTAGGCGTTCCACTGAAACATGGCCCGTGTTGGGTCTTTCAACAAACTCTGGATAACAACTCATTCTTAGAGACCCATTGTGCTTCCATAATCTTGAATAGCAAACAAAACAAAAATGAAAAAAAAAAATAGGAATATTTTGTTGATGTCTTCATTTTATTTCATTTGAAATTAAAATGAAACAGCCTTTTCTGATGTTTTTCTCAATCTGTTTTCAAATGAATGTACATCCCTGTCATCCAATGTGTACTTACATAATACATGAAGACACGCTCAATGAGTCTAACTACTTGCATCCACTCTAAAACTAGTTTGGATTTTCTTTTTGTATTTCATCTATAATCAGAAATTATCATCAGCATGTGAATCTCATCTGCTCATCAAATGCTCTAATTGAAAAGTAGAATTGTTTATTTCATCATCATGAACACTAAAACCTAGTAATAAGTAAGGATCTCAGTTTTTGTTCTGTAAAAATAAAGAACTCTAAATTACTTATGGAAATAAGTCTAATTTTGCTCTATTAGCATATCTGAACATGATTCTTTCAAAACAATGCCTTTAATTTTGTCTGCTCAAATTACTTTAAATCTGGTTTTGCAATATTTGAAAGGGATTCCATTTTCAAGTTAGAGATGATTACACATTTATGACATACAATAAAAAGGCTTAATTTACATATGCAACCCATTTAAGGGGTAAGATTTTGATCAGAATTTTCAGGGAAAGACATAATTACAAATACTTCTCATGAATTTAAATAGATTTAGATATATTTGAAATGAGTTGGTGTCACATCCTTAATTTGCAAGGATCAGGTATGATGCTCTGTGTGTATACAACGATCCCAGATACTGTAGTCTCTGTAATATTCCAATTTTTACATTTTATTTATTTATTATTTATTTTAGCACATTTATATCCCGCTTTTTGCCACTGAAAGCAGCCTCAGAGCGGTTTACAATGAACCGGGAAAAATTACAATTACAAAGAGAGGGGAAGAGAAAGAGGACGAGGAACAGAGGAAGAAGGGAAAGGAAGGGAAGTGAAATCAATTACAATTGCATTAGATAGGGGCGAAAAGGACAGGGAAGAAGGGAGAGGGGAAGGGAAGAGAGACAAAGACGGACAGCGGACAGCCTGACGGGATGATAGAAATCCAGGCAGAACAGAGCAGCTCCAACAGGTGCAGGCATGGTGATCCTCAAACAGGAACTGCAGAAATTCAGGCAAAACAGAGGAACTGCAACAGGACCAGGCGAGACAATCCCCAAACAGAAACTGCAGTGGAACGTTAGCAGGAGGCAGGCAACGGAGTAGAATCTAAGATGGTGGCACAAACGGTCCTCCGCCACAGCTCCAACCGTCGGGACCCTCCAGAACAGGGACTGCTGACACAGCACCATCAGGCCGGCAACAGCTCCAACACAACAGCCAGAAGATCAGGGCAGCAGAGGCAACCGACTCCCCGTCGGATGAAATGAAGAAGGGGGGGAGGGGCGGCATTCGGCATACGAACAGCAAACCACGGCGTCCCGGTCCCAAACAGGCTTAGATCTGTCAATGAAGAGGCGATCGATGGCCCACCACTGGCGGTTTACCCGAGGGCTCCCAAGAGCAACGGGCTTGGACACACGAGCAGGAACATCGCGTTCGTACTGAAAGCCGGCCCACCGGCGCGCAGGCAACGAGCTTCGCAGGCTAGAGCAGCCCCACGAGTTCCCGCTCCCCAGTTGACGTGAAAGGGTGAAGTCAGGACACCGCAGCCACGATGGAAACCGGCTCAAACAAAGTCTGGCCATCCGACAGGCAACAAGTAACCGAACAACAGTTAACTCCGAGATGGCATCAGGAGCTAACGGCTCGGTAACCTGTCAGTTAGCCGCCATCATTCAGTCAAAATCTTGAACAGTGAAGCCATGTAGAATATTTTAAAAATGTAAAAAATTACAATTAGCCATAACTGAAAACTTTGGAAATCAGCATTACCATTGATAAACCTGAAATACATGGAGGTAAATATTCTGTGTGGCACTCTGAGGATAATTCTATAACAGGGTGCTTTTCATAGCAGCTCAATCTACTTCCTATTTAGTCTGACTATAAGGGGTCCTTTTACTAAGGTGGACTGAAAATGGCCTGCGGTAGTGTAGACGTGTGTTTTGGGCATGCGCAGAATTATTTTTTAGCATACCTACAAAAAAATACCTTTTTTTTGTTGTTGCCAAAAATGGATGTGTGGCAAAATGAAAATTGGCGTTTGTCCATTGTGGGTCTGAGACTTTACCGCAAGCCATTGACCTAGCAGTAAGGTCTCACGCGGTAACCGGGAATCAAATTCCACTTTACGCGCGTAGCTGCCGTGCATCAGAAAATAAAAAATATTTTTCAGGCATTCATAGCGGACACGCGCCAAAATTGAAAGGGCCATGCAGTAACCGGGTGGTAACTCCAATTTAGTGTGCGTTGGGCGCGTGTAGGTGCCTACGTGGCTTAGTAAACGGGCTAGATTCTATATATGGTGCCTGAAAATTCCAAATGGAAAAAAAATATGCCTAGGCGCATTCTCTAAAGTATGCCTATATTTATAGAATAGGCTTAAATTTCTGTGCAGTATAGAGAATAAGCTGAGCGCATCTCCACACAACCAAATTTAATCATGGCCATTTAGGCCAGGTTTTACATGGCAAAAATCCTGATGCCTAAATTATATGCAGAGCAGGTGTATTCTATAACAATGTGTATAGATTTTGGAAATGCTCATGCCCTGCCCTTGGCCACACCCCCTTTTCAACTATGCAACTTAGAATATGCTTAACGAGTTGTGCATGTAAATCGTAATGCTAATTAGTGCTGATAATTGCTTGCTAACATCCAATTGACAGTGCTGATTATTTATTTATTTATTATTATTTCTTTATTAGGACCTATAAGTGCATTCACTCTGCCGCTCCCCAGTACCTCTCCACTCTTGTCTCTCCCTACGCCCCCCCCTCGGGTACTCCGTTCTGTCCCCTTCTCCTCTACTGCTAATTCCAGACTCCGTTCCTTTTATCTTGCTGCACCTCACGCATGGAATAAACTTCCTGAGCCTGTACGTCTAGCCCCCTCTTTGGCTGTTTTCAAGTCCAAACTTAAAGCCCACCTCTTTACCACTGCTTTTGACTCCTAACCACTGCTCACTTGCCCTGTCCTTTTATACTCACCTCTTTATTCCCTTACCCTTAATTGTTCTGTCTGTCTGCCTGTCTTATCTAGATTGCAAGCTCTTTGAGCAGGGACTGTCTTTTTGTGTATGGTGTACAGCGCTGCGTATGCCTTGTAATGCTATAGAAATGATAAGTAGCAGTAGTAGTAGGATTTATTTATCGCCTTTTTGAAAAAATTCATTCAAGGCAGTGTACAGTAAGAGTAAATCAAACATAAGCAATAGACAATTAGAGCAGTAAAAATATTCAACTAACAGTAGAAAGTATGGCATAGAGGTGTATTTTCAAAGGGGGTCTTTTATGAAGGCACGCTGGTGTTTTTAGTGTGTGCTAAAAATAGGCACATGCTAAACGCTAAAGACGCCAATGTATTTCTATGGGCACCTTTAGCATTTAGCGTGTGCCTATTTTTAGTCAAGCACACAGTATATGGTCTACCTAATTGTAGTGCTGACTCAATACTATGCTGGCAGTCAGCACTACAATTAGTAGACTATCCAGCTAATTTTCGAAAGAGAAGGGAGATGGGCGCCCTTCTCTTAGGGGCGCCAGAATTGGCATAATCAAAAGCCGATTTTGGGCATCCCCAACTGCTTTCCGTCACCGGGACAGCTGAAGTTCCCGGGGGCGTGTCGGAAGGGTAGCAAAGGCAGGACAGGGGCGTGTTGGGGCGTGGTTAAGAGATGGGCGCCCTCGGCCGATAATGGAAAAAAGAAGGACGTCTGTGGCGAGAATTTGGTCCACTTTATTTGGTCCCTTTTTTTCAGGTCCAAGTCCCAAAAAACTGCCCGAACTGACCAGATGACCACCGGAGGGAATCAGGGATCACCTCCCCTGACTCCCCCAGTGGTCACTAACCTCCTCCCACCCTCAAAAAACAACTTTAAAAACTTTTTCTGCCAGCCTCTATGCCAGCCTCAAATGTCATACTCAGGTCCATGACAATAGTTGTGGATAGTGGGTTTTGGGGGGGGGGGGGGGTTGGGGGGAGCTATGTACCTGGGAGCAGTGCAGTGCCCCCTAGGGTGCCCGGTTGGTGTCCTGCCATGTGAGGGGGACCAGTGCACTATGAATCCTGGCCCCTCCCATGACCAAATGCCTTGGAGTTATTTGTTTTTGAGATGGGCGCCCTCGGTTTCCATTATGGCTGAAAACCGAGGGTGCCCATCTCTACAACTGGCAATCTCAGCATTTGACCCAAATGTTGAGATTTGCCCCCAACCGTATTTTCAAAATGAAAGATGGACACCCATCTCGTGCCCTGCCCCTTCGCGGCGCTGTTCTCAGAGATGGGCGTCCTTAGAGATGGGCGTCCCCGATCAAAAATGCCCCTCCACATATTGTGTGCTTGACTGGTGCATTCATTAATAATCCTGTAAGAATGCACTGATCAAGTGAAATCATTGATGTTGACTCCTGAGGCAGGCTCTTTGCATCTGAAAAACGGCCTGTGTCGAGTCATCGCTACCTGTCATTGACATTAGAATAAATTGTCGCACCACAGCAAGGGGTCCTTTTACAAAGCCATGGTAAAAAGTGGCCTGAGGCAGTGTGGGCATGCCTTTTAGGGACGTGCTGGGCCATTTCTAACCGCGACTGTGAAAAACGTAATTTTTTAATGGACCGGGAAATGGGCCTGCGCTTATATTAAAACTAGCGTGTGCCTATTTATGACCTGAGCCCTTACCGCCACCCATTGATCTAGCGGTAAGGGATTATGCACTACCCATGCAGTGCGCAACAACATGGGTGCACTGTCGGTTACCACCGGGAATGCCCCCCCCATGGTAGGAAATAGAAAATTATTTTCTACTGCGGAATTTGGCGCATGCAAAAATCGGAATTACCACTGGGCGCATGCGCTACTTGCAGCTTAGTCCTCCTGCACTTTTGTGAAAGCCCCCAAGTATATCCAGAAAACATCATTAATCAGAGTTTTGGTGATTTTACTGTATTTTGCAAATATTTTCAGAATAGCCATTCTAGCTGTGTATTTCCATTTTTTTTTTAGTTAAATTTAAACACAGGTGGGCAGTGGATCCCTGTGCATTTCCGGTTCTGACATTATGTAATGTTCTGGCCCACCAGGGATTGTACTGATGTTCATGTGGCCCTCTTTGTATAAAGATTGACCTCTCCTGGCCTCGCCTTTAATTCTTTTTTACATAAAACCTCTCTGCAGATTAAAATAAAAGAGCCTAGTCTTTCCTTTTCTTATTGTATTTCTTTCACAAATATTTTGCAGCACGTGCTCCCAGTAAAGACTAATGGATATCTCCCCCCCCCCCCCCCGCATATATATTTAACCTCTAATTTATGCTGTCTCCATCTGAGAAATGACATTTGATTGCTTGCATCAAGCTCTCCATGAGTATATTCCTTCCCATCAACTTACCACTTCTAGGAAAACTGAACTGGAGCTGGATGGTTTAGCTGAAATGCAGTCAAGAAGTTTTTCCATTGTTTCTCTCCTGTTATGGAACTCTTTCCCTGTAGAGCTCTAGCAAATTGATTCTTATCTGTCCTTCCCCAAAAATATGTAAATATTGTGCAGCGCTGTGTACGCTTTGTAGCGCTATATAAATGCTAAATAGTAGTAGTAGTAGTAGATAATGCAAAAGCCTTTTCTCTTTTTAGGCATTTGAGTCTACCCTGACTTAAACGACTCTCTGATATCTATTGTAAAGCAGCTGTCTGTGTTTGTTTTCTATACTGTAATTTTATGTTTTTAACTTTGTGATCTGTAAAGAATTAAGGGTTGATATTCAGCATGTTTTAAGTGGGAAAGATAGACTCCTGCCCAGTGGTGTAGCTAGGTGGGGCCACGGGGGACTGAGACCCCCCCAAATTTGCTCTGTGCCCATAGGCGTAGTTTGACTGTTTCATTTGGGGGGGCAAAGAATGGGCGGAGCATATTAGCATATCATTTGCATATATACATATGCAAATGAATATGCTAATATGGAGGAAGGAAATGAAATTTACAGGCAAAATATCACAGATGCACATTTCAAAAAGCTGACACATTTCAATTAATAAATTATGAATAAAATAAACTTTTATTTACCTTTGTTGTCTGATCATTTAGTTTTTCTATTCGCTTTGATCCCAGTGTCTTCTGTTTTATGCAGTGTCTTCTTTCCAGTAGGCTTCACTCTGCTCCCCACCCTCCCAGTCCCATCCATCTCTTGCTCCTTCCCTCTGCTTCCCACCCCTCCCAGTCCCATCCATCTCCTGCTCCTTCCCTCTGCTCACCTCCTTTCCCAGTCCAATCCAATTCCTGGTCCTTCCCTCTGCTCCCCACCCACCCCTCCCAGTCCCATCCATCTCTTGCTCCTTCCCTCTGCTCCCCACCCCTCCCAGTCCCATCCATCTCCTGCTCCTTCCCTCTGCTCACCTCCTTTCCCAGTCCAATCCAATTCCTGGTCCTTCCCTCTGCTCCCCACCCACCCCTCCCAGTCCCATCCATCTCTTGCTCCTTCCCTCTGCTCCCCACCCCTCCCAGTCCCATCCATCTTCTGTTCCTTCCCTCTGCTCACCATCCCTCCGTCCCATCCATCTCTTGCTCCTTCCCTCTGCTGTGCCTGACCTCTCCAAATCCCATCCATCTCCTGGTCCATCCCTCTGCTCCCCACCCCTCGCAGTCCCATCCATCTTCTGTTCCTTCCCTCTGCTCACCTCCTTTCCCAGTCCAATCCAATTCCTGGTCCTTCCCTCTGCTCCCCACCCACCCACCCCTCCCAGTCCCATTCATCTCTTGCTCCTTCCCTCTGCTCACCTCCTTTCCCAGTCCAATCCAATTCCTGGTCCTTCCCTCTGCTCCCCACCCACCCCTCCCAGTCCCATCCATCTCTTGCTCCTTCCCTCTGCTTCCCACCCCTCCCAGTCCCATCCATCTCCTGTTCCTTCCCTCTGCTCACCTCCTTTCCCAGTCCAATCCAATTCCTGGTCCTTCCCTCTGCTCCCCACCCACCCCTCCCAGTCCCATCCATCTCTTGCTCCTTCCCTCTGCTCCCCACCCCTCCCAGTCCCATCCATCTCCTGCTCCTTCCCTCTGCTCCCCACCCACCCCTCCCAGTCCCATCCATCTCCTGCTCCTTCCCTCTGCTCCCCACCCACCCCTCCCAGTCCCATCCATCTCCTGCTCCTTCCCTCTGCTCCCCACCCACCCCTCCCAGTCCCATCCATCTCCTGCTCCTTCCCTCTGCTCACCTCCTTTCCCAGTCCAATCCAATTCCTGGTCCTTCCCTCTGCTCCCCACCCACCCCTCCCAGTCCCATCCATCTCTTGCTCCTTCCCTCTGCTTCCCACCCCTCCCAGTCCCATCCATCTCTTGCTCCTTCCCTCTGCTTCCCACCCCTCCCAGTCCCATCCATCTCTTACTCCTTCCCTCTGCTTCCCACCCCTCCCAGTCCCATCCATCTCTTGCTCCTTCCCTCTGCTTCCCACCCCTCCCAGTCCCATCCATCTCTTACTCCTTCCCTCTGCTCTCCACCCTCCCAGTCCCATTCATCTTCCCTCTGCTGCCCCCCCCCCCCGCGAGGTCCAGGATCGTGACTCCGTTTACCCCCTCTCTTCCTCCCTCCCTCCGGTGCAGGCAGCAGTCTTCTTCAACCTTTCTGTGCTCCTGGCAGCGGTAGCGACGTATACACGCTGCCTTCGGTCTGCCCCGGAAGCCTTCTCTTCAAGTTCCTGTTCCCACCTATGCGGGAACAGGAACTTGAAGAGAAGGCTTCGGGGCAGAGCTGAAGGCAGCGTGTACGTCGCTACCGCTGCCAGGAACAAGAAAGGCTTAGAGAAGATTGGTGCTGCCTGCGCCGGAGGGTAGGAAGAGAGGGGGTAGATAGACACGCTCGTCTCCGTCCGCTTCGCTGCGTCCCTGCCCTCTCTGTCTGCGTCCCGCCTTCCTCTGATGTCATTTCCTTTCGGGCGGGACGCAGACAGAGAGGGCAGGGAAGCAGCGAAGCGGACGGAGACGAGCGCGTGCCTGCTTGTTTTTTGTTTTTTTTTCATTCTAGCGCCAGTCCACGTCCTCATCGTTTGGGGGGGGCATTGCCCCCCCTCGCCCCCCCCCAGTCTACGCCTATGTCTGTGCCACTGGTTGGCTGGCGGGGGTCCCCAGCCCCCACCAGTTGAAGACTTCATCCAGCGCTGGTCTGTGGCGGCATCGCCGCATTGCCGGCCCTGCTCTCTCTTCTCCTCATGAGAATTTATACCTCCTTGGGAGGAGTGGGTAGAGACTGGCTTCAGCCTTGTGACATCATGGCATCTCCTGTTATCAAACCTCCTTAGTGGCACTTCACCACACAGTGCTGTTAAAAATCTGGTGTGACTGCCACAGCACTGTCCAGTTAGTGCTGCGATAGTCTAGGGGCCGGGCTGGTGTCTGCATACCTAACCGGACAGATAGGATCACATAAAAAGCAGGTCTGCCTTTGCCCAGTTAGGTACATTGGTGACGGCACCAAATGTTGCCCGAGACCTGTATAATTTCCGGATATTCAGTGTTGATGCTTGGACATGGCCTGGCATTGAATATCCGGATCTAATTCAGGCTATGGCTGTCAGCAGCTTTAAAATTGCTACCTTGGACTGAATATCACCCGTTCAATCTAATCAAAAGAAATATACATGACAAACAAATCTATAGAGAAGCAGCTTCAAAGAAACTGAGTACATGATACACTGACTCGATAAGTTGGTTCCAGGCATATGGAGAAGCAAGGTGAAAAGCACAGAGAATTCATCTGAAAAATCTGAATTTAAGGCCTTCCGATTTGAAAAAAAAATTGGTGGACCTTAAATTAATAAATGGAACAGAATTAATTTATTCTCCTATACGCTACTTTCCCCTTAGAAGAAAAACTAGATTATATAAGATTTTGTTTTCAGGTTTTTGTGATTAATATTGCATAACTGTTCTTATAAAATGATATATTTCTTGCTGGTTTTTGAAAGCTATCTATGTGGCTGTAAAAGGATCTTCCAATATTTGTAGTTAGTGCTAATGTCTTTGAATATGCTATAATTTTCACTTCAGTAGAATTGCCAGTGCTGGGACTTAATATGGATGAAAGGCCATAAGTAAACCCAAATTATTATAATGAATACAAAAATATATTAAAAACATGGGGAACCTTTTACTAATGTACACTCTGGGCATGTTTTATCAAGGTGTGCTAGTGGTTCCCGTACAACAATGCTTATCGAGCCCATTCAAAGTGAATGGGTTCTGTCGGCATTACCGCACTGGGAGACACTCGCGTGGTTTGATAAAAGAGGCCCTACATTTTTTTGCATTTAGTGTGCCTTAAGAGCAAAAACTTAAAAGGGGCATTTTACTAAGTTTCCATATATTAAGCACATCTCTAGTGAAACAGTATGTAAAGCATTTTTCAAAATTTTTTTTCAGATCGTGTGCTAAGGGCGGAAGTTATCAACCTGCGTTACCGTTAAGATGGGTTATTTTACCACAGGCTGTGCTATTTTAGTACAGGGTCTCATTGCATAAAAATGGAGCCCTGTGCTAAAATAGCATGACTTCTGGTAAAATAACACATCTTAGCATTAGCCCACATTGATAGCTTCCTCCCTAAATGTTCAAATTAGTGCACATTACCTAAAAAAAGAGTGACCAAAATGATAACAGCATGGAACTCCTCTCATGAGGAAAGGCTAAAGAGGTTAGATCTCTTTAGCTTGGAAAAAAGACGGCTGAGGGGAGATAAGATTGAGGTCTACAAAATCCTGAGTGGTATAGAACGAGTAGAAGTGAATCGATCTTTTACTCTTTCAAAAAGTACAGAGTACGTTCAATGAAGTTACATGGAAATACAGTGCACTCCATTTAAGTGCATGTCGGATAAGCGCATGCTCTGTTTAACTGCATGCCATACTTCGGTCCTGTTTTTGGCGCCATCAATTTCTATGGGGACAAACCGGTTTAGCGCACCACTGATAAGTGCAAGATTCACTTATATGCATGCTCCTCTGGAGGAAAGACTCCGCATAAGCACATGAACGGAATATGGAAGCCGATTGGCATGTGACAAAGGGATGATAAATTTGAAATCTCATTGGTTAACTGCTACAGGGAGAATAAACGAAAGAAAGTTGTTAGAGTGTACACTGGAGTCGTCGTCATGTTACACAGGCAACCATTGTGAACTGCTACAAGCGGGCAAGCTTTGTTAAGGATGTAGAGAGGGACGAAACAGAGGCAGCTGTTGCAAATGTGTCAGATGAATGGGCTATTGACATCCCAGCTGGTGTTACTGAAGAGGAGTTTCATCACTATGTAGCTGTTGATTACGATCTACAAACAGCTGATGACAGCACTGATGTCGAGATATGCGCCTACATGCAGGCAATGGCTGATGATGAAGCAGATGATGAAATGAGCAGCGAGGCACATGCTGACAAAATTCAACAACCTCCTGTCACTTTTGCAAGAGCGCTGGAGAGTCTCAACACTTTGCGGGCCTATCTGGAGGCCACTGGATGTCAGTGCTATGGCAGTTTTTACCATCTGGCAGACGTAGTCTATGGAACTCACAGACACAATAGTGTACAGAGGACTATGACTGATTACTTCAAGTAAGCCTAACATCAGTTAACGGAGACGTATAACGTCAGTTAACGGAGACTGTATACTGTACGCATAATAAATAGTACTGTACATATGTTTATCAGATGTCAAGCTTCTTTGGGTCACAATGGTTAAGTGCATGCTCCGGTTAACTGTATGTATTTCTTTGGTCCCAGACCCCTGCACTTAAGCGGATTGCACTGTACTTTGAAAACAAATAGGAGGAAATATTTTTTTTCACTCAACAAATAGTTAAGCTCTGGAACTCTTTGTGGAGGCTGTAGTAAATGTGGTTAGCTTATCTGGGTTTTAAAAAGGTTTGGACAAGTTCCTGGAGGAAAAGTCCATAGTCTGCTATTGATATAGACATTGGGAAACCATTGCTTGCCCTGGGATTGGTAGCATTGAATGTTGCTACTACTTGGGATTCTACACGGAATGTTGCTGCTATTTGAGATTCTACATGGAATGTTGCTACTATTTGGGTTTCTGACAGGTACTTGTGACCTGGATTGCCACTGTTGGAAGCAGGATACTGGGCTAAATGGTCCACTGGTCTGACCCAGTATGGCTATTCTAAAAGTGGGAGCACTTGCTGCCTCCTATTAAGGAAGTGCTAAGTGCTCCCGCTTTAACTCTGCGTTAACCAGTTAGCACACACTAATGAGAATGTACTAGCTAGTTAACACTTCCATTCTCTGCCCATAACAAACCTCCAGCAAAAAATATATTTTTAAAAAAGGCAAAGGTATGAGAAAGTGCATGCTGACAGGCAAACTTCCGCAAACACTTTAATTCATTTTGTGGAAAGCCTTTTTTCCTGCATTAAGCAGATGTTAGCGTTTAACACAGTTTAATAAAAGGGACCCAAAATGCCCTAATAACACTGGCATTGGTATATTCCCCAAACCTTATCAAACCATTGTCACAGATTAAAAATAAACACAACACAGTGAGTGGCAAACAAAGGGCCGCAGCTTTATTAACCACATCATGAAACATTGAAGAATTTCAATTGAAAACATTACAACTCAAGATTTCAGTATAGTATCACATTCATTTCACCCTTTGGAGCTATTTGGTGTCAAACTAGCCCCAAGTTCCATGATGTACAAATTAACCCCCTCCTTACCCCCAAAGGGACCTGTAATGCTGCAGAGCCCTACCTCTACCCGTGGTGGTGTCAACCGTGAGCAGATACATAGCAATAAATTCCACGCTGTCCCCTTTTTGGAGCCACAGCAAGTCCACAAAATGCCCTCATCACCAAACACTTTTCTGCCCCAAGGAAAGCTGCAAACAACCCCAAGGCACCCACACCCAGAACCCACTACCTGACTATAAAAACTAACAACAACAACCAGCACAATGGAAGGGAGGGGAGGGCAGGAAAACACGCATCCAATCTCCCAACACCCGTCCTACTTCTTCCCTCTCTCTCACCCTCACACAGAATTCGCTGCAGCCCGCCAAGACCCCTACACACCTTTGCCAATCAGGAACAGCCCTCAGCCTTCCAATCACAACCTCCCT
This sequence comes from Microcaecilia unicolor, assembly GCF_901765095.1. Lineage (NCBI taxonomy): Eukaryota > Metazoa > Chordata > Amphibia > Gymnophiona > Siphonopidae > Microcaecilia > Microcaecilia unicolor. The sequence goes on along the minus strand of NC_044040.1, from coordinate 183,432,468 downwards.
CACCTCCAATCACACTAATCTCCCTGTTATTACCCACTATTTGCACCACCCCTCTCCTGACATTACCCACCTCCCCACAACCATTACCCACCCTTACCTAACCCCCCTCACCCCACTGACTGTCTTCTCTCGGAAACTCAGCCAGTGTTATCCTGCCCACATTATTAAACTGTGAGCCCTAGTACCAAGGCTATGTGGTAATTGTTGGAGTTGTGGTCAGCATGTCCTCTGCAATTACCACCCTGAAAACTTCATTAGCGCACCTAAACTTAATTGCAATTAGTTCAGAGGCACTTAGCACCTCCTATTGAGGAGATGCTCAGTAAGCACATGCTAATAGCAAAAGTGACAGTTAGGGAAACTTAGGAGGAGATCCAAGATGGCGTTGCTCTGCTAGGACGCTCTGAGCCTCACTCCTGTTGAGATGCCTAAACGAAGAGGGAGAGTAGCGGGCAGAGCTTCCCTGCTTCCATCCCCCATATCGGGTCCTATTGACTGTTATACGAGACCAAGAGCAGCTGTACTTGAAGGCGGAACGCCTCCGGTAGGGAACGCCGGCAAACGAGAGACTTTGGCTTCCCCTAGACTTGAAACAACATTGAGCCCCGCTGCACATACTCCACCGCCTCAACCGCTTGGCGCGAGCTTGTTCCTCCTTGACCCGACAGGGTCTCCTTTGGAAGGAGTAGGAGAGCTTCGGGGAGAAGTTTCACTTCCATCGGAGGATGGAATGGAAGGCAGTTTGCCCATACCGACGCCGAGCAGTGAGATGAGAGAAGCTGAGGGACAAAGCGAGACGCATGCACAGTCTTCAGCAAGGTTTGAATTTCCTAGTGAATTAGTGACTAAACCAAAAGATGTGACTTTAGACTCTTTGTGGGATTTGATGTCAAACCTGGGACAATTTTTCCTTAAACAATTTAATGAGGTTTTACCTAAGGTAAATAATATTGAAAGTGCTCTGCAAAAACAAGAGGAAGAGATTAAAGCTTTAAATGAAAAAATGGGGAAAACTGATCAAAAAGTTACGTACTTGGAAACGCAACAAACTATGATGATAAAGGATAAAGGATTTAACGAATCTTAGGCAAAAAATGGAGGTTTTTGATAATTATACTAAGAATCACAATTTGAGATTCGTTAACTTTCCCAGGTTACAAAACGTTCTTCCTCTTGAGATGTTGAAACGCTATTTCCTTGAAACGTTGAATATTTTGGAAAAAGATTTTCCACCTTTTTCTCAAGTTTATTATATCCCAGAAAAGAACACGAATCCAGAACCTGAAAAACCTATTGATGTTTCTCTTTTGCTTCAGACCTCTGATTCTGAACTGGCGACAGCCGCTACTCTGGTGGCAACTGTCGCTTTGATGCCTGACAAGAATTGGATTTTCCGCCTGTTTTCCGTAATAAGGACAAACCTTTTTTGGGCTTTAAAGTAATGTTATTTCCTGACGTCTCTAAGGTGACGAGACAACGGAGGAAACAATTTTTGCTCCTCAAACCTGGAGTCCTGCACTTGGGGGGTACCTTCTTTTTGAGATACCCCTGCAAGTGCATAGTTAGGCTGGGGGGAAAGAAGTATGTGTTTACTGAACCTGGACATTTGTCTTCGCTAATCACCTCAGCTAAGATGGAGAAGCATTAAAGATAATGTATAGCCTCCTAGTAGAGAAGGATTTCCTTGTATTTGTTCCTGAGTTATAGTTCTCTCTAAATTTGTAATTTTGGATCTCCAATTATGGACTTGAGTGTCTTATATTTTTGAAAGTGTAAAGATTTATTTGCTCTTTCTCTTTTTCCTGTTTAAACATTATCAGTTAATTGACTCTTTCTTAAGCAAGATGGTTTCTTGTAAAAATTGTTTAAATGAATAAATAATAAATTTAAAAAAAAGTGACAGTTAGGGCTGGGTAAGAACTACATGCTAATTGCAATATGCAGTCCCCACCCATTCTCCACCTAGTTCCTGCCCCCTATAACAACATGTGGTTAGCACATGAATTTGTGAGCACTAACCAACATGACATTGTGTTAACAGTTGGTGCACTTGTTCGATACTAGTTAATTCATACATTAACAGCTTTACACACTTTAGTAAAATGGCCCTGTGGTGTTCAAACTACCTTGTATCTAGAAAAAAATGAATGCATGATTGCACAAAAGAAAAATGTCAAAGTTAATATTGTACCTGATACTACACCAATGCACTTTTTTTCTTTTGCTGAATTTCTATAGAAATTCCATCCTCAAAACAAGAATCCATTTATCAGTCCACAGCAAATATAAACATCATAGCACAAAATGTTCTGATAAACCTTCCCATGAAGATACGATACTACAATGGTGAGAAGAGCACTTAGCCAAAACAAGGGGTCTACAAGCCAAATGCTTATGACTTTGAGGTCTATCGACCCAATAACACAGTGTAAAATGAATATATGTTCTTATACGCTTTGTCAAACATAGTTCAGATGAAGGATTTTGTATAATTAATATAAAATACACACACACACACAAAACAAAAACAACTTCACTTTGTGCTCAAGAGCAAAGGGGCACATAGAAATCTTTGCAAACAGTTAAACCTGCAGTGACTTATAAGTATTTGATCTGTGGTTCCCATTTTTTGTTATTTGTTCTCTGTCTGAGGTTTTAGATAAATCATTTTTGTCTGATATTCTTGGAGCATAATTAAGGATCAGCATTTAACTCTCCATTCTCGCTTGAAAACATATAATTGCAATGACCATTTATCTGAAAAACAGTCAACAACAAGGATTCACAGTAGAGATCACAGGACATGAGTTTTGAAAGCAACATAGATCTTGGGACTATTTTATTAAGCCACATTAGAATATGGGCTTAGGGCCAGATTCTAAATATGATGCCTAAAAAATCCACACGGTAAATATTTCTGCATAAGCGTATTCTATAAATGATGCCTAGATTTAGGTGCGGGTTATAGAATATGCTTAGTGTCCCTTTTATTTTACATTTAAAGTTGGTGTCAGTGCCAGTCTCCTTAGGCACCAGTGCACAGCCTTCCTCCCAGGTACCAAGCCAATATTTCACCTCTGTTTACATGCATTAACCAGTTAGTGTGTGTGCTAATGTGAACACATTGGCTGGATAATGTTTCCTTGCCCATTCTCAACCTTTAACATTCCCCCCAGGAAAAAAAATTGCAAAAAAAATAATAAGTAATGCACAAGTTAGTGCAAGCTGACAAGCAAACTATCACAAAACACTTTAACACGTTTTGTGGCAAGTCTTTTTTCCCATGCTAAGTACATGTTAACACTTAACACGATTTAGTAAAACGCCCTCCTTGTCTTCAGGCACCTTTTCAGTGACCTACAATCTCTTTAGTGGTGAGTTTTCTATAAATGAAACATCAGAGTGCAGTGACTTCCAGTAAGCATTCAGAACTAAAATATAAAGACCTATTACATTGTGAGGCAAAGGTAAGGTCCAAAAATGCAAACTAATGAAAAATTGTTTTCTTATGCACTTTTACAATAATGCAACTTTCCCCCAAGGGATACTATTTTCCACTTCTCTGGAAAGGAAATAAAATGAATTCTAGAGAAGAAATCAAACGAGCAGAAAGAAGCTGGTGAAAAAATGTGCCATGGCATTGAAGGATAGGACAATTCCCCATGTAATCATGAATGAAGGACCTCATTAATGGCAGTGAGGGAGGGATGAGTTATGAATGGTCTAGAAGTCCAAAAATTGAGAGGCAACAGGTCAGAAAATGTAAAACAAAACAAAAAAGAAACAAGCATAAAATTGAATGCAATGAGCTTCTTAAATATACTTTAAAGCTGAAACTTAAAGAAAAAATATACAGGCCCTAGGGGCAATTCTATAACTTGACACCTCAAGTAAAGTGCGCCAACACTGCTCCTCTAAGCTGAGCGGGTATCCTCCACCTACAGTCCTGCCAGTAGAGGGTGCTGTTTCACTATTACATTTTCAGTAGTGAGGGTCAGGCAAGCTCTGCAGGACTCCAGGGAACCTGCCTGTCTCTAGTAGAGAGTTGCACGGGGACAGAAATCCAACCCACCCTCGCCCATCCCTGCTGGAATCTATCTCATCCCCATCCATCCCCATAAGGAATCTAACCCATCCCTGCCCATCCCCGTGGGGAATCTAACCCATCCCCGCCCATCCCCACGGGAAATCTAACCAATCCCCGCCCGTCCCCGCAAGAATTTAACCTGTCCCTATCTAGTCCTGCAAGAATTTAATAGTACATAAAAAATAAATTCCTGTCGGCTCTCTCTCTCTCTCGGTTTGAGCCGCAACGCTGCAGGCAAGGAAGGAACGGAAGTTTGAACACTCTGGTGCACACATGTAAGACTTCTCTGATTCACTGGCACTGTGTGTTAAGAGATCGCCTCATGCACGAGCCAGTAGGTCAGGTGACATCTGATACTCCTGCCTATGTCAGAGCTGAGGTCTGCACATTAGCCCGGGAGCATAGTAAATGACAGCAGATAAAAACCGGAATGGTCCATCCAGTCTGCCCAATAGTCACAATCATTATCAATTCATGATTAAGTCAACAGTGAATGTAATATTATGTACTTGATTATGGTCTTTCTGTGGCATTTCTGGGACATATCCTTATGGCCCTATCCTTATGTTCCAACTGCTGGAGTTGCTCTCAAAGCCCACTCCAGCCTATTCATCTTCTCATGTGCGGGACACAGACCGTAAAATTCTGTCCAGCACTGTCTTCATGTTCCAGCCACTAAAGCTGCTGTCTAAGCCCTTTCCAGCCCATCCTAAACCAGATTGCCATATATGAGACACAGACGGTACAGGTCTCCCGGTATCGGCCCTAGTTCATCACAGACAGAGTTGTCATTTAAATTTAGGTTTTTTATAACTTCCATTTTCTAATTACAGATCCTCTGTGTTCATCCCATGCCTTTTTGAATTTCATCACCATTTGTATCTCTACCACCTCCTTAATGGAGACTTTCTGCATCTGTGTTGTTAAAGCAAGGAGGAGGATGAGGAGACAACACTCAATGAACTTGGTACTCAGTAGGTGAGAGGCTGGTGCAAGTGCAGCATACACTTCCATGGGAACCCCGCAGGAACTGATTCTGTCCCCACAGTAACCCCGCAGGAACTGTTTCCGTTCCCACAGGATCCCCGCAAACCTGCTTCCGTCTCCATGGGATTCCCGCAAACCCCGTTTCTGTGTAGGTCTCTAGTCTCTAGCCATTGAAAACACAATATTGAAGCAACACCCCCCACTGGTACCAACACAGTTGGAAGACTCCTGCTCAGTTAAGAGGGAACAATGTGCCCCAAAACCATGCTAGTATTCTACAATGGCATCATTTGTATACCAAGATACCATTGTAGAATACTAGCTTAAACCTGAATTGGTGCGCCTACATTTAGGCGTAATGATTTATGCCAAGTCAATGGTAGGCATAAATGGGTGTGCCTAGGTGCACCATGCCATACGTAACATAGCATTTTACGTTCCTTTATAAGTTGAGACACACCAATGCTCCTCCCGTGCTCCTCCAATGTATACATCCCCTTTGTAGTAACGAACTAAGGGGTCATTTTACTAAAGCTTAGCATGCACCAGTGGCGTAGCCATTATGGGGACACAGGGGCCTGGGCCCCCGTAGATTTGCCCCTGTACCCCCTGCCGACGACTCTCTCGTCCCTCCCTCCCGTCGCCAACCCGTCGTCGCCTACCTTTGCTGGCGGGAGACCCCAACCCCCACCAGCCGAGCCGAGGTCCTCTTCTTCCCAATCCCGTGCAAGGCTTCGTTCTAGTCTGACGTCCTGCACGAACGCCTCTACGGTACAATGTAAGGCACATTGAGCCTGCAAATAGGTGGGAAATGTGGGATACAAATGTAGCAAATAAATAAATAATGAGCACTAACTGGCAATAATTAGAATTTACACGCGCAACTCGCTAATAGTGTATTCTTTAATCAACTATCCTAAATTCTAACGTACGCAGTTTAAAGGGAGCTGTGGCTATGGGCAGGGAAATGGGTATTCCGTGGGCATTCCCAAATTTGCGTGCATTGTTGTAGACTATGGTCCAGAGCACATAAATCTATGTGCCAGGATTTACACCACAGTTTCATTGGTGTAATTCTACTCACTGAGATATCAACTAAGCGTATTCTATATACCGTGCCTAAATCTAGGCGCCGCTTATAGAATACGTGCGGATTTTTAAGCGCCTTATATAGAACCTGGCCCTATGCGTGTAACTGCTGGATCCCAGTTATACAATTGCACTGAGTTATTTAAACTTCTGTAAACCTGAGTTGATAAATGTAGGCATTGTTTTTGATAAAAGTTCTATCAATGAGAGAAAATCTAAAGGCAGAAGCTACCCCTATGAGCAGAAAATATAACTGTACTGCTTGATTCACTAGACACATGTTCAAGAACACGTTAATAGGTGACGGTTTAGATTTCCCTTGCTGGGATAATTTCCCTCTGTGTATTTTAATGCTCTATTAATTACAGCGCAGATGTTTAATATATTTTTTTGTTGAGCTGTTTTTGCAGCTGTGCTGCTTTTCTGTTTCTTTATAGAAAATAGAAGCAGCAAAAATGCTTTAATTGACCAGTTGATCATCTGCAGATTTAGTACAGCAATAGTCTGTATGAAAACAATGAAGAAATGGGCTTATTGATTCTCAGAGCTCTTGCTGTGTGATTACATTTAAGTGCAATTGCTGTACAGAGAATGTGGTTTATAAAAGATTCTCTCATAGGCATAGAAAATGAAGAAAAATCTTTTATAAATCAGTCCCTGTGAGTAACAGGAGAGCTTTCTGATGAACTGTACTAACTGGTGCAAGGCTGCAGAGACAGCTCGTGAATTATTGTTTAAGGCATTCAGGATTAGAAAGGCCAAATCTCTGATACTCTGCAACAAAGAATCCCTGTTCAAAGGCAGAAATGAAGAATTTTAGTTATTCCAGCCCAAAATGTCCTCCCTTTTTTCCCATGGCATATCAGAAGGGGATGTGACAGGTGTTTGTGTCCTAGCCTTAAGAAGTATCTATCTGTCTTTCCTATGTTAGGCTGCAGAAGGGGATCAGGGTAAAGAGATTAACAGGAGTCATAGAAAACTCTTACTGCATGGCCATGTTTAGGGGAGCACTTACCGTCGCCCATTGAGGAAGCGGTAAGGGCACCCACGGTAACCCAGCGGTAACCGGGCAGTGTGCAGTGATGCTCAATTACTGCTGTGTTACCGGAGTGCTAACCATTTTCAGGGTTCCCCCCCCCCCCTAGAAATGGTGCACGCTTGACCCAGAACTACTGCTGGGCAGATGTGTTGGGCCAGCAGTAGACCCGGAATAGCGAGCGGTAGGCCCACATCGGGCTTACCGCCGCTTTGGAAAAGGGCCCCTATGTGCTTTGAAAATGGCACCTAAATCTTCTCCATGGCACGTTCATGAATATTGCACATTAGATTTTACCATAGCTATATCTTTGCTCTATCATGCCAAGAGTAAGGAACAAACAGGTGCTTATATTAGTGTTATCTTAATTGATCATGGGGACAATGATTTTCTAAGCCATTTAAAATTTAGGAAATAGCAATATATCCAGCCTTGTTAAGGGTGATTCTATAACTGAGCTCATCCATTTAGGCACTCTAGTGCCATGTGATGGAAGCCTATTCTATAAAGGAACCTGGGTGCCCAGGTGCCTGTACTTATGCAGACTACAGATGTTATATAAGGGCACCTAACCATTGTACCGCTATCCAGGAAATCTAGACTGCCCCCAACTTGATTGACTGCACTTTTTGTCTTTTAGATTGTAAGCTCCTTTGAGCAGGGACTGTCCTTCTTTGTTAAATTGTACAGCGCTGCGTAACCCTGGTAGCGCTTTAGAAATGTTAAATAGTAGTAGTAGTAGTAGTCTGATCAATAAAACAAGGTCGAGACACCCATATTCTTGAAGACTTCTTGTGCTTTTTGCTTTTGCTGAGGTGGTTAAATGTGGCAGACACACATGTAATTTATAGCATTCTGTAAGTTATCAGCGTAAAGTTGGAGGCAAGCCTATATCTCTAAACATTCAAATCGGTATTTTAGGGGATCTTGTCAGGCATTTGTGACCTGGATTGGCCACTGTTGGAAACAGGATGCTGGGCTTGATGGACCTTTGGTCTTTCCCAGTATGGCAATACTTATGTAATCCTGTTTTGCAGATGTTTATCTATGCATTTCATCTGCAGTGTGTCCAAATCACAAGGGGCGTGCCAATTTGGTGTTTTGAAGGCGGGATTAGGGTGGGCTTAGGGCATGCCTAACACTAGTATATTTTACAGCCATAGTGGAACAGAATGAAAATGTCTAGGGTGCCCTAAATGACTAGATGAGCACTGGAGGGAATCATGGATGACACCCCTTACTCCCACAGTGGTCACTGACCCCCTCCCACCCCCCACCCCCCAAAATGTGAACACAAATAGTACTCACCTGCCTCAATGACAGCCTCAGATGTTATAGCCAGGTCCATTAGAGCAGCATGCAGGTCCCCTGATAAGTGTAGTGGTGGGTGCAGTGCATTGTAGACAGGTGGACCCAAGCCCATACCCCCTACCTGTTACACTTGTGGAGGAAACTGTGAGCCCTCCAAAACTCACCAGAAACCCACTGTACCCACATATAGGTGCCCCCTTCACCCATAAGGGCTATACTAGTGGTGTACAGTTGAGAGTAGTGGGTTTGGGGTGGGTTTTTGAGGGCTCAGCAGCAGTAGCGTAGCCAGGTTGAGGGCACAGGGGAGTGGAGATTGGACTGCTGATGGCACCGGCATGTTTTTTAAATGTGACGCATGAAAAATAAGTGCCGGTGCCATTGAAAGTCCATTTGGGGGAGCAGCAGCTCCTCTAGCGACCCACCTAGCTATGCCTCTGCTCAGCAGATGAGCAAAGGTGAGATATGTACCTGACAGCATTAATATAAAGTCCACAGCAGTGCTCCCTAGGGTGCCCCATTGCTCACCTGGGATGTCTGGGGGACCAGTCTGCTAAAAATGCTGGCCCCTTCTACATACTACTACTACTACTACTTAACATTTCTAGAGCGCTACTAGGGTTATGCAGCGCTGTACAATTTAATGAATAAGGACGGTCCCTGCTCAGAAGAGCTTACAATCTAAAGGACGAAATGTCAAGTTGGGGTAGATGAGAATTCCTGAGAAGAGATGAAGTGATTAGGTGCCGAAGGCGACATTGAAGAGGTGGGCTTTGAGTAATGATTTGAAGATGGGTAGGGAGGGGGCCCGGCGTATGGGCTCAGGGAGTTTGTTCCAAGCGTGGGGTGAGGCGAGGCAGAAAGGGCGAAGCCTAGAGTTGGCGGTGGTGGAGAAGGGTACTGAAAGGAGGGATTTGTCTTGAGAGCGGAGGTTACGGGTAGGGACGTAAGGGGAGATGAGGGTAGAGAGGTAAGGAGGGGCTGCAGATCGAGTGCATTTGTAGGTGAGTAGGAGAAGCTTGAACTGTATTCAGTATCTGATCGGAAGCCAGTGAAGTGACTTGAGGAGAGGGGTGATATGAGTATATCGGTTAAGGCGGAAGATAAGACGTGCGGCAGAGTTCTGAATGGACTGAAGGGGGGATAGATGGCTAAGTGGGAGGCCGGTGAGGAGTAGGTTGCAGTAGTCAAGGCGAGAGGTAATGAGAGAGTGGATGAGAGTTCGGGTGGTGTGCTCGGAGAGGAAGGGGCGAATTTTGCTAATGTTATAGAGGAAGAAGCGATAGGGCTTGGCTATCTGCTGGATATGCGCAGAGAAGGAGAGGGAGGATTCGAAGATGACACCGAGGTTGTGGGCAGATGAGACGGGGACGATGAGGGTGTTATCAACTGAGATAGAGAGTGAAGGGAGAGGAGAAGTGGGTTTGGGTGGGAAAACAATAAGTTCAGTCTTGGCCATGTTCAGTTTCAGGTGGCGGTTTAACATCCAGGCAGCAATGTCGGATAAGCAGGCTGATACCTTGCTTGATTTTCTCTGTTTTTCACTTGTGCATTGTTGCAAATGGTATTTAAAAAAAACAGACATTTTGATTTTCCTAAAATGGTTACATTTGCTATTCGGATTTGGGATATTTAACGCAAAACACCCAAAGTCCGACTTAGACGTCATATCGAAAATGCCCCTCCAGGTCATTTTTATAGGCAGAAAAAATAATCGGAGCAGGTGTATTCTGTGCTATTTACAGCTTTTTCAAAAGATTTTTCTGACAGCCCAGGTAGACAATATTACAATAGTCAAAATGAGACAATAATAGGCCTTGCACCATTAATCTGAAGGCAGATCATTCCAGATAACCTCATAGTCTACGTAGTTTTCTAAACATCAAAATATTAAGGGGTCCTTTTACTAAGGTGCGCTGAAAAATGGCTTGCAGCAGTGCAGGCGTGGGCTTTGGGCGCGTGCCGATCCATTTTTCAGCGTGCCTGTAAAAAAAGTCTTTTAAAAATTTTTGATGAAAATGGACTTGCGGCAAAATGAAAATTGCCGCGCGTCCATTTTGGGTCTGCAGCCTTACCACCAGCCATTGACCTAGTGGTAAAGTCTCACACGGTAAACGGGCAGTAATGACCTACGCACATCAAATGCCACTTGGAGCGCGTCCGATATGTGCGTCCAAAAATAAAAATTATTTTTTGGCCGTGCGTATCGGACATGCGCCAAAAATTAAATTACTGCAAGAGCCACGCGGTAGCCGGGCGGTAACTCCATTTTGGCACGCGTTGGTCACACGGACGCTTACGTGGCTTTTTAAAAGGGCCCCTAAGTTCTTGGAAAAGCCCATGACTAACATTAACAGAAAGGATATTTATTTATTTGATGCATTTGTATCCCACATTTTCCTACCTCTTTGCAGGCTCAATGTGGCTTACATTATGCCGAAATGGCGGTAACCATTTCCGGAGAGAAGTACATATTATTAATTATTACAGTTAAAGTACAGAAATATGAAGTACATTAGAAGTATGTGGATATGAGGGGGAAATGCCATTTTTATTGTGATATACCCCTTAATTCTAAAACTACGCTTGTGTGAATGTTGAATGAAGTAAAGCAGTCTCAACAATTTAGAATCCACATGTCAGGAATTCACAGGTGCTTGGTAAAGCAGATGAAGTTTGGTTGGCTCTGCTTCTGGTATTGCTGCTTTAAAAATACAGTAAATGAGCTATAATGACAGCTCCCAAGAGGAAGAGGTAACAATATTATTACCATTCAATTAGAGTTAAGTAAACTGACTTGCATGGGTTTGCTCAAAACTACATCATTGCAAGTCAGTAATGGATCTAAGATTAGAAGCCAAGGGTGCTACCTTCTACTTTCAAGCTTTTACCATCTAGATCTGTTTTATACTGTTTCAAAGTTCCCTTTGTTTAAGCAAACATAGTAGTTTCCCTTATTCAAGAATAACATTCCTAATAGAATATTGTATGTTCACTCGTTACTTTTCAGTGATATTCAGGTCCTGTCTTCTAGAGCTTAAGAAGTTATTTTTAGACGAGAAGAACAACCCCTGCACATGTAAATTGTAGCATTTATACACATAAATTGCAGACATGTACACACCAGTTTATCCTTCTTCTGTTTAAATGTGCATATCCTGTGGGAAGCATAGATTTTAGGAGGTTATTTATTTATTTATTTATAGCATTTATATCCCACAATTTCCCACCCATGGGCAGGCCCAATGTAGCTTACAACAGTCTATATAAACATACATCAAGTCAGCGAACAAACAATCAATCAATGTCTTAGAAGTGTAAAATAGAGAGGGTAAAAGCAAGGAAGGGAAAAAAAGAGAAAGAGTGGTGATCAATATGACGCCATGACAGAGACGGTTCAGACGTTAGAGATGCTTGACGGGTGTTGAGTGTAAGCTTTGCCATCCTTTGGGTGTGGTTTTGGTGATCCATCAGGCTAGTTACTTATTATTCCCTTGGGTGAATCTTTTCATAAAAGTGATTAATAAAGCCCAATAAATAAATAGTTACATTTACACATGAATTTCCCATTATATAATGGCAATACATTTATTTTTTTCAAAAACTCCCTGTCGGCATTCACACCTGCTCATTTGAGTCTGACCTCTATTCAAACATTTTTGTTAAAGTTTTTTTTTACCTGGTTCCTCAGTTGGTCCCTGTTGCATGTGCAGTGTGAAATTGGCAAATATTTCTATCAAACCTCTGTTACTCTAGCTTATCTATCTATATGTTCCACTTACATGTTGACCTCAGGGTCCTTTTTGTTCATATTCTATTTCTCTGGCTTTGTCACTCAGGAAAAACCTGAAGGGAAAACATTTGTTTCTGATATGTTATAGGATACTGTTTAAGACCTTAGTTCTTCCATTTTGGGTATTGCATTCTGGGCTACCTACAAGTCTTGCATCTTTAACGATACCTTATGGACTAGATTAATTTAGTGGCCCTTTTTACTAAGCTGCATAGGCGCATACGCGTGTCCAACATGCGTCAATTTTTTATGCGCATACACTAATGCGCACTAGAAATTTTCCAGCATGCGGCACTGACCGGGTGGTAATTGGCATTGTATGCGCATAGACCATTACCGCCTGGTTAACACATGAGACTTCACCACTAGGTCAATGGGTGGCGGTAAGGTCTCAGACCCAAATGGGGGCGCACCAATTTTTATTTTGCCACATGTCCATTTTCGGCCAAAAAAAGGCCTTTTTTGCAGATGCACTGAAAAATGGACCTGCGCGCATCCAATACACGTGTCTACACCAGTGCAGGCCATTTTTCGGCACACCTTAGTAAAAGGACCCCTAAATGTCACTGGGCACTGAAAATATGAGCGCTATTCTATAAATGACACTCTGAGTTGGGCGCCATTTAAAGAATAGCATGTAGTGCTATTCTTTAAATGGCGCTCACAATGAGATCCATGCCCAGCTTTGGGCATAAGGATTTACACCAACTGAAAATCCTCAAGAGTAAATTAGACATGGATCCTCCGAATTCTATAATAGTGCACTCATATTTAGTGAATGCCCCTGACCCACCCATGCCCCTCTCAAAGCCACGCCCCTTTTCAGTTGCACACTAAAAGATCTACATGCACATCTCTATAGACTAGCACTTAGCAAGATGGAGGTGTAAATCTAAATTGTTGCCAATTAGCACCAATAATTGTTAGCACTCAATTACTGGTGCTAATTGGCTCGTTAATCAACTTTGAGTATCATATGTAGAATTCCCTTGTACACAGAAGAAGCTTAGCGGAGATTGGGTGGCAGAGCCGGTGGTGGGAGGTGGGGCTAGTGGTTGGGAGGTGTGGCTAGTGCTGGGCAGACTTCTATGGTCTGTGCCCTGAAAATGGCAGATAATGGCAGATACAAATCAAACTCAGGTATACACATAAAGCAGCACATATGAGTTTATCTTGTTGGGCAGACTGGATGGACCATACAGGTCATTCTCTGCCGTCATCTACTATGTTATGTTACTATGTGCCTCATTGAATCCTTCACTCCTTAAATGACCAACATTTCATTTTACCTTCCCGTCCAGGCCCATCAAGAGTAGACACAAAGCTCTGCTTTTTATTGTTTGGCCTCTGTCTATTGGACTGAAACCTGTAGCCTTTTCTGTATGTAAAGAGTTCTCCAGTTCAGTCCCCAAGGGTCAATATGTTTGATTTTCAGGATATCCAAATATGGATGTTAATGCATATGTATATAATTAAATCTCCTGAATATTCATTACAAACACCCTGATAAAAGACTTTAGTGTCACTGAGAACCTTGCCCTCCTATACTGCTAATCCTTACCCTCCCCTTTCCTATTTCTTTCTTTGTCTAGTCTAGATGGGGTACATTCACAAAGTCTTCCTTTTGGAGGATAACAGTTTCATGTCACTAAATCATATTTTCTCCTTTTTCCAGAATGATCAATTTGAGGCAGAAATCTGGTGTTTAGATGCCACTAAAATAAAATAAAAGAGAGAAAGAAAGAAAATGAAAAATTCAAACTCAAAAGAGATCCAGTGGTCTAGAAGGGATACAAATGTTTATTCTGAAATTATGATAGCAATAACTTACATGCAGCAAGGTCAGGGTCAGGAAATGACTGCCACTGTGGTATTTCTATTTCCTCGGGAAGTGACCCCTCTCCAATGATATTTTTACCTTTCTGCTTTCTCAGTGTTTTGTAATCTCCTTAGGGAGCAGAAACAAGAAATGACACTGGGGATTGCTTAGAGAGACAATCATCTAAGATAGTTTCAAAATCTCCTTTATAACTTCTACTTGAATATATGTATTTCATTTTGAGTGCCAAAGCTTTTAACTTCCTCTTTTTGTCCCCTAACAATCCTTACCAAGCTGCTCTCTTAAAGATGTTGCTTTCTTAGAAGCTGAGATAGATATGCAATTCATTTGTTATATCATAAGTTAATCTTCTGGATAAAGAAAACACTCTTTTAACCACATCATTGGTTTGCATTTTAAGGAATAAAACTCCTATTACTAAACTATATTAAGCACTAATGCATGCTTAATGTAGGAAAAGAAGCTTACCACAAAGTGCGTTAAAGCGTTTTGCAGTAATTTGCCGGTCAGCATGTGCCAATCGTGTGCTATTTATTTTTGGGGAGGGGGCATGTCATGGGCGGGGAATGGGCATGGAAGCATTATCCAGCTAGTGTGTTACTACCACTACTACTACTACTACTATTTGACATTTCTAAAGCGCTACTAGGGTTATGCAGCGCTGTACAATTCAACACAGGACAGTCCCTGCTCAAAGAGCTTATAATCTAAAGGACAAATGTACAGTTAGTCAAGTAGGAGTCATCAAATTGGGGCAGTCTAGATTTCCTGAAAGGTATAGAGGTTAGGTGCAGAAAGCAACATTGAAGAGGTGGGCTTTGAGTAAGGATTTGAAGATGGGTAGGGAGGGGGCTTGGCGTAGGGGCTCAGGAAGTTTATTCCAAGCATAGGGTGAGGCGAGGCAGAATGGGCGGAGCCTGGAGTTGGCGGTGGTGGAGAAGGGTACTGAGAGGAGGGATTTGTCCTGTGAGCGGAGGTTTCGGGTGGGAACGTAAGGGGAGATGAGGGTAGAGAGGTGTTCCTAAATAGGAGATGGTACGTACTCCTGTGTTAATATTTTTATAGGTCTGGTGAACTAATGGAAAAATTAGGGCAAAAATAAAAAGTTTAAAAAACCCTATTTTAAGGACGTGCTACAAATGGGCTTAGAACACAGGAAAGTTCCATGCTAAATGTGCTAAGCCATTTTCTTAACGCACCTTATAAACGAGCCCCTAAGAATCAGACCACCTGAAATTTATGGGCTGGTGAAAGTGGTGCCACATGTTAATTCCTGCATGTGACTCTCTCCCTCCAGTCACTGAAGCACTGGCAGATTTTTGCTTCAGTGCATTCAGTGTGATACACACTAATCCTATTGGCTCTTGCCAGTGGTGTGCTGGTAAATTTTTAACAACAGGCTCTCTCCCTGGTCCACCTCGGCGCCCTCCCGTCCACCTCTGCCTCCCCCCCGTCCACCTCTGCGCCCCCCATCCACCTCTGCGCCCCCCCCCCCCAAATTGCAGAGCTGGCTATAGTCGGGGGGGGGGGGGGGGGCAATGCATTACTCTCTCCAGGAAAAAACTATGAAATGATCCCAGGTTCCAATCTAATTCATGTTTAATGTGGGATAAAATGCCATAAATAAGTAAATAAATATAAACTTTTAATGTTGAGCACCTGATTCTCAAGGTGAACATATTCCAAACACTATAATGAAAATAAAATGAGTTTTTTTCTACCTTTGTTGTCTGGTGACTGTTTTTCTGCTCATGCTGGCCCAGTATCCGATTCTGCTGCTATCTGTCCTCTTAACTCCGTTTCCAGGGCTTCCTTTCCATTTATTTCTTTCCTTCTTCTTCTTCATTTCTGGTCCTCAGCTTCTGCCTATTTTCTCCATCCATTTGCAGTTATTCTCCTCTCTTCCTTTTCTCTCTTCTCATCTCATTCCTCACTCTTCCCTCCCCTCCACCCATATCCAGCATTTCTTCTCTCTCCCTTCCCTCTCCTCCACCCATGTCCAGCAACCCTCCTCTCCCCTGCCCTCCATGCACCCATGTCCAGCAACCTTCCTCTCCCCTCCATGCAACCATGTCCAGCAACCCTCCTCTCCCCTCCATCCACCAATGCCCAGCAACCCTCCTCTTCCCTGCCCTCCATCCACCCACCCATGTTCAGCAACCCTCCTCTCCCCTCCATCCACCAATGTCCAGCAACCCTCCTCTCCCCCCTGCCCTCCTCTCCATCCACCCACCCACCCATGTCCAGCAACCCTCCTCTCCCCTGCCTCCATCCACCCACCCATGTCCAGCAATCCTCATCTCCCCCCTGCCCTCTTCTCCGCCATCTTCCAGCCCTCTCCGCTCCCCTAGTCGTCCATCTTCCATCTGCCCTCTGCTCCACGATAGTTGCCCTGCTGGTTTCCTTTCTGCGCTGCCGCCGCCGTCCTGCCTTTAAAAAATTAATTTTCCCTCGAGGCGCGCCAGTGTTGAAGTGAAGGCAGCAGGCTCAGCTCGGTTCCTGCCTTCGTTCCGTTTCTTCGCATCATGGCTCTGCCCTTGCCTGATGTATTTCCTGTTTGCGCAAGGGCGGAGCCATGATGCGAAGAAACGGAACAAAGGCAGGAACCGAGCTGCCTTCGCTTCAACGCTGGCGCGCCTCGAGGGAAAATTAATTTTTTAAAGGCAGGACGGCGGCGGCAGCGCAGAAAGGAAACCAGCAGGGCTACTATGGGGAGCAGAGGGCAGACGGAAGATGGATTTGCGGGGCGGAGGAGGGGAGGCGAGCCGGCTCGCACGGGCCAACAACCGGCTCGCAAGATGGCAGAAAATTTAACAAACGGCTCTTGCGAGCCGGTGCGAGCCGGCTCCAGCACACCACACCACTGGCTCTTGCCTCTGCCCCTTAACTTCTGGGTATACCTGCTCTCCTTCCCTTCATATACTGAGGAAAATAGAAAAAAAGCCATCTTGATCTCAGCCCTTTAGGCAGGATTTCTGCCTTTGTCCTTGTCCATTCGCAATTCTATTGCATTTTTCACCTCATCCAAAATTTGGCATTTGTCACTGTTATCAGGTATCCCAATAGCCCCTTTGGTTTGCGGTGTTGAACTGAAGCAGTTCCAGAGAGACTTTCTCTCTGGAGCATCCTAAGTCAAAATCTCACCCTGTACAACGTGTCCCCTAGCACCCCTACCCCGCCCTCTGTGCCATGGCTGTTGGAGTGGAGGAGTAGCCTAGTGGTTAGTGCAGTGGACCTTGAACCTAGGGAACTGGGTTCAAGTCCCACTACAGATCCTCAAGGCTCTGGGCAAGCCACCTAACCTCCTGCCCCAGGTACAAATAAGTACCTGTATATAGTATGTAAACCCAACGGCAGGATATCAAGTCCCATTCCCTTTCCCTTAAGTGAAATGAGAATGAAAACAGAACAGGCAATTATGTGCCTTTTTAAAATAAGCATCCAGACATAGTGGTGTTCTAAAAAAAAAAAAAAGCCTCTTTGATGTGTTTAAAGGATGCTTTACCTGCAGAAAACTTTTCTGAAGTCACCTCACCCTTCAGATTTTCACCTTAAGTCTGCCTATCCTTCCTTTAGCTGTTCTTCTCCCTCTATCCTTTCCCTGAGTATTTTACTTCCTCCTAACGGCTCATGACTATCTCAGGGACTTTTTCTAAGTGTGACAATGGAAATCAGATGTACGGTATATCACAGAGTATATTCATACAGCATTTTGCTTTCCCTAGAGAATGTGATTGTAATCACAAATCCAGTACCTTGACCTTTTACATGGATTTATGCATTTCCAGAGATGTTCTGCTTTCAAATTGCAGCAAAATATTGCCAAGATCCAAATGCCTCCTAGTAGTAGTACATTTCAATTTGTTTTTTCAACCGCCCTTTCCTTTTTTTGGCTTTTGCTACCTGTTTTGCTAATATGAAAAAAATATTAGCATCAAGGCGACATTGTCTTGCACCTGACTATACTGTCTCAGCCATGAAGAAAACATAGTCATTGATGAAGCCAGAAACTTCACTCTATGAAAAGTCAACTGCAAATGAGCTGGAAATTTTCATCATCTCATCATCCACTCCACCTCCCGCTACAATGGTTCAAGTCGGTTGAGAAAACTGGATCATATTGTTTGCTGAGAGGAAGAGAGGGCACAGGTCAAAATGAAGGGAAAAGAGAAGAGAATATAATGAGGAGGAAACGAGACAAGTCAAATCTTTCATGTATTCCCTGCATTTCAAAGCGCTTTACAAACAGAGAAAGAAAAGGATATTTAGGCCGGAAATGAGACCACAATTCAATTATACCAAGCAATAGCATACTGTGCAGTCTTGGAAATTCAGCAAAGGAATTACGGATAGCATCCAGCTAAGATTAAACATAAAAAAGACATATTCAATTATTTCTATATTTAACTGATGCTCTTATCCAGTGCGCCTTAGAAAGAACTTCACCCTCAAAGTTAGGAAGCCATAGCACGAAGAAAACAAAAAGCAAGGAGAATTTTGTTAGCTTAGTTAACAAGAAAGTTGAAAAAACTGAATTTTAGTTCACCTTAGAAAACAGTGAGACATAATTTATTTATTTAGTTATTAGGAGTTATTTACTGCCTTTTCGAAGGAATTCATTCACTCATAGACCTATCAACCAGGAACTCTACTAGCTCATCACGTACGTTCCTGAATCTCCACTATCCCAACTGTAAAGGACTAAAATATAAATTAACATATGCATGCAGTTTCTCCTATATAAGCAAGCAAATATGGAATGAATTACCAAAATCCATAAAAACAACCCACAACATAATAAATTTCCGTAAATTATTGAAAACCAATCTATTCAAGAAAGCATACCACAATAACCCATCCTAAATGCCAGCTAGCAAAATGTACACTGGAGCTACACAAAACGTAACTCTTTATTTTCTAATTGCCCATACTAATTTTATCATGATTTGAAGTTTAATATTCCTGATTGTTCAAGCTAATCTATCACGAATGAAGTTTAATCCAATACCTTTCATTTCTTATTCTAAAATGAACTTTCCTTACCTGAATGCCTAATCCACTCTGTCTCCTCTACCTTAAATATGTATTTCTCTTTTCCGGAACTGGCAATCACCATTACGGAACAATGTAAGCCACACTGAACCTGCAAATAGGTGGGAAAATGTGGGATACAAATGCTACAAATAAATAAATAAATAAATAAATAAGGCAGTTGCAGATATCAGGGAGAATGATGAGGATAGAAGAGTTCTGGTAACAAGTGAACACCTATTAGACACTAAGGGGGTCTTTCACTGAAGATTATTGCATGTTATCTGCCACAAGGACCCATTTTATTCCTATGTGCCTTGCTGCAGATAACATGAGCTAATATTTAGTAAATGACCCCCTTAAAATGATTACAGGCATTTTTGAGAAACAATGATATCTGACTAGGGATATACGTAGAGGCACAAGAAGAGATGAAGGCTGAGATTAATGAGCAAGCTGGAACGAGATAGTCGAATTCAAATATACTAGAAAGGGACAAAGGATGGAACCAGGAGAATCAACAGTAGCAACCAGGTAACTGTTGTAATAGTAGTATAAATTTGATGTGAGGAAAGTTTGAAGATGAAAAATGACTTATTAAATGTGATCTAATTGCTAATTAGTGAATTTGCGCTTGGGCTTCAACTGTACCTCTACTTCCCCCCTCATAATTATGGGGTCCTTTTACCAAGCTGCAGTAAGAAGAGCCCTGCAGTAGCAGTGAAGGCCATTTTTCCTGTGCACCAGGGCCCTTTTTACCGCAGTGGGTAAAAGGTCCCCCACCAAAAAAAATGGCCATGCGGTAAGATTACTCTTACCGCATAGTCATGCAGCAGGGAGTACTTACCACCACCCACTGAGGTGATGGTAAGAGCTCCCGCAGTAACCCAGCAGTAACCGGGCAGTGATTACCACCGGTTTAGTGCCGCAGTAAAAATGATAAGATTTGGGCAGGGTATGTGTGAGGGAATGGGGGGGTGTGGAGATATGTATGTCTATATGATTATTGTGGTGGAGGGTTGATGGGGCCTAGGGGTATGGGAGGTAAGGGTATCCGTTGGAGTGGCATATATGTATGTTTGTGCATGGATAGTAGGGCATGTGTGTAGACATATATTGGTGGTATAGGAGAGTGAGGTGGGTATAGGGGGCACAATCCTTCTCTTACCTTTCCTATAAGTACATAAGTACATAAGTAGTGCCATACTGGGAAAGACCAAAGGTCCATCTAGCCCAGCATCCTGTCACCGACAGTGGCCAATCCAGGTCAAGGGCACCTGGCACGCTCCCCAAACGTAAAAACATTCCAGACAAGTTATACCTAAAAATGCGGAATTTTTCCAAGTCCATTTAATAGCGGTCTATGGACTTGTCCTTTAGGAATCTATCTAACCCCTTTTTAAACTCCGTCAAGCTAACCGCCCGTACCACGTTCTCCGGCAACGAATTCCAGAGTCTAATTACACGTTGGGTGAAGAAAAATTTTCTCCGATTCGTTTTAAATTTACCACACTGTAGCTTCAACTCATGCCCTCTAGTCCTAGTATTTTTGGATAGCGTGAACAGTCGCTTCACATCCACCCGATCCATTCCACTCATTATTTTATACACTTCTATCATATCTCCCCTCAGCCGTCTCTTCTCCAAGCTGAAAAGCCCTAGCCTTCTCAGCCTCTCTTCATAGGAAAGTCGTCCCATCCCCACTATCATTTTCGTCGCCCTTCGCTGTACCTTTTCCAATTCTACTATATCTTTTTTGAGATACGGAGACCAGTACTGAACACAATACTCCAGGTGCGGTCGCACCATGGAGCGATACAACGGCATTATAACATCCGCACACCTGGACTCCATACCCTTCCTAATAACACCCAACATTCTATTCGCTTTCCTAGCCGCAGCAGCACACTGAGCAGAAGGTTTCAGCGTATCATCGACGACGACACCCAGATCCCTTTCTTGATCCGTAACTCCTAACGCGGAACCTTGCAAGACGTAGCTATAATTCGGGTTCCTCTTACCCACATGCATCACTTTGCACTTGTCAACATTGAACTTCATCTGCCACTTGCACGCCCATTCTCCCAGTCTCGCAAGGTCCTCCTGTAATCGTTCACATTCCTCCTGCGACTTGACGACCCTGAATAATTTTGTGTCATCGGCGAATTTAATTACCTCACTAGTTATTCCCATCTCTAGGTCATTTATAAATACATTAAAAAGCAACGGACCCAGCACAGACCCCTCTGCACTTTCCCCTTCACTCCTACCGCCTCACATTTTCCAATAATACAGTCTCTGTGCTATGAAATTTCTTCAAGCCTGATTGATACATGGAAAAGTAAACACTCTTCTTCAACAAACCTCTGAAGCTGAACTAGCATTACCTTCTCCAAAACCTTTGAAAAAAAGGTCAATTCGAAAGAGGTCTATAGTTTTTTGGTTTAGTAAGATTGAGCCAAAGTTTTTTTTTTTTTAAATATAGGATAAATACTGGTGAGAGAGTTAATTCCAGAGGCGATCCTAGGTCGACTGCCACCTGGGGAGGATCGCTGCTGCGCACCCCTCCCCCGGCGCAATGACACCCCCTCCCCCCGGCACATCAAGCCCCCCTCCCCCTGGGTGCATTCTTGGCTGCTGGAGGGTGCAGAGAGCAGCCGTGCGCCTGTCGGCTCCACTGGCTCCCTGCTCCCTCTGCCCCGGAACAGGAAGTAACCTGTTCCGGGGCAGAGGGAGGGGAGTTATCAACATGGGCTACAGTTAAGATGGGTTATTGTATCACAAGTTGTGCTATTTTAGCACAGGTTTTCATTGCATAAAATGGGA
Organism: Microcaecilia unicolor; assembly: GCF_901765095.1. Lineage (NCBI taxonomy): Eukaryota > Metazoa > Chordata > Amphibia > Gymnophiona > Siphonopidae > Microcaecilia > Microcaecilia unicolor. The sequence continues at coordinate 183,410,471 of NC_044040.1, read as the reverse complement.
CCTGTGCTAAACTAGTATGACTTGTGGAAACCAACCTGTCTTAACAGTAGCCCATGTTGATAACGTCCCCTCTTAGTGGTAAAATAACATGTCTTAACAGTAGCCCACATTGATAACTATGCCCTAGCGGGTAGTTTATTTGTTGCATTCATTCAGCCCTCTGTCTTGTCCTCGCTACTAAATTTGCCATTTCATGTGCTGGTTGTAATCATACCTTCTGTAGTGGGCAAATGTATTAACTGGGAACTGAAAAGAATGAGTTTACCACTGAAAGGAATAATATTATTTTTCAATAAAAGTTAGCAAAAGTTTCATCATTTCAGCACTAGAATGTAAAAGTTTTGCTATGGAAGATTGCTTTAGGGTAATTAGGTAAACTGAAAGCATTTGCCCAGTTTGATATAATTATGTCTGCATGTTTATTAGAAATGCTTTTCAGCATACTAAATCTTTATGCTTAATTAGATATCTTAACAGAGTTTAAACATTAATGTATAATATTCATGAATATTTTGGAATGTAAAATGTTACCCCCCCCCCCCCCCCCCCGATATTCAAAAGCATTTAACTGGCCAGGATCAACACCTGGCCGGTTTAAATGCCCCATAACTGACTATCTGGTGATATTCAGTGGGGGATAGTCGGCTATCTCCCGCTGGATATCATGGGTTAGTGGCTAGCAGATGGCTGGTTATATTGGCTGACGAGGAGGGGCATAATTGAACAGGGCGCCAAGTTTTCATGAGGGCGTCCTCGCAGGACGGCCCCGTAAAGGGGCGAGGCAACCCGTATTATCGAAACAAGATGGACGTCCATCTTTTGTTTCGATAATACGGTCGTGGATGCCCAAATCATGAAATTTAGGTTGACCTTAGAGATGGTCGTCCTTAGGTCGTTTTTGAGATGGTCGTCCCCGGTTTTCGGCGATAATGGAAACCGAGGACGCCCATCTCAAAAACGACAAAATCAAAGGCATTTGGTTATGGGAGGGGCTAGCATTCGTAGTGCTCTGGTCCCCCTCACATGCCAGGACACCAACTGAGCACCTTAGGGGGCACTGCAGTGGACTTCACAAATTGCTCCCAGGTGCATAGCTCCCTTACCTTCGGTGCTGAGCCCCCCAATCCCCCCCAAAACCCACTCCCCACAACTGTACACCACTACCATAGCCCTATGGGGTGAAGGGGGCACCTACATGTGGGTACAGTGGGTTTTTGGTGGGTTTTGAAGGACTCACATTTACCAGCACAAGTGTAACAGGTAGGGGGGGGGGGCGGACTGCAGTTGAGAACGCCCAAAATCGGCTTTCGATTATGCCGATTTGGGCGACCCTGAGAGAAGGACGCCCATCTCTCAATTTGTGTCAAAAGATGGGCGTCCTTCTCTTTCGAAAATGCCCCTGATAGGGACCCTTTCACTAAGATTCATAGGCACCCATGCGCATACAACAGGCGTCAAATTAGAACTACTGCCCAGCTACCGGCGTGCCCCGGCTGGTAATTCTAATTTTGATGTGCATCCAAAATTCACAGCAGAAAATTATTTCTATTTTCTACCATGTGATGCTAACTGGGCGGTAATCGGCAGTGTACACGCACTGATGATTACCGCTTGGCTAATGCGTGAGACCTTACCTCTAAGTCAATGGGTGGTGGTAAGATCTCAGGCCCAAAATGGACGCACGCTGATTTTTATTTTGCCACATGTCCATTTTTGGCAAAAAAAAGGCTTTTTTTGCAGGCGTGCTGAAAAATGGACCTGCGTGCATCCAATACATGCATCTACACCAGTGCAGCCCATTTTTCAGCGCACCTTAGTAAAAGGGCCTCATAACTAGCCATCCGCTGATTTTTCAGCCCTACTTTATGGCCTATATATCAACATAGCCTGTTAGCCTGTAACCACCCACAAATAAACTTGATATTCAATGCTGGTGATCGGAAATGGCCCAGTATTGAATATCTGGGGTTAGCGGTGACTTCGGGAGTTAGCCCAGCTAACTCATAAGTACATAAATACATAAGCACTGCCACACTGGGAAAAGACCAAAGGTCCATCAAGCCCAGCACTCTGTCTCCGACAGCGGCCAATCCAGGCCCCAAGAACCTGGCAAAAACCCAAAATTTAATAACGATCAATGGGCTTTTCCTTCAGGAATCTGTCCAGCCCCCTTTAAACTCAGCAAGACCAGCTGCTGTCACTACCTTCTCAGGGAAGAATATTCAGGCTGACCACCAAGCATGAAAGTTAGCTGGGCTCCCTCCTGTGGTCTGAATATCAGCCCCTACATTTATATAAATTACGGTATCTTAAAATGCATTACCTAGGGGCCGATATTCATACCACAGGAGGGAGCCCAGCTAACTTTCATGCTTGGTGGTCAGCCTGAATATTCTTTCCTGATATTAAAAACCATTTAACCAGTCAGGAATCGCACCTGGTTGGTTAAATGACACGTAATCGGCTATTCGGCGATATTCAGTGGGGGTAGCTGAATATTGTCAGATAGCGGCTAGGAGGTCACCATTCTAAGGCCGAGGCCTTACCAACCCACTTAACCTGTTACCACCAATTCTGCAAAACTGAATCAAACTGAGGACTGATCCCCCCTCCCCCCAGCCTATATCCCTCAGCCTTTGCAGAAAGATGCTATGACTTAAATGTTTCAATAAGAAGAAAACCCCTAAGGGACATGTACAAACCTAAACAAATTAGAAAGAACCAATCCCTCTGTAAATCTAACTAGAGACGTATAAATTTGTTGTGAATGAGTACCTGGCAGAAACTCAAATAATATCAACATTCCAGGCTACCAATCCCAGGGCATGCAATGGCTTCCCCTTGTCTATCTCAATAGCAGACTATGTACTTTCCTCCAGGAACTTGTCCTAACCTTTTTTAAACACAGATACACTAACCACTGTTACCACTTCCTCCAGCAATGAGCTCCAGAGCTCAAGTATTTGTTGAGTGAAAAAAAGATTTCCACCTATTTGTTTTAAAAGTATTTCCACACAATTTACAATAAAACATCTTAATAGGCAATGTGGTTGTAAGCAAAGATAGAGGGCAAGATGCATCAACAAAACGTAAAACAACTGAAAACGTAAAAGTCATTACCGTTTTAGAAAAAACGAAGGATGCACTAAAAAAAAAGATGCACATGCACACATGTTCGGTGCGGTATTCAAACATCGGATGCATGAAAGTATCGTTAATCTGGTGTAATCTCCGCCAGCGGTATAGGAAACGCATGCGCACAATCGCCAAACCTATGATATCACCTTGCCGAAGACGCCGAGCCGCTCACCCCCGTTTCAATCAGCTGATATCGGAGAGTGCAGTTGAAAGCATGCATCACAAAAATAGCCTTCCATTTTGGCCATTATTCACACCCAAATAATAAAAACGTCTTTTTTGGCTGTGCTTCACAGTCAGCTAAGAGATCTGGAAGTCTCTGAGCCAATCACAGCGCATTTACCACAGCTAAACGCGCTGTGATTGGCTCAGAGACTTCCAGATCTCTCAGCTGAGTGAAGCATGGCCAAAAAAGGAAGTTTTTATTATTTGGCCAAAATGGAAGGCTATTTTTATGATGCATGCTTTCAACTGCACTCTCCAATATCAGCTGATTGAAAACCCGGCCAAAATGGAAGGCTACTTTTCTGATGGACGATTTCAACTGCACTCTCCGATATCAGCTGATTGAACCCCCCCCCCCCCCCCCGGCCAAAATGGAAGGCTATTTTTGTGATGCACGCTTTCAACTGCACTCTCCAATATCAGCTGATTGAAAACCCCGGCCAAAATGGAAGGCTATTTTTCTGATGGACGATTTCAACTGCACTCTCCAATATCAGCTGATTGAAAAACGGGGGGGGGGGGGGGGGGGGGGGGGGGTGAGCGGCACGGCGTCTTCGGGCGGCGAATATGACATACGTTTTTGACAATTTTTCGATCTAGCACAGCCCCAATGAGAGGTACAACCTCTCGTTAAATTTTTCTGCGATTTCCACCGTTAAGGCAATCGGAAAAGGTTAGTGCATCTCATTACAATAGGGTTTCAGCACAATTTGCTCATCTGCATTCCGTTTTCGTTAGCTGCTACCGCCATCGGAAAATGGCCTTTAGTGCAAGCCATGGTTTAAAACTTGTTCATTAAAGGGTCGTTAAAGGCTCTTTATAGGCTTGTTTAGTTTAGTGCATCTGGCCCAGAGTAACAGGGATTAGAAATAAGGAGGTTGTAAGTGAAAGTGAAGTCAGAATGGTGCATGAATATAATGTCCACTAGGATAGGAGTGGCTACAGGATATGCAGTCAGTGCTAATCCTTGTGTTAGCACTCAGCGGGGGGGGGGGGGGGGGGGGGGTCTTTTATGAAGCGCAGTAAGCCCAACATGGGTTTACCACTTGCTAATCTGGAATTACTGGTGGTAGTTCCCACCCTCAGCACCTGCCACTTCCAGCACTACAAAAAATATTTAAATTTTTATAGCACTGATGTTTACCCGGTGGTAATCGGGCAGTGCTGCACACCTCAATTGGTGGTGATAAGTGCTCCCCTTCCCCTGAAACGGCCGCACGGCAACTGGTTCACTTGCCGCATGGCCATTTCTTTAAAAAAAAAAAAGACAGCCTTTTACCCACTGCGGTAAAAGAGAACTCAACACACGTCAAAAACACACAGGCCCCATTTTACTGCAGTTTGGTAAAAGGACCCCAGTGTAAGGCATCAACGCACCCAACTTGTGGTGCCTGGTGAAGAATTTCCCTCTTAGGTTCCAAGCCCTCTAGGAACAGTGAACTATCAACCATAGGTGAACATAACATGCCTTGAATTATTACTGAACAAAAAATTATAAAAGGTAAACTTCGAAGGTTATGAAGGATTGAGGTTGGAATATCTAAAACTAAAATTAACCCCCCCCCCCACAAATTTTAATATAAAATGGAAAGTCCTGCATGCACGTCAGTCAGGACTCACAGCACAGATCAGTGGACGCGCCGGAGACTGGCGCTGGAGAAGACTAAGACTGGTGGGGGTTGGGGACCTCCACCAGCAAAGGTACCTGGCAGCGGCAGGGGGGAGTCAAAAGTGGCAGGGAGGGTCAGTGGCGGGGGGGGGGGGGGGGGTCGGCGGCTGGGATTTGGTGGGCTAAAATGTGCCCCCCCACCTTGGGCTCTGGACCCCCCTCCCGCCGAGGTCTGGCTACTCCCCTGCTCTGGGCATCTATAGGAGCTGGGGCGTGACTTGCTTTTTCTTGCTAAATCACAGGCATTCCTTCTGTTTGCTGGGTCAGAGGACTCTTCAGATACAGTATCATTTGTTTAAAGATTGCATATTCTTGGTTCATTGCCTTTGAGTTTATCTTTTTACTGATCCTAGGCAATCCCTTTGATTTTCCTCAGCCCCTCCAGTGTATAATCCTCCTATCTTGATTTCTTTGAGCTCTGAAAGTTCATTTTGATGTTTTTATCTTGCAAGACTGCAGGATGGCATAATTTCTTTTTATTAGCTCCAGCAGAAGAATAGTAAAGTGTAAACTATTTAGGCAGAACAAACAAACAAAAAACCTGGAAGAAAACATGATTCGTAAAAGGAAATGCATGTTAGGTTTGGGCTTTCATAATATCATTGACATTAAATATTTGTAAACAGTGGAAGGCCACATACTCTGGTGACTAAAAAGGGAGTAACGCAGAAAGGAAAGCACATGACTTGTCCTCAGAGATCAATTTTGCTTTCAAAGTGCTTTTTGAAATCAGTGCAGCTGCTCTAAGATTGGGAAAGTCTAGGACAAAGAGGTGATAGCAAACAAATGTAATGTAGTTTGAGTTTATGCATGTGCTTTTGTGGGCAAAGACCAGACTCAACATATTTTAATACTAGTAAAAAAGGCCCGTTTCTGTAGGCAAGGAAACGGGCCTTAGGCAGGCAATTCCCCCCCCCCCCATGCTACGGCCCCCTCGAACCCCCCCTTCCGCGAACCTGTCGATCCCCCCCCCCCCGGAACGCCGAAAACTGCCACCACCGCCGCAGTTGTTGTGCTACCTTCCCTTCCCGTAGGTTCTTCAATCATCTTCTTTGAAAGTTTAACTCCGTGCGTCTGACGTCAGACGCACGGAGTTAAACTTTCTAAGAAGATGATTGAGGAACCCACCCGAAGGTAGTGCACAACAGCGGCGGGAGGGGGGGGTGCGGTTTTCAGCGTTCCGGGGGGGGGGCGGATCGACAGGTTCGCGGGAGGGGGTGGGTTTCGAGGGGGCCATAGCGCGGGGGGGGGGGGGGGGTGACAGATGATTCCGAGGCAGTAGGAGGAGTACCTTGCCTTGGAATCAGCTGTGGTGACGTCAGTGACGTCCGTGCGTGTCTGCCTCGCAGACCACTTGCAGCCAGGGAGCCACGGTCCCAAGCATAGAACGTTGGAGGTGAGAATTATTATATAGGATATGCCTGACAACATACCTAGGAGCAGCAAGCTATTAAATATAGCATCATGCAAAATATAAATACCCATCAATATTAAAAAAAACCCAACTATGATCTGACCCTGCCCACATAGAAAGATGAACACACTTATACATGTAAAAAGTAGGCCCACCAAAAGATTGCACCAGCTTTTCTAAGAGCAGTATATAAGCAGTTCTGGGGGAGTAGTTTGTGTGGACCTGGGGTGGAGTTACTACTACTACTACTATTTAGCATTTCTATAGCGCTACAAGGCATACGCAGCGCTGCACAAACATAGAAGAAAGACAGTCCCCGCTCAAAGAGCTTACAATCTAATAGACAAAAAATAAATAAAGTAAGCAAATCAAATCAATTAATGTGAACGGGAAGGAAGAGAGGAGAGTAGGTGGAGGCGAGTGGTTACAAGTGGTTACGAGTCAAAAGCAATGTTAAAGGCTAGATTCTATATATCAAAAAACCAAGACTCCTAAACCACTCAAAATCCTGGCTGATGCAATACAGATTAATACTGTTTTTACATTTTTCTCTTAGTGTACATGTGATAAAGAGAGCCCTCAGCAAAAACCCCTTTTTTTGAAGGCGTTTCAAGGGGAGGCCATAATCTGTTGTGAAGCAACGAGGCAACGTATTTTGGTTCAGATAAGTTCACATTTTGATTTCATTTTGAATAGAACACTAAGGTGTGAGGCAATAGCACATACAGAAAATTAAGAGAGACCCGATGAAAGAAGTGCTAAACCACTGGGCAAAGAAACATATTGCCTTTAAAAAAAAGTGGTTTTTGCTGAGGGCTCTCTTTATCACATGTACACTAAGAGAAAAATGTAAAAACAGTATTAATCTGTATTGCATCAGCCAGGATTTTGAACGGTTTAGGAGTCTTGGTTTTTTGGTTTTTGAGTTCTTCATTATACCATAGACTGAGGGATTCATTTTGAGAAATACCAGTGTTAGATTCTATATATGGCACTGAAAAAGTTGATGCTCAAAAAAGTTCTATTCTATAAGCCACGCCTAAAGTTAGATGCAGTTTATAGAATAGCACTTATGCCTGGGGGATCGTGCCTAAATGAGGAGCGTATCCCCGTTTTGCCCATGACTCTCACATTTCCACACCCTTTTGTTTTACTCGTGTGTAAAATTTAGACACAGATCCCATTCACAAATTTACATGTGTAAATTACAATTAAATCTAATTAGTGACATATAATTACGTGTTAAAAGGCCAATTATTGGTGCTAATTGGCTAATTATTCAATTCAATTCCATGCACAATTTTTGGCAACTTTTATAGAATTGGGGGGTCATTTAAAAAGGTATGGGGGTAATATTTAGTCTTGGTCAGTAAGTGGCTGAATTAACCCTGAATGTTCAACGCCAGGGTAAACGTAACTCCCGGTATTGACTATCTGGGAATGTGACCTGACTCAAAAGTTAACCAGGGATGTGTATTCATCTGAAACTACATGGAAAAAAAAAAAGATTTTGTTCTCTTCTGTCATTAATAGTGTCTACTTGCTCAATGATACGAACTATTTTTCAGTGGATGAGCTATTGGAGAATAATGTGCATTACTATTTAAGCAATAGGGCACATTATTTGAACAGTAGCGCATGTTAATGATGATACTGACCAGAAACAAAATAAATAAATACATAAAAGGAACAAAACAAACAAAAAAGAATCCCAAAAACAACATAAAATGTTCTACAAGAAAGTTGAAGGTCAGATTTCAGGAGGAGTGGAGGAGTAGCCTAGTAGTTAGTGCAGTGGACTTTGATCCTGGGGAACTGAGTTCAATTCCCACTGCAGCTCCTTGTGACTCTGGCCAAGTCACTTAACCCTCCATTGTCCCTGGTACAAAATAAATACCTGAATATATGTAAACCACTTTGAATGTAGTTGCAAAAACCTTAGAAAGCCAGTATATCAAGTCCAGTTCCTCCTTCCCCTCTCTCCTCTCTTGTGAGGCAAGGGATCCATTAAAAAACAAAAATTCACTCCCTCTTTCAGTTCTGTTGGAAAGGCAACTGAAATTGAGATTTTTTTAAAACAAAAATATTACAATTCATTAGCACAACAAAGGGCGCAAAGTCTCATAGAAGTCACAGAGTGGAGGAGTAGCTAAGTGGTTAGTTTAGTGGGCTCTGATATCTAGAGATGCCAAGTTCTAATTCTACTGCTGCATCTTGGGTAAGTTACTAAAGGGCCCTTTTACAAAGCTGCAGGAGGGCTAAAGCAGTTGCACCCAGTGGTAATTTATTCATTTTATTTATTATTAGGATTTATTTACCTCCTTTTTGAAGGAATTCACTCAAGGCGGTGTACACTAAGAATAGATCAAACATGAGCAGGAGGCAATTAGAGCAGTAAAAATATTTGAACAACAATACAAAGTATGGCATGGTATACTACTTGCAATGACTACACAATATGTACTAGAACATTATAATTGGTAGTGAAGGGTAAGGCAAAGCTGTAACATATAGATGAGTAAGAAAGTAGGAAGCATTAGAAAGTAAGGTGATTGATTTGAAGAAAGTTGCACGTGAGGTCAGAGAGATGGTTAAATATTATCTCAGCTGGGGTAGGAGTGGATAAACATGTCCGAGTCAATCCTTGTATGTGTGAGTGAGACTAACAAGTTAGTTACTTCTTCCGTTAAAGGCTTGGTTGAAGAGCCAAGCTTTCACTTGCTTCCTGAAGTAGAGGTAGTCTTGTGTTAAGCGGAGCCTTCCGAGTTTGGCACTCGAAGAATCCCATGGTAGAAAATATTTTTCTATTTTCTACCACTGGGGGCATTCCCAGTGGTAATCGTCAGCACAGCCACATTGGCACAGGCTGCATGGTTACCGAGCGGGTAGCGCATAAGCTCTTACCACTAGATCAATGACTGGCGGTAAGTGCTCAGGCCGTATATAGGCACAAGCTAATTTTAATTTTTGCACAAGCCTATTTCCCGGCCCATTAAAAAATGGCCTTTTTCCCAGCCATGGTGAAAAGTGGCCCAGCGCCCACCAAAAAGACATGCCCACACTACCGCAGGGCACTTTTTACAGCAGCTTTTTAAAAGGACCTCTTAACTTTCCATTACCGCAGATACAAACTTAAATTGGGGGTTGTATAGGGGCAGGGAAATACCTTGTGTACCAGAATGTAACTCATCATGAGCTACTACTGAAAAAGTTAAAATAAAATAAAAGTGGACCAGTATCCACTTAAGTTGGCATTGCTAAATAGCACAGGTTACAGTTAATCAGGTATCTTTATGCTGTTACCTTAGACTTATTATTTGTGTAGGTCTGCTAAATGGGTTAAGAGTGTTGCATAGTGATACTATCCTGTGAACTTTTAACTATGTCCCCAGAACACTTGCCCCTCCTAACTCTAAGCAGCTAACTTTTGGACAAACATCGAGATATCCAGACAAAAGTTATTGCAATTAATGGCCCAGGAAATTCAAAGTTACAGATTTATCTTGTTAATTTCCAAAGTTAATCAGAAAATTCTTTTGAATACTGACCCCATGATTTCCTCAAAATATAACTTGCAGAGACCATGTGCATCAATAAAACCTTTTTTGCTGTGGCTTCAAACAGAGTAGTGTAAATGAATTTGGAAATGAAAAGGAATGCAGAGCCCCAATTCTGGTCTGCCCATCAGCCACTGCTCCAGCCCTGGGAGCACACCCCACAAAAAGGAAAAAAAAAAAAAAACAAAGCTACAGTGACTTTCATACATGCAGCTTCTTTGCAGGTACGAAAGCCATATACAAGCACCACTCTGAGCATGTGCAAACCAGCCATGCTTAGCGATTGGCTGTTCAGCACATGCTCCGATGACTGACTGGCTTCCCCCCTATCGAGCTGCTCGCTGCTTTTGCGAGCAGCTCATTTGCATGCGATTCACTTTAGGAATCGCTCTGTATTTCCAAATCGGTATTTTTACCCAGATGGAAATGCAGAGCGATTCTTTACGGGGACCTTTGTGCATCTGGGTCCAAGTTGACAAGTTTATGAACTGTTTTTCAAGTTACTGTTAGTAAAGCATGTTGGAGTTCAACACTGAGGCTGCTGATTAATCTTTGAGTGAGAGTGCCCAGAGAAAAACTACCCTCAGCCTACCAGATTTATTCTGGCCGTAGCCTGTGCCCAACTTGAATGATCCAGCCAATGGGAGCTGTGTGTGTGTGTGTGCAGAAATATCACTTGTATAGCCCTGGTCCTGGGTGAAGTGCTGAGCCAGAGGTGAAACCCAGTTTACAAATATAAAAGCAGGAGCTTGTTTCTCAGTGGCACACGCTCAAAGGGCACCTCTGGAGATAAGTCATAAGTTAACCCCTAGATTCTGTATAGTTCGACTTAAGTTGCGTGCATAAATCTAGTCGTATTCGTGATATGTAGATTCTAGTCCTAATTGTGGTTTCTGCTTTCACTGTGAGTCTGCTTTATGAGTTGTTGGTCATAACTACTTAATTTATTGGCTTTTTTCACATTTTATATGGAACAGGACTTAAAACAGAGTAGGAAGTGAGATCGTTTTACAAATACCATCCTGATGGCAATTTTGTCAAATGCCACCTAACTTGTAGATGAAATGATTCATAAGTTATGCCAGTTTTCAAAGAGAACGTATGCGCATACTTTCCCTTTGGAAATGACCCTGTTTCGTGCACATAAGTGGCATTGTAAAATTATCTCCTGCTGAAGGTTTCTTGTATTTGTACTGTTGTTCTTGAGGCAAAAATGTATGTTTTCTTTGACTACAAGGAATTGATGAGTTTTTTTTAATGCAAAGGAAGAGTTGAAGGTTCACGTTCAAACTCCTGGAGTTTAGAGTTCACTGTATAGACAGGCTGAGAAGACTGATCTGAGTTTAAGTCCTACAATTGGGTGAAATTCATGTTGGTCTCCCCCCCTCCCCCCCCCCCCCCCCCCCCCCCCACCACCATTTTCTTGGATCTATTTCCTTAACTGAGGTTGAAGGTTTTTTTGGGGGGGGGGGTTTCTGTTTCACAGAAATATTTCCTTTATGATATTGTTATGTTTTCCTTTTCACTATGAGATCAATGGTGACTGTATTATTTGTAAGATATAGTAAATAATTACAAAATTAAAAATTAAAATGATCTCCTGTTGCCTAGTGGTATCAGTGAATGAAAGTATCACCCAACTATGTATTTTTTTTCCACCCTAAAAGACACTTTAAATACCAATAACTTAGACAAGGGTAGTGCCTTTGCATTTAGCACAGCAGAACTAATAATACTGACAAAAATTAATCATGAACAGAATTTGGGTAATGGAGGATTTGATGGCGTAGGAAATGATTTGCAGTTCAAAATATCTACTCCAATTTTGAAGCTGACTTCTGCAAGGAGGCAATTTCATGCCAATTATCTGATGAGCTACTCAAAGGTATAAATAATGAGTGCTGCTTGGTCTAGTGTTCCAGTTGTAACACAGAGTTACATTAATTCAAATCATTAAGGTTTAATTTATCTGAACTCTTCTTGCCCCCTGGAGGACAAATAGTATAAAACTCCTGAACAGTGACTACATTAAAGCATTTTTTTTTCTTTTGGGCGGAGGAAGCGGGGAGGAATGCTCGCATAGCCTGAATGAATAGATGTGGAGCATCAAAAGTCTCTGTCAATATTCATCCTCATTCTATCCATAAACTTGCTTATAAACATCTAGGGGTCCTTTTACTAAGGTGCACCGAAAAATGGCCTGAGCTGGTGTAGACGCGTGTATTGGACGCGCGCAGGTCCATTTTTCAGCATGCCTGCAAAAAAGGCCTTTTTTTTGGGGGGGGGGGCCGAAAATGGACGTGCGGCAAAATAAAAATTGGCGCACGTCCATTTTGGGCCTGAGACCTTCCCACCACCCATTGACCTAGCGGTAAAGTCTCACATTCACCCCAAAATATATGTGCTTTGAATTTGGGAACCCACAGATCTGGATATTAGGGGCGTACATTCATTAGCACATCAGGGGCGTAGCCAGATGGTCAAATTTGGGTGGGCCTGAGCCCAAGGTGGGTGGGCATGGAATTCACATCCCCCCCCCCAATCCCCCTCTACTTTGCTCCTCTCTCCAGCCTTCCCTGTCCACAGACCCCAAATATTAAACCCTGCTTCCTGAAGATTTCTTCCTCCTCCTCGAGCAGCCAGCACTCTTCCAAACGGCAGCCGGCAGCACTTGCCTCAAACTGATGCTGCTACCGGCTTGTCATGCATGCTCAGTGCTTATGCATGTGTGAAAACTGAGCATGTGCAGAAGGGCCGGTCTCCAGGCAAGTGCTGCTGGCTGACATTTGGAAGAGCGCTGGTGCCCAAGGAGAGAAAATCTTCAGCTGGCAAGGTTTGGGGATCCCCACCAGCCACAGCAAGAGTGTCACAATTTTGGGTGGGCCTGAGTCCAAAGTGGGTGGGCCCTTGCCCACCCAGGCCCACCTGTGGCTACGCCACTGTAGCACATAGCTGGGGGTCCTTTTATTAAGCTGTTCGATTACTGCCAGGAGCGCCTACTCCCCGCCCCCCATGATAGAAAATAAAAATTATTTTCTAGAGTGGGAAACAGCATGTGACAAACCCAGAACTACCTGGGTATGCCCGGCAGAGGTGCTGTTTTGCCGCATGCTAACCGTGCGCTAACCCTACTGCACCTTTGTAAAATGGCCCCTTGGTTTCTTGGGTACCTACACAATTTAAGAGGCATGGAGCAGTTGCCTAATGGTTAGGGTACTGGGCTGAAAACCAGAGGAACACAGTTCAAATCCCACTGCAGCTCCTTGTGATCTTGGGCAAGTCACTTACTCCTGGATTCTATACAGCTTGCCTAGAGATCCCCACCGAAATCCAAGCATATTTTATAACAACTTGCATAACTTAATTGGCTTAACAAGATAATTAGCATTGAAAACAGCACTTAACTATTATTATTATTATTTGTTACATTTGTACCCTGCGCTTTCCCACTCAAGGCAGGTTCAATGCGGCTTACATAGTAATAGGAGTTACAAGGTATTGCAGAGTACAAGCTGTGGTATAACAGAATAGTGATGGAGATATGCAGATAGGTGGGATGGGCAAGTAAGAAGGGGGTAGGAGAGGCAGGAGGGGGAAGGTTGAAATGAGCAAGGGATAAGGGGGTGGGAGTGGCCGGAGGAGGGAATAGTTTGAGGGATAGCATAGGGGAGTTGATGGAAGATGTGGTCTAAGTCATAGTCGTTGTCAAGTGATTAGGTGTTGGATAAAGGGTTCATAGGATTAGGGTAGATCATTGGGGTATGCTTGCTTGAATTGAATAATGAACACGAATTGACAATAATTAGAATTTACACACACAACTCACTAAGTGTATTCTGTAACGCAGTGCGCCTAACTTCTAATGTGTGCAGGCAAAAAGGTGCATGTTATGGGCAGTCTGAAATTTATACACATAGTTATAGAATACTAGCATAAAAGGCCCATTTCGGTAGGCAATGAAATGGGCGCTAGCAAGGTAATCCCCCCTGCAGCGTCCTTCCTGTCTCCCCTGCCCCCCTGCAGCCACCCATCTGGTCTCAGGACCCCCTCCCCACCAACCCTCCTCTGCCCCTGCAGCCATGCATGTGCAGCGGCCTTCCTCTCTCCCCTGCTCCCCCTGCAGCCACCCATGTCCAGTGACTCTCCTCTCCCCCTGCCCCCCCTGTAGCCACCCATGTCCAGCAACCCTCCTCTCCCCCTGCAGCCACCCACGTCCAACGAACCTCCTCTCCTTTCCCCTTGCCCCCTGTAGCCACCCATGTCCAGCGACCCACCTTTCTCCCCTGCCCCCCTGCAGCCACCCATGTCCAGCGACCCTCCTCTCCCCCTGCCCCCCCTGCAGCATCCCTTCTGTCTCCCCTGCCCTCCCCTGCAGCCACCCATCTGGTCTCAGGACCCCCTCCCCACCTCCCTCTTCCCTGCCCCCCCTGCAGCCATCCATGTCCAGCGACCCTCCTCTCCCCCTGCAGCCACCCATGTCCAGCGACCCTCTTCTTCCCTGCCCCCCTGTAGCCACCCATGTCCAACGACCCTCCTCTCCTTTCCCCTTGCCCCCCTGTAGCCACCCATGTCCAGCGACCCACCTCTCTCCCCTGCTCCCCCTGCAGCCACCCATGTCCAGCGACCCTCCTCTCCCCCTGCCCCCCTGCAGCATCCCTTCTGTCTCCCCTACAGCCACCCATCTGGTCTCAGGACCCCCTACCCACCTCCCCTCTTCCCTGTCCCCCCTACAGCCATCTATGTCCAGCGACCCTCCTCTCCCCCTGCAGCCACCCATGTCCAGCGACCCTCCCCTCCCCCTGCCCCCCTCCAGCCACCCATGTCTAGCGAGCCTCCCCTCCCCCCTCGGCGCATCACCCAAACCCCTACCCCCCCCAGCACATCACCCAAGCCCCCACCCCCCCCCCCCCGGGCACATCAACCCCCTCGCCACCCGCAGCCACCAATACTAACGCTGTCCGGCCGCTGCTGCGTCTCCTGTTGAGCAGCAGCGGCCGGTACAAAAAGAAAAAAGCCAAAAAAAGATTTTAAACCTGAAACATGGCTCCGTAGACAGCCATCTGACATTGGCTGTCATCTCTGCAGCCGCTCCTTCTCTCCCCTCTGACATTGCTGCGCTCTTCCGGGGTCTTCCTGCAGGGGCAGTGACGTGGAGGGGAGAGGAGAAGCGGCTGCAGTGATGACAGCCAATGCCAGATGGCTGTCTATGGAGCTGCGTTTCGGGTTAAAAATCTTTTAATGGCTTTTTTCTTTTTGTACCGGCTGCTGCTGCTCCACAGGAGAAGCAGCAGCGGCCGGACAGCGTTAGTATTGGTGGCTGCGGGTGGCGAGGGAGTTGATGTGCCCGAGAGGGGGGGGGGGGGGGAGGGGCTTTGGTGATGGGCTGGGGGGAGGGTCTTGGGTGATGCATCGAGGGGGGGTAGGGGCTTGGGTGCTGCGCCGGGGTGGAGGGGCTTGGGTGTTGCGCCGAATGGGGGGGCACTGGGAGCTGATTGGTGTTGCACCGAGGGGGGGCACTGACAGCTGTTTCCCAGGCGGAGTGTGTTTCCCTACTCCTCCCCTTGCCTTGGAATCAGCTGTCAGTGACATCACTGACGTCAGTGCATTCTAAACTGCCTAGCAGACCACCTCCGAGGGAGCCACGGTCCCAGGCACATTAGAACGTTGGAGGTGAGAATTATTATATAGGATGGCTCAATGCACCTAAATCTACGTGCCAGGATTTACGCCATGTTTTCTTTGGTGCAAATGAATGTGCATAGTTTTAGGTGCTGGGATATCAACCAAGTGTATTCTATTTACCATGCCTAGTTCTAGGCGCTGCTTACAGAATGTGTTTAGATGGAAATGTTCTCCCGTGGATTTTTTAGGTGCCATGTATAGAATCTCTCCCTTACGAATGAAGTTATCAACATGGGTTACTGTTAATGCAGATTGTTTTACTACAAGTCATGTTATTTTAGCACAGGGTCTCATTGCATAAAATGAGACCCTGTATTAATATAGCATGACTAGTGGTAAAATAACCCATCTTATTACTGGTAACCCAGTCAGGTTTTCAAGATTTCCTCAACGAATATGCATGAGATCTATTTGCTTAGAATGGAAGCAGTGCATGCAAATCAATCTCATGCTTATTCATTGTGTAAATCTTTGAAAACCCACATGGGTGCTCACCCTCAAGGACTGTAGATGCCCACCCCTGCTCTACTGCCTCAGGTAAAGCCTAGATTGTGAGTCCACTAGGGGCAGAAAAATACCTACTGCAACCAAATGTATACAACTTTAATAGCTGCCAGACTTGTAGGCAGTATATAAGAAATTAAAATACCAAAAATCTCACGTACAAGCATATACCTATAAAATCACACAGGTACAATTGATTTGCATGCATAGGAAAGTTGTAGCATGCACAAATTAAAATCAAATGTGTGAAATAATAAAAAAAAAAAACCTTGTAATGAATTGTGAAAAATTCAGAAAATCTGAAAATGAACCCTACTATATTTATCCCTGTGCAAAGCTACAGCCAGGAGGTATATAAGAAACCAATCAACAATTCTTACTTGCACATCCGCTCATAAGCACATAAGATATGTGATAACATTTATTCCCAATCTTGATGCTCACACCTTAAAAGTAGGCATTGTGGCTGCTGGTTTTTTGCTAGTATTTTAGGTGTCTCTGATGAGCATTTTTGAAAGAAGGTCCAAGTCAGAACTGGGATGTCCTGCTTATAACATCCAAAAAAAAGTTTATCTGACAGCCATTTTCAAACAGGAAAAACATGAGATTTTCTGCTCAAAAATATGTGACAAGGATGTTTTAGTGCTGAAAGCATCCAAAAAGATCAGCCATTTTCCATAATGAAACATCCAAAATATGAATGCCAAAAAAGCAGGCACAGAAACATCTGACTGGTATCATTTGTACAAATATTGGCCACACAGGTGTTCCTTCAGAGTACAGGGGCAGCCTAGTGGTCGGTGCATTGGACTTTTAACAACGGGACCCAGGCACAAATCCCACCTTATTTCGTTTATATGCTATCATGAGCTCTCCAGGAACAGATCAAAACCTACTGTACCTACAGGTAAATTACTACAATAGTCATTGCACTTGCAGGTGTCTTATAAATTCAAGTACAGTAGATGCTCCAGGAGGGCTCACATACTTGTACAGAAATAAGAGTTACAGTGGGAGTTATATCCAGGTCCTGATGTTTAAAGTTCACTACACTGACCACTAGGCAACTCCTTACACTTGCTGCTCTACTAGGAATGGCCATAATACCTGAAGCTGTCATGGAGCCTGGTATCCACTGTCACTTTCTCTTTTTTTTGGGGGGGGGGGGGGGGGAGGGCATCAGTAATAACTAGGAGATTAAGGAGAGGTCATGTCTTCATCCCTCCAGTGATCAGCTGCTCAATCAGAGTTAACGTATTGTACCCTGGACATGATTGAAACAGGTCTAGATAAAAATGTCCTTGGACATTTTGTTCCCAATCCATTATCGCTGAAAGACATCCTAATTTTGAACCTTCCTTAGTTCTGCCCCCAAAACACCTTCAACAGATCCCCTTGCTATTTGGACATAATACAGTGTAAAACATCTAAATTCTACCTTTTGAAAATTGCGATTTGGACATTTTTGGTAGATGGACTTTTTTTTGGCCATTTTGAGACATCCATGTGCTTTGGCAATGATCACCTTTGTGTCTTTATAAAACAGTTCCATAATAGGCCCCCTCCTGCTCCTAGATGCCCTGCTGTAAAATTAACTCTTAAATGTCAAGTGGATTTAGAAAAACTGCAGCAGGATGAGGAAAACAATGTCCCATTTTTTTTTTTAACTTTTATGAAATACAGTACGATATCGATTATCTGGACTATCCTCAGCAGGGGGTGTGGACCAGATAATCATAAATCTGGTTGATTGGACAAATCTGCATGGACATCCAGTCGTGGAAGAAAAACTTTTTACTTCATGAAGAAAAAGCATTTTTCCCACAGTAAAACAAAACAAATTCGCTGAATACGGGGCCTCCCTGTTTTCACATTTCTTGTAACTCCCCCCTTCCAGATCAAGTTTCTCCCTCTCCTGCCCCCCCCCCCCCCCCAAGGCTAGGCCCAGCAATCCGGCATCTCTTATTTTCCCTTCCTCTGGTGACCTTCCAAACCTGCTTTAACAGTCGCCAAGCACTGAACACTGTTCTCTCTCTAGTCTGTTGCCTCCCTCTGTAGCATCCCTCCTCCTTTGATGGAACTTCCTATTTCCTGCAGGGAGGACACTACGCTACAGAGGGAGGCAGCGAGTTAGAGAGAAGCAGCATGTGTAGCACAGCTGACGGTAAAAGCAGGCTTGGAGCGAGAGGGAGAATGTGTCATGTGCACGCTCCCTTCAGGAGCTTAGCCTAGAATGGGTGGCAGAGCTGGTGGTTGGGAGGCGGGGCTAGTGCTGGGCAGACTTATACGGTCTGTGCCAGAGCCGGTGGTGGGAGGCAGGGATAGTGCTGGGCAGACTTATAGGGTCTGTGCCAGAGCTGGTGGTTGGGAGGCGGGGATAGGGCTGGCCAGACTTATACGGTCTGTGCACTGAAGAGGACAGTACAAATAAAAATTTATCTTCTTGGGCAGACTGGATGGACCGTGCAGGTCTTTTTCTGCCGTCGTTTACTATGTTTACTATAATAGGGTCCATTTACTAAGCTGCAGTACAAAATGGCCTACGTGCACAAGTCATTCCTGCGTGCTAAGGCCATTTTTACTGCAGTCATAAAAATACCTTTTTCCTATTATTTTCATTTATGTCCAAGAACTTAAGGGTCCTTTTACTAAGGTGCACTGAAAAATGGCCTACGTTAGCGTAGAAGTGTGTTTTGGGCACGCGCAGAATCGTTTCTCAGCGCACCTGCAAAAGATGTCTTTTTAAAATTTTTGCCGAAAATGGACATGCAGCAAAATGAAAATTGCCACGCGTCCATTTTGGGTCTGAGACCTTACCACCAGCCATTGACCTAGCCATTATCACCTGGATGCTGCATACTTGCTGTTGTAACTAGACGACTCCCCCTAAATAAATGCTTTCCACTGTGTAATAGGGCTAATGATAGTGATGGCTAAGTGGGAGTCCTTGCTCACCCTTTTTCCATGGGGTGTTTTTATTGTTAAAATTACAGCTCCAGCTGCAGAGAATCTATACTTAGCGAGAGTGCTTGGTTACTCACATGTTTAAGAGGCTGCCAAGCAGAGTCATTGCACTGTGAAGAAAACAGCCAGTCAGTGTTGATGAGTGCCTTGGGCTTGTCTAACAAGAGGATAAATGAGGAATTTGCTGTTTTCGCTGCAGCTCTTAGTTGATAGGTGCAAGAGCATCTTGCATCCAAGATACAGAAACATTTTATTCACATCACTAGTTTGCAATCCACTCACTCTCTTTCTGTTCCCAATAGACTAGCTTTATGATTGAGAGAAATAATTCCAAAACTATAGCTCTGTCATCACAACTTTTCTTTTCTATTTTTAAAATTTTTTATGATGCATTTACATAAAATCAATCAAAGAACATTTTGCTACAGAAAAACAGCTTAATAAGAAAAAAAACAAGGGATCCTTTGACTAAGCTGCAGAGGTTCAGCTCAGATGTCCTGCAGTAATTTGGGCATTGGTGTGCACTTCCCACACACTAAAAAAATAGATTTTAAGTTTTAGCGCTGGGGCAGGTCATGGGGTGGAGAGCAGGCGTGTTCTGTGCTAATCAGTTTGCGCAGCTACATTGCCATGCACTAGCCGATTAGCGCATGAGCCCTTAGGGGCTTACAATGCACCAATCCGGAACTACCATTGTGTGACTGCAGGAGCCCAGTGGTAATTCCCACCCCTAGTGCACGCCATTTCTGGTGCTACAGTCATTTTTTAAATTTTTGTAGCACTGGAACTTAACCATCAGTAATTGGGCAGCGCTGTGCACTGTACGGTTACTGCCAGGCAGGGGCATAGCCAGACTTCGGCAGGAGGGGGGTCCACAGCCCGAGGTGAGGGGGCACATTTTAGCCCTCCCCCCCAGCGCCGACGACCCCCCCCTGCCATGTTTGACCCCCGCCGCCACCACCACTAACTTTGACCCCCCCTGCCGATGACCCTCTCGACCCCCCTCCCGCCGCCAACCCTCCCCTGCCGCCACCATCGGCTACCTTTGCTGGTGGGGGACGTTGTACGTGCAGGACATCAGACTCACAGAAACAGAACGAAGCCTTGCGCCGGAAGGAGAGGACCTTGGCTGGCAGGGGTTGGGGTCCCCCGCCAGCAAAGGTAGCCGATGGCGGCAGCGGGGGAGGGTTGGCGGCGGGAGGGGGGTCGAGAGGGTCATCGGCAGAGGGATACAGGGCCAAATCTACAGGGGCCTAGGCCCCCGTGGCCCCACGTAGCTATGCCACTGCTGCCAGGTTAGTGTGGGAGCCCTTAACGCCATATCAATGAGTGGCGTTAAGGGCTCCCCACCGACATGGCCAGCCTTTTACCTGCTGCAGTAGAAGGGGGCCTCAGCATGCATCAAAATCACACGCTGACACTAGGAGAGAGTCCCAGAACCCAGATGTTATTTTCTGATTAGTAGGGAGTAGATCACACTCTTTTCCCGCAATTGCTCAAAAAATGTTAAAAGTGCTTTATACTACTGAATAAGAAAAGATGTGACTAAGTCCCAGTCATGCTTATAAAATCCTCCAAGGGGAAGGGATTTGGATTTCACACATACCTTTTCAGTAATAGTTTCTTTGGGAGTGGGATGATGAAGGCAGGAAAAAAATAGAAGCAGGAAGCATGTAAGGAAGTGTTGTAGTGTGCATGGGTCTATAATTTTATAGCATAGTAACGTGGTAACATAGTAGATGACGGCAGAAAAAGACCTGCACGGTCCATCCAGTCTGCCCAGCAAGATAAACTCATATGTGCTACTTTTTGTGTATACCTTACCTTGATTTGTATCTGCCATTTTCAGGGCACAGACCATAGAAGTCTTGCCCAGCACTAGCCCCACCTCCCAAACACCAGCCCCGCCTCCCCCCACCGGCTCTGCCACCCAATCTCGGCTAAGCTTCTGAGGATCCATTCCTTCCAAACAGGATTCCGTTATGTTTATCCCACGCATTTTTGAATTCTGTTACCGTTTTCATCTCCACCACCTCCCGCGGGAGGGCATTCCACTCTCTCCGTGAAAAAATACTTCCTGACATTTTTCTTGAGTCTGCCCCCCTTCAATCTCATTTCATGTCCTCTAGTT
Source organism: Microcaecilia unicolor (assembly GCF_901765095.1). Lineage (NCBI taxonomy): Eukaryota > Metazoa > Chordata > Amphibia > Gymnophiona > Siphonopidae > Microcaecilia > Microcaecilia unicolor. Next base: position 183,389,187 of record NC_044040.1, on the reverse strand, counting down.
CTACCGCCTTCCCCTCTCCAGAAAAGGTTTGTTTGCGGATTAATACCTTTCAAATATTTGAACGTCTGTATCATATCACCCCTGTTTCTCCTTTCCTCCAGGGTATATATGTTCAGGTCAGCAAGTCTCTCCTCATACGTCTTGTAATGCAAATCCCATACCATTCTCGTAGCTTTTCTTTGCACCGCTTCAATTCTTTTTACATCCCTAGCAAGATACGACCTCCAAAACTGAACATGCAGTATAGGCTGCATGTATATGTGCATAAAGGGGTAGATTCAAGGACGGACACCAAAAGTTAGGTGCAAACATATTGAGCACTAAGCAAGTATTCTATAATGGCCAATTGGGGCACTGAAGACATTATTGAATTTTATTTATTTGTTACATTTGTATCCCACATTTTCCCACCTATTTGTAGGCTCAATGTGGCTTACATATTACCGTTAATGGCGATAGCCGAATCCGGTATGAACAAATACATGGTGTGAATAATACAAAGTGATATTATGGTGGAATGAAGTACATGTATGGTAGGTTGGATTGGGGGGTCTTAGAGAGGGAGAGGGGAGGAAGAGTCAGGTAATGTTCATTAAGGTCTTTGGTTTCATTGTGACCTAGGTGTCCAGGTATTTTATGCTGAGACGGTAGGGTATGCTCTTCTGAACAGGTCTGTCTTTAGTGCTTTCTGGAAGTCTAGATGGTCGAGCATAGTTTTTACTGCTTTTGGCAGTGCGTTCTATAGTTGTACACTTAAATAGGAAAAGCTGGTTGCATAGTTGGATTTGTATTTGAGTCCTTTGTTGCTTGGGTAGTGGAGGTTTAGGTATGATCGTGTAGATTTTGTGGTGTTTCTGGCTGGCAGGTCGATGAGATCTGTCACATATCCCGGTGCCTCGCCGTAAATTATCTTATGAACAGTCATGCAGATTTTGAAAGTGATGTGTTCTTTGATTGGTAGCCAATGCAGTTTTTCTCGTAGTGGTTTGGCGCTGTCAAAACGCGTTTTTCCAAATATTAGTCTGGCTGCTGTGTTTTGGGTGGTTTGAAGTTTCTTTATGATTTGATTTTTGCATCCCGCATAGATTCCATTACAGTAGTCAGCGTGACTTAGTACCATTGACTGTATCAGGTTGTGGAATATTTCCCTTGGAAAGAATGGCTTCACGCATAAGTCGGTATTGGAACATCAAATGTTACGCATGAGCATTTACACTATGTCAAAGACTGGTGTAAATACTGTCAGTTGCATACATAACTTGCAGTATTTTATAAACAACCCTGAATTCTATATATGGCATCCAAGGGCATGTAAATTAATTGATTAATGAGCTCTTAACCATCAATAATTGGATGCCAACCAACGAATTATTGGTGTTAATTGGCACTCATTAAAATTTGTGTGCGCAGCTGGCTGTGCTATTCTATAAGGCAGGGTACCTAACTCCCATAGCGCATATCCCAAAAGAGGGTGTGGCTATAGGAGGCGCATGGGCCTGTCAGGGGCATTCTGACAAGTTATGCACATAGGGGCCCTTTACAAAGGTGGGCCAAAAAGTGGTAGTGTGGGCGCGTGTATTGGACGTGCAATGGACCATTTCTCCATCATGTATGGAAAAAAGGGTTTGTTTGGTTTTTTTTTTTTGGGGGGGGGGGGAGTGCGTGAGAAATGGATGTGCAGCAAAATTAAAACCAGTGTGCGTCTAATTACGGCCTGGGCCTTGATGCCACCCATTGACATAGGGCTCACACGTTACCCCCATGGTAACCGTCCAGCATGCATCAACTGCTGATTGCCACCGAGAACCCCCTCCCCCCCCCCAATGGTAGAAAACAGAAAATTATTTCTCTACCGTGGGTTTTCAGCATGCGCCAAATTCAGAATTACAACCAGGCTGATGTGGTCTCGTATGCTTTTAATTTTTCACCTTCCTATAAATCAAAGGATCACCTATAAACTTGTAATTTTACGCTCTTCTCATCCTGACATCACCCTTTCACCTTCTGATCAGAAATTATTTAATATGATGTTAGCAGTTGCTACTCACCTTATAATTTGCAAATGGAAAAACAATTCTAAACTTTGCTTTAATGAATGGTGGAGTTATTTATGTGTCAATAGAAAATATGAAAATCTCCTAGCTTATAAACAGCATAACACTCACTTGGTTTCAAAAATTTGGGCCCGATTGGACTTCTTTTGCCTTAACTCACAGATATAAGTAGTACCCTGTCCAATGCTCTGTGCAATTACTTGTTATTATGTGTATATTATAATAAATTTTGTCTTACTTATCTCCAGAAGCCATTGTTAACTGATTATACTTTTTCTTGATCTTATGTTTGTATAACATGAAAACTTTTCAATAAAATATGTATATATATAAAAAAAAAAGAATTACCACCAGGCACACATGCCAGTCAGGTGGTAATGCTGATCTGATGCATGCTGCATGTGCATAGGCCCTTACATGCCTTTGCAAAAGGGTCCCTCAGTAACAGAATACAGGGTAAGCACGCCTAACATGGGCACCAGCATTTATGCCAGGTTTCAACAGGTGTAAGCCTGGTGCACAAAGTTAGGTGTAGAATTAGCGCTACACACTATTCTGTAAAGGGTGCGTGTCCTTTATAGAATGCCACTTAGCACCAATTTTTTCAGTGCCCATAACCATGTTGTGCGTTATTTATAGAATTCTCCTCATAGCGTATAAGTACTTGACACACTCCTGACCCACCCATGCCAACACCTCCTTTGCAGGTAAATGCTAAAGATTTAGGCACAACTGCAAATTGGTGCCAATTCACACCACTTAAGGATCACTATTGAAAGTTAAAGCCAATTACCCTGGGATTCTATATAGCGTAGCTTACGTGATGCTTGCAAATCCAGTCGTATTCTGGATTTGTGCACGCAACTTAATCAGTTAACAAGACAATCAGCACCGATAATTGTCACTTAACAAGCAATAATTGACACTAATTGGCATTAATTAGAATTTACACACAGAACTGTCTAAGCGTTCTGTAATGTGATGCATGTAAATTCTAAGTTGCATAGCTGAAAAGGGGGTGTGGCCAGGGGCCTGGAATGGGTGGGTCGTGGGCATTTCTAAAATTTATGTGCACAGTTGTAGAATACACCTAGTCTGTGCCACGGGCATAGCCAGACTTCGGCGGGAGGGGGGTCCAGAGCCCAAGGTGAGGGGGCACATTTTAGCCCCCCTGGCGAAGCTGCCTCCCCACCATTGCCGCCCCCTGCCACCGCCACCACCACCAACTTTGACCCCCCCCCCCGCTGACGACCCTCTCGACCCCCCTGCCGCCGTCGCTGTTAGCTACCTTTGCTGGCGGGGGACCCCCAACCCCCGCCAGCCAAGGACCTCTTCTTCCGGTGCAAGGCTTCGTCCTGCAGGACGTCAGACTCACCGAAACAGAACGAAGTCTTGCGCCGGAAGAAGAGGACCTCGGCTGGCGAGTCGCCAGCAAAGGTAGCCGACGGTGGCGGCGGGGGAGGGTTGGTGGCAGGAGGGGGGATCGAGAGGGTCATCGGCAGAGGGGTCCAGGGCCAAATCTACGGGGGCCCAGGCCCCCGTGGCCCCACATAGCTATGCCACTGGTCTGTGCATAATTTAGACATCGGCAATTTACACCAACTTTTACTTGGCATAACTGCCCGTGACTAAATTTAGTGTGCAGATGGGCGCTTGGCGTATTCTATAAACTGTGTGGAAATGTACATTTATTCTATAAAGTACACCTAAATGTAGGCGTATTTCATTTCAGAGCCATTTTTTTGGAGTCGTATATAGAATCTAGTTCTTAGTGCCCACTTGAACAATTAATTTACGTGCTATTCTATAACTTGTAGCACCTTTGCACAATAGTCACAAAATTGTGTATCCGAGTTTGTAAGTTAAAGTGTGTAAAACAAAAGGCTGCATTTATGTGCATTTGAAATGACACAAACATTGTTGACATTATAATTAACAGAAAGCTGTGAACATAGGTTCTGTGCTGTGTCAATATATTCATAGGTGACAAACGATAAATTTGTTTCGCTACCAACTTTACAGAAGACATAAATAAAACAGAAAGAACAAAAACCTGCTTTCCTTTTGCATTAATTTGCACTTTAACAACAGCAACCTATTGCTCAAACGAGAACCTTGTTCATAATTTGAGAGCCAACAGAATGAGTCTCCTGAGACTGCTGATACTGGGTAGCTTTAGATAACAAATTTTGAGGGTAATTTATATATCAGGATGCCTATGTGAGAAGTCCATAAAGGTGTCTATTTTAATCTTAGTTTATAACCGCAACAAAAGGAACCGATCTGCCTTTATATAAACAGCCTCTCTGAGGTGAGTTGAACAAACTCAGCAGCAGGTGTGAACTGCAGCTGGTTTCAATTGACTTGACTGCACTGGTGTTTATTTAACCCTGCCGTACCAGAGCACCACTACAGCAAGTTTAAGTAAATACAGCTGCAGATGAGTTAATTTAATCCAGCTGCAGTTCAAGCATGCTGCTTGGTTCACTGAAGTCAGCTGAACCTATAGCCATTTGTTCAATTTCCATATGAAAATGGAAAGAAGGAGCCAGGGCTGGCATTGGGGGAGGGGGCCCCAGACCTACCGCCTACTGGCAGACTTTGGGTGCCCCTTCAAAATTTCTACCCTGGGCCCCAGCGTATCTAACACTAGCCCTGGTGAGAGCTGGTAGAGATTATTGTGTAAAAGGTTAAAATGGGGTTGGGTTAGTTGGAAGGGGCAGCGGAGTGGGATGGATGATGGACTAAATGGGTGGTGGGCTTAGAGGGGGGGGGGGTTCATTAGTGGATCAGGGGATCGGTGGGCAGAGCGTCTGTGGAAGTCCGCTAGTGGTTGGAGAACTAGTAGTAGTGGATTAGTGGTTAGGAGGGCTTAGTGGATAGGAGGAGAAACATGCATTATGGGTGCAGGAGTTAATGGGTGGGGGGTTCAGTGGGTGGTGTGGATGTGGAAGTGGGTGAGGGTCTTGTAGCTGAGCCTCTCTGATTAGCAGATCTCAGATAAGGGTCTCTATAGATCAGGGGTCCCAAGTTAGACTGTCTGACCCAGAGGTCTCAGGGCAGAAGGTCTCTTGCCCAGAGAACTCAGGAATGTTAAGGCATAGAGTCTCAGTCCTAAGGGACTTAAGGCACAGGGTCTCTGGCCTAGAGATCTTGGGGCTAAAGAGTGTCTGGCTTAGGGGTCAGAGGTTGAAGATTCTTGGGACTGGGGTCCTGGGTCCATAATCATGGATCACAGAGGTCTGATGTTGAACACCACCTCTAATTCTTGAATGTAATATAGTTTCCTCTACTGTCTTCTGTTGATGCAAAGTTAGAGCAGAATATCTAGGAGCTGCTTAAGGTGAAAGAGAAGGCATGCTTCTTAACTTCTGGGTCCTTAAGAAGTAAAAAAAAGGGGGAAGGAAGATTTATTTCAAGGCCCTACATTCAATGAATTCTTTACAAGGTAGCTACCATTTGTACTCTCCTCACACAGTCTTATCTTACCCCCAATGAGGTAAGGTCCAGTCTAAGTTTTTGCTGCTTATAAAAAAGTAAACATTGTGGTATTCAAGGTTACTTTTCCAGGGATAAATGCTTCCATATTGTCAGCAGCTTTATCCGGATAACACCACTGAAAATCTCTGCAGACCACCCTGGCGCTATCAGGACACCACCAAGGTGGTCTGAGGGTGGAACCAGGAGTCACCTCAAGACCGGCAACATTTAGCACATGGATCCAGCTAACTTAGGCCAGCAAAAATGTTGTTCTTGTTCATCTGGGTAATTGCACGGAATATTGCCATTATGTGGATAATTTCTGCTCTACTAGGAAGGGATTTTGTATTCAGCTTATGCTTTTTCCGGTGGTAGCTCAAGGCAAGTTACATTCAGGTACAGTAAGTATTTTTCTCTCCCTGGAGTAAGTATTTTTCTGTCCCTGGAGGGCTTAGAATCTAAGGGCCCCTTTTACCAAGCTGCTGCAAAAGGGGGCTTGTGCTGGCATCGGCGTGTGTTTTTGATGCTCACCAAGGCCACCTTTTACTGCAGTGGGTAAAGGGTAGATCTTATTTTTTCTGCAGGAAATGTCCATGTGGCAAGTGAAAAAAGAAAAATGCAAAGAGTGGGAGAGCGACCAAGGATGCCAGAAACTGGAGGATGTTCGTTACTGAAGAATTTTATTAAAAGTTTTGAAGACTCGACACAACGTCGTGTTTCGGCCGTCAGGCCTGCATCAGGAGTCTATAAAAACATACATTTATATATAATAAAAAGACAAAAAAACCAAATATAATACACACAAATAGTTTAAAACAATAAATTAATCAACTTGTAAACACTAAAAATATATGTAAGGCAATTCTATAAAATGGTCTAAACATAATAGTAAAACACGCATATAATAAACTTATGACAAAAAATATATAAAAAATGTATGGATATATAAAATGGTGATACATAATATAGTTTGCTAGAGAAAGCAAAAGCTCGTGCATATTTTGTATGGATAAAAATTATAAACAAACAATTGTGTCTACACATGTAAATTTAAACAATAAAAGCAGAAAAATATAAAATGCACATGCATATAAGCAGTAGACAATAACCATTTGACAATACAAATTGTAAAAGGACAGAAGAAAGAAATCAAAAATCATGATAATGTAGGTAAATAATCTGGTGCTATAGTATATATACGCATTATATATACAACGCATATACACAATGATGTGATACATGTTGACGTATATAACCTGATATAGAAATATCAGAGGTGTGGTGAAGGCGGAACTGGGGCGTGGTTATCAGCCGAGGAGAGATGGGCGTCTTTAGCTGATAATCGAAAAAAAAGGCGTTTTTACCGTGATTTTGGGTCACTTTTTGTGGACCCTTTTTTTTCATGAGCAAGTCCCAAAAAAGTGCCCCAACTGACCAGATGACCACTGGAGGGAATTGGGGATGACCTCCCCGAACTCCCCCAGTGGTCACTAACCCCATCCCACCAAAAAAAACCCACTTTAAAAACTTTTTTTCCAGCCTCTATGCCAGCCTCAAATGCCGTACCCACCTCCATGACAGCAGAATGTGTTCTATCCTGTGACAGCCTTTCCCTGGTTCTGATGTGGCTCTCGGGTGAGTGTGACACCTTTTCTGTTATGCGCACTGCAGAGTCACATCAGCAATGCATTGTGGTGGGTGTAGGGTATTGGGCTCCGTGATTCCACTAGCTTGTGGCAAATACTCACTATGTTGGTAGTTGGTAGGCTCTACTCCCATGGTGCTTTTCCCCCTGCTTACTGGGTCAGAGTTTTGTTTCCGGTAGTCCATGAGGTAGTGGCCATTTTTGTAAGCCAGTTTTAGATCCCTTTCACGTGTTAGCCACGTTACAGAACTTAGTTCTTACCTTGAATGTGGCTGAAAGAGGGCACTGTACACCATTCTGCCAGCTCTGACCTTTTGCTAATCTCAGTACCAGGGAGACTCGTTGCCAGTGAGGCACAACCTCTGATATGCAGTTAACTGTGAGTAAGCGTGCTTATTCCAATAAAGGGCGTTTTCGGAGAGATTAGTCTTCAGATGTCAACTGGTGTACCAATGTTATATAGCAGCAACAAGTCCTAGAGGCCTGCATGTATGCAGGTCCCTGGAGCACCTTTAGTGGGTACCGCAGTGCACTTCAGCCAGGTGGACCCAGGCCCATCCCCCCCTACCTGTAACACTTGTGCTGGTAAATGGGAGGTCTTCAAAACCCACTATACCCACATGTAGGTGCCCCTTCACCCCTAAGAGCTATGGTAGTGTTGTACATTTGTGGGTAGTGGGTTTTGGGGGAGGGGGGTTGGGGGCTCAGCACCCGTGGTAAGGGAGCTATGCATGTGGGAGCTTTTTCTGAAGTCCACCGCACTGACCTCTAGGGTGCCCAGTTGGTTTCCTGGCATATCAGGGGAGCCAGTGTACTATGAATCCTGGCCCCTCCCACGACCAAATGGCTCGGATTAGGACGTTTTTGAGCTGAGCGTTTTTAGTTTCCATTATCGCTAAAAAAAAAACAAACGCCCAGCTGAAAAACGTCCATTTTTTCGATAATACGGTCTGTCCCGCCTCTTCACGTACTCGTTTTCAGACATAGACGCCCATGGAGATAGGCGTTCGCGTTCGATTATGCCCCTCCACGTGCAAAGAGGGTGTACTCTTTCTTAAAGTGTGTGCACTAAGCACACTTGCACAGTGGTTTGCACATTTGCAGCTCATGTCTTCTTTGCAAATAATGCACATTCTTGAAAGAAGATACGCTCTTATCGGCAAATGACAAAACATTCATTTTTGTGTTTTTTTTCTGCTCATTTTTGTTTGACAATGACATGGAACAACATGGGATATGTTGTTAACATTTCCTATATCATTGCAAACCAATGCCCATCCCTCCTCCTCCTCATGAATAATGCATATTTTTTTCACTTTAAAATATTTTTTTATTTTACATAACTCCGTAACAAGAGCACATCTCGCTCACATTTACCCTCGCAGGGGCCCATATGTACTAAACTAGTACACTATTATTTCTGAAACCAACTCCTCCTTGCACCGAATGCAACAGAGAACAATTAACAAAATCATAAATAACACCACCCACCACCCAGCTCAACCTTATGCTTCTAAATACATCATCCCCCACCCATTCATTCTAACCCACCCTCACCCCTACCCAACATGAAATCACCCCATGGTTCTTTGATACTCTCTCTCCCCCTCCATCCCCCCTCCCCCTCAACCCCACCCCTCATATAACTTCATTAACTTAAATACTTGTCAGTCGCTGTTGTAAGCGGGCCCATCTTCCCTCATGCCTCCTTGCCCCCTCCCTATGGTAGGCCGTTAATCTCTCCATTTGCATTAACTGACCCAATTTACATTTCCAATCACTCAATGTCGGGGGATCCACCCTCTTCCAATACTGTGTTATGAGGCACTTAGCGGCTGCCAGCCCCCAGCGCAGCCATTTCCGCTCCTTCCAAGTTTCCCTCCTAAGTTTTTTTTATGAAGAATGCACACTATTCACAAAAGAAGTAACAGGTCACCCAAAGTTCGGCACCGGGATGCCTACACACTAAGGGGGAAATTCTATATGAGGCACCTACAAAATCCATGCAGAAAATATTTCTGCCCAAGTGTATTCTATAAGGGGCACCTATATTTAGGCACGGTATATTGAATATGCTTAATTGATATCCTAGTGCCTAAAACTACAGGCCTCCATTTACACCAACGAATACATGGCATAAATCCCTGCACATAGATTTGCACACACTGGGCCATAATCTATAACTACATGCGTAAATTTTGGAATGTCTATAAAACGGCCATTTCCCTGCCCATAACCACACCCCTTTTTGTCTGCGCACATTAGAATTTAGGTGCAGTGCATTACAGAATACGTTTAGCAAGTTATACGTGTAAATTCAAATTATTGCCAATTAGTGCTCCTTATTGTTTAAGTGCTGTTAACAATGCTAATTGGCTTGTTAAGCCAATTAAGTTACGCACATTGTTACAAAACACACTTGGATTTTGGCGCAGAATTGCTATGCGTGCTATATAGAATCTGGGGGTAAGCGTGAATACTATATCAGCAATTGTGTGTCTAATTGCAATTAAGAATCCTAGCATAAGTCCGCAGTTGTGTTCCTAACTTTAGACGCGAGTACTTTCTCTAGCTCAGTGGCTGGTGTAAATGTTCATGCTTAACTGCTTGTATTCTATATCATGGCTTTGGTGACTTTAGAAGAAAGAAAACTTCAAATTATACATTGCTAGAAACAAACAGTATCCCTCTCTCCTCCCCCCCCCCCCCCCCCATAATACACCACAAAATAAAAATATCATATCCAGAATATGGAGTCAAGCAGTGAGAAGTAAGTAAACAATACCTGATCTATATAGCCTGAAGGAAAAAGCACTTAGCACATAGCTAACAATCAATCAATTCTCTCATCAGAGCAGACAGTGTTCAATAGAACTATTTCCAGGAAAGGCAGCCAGAGGCCATAATTGACCAACAGCTCATATTAAAGTCAGGCAATTTACAGAACATAACCGAGCATTTTCAGCTAACAGTTAACAGTATGCAATTATAACACAGCAGTCAGCAATAAGGAGCCACATACTTCTCCACTTTTCATGAAACTGCCACTGCTTATCATTATTTAATTATTACTGAACAAACTATTTATGGCTTGATTCTTTAAAGCTCTTGGGTTTCCCTACCTACCGTCTATAAGGAGTCAGATAAACAAAGGGCTGTTTTGACACAATCCTGGACACATATGCCCGCTACTCTATATACCCCACTGGGCCAGGGCCAGTCTTAGTAATTGCGAGGCCCTGTATAGACCCGTTCAGTGGGGCACCCTGCTCCCACCTAGCCCCACCCCTTGTTGACAAAATGTGTTTTAAAATTTTTTATTTCATATAAAGACAAATCAAGCAAAACTTGTACAGAAAAACTAATTCAAATACGCACAATTCTATCATAGGAAACCTTTGGGTTTAAAAAGCAAAACAATGTGCATGTAAGGACTGTTGTAAGTGAATTAAAACAAGTCCCCTTAATATGTAATACTTGGTAGCAATAATGAAACAGTGATTGAATATTCACAGAGAAAGCAGCCTGAGACAACAGATTTATTTTCCACTGAACATAAATAATGTTGTATGAACTTGGCAGCTAATAGTGTGCTGAACTGGACAATGTTGGCACATTTAGACTGATTATGGACAGTTCTGCACAAGGGAAACCCTTCCCTCATTATTCAGTACCTTCTCTGTGACATAGTAGTAATTAAAAAAAAGGCAAGTGCATTTTTATAATATACACATTCCACAAAGCAAAAGGAGCAAGTTCCCACATGCCATCTTTTTCTTTTGATGTGAGCACAGGGAAAAAAAGATGTTAAATGCTCCCAGGTCTCAACCTAATTAATGATTTTTTTTAAACTGTACTTATAAATAGTAAGTCTGATTGTTAGCACCTTTGGTGGTTCTTTACTAGGTGAAAACATCAGAATAGAGTGAGTCCCTATAACCAGCCCCTCAAAATGATACGATTATGATATAGAACTAATTAGGTGAAAACAATACTTCCTCTGTATACATCCGTATGCTACACAAGCCAGCAGCTTTGAAAATATAAGTGAGGTCCAATAAAATAGTACCAATAATAAAGAACGACAATGTGGATAGAGCACCTCATAGATTTGCTTGGGTAAGGGGATGAGGGGTGCGCGGAGGAGAGGGAAAGAGAGACCAACCTCATGGGCTTCAGCGGCCATCTCAATCTAACCAACTTCAACTCTCTCCTACCTGCTCCCTTAGTTCCAACTCGCAGCACCGGGCCGCCAGCAGTGTCAGTGAGGTAGGCACACTGCCTTCGGTGGCCCTGGAAGCTCTCCTGCTGTTGTAGCACCCTGCCTATGTGGAACAGGAAATTGCAGCAGAGAGAAAGCTTCCGGGCCGCCGAGGGCAGTGTGCTTACCTCACTGACACTGCCGGCAGCCCAGATTGAAGAAGGCAACGCTGCAGGGAGCCAAACGGACGTAGGAGAGAGCTGACCAAGGCGGTTAGATTGACTACAGGAGATGGCATGATGGCTGAAGCAGGGAGCGGGAGAGAGATGCTAAGGCTGCCGCAGGGCCCCTGGGAGCGTGAAGCCCTGTGCGACCGCCTTTGTTGCCCCTGCCTAAGATTGGCCCTGCACTGGGCAATTTCCTCCATCTGTTTTACAAATGGAGGCTGAATTGTAGAAAAAAGGGATATACACTGAAGTGGACTGAAAGAGTCATTGTCCAAGAGGTATTCTCCAATTAACCTTTATTGAATGCTCTTAATTGAGTGGCTAATTTATGCAAGAAAGGCCAAAGATGATGTTTAAACCAGTGGCGTAGCCACAGGTGGGCCTGGGTGGGCCAGGGCCCACCCAACAGTAGCATATGTTTAGTGGTAGCTGGTGGGTATCCCAAGCTCCACCAGTTGAAGCTGATGGTAACGAAAACACTACTCTTCGTGATACCGGCACCTGCACATGCTCAGTTTTCAGCGCATGCCTGCTGCAGACTGCCAAGGTGGAAAGAAGTATTTTCCTGCCAGCTGAGATATTTTTTTTGGGTGGTGGTGGGGGAACACTTGGTGCCCACCCACTTCTTGCCTAGGCCCACCCAAAATCTGTTGTCTGGCTATGCCCCTGGTTTAAACTGATATAGCCCTGTGCCCTTGAAGAATTATGGGAATGCACACAGCTTCTGCTTCACTTTTAGGTGAGCAATACACTTCAATGCTTGACTGAGCGTTACAATGTTGTAAACCAAATAGTTTAATTGGTCCAGTGATTGGCTTATTTTGTTGGCTATTTTAGTATGTTCCCATGTCCCTAGATATATATACTGCATATTTTCTGTGACAAAAGAAAACAGTGGAGAGGGTGAAGAAGGGGGAAGACAGGAGAGGGGGAACTGTGGAATAAGCATTTTCAGCTGAGATGGAGCTTTCACCAGCAGCAAGAGCAATGGTAAATGGCTCTTCCATTAGGGAGCAGAAATAATTCTCTATGGCCCAGAGTCAAATATCACTTGAGTTGGCTTAAGTATCATCTTTCCAACATGAGAAATTTCCTTATCTGATCCCTTAAGCTCCCTACATGAGGAAAATGTCAGTTTTAGAGCAGCAGAAGGCAATGCCGTTTTAAGGGATCTTTTGTCCACGCAGAACATTCTTGATATCTGAAAAGGTTGTGGTTGTTATAATTTATTATATCTTTGAATGAAAAAGTGTTGGAAGGCAGAGGAAACTACTCTGAAGGAAGTATAAATTAATTCCAGAGGTGTCTGTACACAGAGGTGCTCCGAGTGTGTCTTTAAATCAGCCTCTGGGGAACAGGTGGCTTATTCTTTACATTTTTGTATTTCTCATAATTCATCTAAGAATTGAGATTTCAAGTCTTGTTCTTTTTGTCTATCAGCTTCTTTCTCTGAAAGTGCTCTGCTACTGTATACAGCAGCCTCGGTAATTAGAACACATTTTCTGCGAAGTGGTAACATAGGTAGATTCAGTTGTAAAGAACTAACAACTCTCTGTTATATTAAAACAAAAAAATTAAGAAAATGTAAAACAAAAATAATAATTTCACTTAATTGTTCTGATCCTACCACTAGCAGGTAATTAGAATTCTTTTTGTAATTTAATTTATTATTTATCAAAAGAGGCAGCAGAACTCAGAAAACAGTTTTTATATATTAATGCTTAAACTTTTCATTTCTAAACTAATTGCCAGATGTTCCTGGATTTTCAATCTTGTGACACTAAAGATTGGTCTACGGAACATACAAAATAAGTATAAACTTCTACCTTATTCAAAAGGTCAGTTCAAACATATCTATATTTCGTATATGTACCTAATTTTATTTGTTTTGTGTTATATAAAACAGGAGTGGAGGAGTAGCCTAGTAGTTAGTGCAGTGGACTTTGATCCTGGGGAAGTAGATTCAATTCCCACTGCAGCTCTTTCTGATTCTGGACAAGTCACTTAACCCTCCATTTCCCCATGTACAAATAAATACCTGTATATACTATGTAAACCTCCTAATTATATCGTAAGCTCTTTCAAGCATGGACTGTCTCTTTATGTCCAGTGTACAGCACTGCGTACGTCTAGTAGCACTATAGAAATTATAAGTAATAGTAGTGGTAATATATTTTAGTATTAATATCTATATTTTGTATTCTACTATCCATTTGTTTTATACATCTTATTTTACAAATTATGAGTCTGAGCTATGTATTCGTTATTTTTAATTGATACACATTTTTATGTTCACTTTTTTATATCACAAATTTTTACATCATAAATTCTTTTCTAATTTAATCTTATTGTTTATATTTTATTTTATTTTACATTATATTTATCAAACACAATATGTATTTGTTTTTAGACTCCTGAAGCAGGCCGTAGGCCAGGACATGGATTCTGTGTTGAGTCTATGATCAATAAATCTTGAAGCATCAAGTTTGTTTCCCTCATTTCTGGAGTCCGTGGTCCATTTCCCACTACTTTTTTGCTTTCATTACACTTTTGTGGAATTTTAGAGTTCTCCACCCTGGTGGATTTCTTCTGGATGAATGTTTCATAAAAATTTAATTTCATCTCCCATGCAGGGAACCCATAAAAATGAACACAGATCGATATCAATTGGATAAAAAACTAGCAAATGCTTGATTGAAAAAATACCTTTTTAACCTAATCTTAAACTGGTAAAACGAAGCTTCAACTCTCAAAGAAACAGGCAATGAATTCCACAGAAAAGGAGCAGTAAAATGAAAAGCACTCTTCCTAGTGGACTCATAATAAGCTTTAGATGGATTTGGCAAAATTAATCTATGGTCATTAAAAGAATGAGGCACATGTGCAGGCGTATGCATAACAATCAAATAATCTTAATAATCTGGGGTACCAAAATGAAAAGCCTTAAAAGCTAATGACAAAATTTTAAATTGTATACGACTAGTAAAACAGGCCCGTTTCTGACACAAATGAAACGGGCGCTAGCAAGGTTTTCCTCGGAGTGTGTATGTTTGAGAGAGAGAGAGAGTGTGAGAGAGAAAGTGTGTGTGAGAGATGGAGTGTATGTGTGAGTGAGAGAGAATGAGTGAGAGAGAGAGACAGACAGAGTGTGTGTGTGTGTGTGTGTTTGTGTCAGAGAGTATGTGAGAGACAGAGTGTATGTGTGTGTGAGAGTGAGTGTGTGAGAGAGAGATAGAGTGTGAGAGAGAGAGTGTATGTGAGAGACAGAGTGAGTGTATGTGTGTGGGGCTCCGAGTTCCATGACCCCCTCCTTCCCTCCCTCCCTCTCCTCCCCTCCGAGTTCCAGGCCCCCCTTTCATCCGAGGTGCAGCCCCCCTCCCTCTCCTCTCCTCCCTCTCTTTCTCCTCCCCTCCGAGTTCTTGACCCCCCCTTCCCTCCGAGTTCCATGCCCCCCTCCCTCTCCTCCACAGCGAGTTCCATGCCCCCCTTTCCTTGGAGTGTGTATGTTTGAAAGAGAGTGTGTGGGTGAGAGATGGAGTGTGTATGTGAGAGAGAATGAGTGAGAGAGAGAGACAGAGTGTGTGTGTGTGTTTGTGTCAAAGAGAGAGAGAGTGTGTGAGAGACAGAGTGTGTATGTGAGTCTGCGTGTGAGAGAGAGTGTGTGTGAGAGAGAGTGTATGTGAGAGACAGAGAGTGAGTGTGTGTGTGTAAGAAAGTGAAGCCTTCAAGCCTTGAAGCATTCGTGCGCTCTGTAAGGCTCCATCTCCTCAATTGACGACATGTAGTTCCGGAACATTGCAGGAATGCTTCAAGGCTTGAATGCTTCACTTTCTTGGCTTCAGAATGTTGGAGGTGCATTTTATTATATAGGATATTTTATAGATAACCAATGAAATTTAGCAAGGAGTGGCGAGACATGATCACTCTGCTGGGCATGGCATAATAACCTGGTACAGTATTCGGCAATGTTTGCAAGCGCTGAAGTTCTGCCTTTGTGATCTCAGAATAGACTATATTACAATAGTCCAAATGGGAACCTATAAACACATGAAAAAGAATATGGAGAGAGTCAAAACTAAGATAACTATGTATTGATCTTAGCCGCCGTTAGGCAAGAAAACATGATCTAATCATAGATGAAATTTGTGAA
Organism: Microcaecilia unicolor; assembly: GCF_901765095.1. Classification (NCBI taxonomy): domain Eukaryota; kingdom Metazoa; phylum Chordata; class Amphibia; order Gymnophiona; family Siphonopidae; genus Microcaecilia; species Microcaecilia unicolor. The sequence continues at coordinate 183,373,430 of NC_044040.1, read as the reverse complement.
GAAAATGTAAGTTTTTAATCTAACCAGAACCCAAGATATTTAAATGTATCAATAGGAGTAATGGTAACATTGAAAGCACCAAAGGAATAGCTGGAGGAGTAAGTTAGCCCATCAACAAACCTGCTGTTGTATTCTGGGGATTCAAAATTAGTTGATTCTCCTTTAACCAGTCATCAACTAAATGTAAACACTAAATCAACTAAATGTAAGGGATGAATATCAGGATTACTTGAAGTAGTATAATGAATGGAGAGCCTGAAACCAGCAGCCATCAGGCAGGGCAGCAACATCAGGAAGAGGAGGATGAATCGATGACTGCTGAAGGCTCACAGGAGGGCACCGTGGGAGAGGAAGAGCATGCAGAGGACACCAGCAAGGAGCTGCCTGCAGAAGATGAAGCGAATGGGCAATTAGTGATGTAGCCCAACCCTACCCGTGGCATTTGCAGATGGCCCAATAGAGGCACAGAACGCTAATGAGGAGTCACAGCTGGTCCATAGAGAACCCTATCACCACAGGCTGAGGCGCTTCGGTTGGCCAAAAAACTGCTGGCTCAGAATTTGCAGCTGGGGTGGACTACTGGCAGCAGAAACTACAGCTGCTCTGGGAGGGGGTCGAAGTCCAAAGAGAATGTGCGCAGTTGCTGCGGAGTATGCAGCAGGAAAGCCAGGAGGCAGCTCAGAATATCTGACAGCAGCTTCTGGAGATTTGGCAGGATCTCCAGGATTACATGGCAGCCTTGCCAAGCACACTGCCAACACAGCAAGCACCTGAGCCTCCACCTGGAACCAGCGAGGCCACCAATTAGCACCTGAGCCTCCACCTGGAACCAGCGAGGCCACCAACTCTACACCAACATCCTCCACACCAGCCAAAAATGCCACCAGTGGCTACACAGCCCAGCCAAGCTTTGCAGCACCCGCCTCAGTTGCCGAGCCTCAACCACCCTTGAAACATCCAAGGATGGGACCCACAGCACCCCAGACCAGTGGACAGTGGCGTTCTTAGGGGGGCTGACACCCGGGGCAGATCGCCGATGCGCCCCGCCCCCTGGGTGCAGCGCCCCCCCCGGAACAGCGCGACACCCCCCCCGGTGAAAGAACCCCCGATCCCCCGGCGAAGGAACCCCCCCGGGTGCACGCCGCTGTGGGGGGGGGGGGGGGGGGGCGCGCGCCTGTTGGCTCTTCATTTTCATGCTCCCTCTGTCCCGGAACAGGAAGTAACCTGTTCCGGGGCAAAGGGAGCATGAAAACGAAGAGTCGACAGGCGCGCGGCACCCCCCCAGCGGCGTGCACCCGGGGCGTACCGCCCCCACCGCCCCCCCCCCCTTGGTACGCCACTGCCAGTGGAACCACTGAGAGGCCATGTCCCTCAGGGGCAGCATGTTCCCTTGCTGGGTTCTGGGCCCAGCTGCAGATCTGTCAATCAGGTAGCCAGATTTTCAGCGTGTAGCAAAGGCAGCAGATGGAAGGATAACTGTGAGGACAGTGATAGCCCCACAGGGGAGGACTGACACACTTTCTGCTCTGCAAGGCCTAGGCCATCGTCAGCAGCTCAGAAACGGGGTAGCAGAGGTATATCCAAGAGGGGATGGGGTGGGGAGGGGGGGAAGTAAGGCTGTAAGCCAACTAATTACCATGCTGTGGTGGTTTGGGCTGGGGGGGGGAGGGGTGGGTGTGTTTATGCTGGGGGAGGAGGTGGTGGTAGAGGTGGGAATGTTAGTGATTTTGTGCACAAATAAATTCTACACTTACCTTTACTGAAAATTTGTCAGAATGAGTCTTTGTCTGACTTAGGCCCCCAGCTGGTGTGCTTCCTGGTCAGCTCTGTGAGCAGGGGGAGGGAGGTTCCTCATCCTCTTGGTCTGGCTGCTGATGCTATGGCTACTGTCCCTCCTCTGGCATGGCCTGTCTTGTTTGAAGATCCAGGTTGTGCAGCCTGCAGCGAAAATTTTGGCAACATTTTTAGGGCTGTACAGGAGCTCCTCTCCAGAACAATCCAGACACCTGAAACAATTCTTGAGCTGAGCAAAGGTCCATTCTATGATGATATGGGTGCTCTTATGCCTCTTATTGTACTTCTCAGCCTCATTTTGGGGGTGGACTATGGGAGTCACTATGGGGAGAAGCAGAATCATAGACATGGGTGTGTATTGGCTGTTATGGTGACCTTGTGGAGGTGGGGTAATGGTTAGGGGTTATGAGGGCATCTAGAGGAAGGGAGTGGTTTGAATGTTAGGAGGGGAGGGGCTATGGAGCTTGAACATCCCTGTACTGCTTACCTAGGAACCAGCCAACAGTGATCTCCCCTTGGAAAAACCTGCAGTAGATTCCTGAATGCTGTAGGCATCATGGGTGTAGCCTGGATAGTGGGCACACAAATCCACAATATTCCCCTGGGCATCACACATGACTTACATGTTCATGGAGTGAAATTATTTTCTATTCCTATAGGTCTCCTCATGTGCCTGGGGGGGGGGGGGGGGGGGGAGGGAGATTCTGAGTGCAACATGTACAATTGATGATGCCTGTGACTGAGGGGAAGTGGTCTATAGCATTGAAGTGAGCTATGATGTTGCCTGGGCAGTAGTGGGGAAGGTAATATAGTGTGAGGTGTGGGTGATGAAGGCAGTGAGGAAATGGGCAAGGCAAATGGAGATGGCAGGCTGGGTGAGGCTTGCATTGACTGCTAGCATTGACTGGAAAGTGCCAATAGCCAGAAAAGCAAGGGAGGCAGTGACCTTAAGATGGACTGGCATTGGATTATTCCTGTTTGTCCTAGGCTGGAGGAGGGGTTGTATCTTGTCACAGAGGTGCTGTATGGCAGCCCTGTTGAAGAGGAACCTAGTCAGGCATTCCTGTTCAGTGAGGTCCAGGAAGCAGGTGCGGGGCCTGAAGAATTTTGATTGGGATCTCTCCTCCGGGGCCTCCCCTCCAAACTCTCATCCACCTCCAGCAAGGAGTGAGCTACCAAAGCATTCAGCACATCCATGATTGGTGTGCAGGTGTTCCACCAGCACAGGTGCAACCCACTGACCCTAGAAACACCACTGTGCACACCTCCACCTACTGGTGAGACCCAGCACCAGCCCCCTACCAGCACACAGCTGAGACACACACCAGCTGCCTAAAAACACTCACTCTCCCAAAACCAACAAACTGCCCTGAGACACACAGCTGCAGCACTAAGCACTCACTCTTCCACCACCAGCAAACAGTCATCACACACACAGCCACAGCACAGAGCACAATGACAAACTGGACAAACAGAGAAATAATGAGAGACAAAGGACAAGCTGGTAGGTAGGGAGGTATCATGCGAGGTGTGGGGGGTTTAGGGAGAGTGAAGGATTAGTGAGGGAAGGGTCGAGATACAGAGGAAGGGATGGGTGTGGCTGGGGGCAGGGGCGTAGCTAGACAACAGATTTTGGGTGTGCCTAGGCAAGAAGTGGGTGGGCACCAAGTGTTCTCCCCCCCCCCCCCCCCAAACCACCGCCATAAAAATATTCCAGCTGGGGGAAAATGCTTCTTTCCATCTTGGCAGTCTGCGGCAGGAATGCGCTGAAAACTGAGCATGCACAGGTGCTGGTATTGTGGAGAGTAGCGTTTTCATAAACATCAGGGGGAAGTCTTCAGCTGGCGGAGCTTGGGATCCCCACCAGCTACCGCTAAACATGTGCTACTGTTGGGTAGGCCTGAGCACTAAGTCGGTGGACCCTGGTCCACCTGTGGCTACGCCACTGGCTGGGGGTCTGGCAGGTGTGGTCAAGGAGTTGAGGAGGTGAGACACAGAGAAGGCAAAGCAGGAGATTTGAGGGTCAAAAGGTTACAAATGGAGCAAACTTATAGAAAGGTAATAAAGCACTCAGCAACTCTCCGCTATGTCTCACAAAGACCACTTCTCTCTACTCTCCAACTCAATAAAAATCACAAAAAGGGTAAAGACAAGTTTGGCCTTACCCTAGATGCTTTTAAAGCAGGTTTAATTCTGAACATATGTCCTTCTGCCTTCAAGAAGTTGTTTTGCTATCTGTTATGGGTAGCAAATGTTCATCACATAACACCGTCTATGTCACGCCCACGATAAGCCCCCTCTGGGAACATTTATTTTAGGCGACTAGTGGACTTGAACAATTGGGTTTTTTTTTGTTTTATTATATGCTTTAGACCTTGTTCTGTGAGAAAAACGTATATCTGCATGTTTTGCCGCTTTTGAAATGTTTCTCTGTTTTAAAAATGAGCCCCTCAGTGTGCTTGATTCTGTCTATAGTATTTTCTGCAAACAGGACCTCTGATATAGCCTTTCCTGTACATCATGTCCTTCTAGTAGTGAGCACAGCAAAGCAGCATTATTCCTTGTTTAAAATTAGATTCATATATTTTCCTGTAATAGCATTAAACTGGGTCTTGTTTCTAATTGTGTATATCTCTGGGTGGCATAATTGCACTATGAGTCAGACATTTGCATGTAATGGTTTATGTGGCACTCAAATTATGCTCAGAAATAATAAGTTAAATAAAAGGAAAAATATTATGGTTTACATTTCAGATTGGATGGCGGAGCCGGTGGGGGGGGGGGGGGGGGGGCTGGTGGTTGGGGGGCGGGGCTAGTGCTGGGCAGACTTCTACGGTCTGTGTCCTGAGGGGGACAGATGCAAATCAAGGTAGGGTATACACGGGAATATCACATATGAGTTGTGTTGTTGGGCGGACTGGATGGACCGTGCAGGTCTTTTTCTGCCGTCATCTACTATGTTATGTTACTACATTTTGTGGATGACCTTAATGTTTTTGCTCAAAAATGAGAGCAGTGTATCCTTGTACTGAGTTCAAGCACACTTAAAATATTGAGGGCCTCATATTTAAAGGGGTAGGATTTATACTCTTAACTTTGAAAGTTATGCTCCTAAATTGGCCTTTATGAAAACTAACAAGAGTTGAGTGCCTAAATTGTATAGTTTCATTAAACTCCTAAGTTTAGAAGGGGGGCTACCTCCCCCCCCCCCCCCCCCCACACACACACATTTTTGACTCATGCCTCCTCCACAACTGGAGTACCCTTTGACTGGCTTGTGGGATGTCCATTCCCTGCCAGCTGATAAGATCTGCTGCTGGAACTGCCTTCGTGCTGGAAGTTGGCGGCTTCCCTTCTTGCTGCCAACATTGGTGCTTCTTGCTCATGCTCAGTTCGCACTCCTCCTCAGCCCCTTGACTAGTTTACTCTGTTATACCCACCTTGCAGGTCTCCTCAGTTGCCTGGTTACTTTCTGGTATGTTGTGGCTACACCCTGGTTGTGCGCAATCAGAAGCAATAGCATCCACTACAGGTACGAAACAATAGCACAGGGTTGCTATCTCATTCCTGTAGTCATATATGCATAATGACTGCATGGGTGCTTCAATCCCAGTGCTCCTTCCTGCCAGGTTATCCAGAGTGTGTTATTCCTGATGCATCTATCACAGCATGTAAAAGCACCGTCTCATGCCACGAAGTTGCTCTTCCTCAGAGAAGTTTCTCTCTCTGGTCTCCATGTTAGTGCTTTCTGAGGAGGCATGCTAGAAGACTCTATCTACAGGACTGGAAACTCATTGCCATGGCTGCACAGGTCAACCCTTGTCATAATCTTGGGAAATGCAGGAAGGCACATGCAAATAATAAACAAACCACTAAACATGCAACCTACATGGGAACTAGCACAAAATCACATCACTTACATAATGATGTTTCTATGAGCCACATAGACTATTTTCCATGTGAAGGGCACCATTGCTTTAAGATAAACATGCCTATGAAGCCTAGATGGCTCTGTCCATATTGGCATCCTTTTGGAATATGGACTTTATATATGTAAACAGGACAAATTGTTATTTCAAGACATTTTGTATATGCATTCCGATGCTCTGAGTGTTTTTTTGTTTGTTCTGTATGTTATTTTCTGGTGGTGGAGATGTGTATTGTAGATTAGCCTCCACATTAATCACTTCTTTTAAAAATTACTACCCTAGGTTTCATGTTGTGATACTATTCTTTTTCAACAGGAAATCTTGAGTTCCTAGTAACAACACTTCCCCCATCCAGGAAAGTATTGCAAAAACTCCAATACAGTTCTCCTCCTTTTTAATAGCAGATGACTATCTAGCACACACGCCTTAACAAAAGACACTAGAAAGCCTACACCTTCCCACAAGAAAAAAAATGTATAGGAAATCTCTCTTTCAAGTGTTTTCTTTCCTTTGCAAAGTCAATATGCAAGGCTCTTCCTTAACACAGGGTGAATAATCATAAGACATCCGTTCGTCCAATATACCCCCTCTGAAGTTTTCCCTGGTAACAGGTCACAGCTCTGTTACCCTCCTTGCACTGCCTGGTACTCCATCTGGGGAATACCACTTGTCAAACAGGCTTTGCAGGATATGCAAATTAACCACTCAGAAGGCGAATCTTATCTCACGGGTATACTCTAATTACTCTGGAGTATTCTTCTTGCAACAAACACTTAGCACTCAAACTGAGCTCTCCACTGGGGAACATGTGGGTCAGTTATACAATACTCAGTTAGCTGGCTTCCCAGGATATGCAAATTAACCAATCTAAATGCAAATCCACTCAAGTTAGCTTCTGCTAACCACTCTGTAGGGGTTACTCTTCTTTCAACAAACAATTCAGTGCACGCTCCTTATGCTTCCTATTATTCTGAACTTCAGGTAAGTACCTTGTCTTTTTTTAGGGATCTATGTTTGGGGTCCAAGTCCTAGGGTTTCCAGCCAATCTTTATGGATCCTTTCCTTTGGTGTCCAGTCATCAGCAGCTTGGAAAACTTCTTGGAAAATTTCTTCCCCCTCCTGATCCTTTCTTGGGAAAAGGTGTTTTTAAAGGGCTGTCTCCTACTAACCCCATCCTTCTTGGGCTCCTCCTATATTTTGGAAAAGATACAGACCCTTCTCCCATGGGCTTGTCTCCTGAATTATTCCTTCCTTCTGCCACAGGTCCTCCTCTTTCAACTTAGCACAAGGGTAACCTCTGCCCCTCTCATTCCCCAGCTATCTGTGTCTGGGCTATTATTGAGGCAGGGTTCCCCTTAGTGGCCTCTACAAAATAACACAAAGGCCTCCACCATTAGAATGTCCTCTAGTGGTCACTATCCATCTAAGCAGGTTTCTACTCCTGAGCACCCTTTAGTGGCTCCCATCTGGTCATTACATCAGTCTTCCACCATAAGAGTTCTCTCTGGTGGCAAGGTCCTGTTGAGGCATATCCTATATTTATCACAATGTTCATATCTAGATGTCTCTACAAACACATTTCATCTAAAATGGGGCTCCATATGTTGTGAAAAAAACCCACAAGGTCAATAGCTGTGCAGTCAATGCATAATTTAAAATGTCTAGATGGTTTTAAATTATATAGACATTTCAACTCATACCTGCTAATTGTGTGGACCACTTAGGCATTTAATTTAGATGATTAATGGCTGAATATTGCCACTTAGGTATATACAGGGGAATTTCGTAAATGTGCTTAAAATTGTATGTGCAAATTTGGGTGCATGTCCGATTTGCGTGTACATTTTAATTGAGTAACAAGCCTGTTAATGCCAAAACTTTGGTGCTATCAATCAAATATTGGCACTAATTGGTTACAATTTAGATTTACAAATTCATCTTGTTAAGCCCTATTCTATAAAGATAAGCGCAATTTCTTTAGCATGAAACTGAAAGGGGGTGTGGCCATGGGAGGGGCATGGGTGGGTTAGAGCCTTCATGAAAGATGCACGCACTATTATAGAATTTGGTGGAGCCATGCCTAATATAGGTGCGGGGATTTACGTCAGGGTTCAGTTGGTGTAAATCCTCACGTCAGGGTTCAGTTGGTGTAAATCCTCACGCCTATGGATTGGTGTGGATCCCAGTGCTATGCACTAGTCTATAAATGGCACTCAACTTGGAGCACTGTTTATAGAATAGTGCTCAGCGCACATTTTTTTCGGTGCCCAAATTTGGGTGCCATTTACTGAATTTAGTCCATAAGGGGCAATTCTATAACATAGGTGCTCACATTTATATGCCTGGTATTTATTTATTTATTAGGATTTATTTATCGCCTTTTTGAAGGAATTCACTCAAGGCCGTGTACAGTAACAAAAGATCAAACATGAGCAATAGGCAATTACAGCACTAAAAATATTCAAATAACAATACAAAGTATGGCATGGTATACTACTTACAATGTCAACATAATATGTAATAGAACATTTTAATTAATAATGAAGGGTAAAGCAAAGATGGAACATATAGGGGCCCTTTTACTAATCCGACTAAGCGTCTACGCGCGCCCAACGCGTGTCAAAATGGAGTTACCACCCAACTACCATGTGGTTCTTGTGGTAATTTCATTTTTGGCGCATGTCTGATACGCGCATCTGAAAAATATTTTTTATTTTTGGGCGCTAGTAATGGACGTGCGCCAAGTGGCATTTGGCGCGTGTAGGCCATTACCGCCCAACTACCACGAGAGTCTTTACCGCTAGGTGAATGGCTGGTGGTAAGGTCTCAGACCCAAAATGGACATGCGGCAATTTTCATTTTGCTGCACGTCTATTTTCGGAAAAAATTTAAAAAAGGACTTTTTTACAGGTGCACTAAAAAATGGATCAGCGCGCGCCCAAAATCCGCGCCCACACTACTGCGAGCCATTTTTCAGCACGCCTTTGTAAAAGGACCCCATAGATAGATAAGATAGTAAGAAGAGTTAGAAAGTAATTAGCAATAGGCAATTACAGCAGTAAAAATATTTAAATAATAATAATACCAACCCTGCCTCACAAAGCCCGCAGCCTTGTGTTGAACTCCTTTTCGGGATAGAGGCGGAGGAAACTGAGGATGCGTTATAACTTCAGAAGTCTGGGACTTACACGCCCTGGGGGGGGGAGTCGAGACTGTCCATACGCCTAGGATGCACGGAGTCGAGGAGGTGGGGGGGAGAGGGGGGGAGGAAGGTTGGGGGGGAGGGAGATAAAGAGGGAGCTTGATTTGTGATAAAGGAGAATGGAAAGGTTAGCGACATACTGACTTGTGTTAATACCCATTTGATGGACCGGAAAACAAGGAGGGGGGGAACCCGGGGGGGGGGGGGAAGGGAGGGCTTAAAAGGGTAGAGACATCCTGGAATAACAAGGGGAAGGAAAGGGGGGAGGGGTGAAAAGGGGAGAAAAAAGAAAACTTATTGATGATTGTTTAATACAGGATCATGTATGAAAAGAAAAAATTTATACCGCTGTATATTTAGATATTGTATGGTCTGTTCGGTTTTATCACCTTCATCAATAAAAATTGTTGAAACATAAATAATAATACCAAGTATGGCGTGGAGAGGCATAATCAAACAGGCGCCCAAGTTCTCCTGAGGGCATCCTCGCAGGATGTTCCTGTGAAGGGGCGGTGAAACCCGTATTATCGAAACAAGATGGGCATCCATCTTTCGTTTCGATATTATGGTCGGGGACGCCTAAATCTCAACATTTAAGTCGACCTTAGAGATGGTCGACATAAATGTTGAGATGGTCGACCTTAGAGATGGTCGTCCCCGGTTTTCGGCCATAATGGAAACAGAGGACACCCATCTCAAAAACGACCAAATCCAGCTCATTTGGTCATGGGAGGAGCCAGCATTCGTAGTGCACTGGTCCCCCTGACATGCCAGGACACCAACCGGGCACCCTAGGGGGCACTGCAGTGGATTAACTGATGCACTAACTGAACAGAAAAAGCCCTTCCCTTACTGATCCCTTAGCGATTCGGAAAGGAACGGGCATGCATGAAGGAAATTGCATGCAAATGAGCTACTGGCTATTAGCTCATTTGCACACGATTTCCTTCCTAAGGAGGGGAAGCCAGTGCAGAGCAGCCACGCATTATGCGTGGCTGCTCTGCGCATGCCAAAGACGGCTTCATATACGCAGACAAGCTGCGTGTATAATAGCCGTCTACAACCTTTAAAAAGCACATGTCCAGGTGAAAACGTCTTTTTTTTTTTTTTAGTATGGATGAAGGACGTCCAAGTGTGACGGGCAGTTGAGGATATCCAAAACGTGGATGTTTCTGTGAGAAGGATGTCCATGCCTTTGCTATGCCTTTGACATCCCCTTTATTTATTTATTTATTTGGATTTTGGATCACAAGTAGCAGCAGTGGGATTTGAATTGGCCACCTCTGGATTGCAAGACCAGTGCTCTAACCACAAGGCCACTCCTCCACTGTCTCTGTTGGGGGGGCGGGGGGGGGGGGGGAAAGTTCAGGACGTCCAAAATGTTTGAAAGAAGGATGTCCACGCCTTCGCTATGCCTCCGCTGACACACACACACCTCTTCCCCCACCCAAGGACCTGCACACTGCTGTGATGGACCTGAGTATGATATTTGAGGCTGGCAAAAAATGTTTTTAAAGTTGTTTTTTTCAGGGTGGGAGGGGGTTAGTCACCACTGGGGGAGTCAGGGGAGGTCATCCCCGATTCCCTCCGGTGGTCATCTGGTCAGTTTGGGAACCTTTTTGTTTGTAAGAAAAAATGGACCAAGTAAAGTCAGCCAAGTGCTCGTCAGGGATGCCCTTCTTTTTTCCATTATCGCTCAAGGACGCCCATCTGTTAGGCACACCCCAGTCCCGCCTTCGCTATGCCTCCAACACGCCCCCGGGAACTTTCGTCGTCCTGTAATGCACCCTCACTGTGGACCTCAGGATCTTACCAGACTCTCAGTGTGAGGTACTACAAGTAAGGTCCTAAGCAGGAGGGTGTACAATTCACTAACCTTGTCTCCAGGTCTCACAGGCCAGGAGAGGAATAAAACTAATTTTAAGATTTAGATGTTTGTCGCCCCAAAATTCAATGGCACCAACACAGGCTGGTAACAATTTACACTTTGCTTTATTTGAAAATAACAATTATTCTAAACTATACTGAATATTCAAAATCACATTTGTACTAAATTAATAATACAAGTTCTCCCTCCCCAAATAAACAGCAATATGATTAACACATGTTATTCTTTTTCTTTACAGGCTAAATTTCAACCACAGCTAAATGAGATATCTCAGATAAGCGCTTTTCTTTTTCTCTTCTTAAAACACTAATGTTAACTGATTCCTTTTTTCTTAATAGTTTTTACTGTTCCGGTCAAGAATTTGATTCTTTCTGTTTTCTTTTTATATCTTTCAGGACTCCCGCCCTTCAACAGGAATTCAGGAACACCAGGTAAGTATAGACCCTTAAATATTTTTGTCCCCGAATCACTTAGTTGTTTTCCTTGATGTGAATTTTTCTCAAAAGCACTGCGACCTTTCTTGCATAGGGGCCCAGTTGGTCATTCTTCCAGATCCTTCTTCCTTCTGCTTTTCCAGTTCTCTTGCTCTTCTCCCTAAACCTCTCTTAAACAACATAAAAGGAAGGAAAACCCTACCTCCCTGATTGATTTTCCATTCAATTTCCCTATGCGTCAGTCAATTAGGTATTACTGTGGCCAATTACACTTTCAAAAATAAAATAAAATAAATTGACCTAAACTTCCAATCCTGCCTTTTTTTTACAAGTCCCTACACTGGAGGAGCACTGGTGATGCGCGCGCACACACACACACACACACACACACACACACACACACACACACACACACACTACCCTAACCCTTCAGTACATCCAACATACCTCTCAATCACCAAACAATCACTGACAAATCTAAATCTATTTTCAGTAACCCTCACTTCATTCCCATTCCTCACTCACCCAAATATTTTATTATTTCCCACTATCCTTCAACTCTTGCACTTTAGGGGCCTATGCAATCACTCAAACTCAGACACCCTGCTGGACACAACCTCTCCATCCAGCAGCTTCAGCTCCTCTGCCCAACGGTCAGCAGTGCCGTTGCTCAGACAACGGAACTGTGGTCAGCATTCCAGAGACCCCTTAACCAATCAGCTGTTCTTCTCAAGGTTCCGTTTTTTTTCTACTGACCAACGAAACCTTGGTCAGCCCAACTGAATCTCCATTTTTACCTTTATTTTTCCCATTAAAATCAATGGAAAAAATAAAAAACTTCAAATAAACCCATTCAAATGTAACCCAAGTTACCCCAAATTTTCCCCAATAACTACACTCCTCATTCCCTATTAAATCATGTTTTTAAAATTTAAATTTAACCATTTTTTACTTCCGCCCCATAACTATCCTCCCAAAAACCCCTTTAAAAATCCTGAATTTAATTAAAATAAATCTCAAAACTTCAAACAACCCCGTCTGAATGACAGGAGGGAGTTATAGAGTTGGGTATGGGGGGGGGGGGGGGGAGGGAGGCTTCGGGGGGGAGGTCGAAGGGTCGGAGGGGGTTTTTCTTTGGGGAGGGGGGGATTTTACTAATGTATTCAACTCAGGGGGAAAAAACAAAAAATCGAAGTTACCTGGGGATTTCTGGTGTCGTGTTGAGGTGTTATAAGATGTCTACAAACTGTCTTGTATCAATATAAGTTCAATAAAGACTTCTATAAATTAAAAAAAAAATTCAAACAACCCCTTCTTAATCTATCCCAACGAATTAAAAAATTTAACCCTTAATTAACTCCTATAAACTAGCCCCCCCTCAAAATTACCCCCTAAAAATATTTAAATTCAAAAACTGACCCCCCCAAAAAATTCACAAAAATTCCCCGAACCCAAATCTGAAAACAGAATTAAAAAAACTTAAACCCCTGAATTTTTAAAAATAAAAAAACGCAATTTACACATTTTTTAAATTAATTAAAATTTTGGGTCAAAAAACTTCTTGCCTTGATCCTAATTTTCTACTTACTCGAAGACCACTGACAATTCCGGTCCCACTGCTCTTCTTTCCAAAACGGAGATAAAATAAAAAACGCCCCGAAAATCGCCATTTTGTCTGGAGCTCCGGTTTAAAATCAAGGCCCAGGCTTCTAGGCCTCGCCGGAGCTCTAGCAAAATGCGTGCCCCCGATTCGTGCATGAGGCTCGCCAACTCATGCACGCGCGCACATGTCTTCCGCACTTCTCTTTCAACAGGGCAGGCCTGGAAACGTCCCTTCTTCGGTCCAGAGCCTGTTCCCCCCTTCGCTGGCGTCCCCACATGATTCAGACTCACCGGACCCTGACACCCAGCTCCATCACTGGGAGATCCGGAACGTCCCGGACCGTAGCCAGCCACCCTCAGCCCAGAAACGGGCCAGAAAACTTCTGGAGCACCTGCACTGCTTCCGATTTCCCCCAGACTCTACCCTAACGGCCCCAGAAGAGCTGTGAACCCCCACCGAAACACCAGCACTGCCCGGTGTACCTCTCCGTGCCCGGGAACGTGTCCAATCGTTCCTGGGTTCCGGAAAGCTCTTCGCTGCCTCTGCAGCACAATCAGGGCCCAAAACACCCCGGACTCGGCTGTCGGCCTCCATTTGGCCCAAACACTCCCTGAGTCCGTCCCGCCCCGGTATACCTCGACCCGGGACAGCCCAAAACAGAAACCAACGACGCCCGGCCGGTCCGATTCCCCTCCTCACGCCCGGGGACGTGCCCAACCGTCCCCGGACCTCAGGAACGGCCCCACAGCTCTCAACTGTTCAGCTCTGAAACGGCCCGAAAATGAAACCGGCCTTCTCCTCTCCTTTCGCTGCCCCAACACACTGCCTCCTGCAGCTTCCACCTCAGCCTCCGGCTCCCGAACCCCCCCCAAAAACGGACCTAAAATCACTCAGGGGATCCAGGTAAGAATTTATTTCTTCTTCTTCTTTCTCTTAACCCCATGTTACAGTCCCCGCGACGGGAAGCAGTTGGGGACACCCAAAATCGACTTTCGATTATGCCGATTTGGGCGACCCTGACAGAAGGACGCTCATCTCCCGATTTGTGTCGAAAGATGGGCGCCCTTCTCTTTCGAAAATAAGCCTGATAGTATACTACTTACAATGTCAACACAATATGTAATAGAAAATGAATATGGTAAGCTCATGAATGTTTAGAATAATGGCATTTACAGACACATGTGTGCACATAATGCAAAAATTCCACCTAAAAGCTATTCTGCTTAATTTATGTGGAGGGGCATTTTCAATATAATGTCTAAACCTGACTTTGAATATTTTTGCTGAAAACATCCAAAAATCAAATAATGAAAATGAACATTTTTAAACCTGAAAAACATCTTTTTTTCTTTGAAAATGGCCATTTCCTAGATATTGTGCGTAATACGTCTATCTTTTTGGATCATTTCCCCCCCACCCCCAAAAAAAACGTTAATGTGAAAAATGCACAAAATCAAAGCCATTGAGGCATGAGGAGGAGCCAGCATTCTTAGTAGTCTGGCCACACAGGCATCCCAGCAATGCTGTGGGGCACCCTAGAGGGCACTGCAGTGGACTTCACATAAAAGGTCTCAGGTGCACATCTCACCGTTGCTCCCTTATATTGTGTGGTGAGCCCTCCAAAACCCACAAAAAACCTACTGTATCCAACTATCCACCACAAAGACTTCAGTCATTGGTCCACTTCCCACTTTGTATCTTTAACTCGTGGGATTTAGTGTTCATCCACTCAGTGGAGAACCTTCTCCAACTATCCACCACCAGAATAGCCCTTACGACTGCAAGTGTCACCTAAATGTGGATGCATAGGTTTGAGGATTTTTTGGGGGGGGCCTGACACTTTTCACCACAAGTGTAATAGAGTGGATTATCGGCCTGGGTCACCTTCTGTATAGTGCACTGCACTGACCACTAGGCTATACCACATTCACTCAAAAAAAAAAAAAAAATATATATATATATATAAGGCAGGTGGTCTGGCAGGACGCTCCTTACCTAATAATTTGAAAATCTCTAACCGTTGGATCACACCCTATGGAAATACAACATTTTCCTTTACAAATGTAACCTTACACGAACAGACTGCAGTAAATCTCTGCAGTCAGTGGAACTTTCACTAGACAGTATCAATATTGGGCCAGAATTTGTAAAGAGCCTACTCACATTCTGTGCATGGGAGAAAACCTTGATAGATCAAGTTCATGGTGTTCTATTTTCAGAAGAAATCAAAGTATAATTCATCAAATTTGTCATGGTTGGGTTGCAACAATTTCATCATAGCTGTGGCCAGAACAAATTTGAAACTTTCACTCCATGCATATTTTTTTGCACTGAAAAGTTGCTGGAGTGATTACCTCAGTAAGTTTTGTGTTTCTCTTACCATAAATGTATTTTTTATTAGGGGCAAAATATTCTTTTCTATTCATTTCATTAGATATGCTTTTTTTCATTCAAACATAGATGCAAACCATCTGACTCTCACTACATGCATTTCTTGGCTATAGTTTTTCTAAACATCAAACGAAATACAATAAGAGGGATGAGAATTTGTGATCATGCTTTCAGGTTGCGGGGGCTCCTAAAAATGTAACATGCATGCAAATTTCTTGCATGCATGCATACTAAGGATGGGCAGCCCAAAAGTCTTGTTTTGTTTAGTTTTATGTGTCGTTTTCAGTATTTTTCTTGTTTGGTCAGTCTTCATTTTCGTTTCAGGGACAACGTCATTAAAAATGCCTTCTTTGCACATAGTGCATCCTTTTTGCAGGAAGTGTGCCCTTTTTAAAAAGAGGATGCACTGTTGTGGAAAGAGATTGCACTCTTTCCTAATAGTGCACACTAACTCATGCATGTGTGATGGTTTGCTCATGCACGCACTATTTGCAAAGAGGGAACACTTTTTCCAAAACACCGTGCTCTCTTTGCGAACAGTGTGCACTATTTCATTATAGAGATAAATTCTATAAATGGTGCCTAGAAAATCAGCGCTGAAAACCCCTTGCTTAAGTGGCATTCTCTAAGCCATGCTTAAAGTTTGCCATGGTTTATAGAATACATGCTTAAGCAGAGAGTCATGCGTAAATTTACGTGTGGCCATTTACACCAATGAGAACGTGGTGGAAATGCCCACACCTAAATTTATGCATGAACCACCATTATTCTGTAATTATGCTCATAACTTGAAGCCACATTCCCATTCCACCCTGAAATGGCCATGACCCTCCCATTTCCTGGCCCTCTTTTTTGGAATGCATGTAAATGTTAGGCAATCCTGTGCCTAACTTTACATGCATTGGTCCCAATTAAATCTAATTAGTGCCAATAATTGTTTGTTAAAAAGTCAGTTATTGGCACTAGTTGGCTTGTTATGCAATTAAATTGCACATGCAATTCAGAAAAGTGCCTAAATTTGCACAGAATTATTGGTGATCTTTATAGAATCCGGGGGGATAGTATGCACTATTATTGGCAAATAAAAAACCACAAAGGAATGAATTCTATATACAGTGCCAAAAAAACCATGGCAAAAAAAGCACTATTCTATAAACTGTGCATAAAGTTAGGTGCAGTTTATAGAATAGTGCTTATGCCTGAAACTCGCGTCTAACTTTAGGTGCAGCCATTTGGACTAACTGAAACATGGTGTAAATGTACACACCTAAATTGGGTGCTTATCCCCTGTATTCTACAACAATCTGTGAAAATGCTAGGAACTACCCCGTTCTGCCCATGACCCTCCCATTTCCGCATCCTGTTTTGTTTACTCATGTAAAACCTATACTACTACTTATCATTTCTGTAGCGCTACTAGACATATGCAGCGCTGTACACTTGAACATGAAGAGACAGTCCATGCTCGACAGAGCTTACAATCTAATTAGGACAGACAAACAGGACAAACAAGAGATAAGGGAATATTAAAGTGAGGATGATAAAATAAGGGTTCTGAACAAGTGAATAAGGGTTAGGAGTTAAAAGCTGCATCAAAAAGGTGGGCTTTTAGCTTAGATTTGAAGACGGCCAGCGATGGAGCTTGACGTACCAGCTCAGGAAGTCTATTCCAGGTATATGGTGCAGCAAGATAAAAGGAACGGAGTCTGGAGTTAGCGGTGGAGAAGAACGGTGCAGATAAGAGAGATTTACCCAGTGAATGGAGTTCCCGGGGAAGAGTGTAGGGAGAAATGAGAATGGAGAGGTATTGAGGAGCTGCAGTGTGAATGAACTTATAAGTCAATAAGAGGAGTTTGAACTGTATGTGGAAACGGATAGGAAGCCAGTGAAGTGACTTGAGGAGAGGGCTAATATGAGCATAACGACACTGGCGGAATATTAGTCATGCAGCAGAATTTTGAACAGATTGAAGAGGAGAGAGATGGCTAAGTGGGAGACCTGTGAGAAGCAAGTTGCAATAGTCTAAGTGAGAGGTGATAAGAGTGTGGATGAGGGTTCTGGTAGTGTGCTCAGAAAGGAAAGGGCAACTTTTGGTGATATTATAGAGAAAGAAATGACAGGTTTTAGCAGTCTGCTGAATATGTACAGAGAAGGAGAGGGAGGAGTCGAAGATGACCCCAAGGTTACGAGCTGATGAGATAGGAAGGATGAGAATGTTATTCACAGAAACAGAGAATGGGGAAGAGGAGAGGTTAGTTTAGGGAGAAAGATAAGAAGCTCAGTCTTGGTCATGTTTCGTTTCAGATGGCGCTGAGACATCCAGGCAGCAATGTCAGACAGGCAGGCTGATACTTTGGCCTGGATTTTGGCTGAGATTTCTGGTGTGGATAGGTAGATCTGGGAGTCATCAGTGTAAAGATGATACTGAAAACCATGGGATGAGATCAGAGTACCAAGGAAAGAAATATAGATGGAGAAAAGAAGAGGTCCCAGGACAGATCCCTGAGGTATACCAACTGACAGTGGGATAGAAGTAGAGGAGGATCCACTAAAGGTACCCTGGGAGAGATAAGAAGAAAACCAGGAAAGAACAGAGCCCTGAAATCCAAGTGAGGACAGTGTATCAAGGAGTAGGCTGTGGTCAACAGTGTCAAAAGCAGCAGATAGATCGAGAAGGATGGATGAGGATAGAATAGAGACCTTTGGATCTGGCCAGGAACAGATCATTGGAGACTTTAGCAAGCGCTGTTGCATTTGAATGAAGGGGGTGAAAGCCAGATTGAAGTGGATCAAGAATAGCTTGAGATGAAAGAAAGTCAAGGCAACGGCAGTGAACAGCACATTCAAGTATCTTGGATAGGAAAGGGAGGAAGGAGATGGGGCGATAGTTGGAAGGACAGGTAGGGTCCAATGAAGGTTTTTTAAGGAGTGGTATGACTACGGCATGTTTGAAGGCATTAGGAACAGTCACAGTGGAAAGTGAAAGATTGAGGATATGACAGATAAAAGGGATGACAGTAGGAGAGATAGTGTTAAGTAGATGGGTAGGAATAGGATCAGAGGAACAGGTATGCACGGATTCCGCGTCTTAATTTACACATTTAAGTTCCAATTCAATCTAATTGGTGCAAATAATTGTTTGTTAAAAAGCCAATTATTGGTGTTAATCAGCTCATTATTTAATAAACTTGCACATACAAATTCGGCACATGCCCATTTTGTACATGCAATTTTTGGTAACGTTTATAGAATTAGGGGGAAATATGTTTTTTCTGTTAATCTTCATTTGTTAATGAGACACACCAACATGGAAAACGTTATTGAAATTTTTCTCTGTCATTGAAAATGTCAGCTGATCCCTAGTTTATACCTATACATTAACATGTATAATTCATTTGCATGCATAAAAATATTCTTGCATGCATATAATCTGTATAAAAATATAAATGTGTGAAAAAACCACACAAAATTCCACATTCAAAATGAAGACCAGCTGAGGGCCTCTTTTACCAAACCGTGCTAGCAGTCCCTGGTATGGGAATGCCAACAAAGCCCGTTTATTTGAATGAACTTTGTGGGCATTGCCATGTGGGAACTGCTGGTGAGGCTTGATAAAAGAGGCTCTGAATGGTTTTTTTTTGGTCGTGAGATTATTATAAACACAGCAAGAGGTTGTCTCCCTTAATATACAACATTAATATCTAGAAAAATAGGAAGATCTGCATACACAAGTATATATATGTCAAGCTGAAACTGTTATAACTTGACTACTGCACGTATATAGAGGAAAAAGGCCTCGAGAAGCCCCCAGCTCTATTTAGCTTCAGGGGACTCACTTCAGCGGAGATATTAATGGAGACCACAGACCCTGAGGCAGGATATTGGGTCGTGGTTAGTACTCCAGGTGATTGAAAGACCGCAAGACTCGAAAGAGAAGAGAAACAAGAAACGAGCAAAGAACAAGTCAACAACAGGACAAGCTGTACCCTTCTCCACCACCGCCAATTCCAGGCTCCGCCCTTTCTGCCTCGCCTCTCCCTATGCTTGGAATAAACTTCCTGAGCCCATACGCCAAGCACCCTCCCTGCCCGTCTTCAAATCCTTAAAGCCCACCTCTTCAATGTCGCCTTCAGCACCTAACCATTCTACCTCTATTCAGGGAAACTCTGGACTGCCCCAATTTGATTGTCTGCACATGTTGTCCATTAGATTGTAAGCTCCTTTGAGCAGGGACTGTCCTTCTTTGTTAAACTGTACAGCGCTGCGTAACCCTAGTAGCGCTTTAGAAGTGTTAAGTAGTAGTAGTAGTACTAAGTAGTTTAAACGATCCATCAGGATTATATGCTCAAGATTAATAGCAAATAAAATAAAATACTTTTTTGGTCGTGCACATCCAAAACACATTGCACGTCTTCATACTGTTTATGTACCTCAGCTTCAAGTGCCTGCTTGTGGAGGGGACGGTATTGGGGGGGGGGGGGGAGGTAGGGGTTGAAGGGGGGGTATTTTTCATTCTTTATGGTACAATGTTCTGTACTAATGTTTAGTATATGAATTGGATTTTGTAACTTAAAAATTCCTATCTGCAAATAAAAACTGAAGTTTAAATAGAAATAATGAATGGATTCTACTAGAAGTGATTATTTAATGGGCAAGCTAAAGGGATGCTGATTGTCTAGTCGGATGTATTTAAATACTTTTTGGACTTGGCAGCAAATTTTTGAATTAAGGATGTACTGGGGAATGGAAGTGCGGAATCCTATGTTTTGTAGCAGTCCCTGCAGAACTGCCTGAGGTGCAAGCTCATTCCTCATTCTATCTATCCATCTACTTATCATTTCTATAGCGCTACAAGGCATACGCAGCGCTGTACACCATACAAAGAAGATACAATGAAATGCAAACCAACTGTACAGCACAACTTCTAATAGTACAATTTGAACATATTAAGAAGGGAATGGGCATCCAATTTAAGGCAGACCTGCTGAATTCCTCTTGTGTACTCAAAAATGTGTTACTGAGCTGGGAAAACACTTTTTTCCAGATAGCATATAAGCCTTTCTTAGTTTAATCATACAGAGCATAAATGATAATAAAGAACTTTTGGCTATATATTGCTGGATAGATCAAGATGATGGTGAGCTTTGGTGTGGCTTCAAAAACTTTCACTCCAAGTACATCATCCCTCAGTAGCACACGTTCTGGCAGGAGAAATGCAACTATAATAACTGAATAAATGGTTCTACCATCGATAACACTGGAAACCAGGCAGATAATTAAAGAACCAACTACAGAGGAAATGTGGCTCGATGAAAGTTAGAGCTATACTGCAACATGCTGACCTAATTTCTTCCACATATTACTATGTATTTAGAAATCTGTCACACCACCATGCTGCTTTCAAAATCAAAACTCAATTGCAATCCCATATACTTAGCAAATTGTTGCTGCCATGAAGAATTCTGTGACACATGCATGCAGCAGAAATATTGCTGAATTTAATTAGTGAAGGATATGGTCTTGATGAAAAGCACTTATTCAACTCTGAGGGGGGAAATATGATTTTCCTAGGCTAAATGTCCTGTGATTTGAAAAACATGTGTGAGCCCCTTTAAAATTCTTGGCACTAAGTCTATAATTTACTGAAATAATGGCATTTGGGATTTAGAAAAATGTCCTGCACAGTACTTTTCATCGACTTATTTTGAACAAAAATAATTGTAGCATATGTTAATAAAACCCAGTCTTGCATGTGGTGGAAGTTGCAAACTTCCCTTCTAAAGCTGTTTTAGCACGTTGTCAGCACCATTACAATATGCATGATACTCATTATTTTATTATTATTATTATTTCAGCACATGTAATATACTACCAAAGGCCTACACATAGGCACCAAAGCGGTTTACAGACAATGACCCCAATATTCTGACCGCAGGGAGATAACAGGGGACTATTAAGAGAGTTTTGCTGTGATTAACTAGTACAAGGAGTCACTGAGCCTAATTTGCATATGAATCCTGGCTTACCTAAACTTGCCTGTTTCTGTAACTCAATGGCAGGAAAATAGACACTTTGACCTTACAACCAGTAGAGATTGAATGTCTAATACTGAAGTTCTTGTGTTTATTTCATGAATTGCTGCTGCTTTTCACCCTGAGGAAAAGGGATAGAAAGTAAATGGGGAAGGCAATGGACTGGAGTCCTTTGGTTGTTGTCTTTGGGGTGTTGACATCTTATCTGTGTATCTTAAGCTCTGTGAGAGGTTCTCATGACAAAACAGAAATAGAAAAAAAAGGAAAACATTTAGCTTCAGTTTTGTCTTAAGGTATACTAACGGGCTCATTTTCAAAGCACTTAGCCTCCCAAAGTTCCATAGAAACCTATGGAACTTAGCCTCCCAAAGTGCTTTGAAAATATGCCTCTAAGTCTATTTAAAATCAGGACTAAGATGAGGGTTGAGCAGAAGTAAAACACCAAACAGTTGTGGTGTAATGAGTGCTGGCAGTCTGGGTCTCAAACTACAGAGGTTGACTTATAGAAAACACAACAGGGCTTCATTAATGAAACAAATACAAAGGTCATACAGTGAGCCATCTTTTCAGAGATGTGAAATTGTATTAGCAGATATATTGGAAGCTATAGAGGATTAAACAGACGTGGTATACCTTCACTGGCCCAACTCAAAGACAGAGCCATGCCTGAGAATTTACTTTTTCATTGCTGGTGCATCCTATCTTATAAACTGAATTTTAATTGCACATTAGCATATTCCATATCTACACTCCGTCCTTCCACCCAAGGCAGCCATTTTTTATTTAATTGCATTTTATGTAGATTGTGCTTTTGTCTTTATATAAATATGCTTGGACAGTATTACATTTAGGGCTGCATATGTGTTCTTGATACTTCCTCAACATAGTTATGTAACTTCATACATAACTAAATAAACATATTTCCTGTTTCCCATAAAGCAAGTGTTCTCACTTTTATTTAGCATTTTGGTTTAGAACCAAATAAGCCACATTTCCCTTGCAAATGTATTTTCAGTTTCCATGATGTTGCCATTTTTGTTTGAGTCATCCGTTCCTGCTTCAACCATCTGTTGAAAAGAAACCCTTGATTATTTCAGCTTCCTATTCAGAATTCTTGCTGCCTGTAGGCTTAACATGCCATGACCAAGGGCCCTAGTAAGATTTCTCCTTTGCGTGCATCTCTCCCACTTTCCTGGACTAAATGAAAGCTTACTCTCCTGGAATGAGCTTTACTTCCCTCAGCTGCTCCACTCCTCCCATCATTCTTCCCTGAGCAGATTCCAAAATGCAGAGAGGTTAATATTCAACTGCACAGAGAACATATAATTTGAAATGTCTTAACGAGTGAAAAACAGGCAAAATCTGGGTTGAAGGGATTATTATTTTCCTATTCACACAGTTCACTAGGCCAATTTGTTTCCAACCTGGAATTTCAAATCATGCATGTATTCAGTGTATATAAGTTGAAACATCCAAATTAGATGTTTCAAGCTATACCTGCTATTTGAGTGACCTGCTTGGTTGTCTGTCTGATGTATTTAGTAGCTGAATATCACTGCTTATACTTACAAGTTAGGCATCTAAATGGTGTCACTCCAGTATGTCCCAAATCCTACCAACTTTTTGGACAGATTTATGCATCCAAAATTGTATGTGCATATGCCATTCTTGCACTTAAAATTCAGGCCTAAGTACCTGTGCCTAACTTAGGCACAGATCAGGTGTATTCAGTGGTGTGCTGGTAAATTTTTAACAACAGGCTCTCTCTCCGGTCCACCTCGGCGCCCCCCCCCCCCCGTCCACCTCTGCGCCCCCCCCCCCCATCCACCTCTGCGCCCCCCTAAAATTGCAGAGCTGGCTATAGCTGGGGGGGGGGGGGGGGAGGCAATGCATTACTCTCTCCAGGAAAAAAAAATTAAATGATCCCAGGTTCCAATCTAATTCATGTTTAATGTGGGATAAAATGCCATAAATAAGTAAATAAATATAAACTTTTAATGTTGAGCACCTGATTTTCAAAGTGAACATATTCCAAACACTATAATGAAAATAAAATGATTTTTTTTCTACCTTTGTTGTCTGGTGACTGTTTTTCTGATCATGCTGGCCCAGTATCCGATTCTGCTATCTGTCCTCAACTTCGTTTCCAGGGCTTCCTTTCCATTTATTTCTTTCCTCCTTTCTTCTTCATTTCTGGTCCTCAGCTTCTGCCTATTTTCTTCACCCATGTGCAGTTTTTCTCCTCTCTTCCTTTTCCCTCATCTCATCTCCTTCCTCACTCTTCTCGCCCCTCCATCCATGTCCAGCATTTCTTCTCTCGCCCCTCCTCTCCCCTGCCCTCCATCCACCCATGTCCAGTGACCCTCCTGTCCCCTGCCCTGCATGCACCTATACCCAGCGATCCTCCTGTCCCCTGCCCTGCATGCACCCATGTCCAGCAGTGACCCTCCTCTCCTCTCCCCTGCCCTCCATCCACCCATGTCCAGTGACCCTCCTGTCCCCTGCCCTGCATGCACCCATGTCCAGCAGTGACCCTCCTCTCCCCTGCCCTCCATCCATCCAGGTCCAGTGACCCTCCTGTCCCCTGCCCTGCATGCACCCATGTCCAGCAGTGACCCTCCTCTCCCCTGTCCTCCATCCACCCATGTCCAGTGACCCTCCTGTCCCCTGCCCTGCCCTGCATGCACCTATACCCAGCGATCCTCCTGTCCCCTGCCCTGCATGCACCCATGTCCAGCAGTGATCCTCCTCTCCCCTGCCCTCCCACCTATGTCCAGCAGTGACCCTCCTCTCCCCTGCCCTCCATCCACCCATGTCCAGTGACCCTCCTGTCCCCTGCCCTGCATGCACCCATGTCCAGCAGTGACCCTCCTCTCCCCTGCCCTCCATCTACCCATGTCCAGTGACCCTCCTGTCCCCTGCCCTGCCCTGCATGCACCTATACCCAGCGATCCTCCTGTCCCCTGCCCTGCATGCACCCATGTCCAGCAGTGACCCTCCTCTCCCCTGCCCTCCATCCACCTATGTCCAGCAGTGACCCTCCTCTCCCCTGCCCTGCATGCACCTATAGCGACCCTTCTCTCCCCTCCCCTCTCCTCCATTCACAAATGCCCAGCGACTCCCTTCTCTCCCCTGCCACCCCCTCCCGAGTTCGGTGAATTCAACTCCCTCCCTCCTCCCTCCCTCCGGATCCGGTCCCTTACGTCAGCGACTTCACGAATTCTTCGGGGTCGCTGCAAGCGCTGACTCTTCCCCGCTGGCGCTGCAGGTTCACGATTCAAAATGGCTGCCGAGACTTACAAGGGCGGCCTCCAAGACTTCGGCAGAAGTCTCGCGAGGCCGCCTCTGGAAGTCTCGGCGGCCATTTTTAAAATGCGAACCTGCAGCGTCAGCTTGGGAGAGTCAGCACTTGCAGCGACCCCGAAGAATTCGTGAAGTCACTGACGTAAGGGACCAGATTGGGAGGGAGGAAGAGAGTCGGCTCACGCAATTCAACAACCGGCTCGCAAGAGCCGAGCAAAGTTAACAACCGGCTCTTGCGAGCCGGTGCGAGCCGGCTCCAGCACACCACTGGGTGTATTCTATAACAGTGCACATAGTTTTTAGGAACGCCCACAACCCGCCCATTCTACAACCATGGACATGCCCTCTTTTCAGCTATGCCCATTAGAATTTATGTGCATCCTGTTATAAAATATGCCTATAAGGTTGTGCACATAAATTTTAATTAAAGCCAATTAATGTTGCTAATTGGTAGTTGAGTACCAATTATCGGCGCTGATTGGCTTGTTAATCAGGTTGTGCGCAATTTGGCCACATGGCCAAATTAGTGCGCACAACTTAAGGTGCCATATATAGAATTTGGGTGTTAGTGCGCATTTAACACCTAACCTTTGTTGTCAGCACTTATGCCTGCCAAAGGCTGGGGTAAATACTGGTGCCCAACTGATGGCAGTTAGGTGCACATGGCACGTAATTTCTAGGAACACTCTGGACCTGCTCGTGTCCTCCCATGGCCACGCCCCTTTTGAGCTATGTGCAATGACATTTAGGTGTGCAAGTTATAGAATAAGGCTTAGAGCTGATCCACACATAACTCCTGATTACTTCCAATTAAGTGCTTCTGCACAGATCTTGGACCTGCACCCAAATTTTGGTGACCTATATAGAATCTGGAGGTTAGGGAGTAACTGTGAGATAGCATGCACATGGGTGGAACATGGGTGGGCCATGAAACAATGTCTGCCAGTTATAGAACAGTATCAGTTACACACATTGCATGGCACACATAGGTGCAGAAACTGTTGAGCTGCCATAAGTGTGCACAGCTACATTTTGGTGTGCCAGCACAACTTTGTAGTAGTATTCTATAATGGCTTTAGGTGCACTTAAGTGCCATTATAGAATTGGCACTAAAAGCCTTATTCTATAAAGGTTATGCTCCTAAATTCACGAACATAATTTATGCCTCTAAAATTATGCTCCTAACTTCATGCTTCTAAATTACAAGCATAATCTGCGCTCCAAAATAGATTAGGCTCATAATTTAGGAGCATAAATTTTAGGAGCCTAACCTTTTTTTTTTTTGTTACATTTGTACCCTGTGTTTTTCCCACTCATGGCAGGCTCAATGTGGCTTACATGGGGTAATGGAGGGTTAAGTGACTTGCCCAGAGTCACAAGGAGCTGCCTGTGCCTGAAGTGGGAATTGAACTCAGTTCCCCAGGACCAGAGTCCACCACCCTAACCACTAGGCCACTCCTCCACTCCACTTTATTGAATAAGGCCCTAAGTGTGCCCCATGGTGGCACCTATATCTTGGTGCCAAGTTATAAATGGCCATCTAAGCCTTCTGGGCTTCTGTTCAATTCTCCACATTGTGGGGTAATAGTTAATGACTTCATTAGCAAAGAATCTTAATGAACCGTGTGGTAATGTCTCTACAGATTTTTACATACGAATGTTTTCTGCACAAAGGGTGTGATTCTGTATAGATTGCCTAAAGTTAGACCCCTAAAGTATGTGCACTAACAGCAATTATGAGCATAATGGAAATATAAGGAAATATGACCTCTAGTGATATTAGTGCAAGACTATCACTAGGGTGCCATTTTGAAGCTGGTGCAGGACTGGTTTGGAGCAACTGGGTATCATTCCAGCCCAAAGACCCCCCGGAACCTGGGAAGACCGCCTGGATTGCCAAGAGAACCCTAGACCCCCTAGACCACCAATGCTAGCATAAGATGGGGGATTGGGGACAGTGGCATAGCCAGACAGCCAATTTAGGGTGGGCCCGAGGCCAAAGTGGGTGGGCCAAAAATTTCATCTCCACCCCTCATCCACTCCCTCCTGGCACCTCCCTCAAGGTAAACAAAAGACCTGTGGGGGGGGGGGGGATCCCTAAGCCCCATCGGCCAAAGACCTTCTCCCCGCTGAAGAAACTTATATCTTGGGTGACTGACTGCAGTGTTCCTGAGCCCCTGGCAACTACTGGAAATCTACATGATAGCTAGTGGGGGAGGAGAGCTCCTTGGTTGTTCCTGCCCAATCAGTTCCTTGGTTAGATGCCTTCCATCAAGCAAGGTCGCTTGATGGCAACATCCTTGATCTCTCTCTCCCACCGCGGCTGCAACGGAAATTCTTGTCCTCCCTACCGGCGCTGCCTCGGTCCCTGACCCTGCGTGCTACCTAGTAGTACCTTTGGTCCCTGCATTCTTTTCTTCGATCGTTGCCGGCAGCACTGCCATTCATGCAGGCAGCTCCGCTCCCCTCTGCCGCGTCAATCCGGCCCTCTGTAAACAGGAAGTGCATCAGAGAGGACCGGATGTACAAGGCAGAGAGGAGCGGAGCTACCTGCGTGAATGGCAGCGCTGCCGGCGACAATCGAAGAAAAGAATGCAGGGATCGAAGGTACTACTGGGTAGCATGCAGGGACCGAGGCAGCGCCGCAGGTAGGACAAGAATTTCCGTTGCAGCCGGAGAAAAGGCAGCCAGCGACCTGCGACTCAGGGATGTGTTGGGTGGGCCTGGAGGGAAAGTGGGTGGGCCTGGGCCCATCCAGGCCCACCCGTGGCTACGCTCCTGATTGGGGAGCTTCTTGTAGGCACTGGGTGGGCCTTGTGTGTGTGTGGGGGGGGGGGGGGGTGGGGGTGCAAGAATCCTGGGGAACCTTATTCAGGTGGCTTAGGAGCATTGGGTTGTGGCTTTGTGACCCAAATTTCCCAGAGGGTAAAATAACTCCAGCAAAAAGCTGGGGTTATTTTACTGTAATTTCTGGGCCCTAATGTGACTTGCAATATATCACCACAAGTTGTGCTAGGGTATTTGCATAGTAATAAGATGCAAAACATGAGTTTGCATATTTTGCATCTCATTGCTACCTAACCTGTGGCAACTTAAATATCGCCACAGTAATTTTGGTCAAGCAGAAAAACTCAGCACTAAGCTCTGCTATTACATCAAGCCCAGAATGTGTTGTTTCATCCTACCCCCCCCCCCCCCCCCCCCCCCCCCCACACACACAATTACAGTGCAGACAGGAATTGAAAAACAATTACATGCTAACAGGGGGACACCTGGTACTTCTGTTACCATGTGAAAAATAGAGTACACATGATATCATACGGGTGTATTAGACAGACAAACAGACCGATACCAGTAAACTGCCTGCAAAGGTTTTGCAAGAAAGCCCTGAGTTTCTATTTAAGTTGTGAGAGGATCTATTTAAAGTAGCAGCAGTTGAGCTGGGTGAGCAATCTAATACACCGATATGGATTCTGAAGTTGGTAGGTCAGCAAAGAGGAAATTCAGTAACAAGTAAGGAGGTTTCATTGAAAGAAAACAAGTGTACCCTACACTCATGAAACAAATATCACACTACATATACTCAATATTTCCAGATAGTATTAATCAGACATAGATAATTTACACCGGCTTCCTGTTCATGAAAAAATCGATTTAAATCAGCTTGTCTGGCGTTCCAGATTCTTCATGGAGTTACTTCTGAATTACTGGTAAATCTAGTTGTTACTCCATTTTCTCAATTTTCTTTATGTCTACATAGGCAATTTATATTTCAGCCTATATCTTTTAAATGTTTCTGGTTTTCTCAGGATAGCATATACCATGTTCCTGTCCTTGGCAGTATCTTTTTGGAACTCTCTTTCCTGATTTGTTATGACCGAGACAAACTATTAGGTATTTCGTAGAAAGTTAAAAACATTCTTGTTCGGTAAATTTATTTATTTATTTGTAGCATTTGTATCCCACATTTTCCCACCAACTTGCAGGCTCAATGTGGCTTACATTTGCCTCTTCCCCCACTCCTTGGGGGTGTGGATGTCACTGGTTAAAAATCCCTGATCTAATCCAACCACCAAAACAATAATCTTACTGCGGGGGGGGGGGGGGGGGGGGGATCAACGTCCCACATTCTTATCACCAGATAAGCTGCTGCAATCTGGTGCTTTCAATCACAAGGAGCCAGTGGGTTCTGTGGAACTGCCAGGGGACCACCACCACCTCCTCACCCTTTAACCCTCTCCCTCAACCAACCTACCCAGGTCTCTTTCTCCTCTTTTCCTGAGATCACCGAGGATGAAACTTCCCGCCTTCTTTCCTCCTCGAAATGCACCACCTGTTCCTCTGATCCCATCCCCACCAACCTACTCAACATCATCTCCCATACTGTCACCCCCGCCATCTGTCGCATCCTCAACCTCTCTCTCTCCACTGCAACTGTCCCTGACACCTTCAAGCACGCCGTTGTCACACCTCTCCTCAAAAAACCTTCACTTGACCCTACCTGCCCCTCCAACTACCGCCCCATCTCTCTTTTACCCTTCCTTTCCAAATTACTTGAGCGTGCCGTTCATAGCCGCTGCCTTGATTTTCTCTCCTCTCATGCCATCCTCTGTCCACTTCAATCCGGTTTTTGCCCCCTGCACTCGACTGAAACGGCACTCTCTAAAGTTTGCAATGACCTGCTCCTGGCCAAATCCAGAGGTCACTACTCCATCCTCATCCTCCTCGATCTTTCCGCCGCGTTTGACACTGTCAATCATGATTTACTTCTTGCCACGCTGTCCTCTTTTGGGTTCCAAGGCCCTGTCCTCTCCTGGTTCTCCTCTTATCTCTCCCACCGCAACTTCAGGGTACACTCCCATGGATCTTCCTCCACTCCCATCCCACTATCCGTTGGAGTTCCCCAGGGATCTGTCCTTGGACCCCTTCTCTTCTCAATCTACACCTCTTCCCTGGGCTCGCTGATCTCGTCTCATGGTTTCAATATCATCTTTATGCTGATGACACCCAGCTATACCTCTCCACACCTGACATCACCGCGGAGACCCAGGCCAAGGTATCGGCCTGTTTATCCGACATTGCGGCATGGATGTCCAACCGCAACCTGAAGCTGAACATGTCCAAGACCGAGCTCCTCGTCTTTCCTCCTAAACCCACCTCTCCTCTTCCTCCACTCTCTATCTCTGTTGATAACACCCTCATCCTCCCCGTCCCATCTGCCCGCAACCTCGGAGTCATCTTCGACTCCTCCCTCTCCTTCTCTGCGCATATCCAACAGACTGCCAAGACCTGTCGCTTCTTCCTCTTCAACATCAGCAAAATTCGCCCTTTCCTCTCTGAGCATACCACCAGAACTCTCGTCCACGCTCTCATTACCTCTCGCCTTGATTACTGCAACTTACTCCTCACCGGCCTCCCACTCGGCCACCTATCCCCCCTTCAATCCATTCAGCATGCTGCTGCATGTCTTATATTCCGCCAAAACCGATATACTCATATCACCCCTCTCCTCAAATCACTTCATTGGCTTCTGATCAGATATCGCATACAATTCAAGCTCCTCCTCCTTACCTACAAATGCACTCAGTCTGCGGCTCCTCACTACCTCTCCACCCTCATCTCCCCCTATGTTCCCGCCCGCAACCTCCGCTCACAGGACAAAGCCCTTCTCTCAGTACCCTTCTCCACTACTGCCAACTCCAGGCTCCGCTCATTCTGCCTTGCCTCACCCTATGCCTGGAACAATCTTCCCTCACCCATACGCCATGCCCCCTCCCTACCCATCTTCAAATCTCTGCTTAAAACTCACCTTTTCAATGCTGCCTTCGGCGCCTAACCGCTCTAGAAATATGAAATGGCCCAATCTATCCACCCTATCAGATTAACTGCTCACTCGTCCTCCAATCTATCCACCCTATCAGATTATCTGTTCACTCGTCCTCTAGATTGTTCACTTGTCTTTTAGATTGTAAGCTCTTTGAGCAGGGACTGTCCTTCTATGTTTAAATTGTACAGCGCTGCGTAACCCTAGTAGCGCTTTAGAAATGCTAGTTAGTAGTAGTAGACCAGCCTGCCTAATTTTATTTGCATTTTACTCACACCTTTTCTGTAGTGGCTCAAGGTAAGTTATATGCAGGTATACTGGATACTTTCCTGTCCCTGAAGGGCTCATAGACTAATTTTATACCTGAGACATCGAAGGGTTAAGTGACTTGCCTAAGATCACAAGGAGCAGCAGTGGGATTTGAACTGGGTACCTCTGGGTGTGAAGACCAGCGCTCTAACCACTAGGCCACTCCTCTACTTATGCTTGAGATCATGAGATTACTACATCATGCCTGGTGGTGAAAATGTAGGGAAAGGAATTGTAATTTACACTTATACTCTGTAAACTGCATTGGACCCTTATTTTGGGAATACAGCAGTTGCTACTGTAATTGTTATATATTTAGTATAATGTGCAACATTGTTAAATCCAGTATGGAAAACTTAGAAGCAAACTTTATATAGAGGCAATTCTATATAAAGTATGCCTGCATTATAGTTTATGGTTTAATAAGCTTAATATACCGCTTTTCATATATAACAGCAAAGCAGTGTACAAAACAAAAACATTCAATAAAAGAGAGAAGTGTAATATAAAAGCAGACGATATAGGCAAGTCTGACCCACGTAAATGTAGCAATAAGTGTCACTTATACATGTGCTTGTCTCAAGCGCTATTCTGTGATTGACAGATTTACGCACACTCTCCTATACCTGCCATTGACTTGGCATAAGCTGGCATGCCTTCTTTTTGGTGCCCCAAACAGGGTGCCCCAATACCATTATAGAATTGGCACCCCCTGTGCTACATCAGGGTACCAATTTACATAATTGTCGCCATTGCCCATAAATTAGTATGCGGTAATGTTCAGTACTGCGCTGGCATGCACGGTGCTAATTTACATGCTATACATACTCTGTTATGGGGAAATGGGCAGGTGGTGGGTGGGGAATGGGCATGGACTGCACATTGCAATTAATACAGGGTAATTTGCCCCATGCATCAACTTACCACTGGTGGAACCAACTGTGAATATATTTACCATGCAGCAAAAAAACTTTTCTGTGCGATAACGGTATAGAAATATGCTAGGGCTCTTCAGCTTGGAGAAAAGGCAGCTGAGGGGAGATATGATAGAGGTCTATAAAATAATGAGTGGAGTTGAACGGGTAGATGTGAAGCGTCTGTTCACGCTTTCCAAAAATACTAGGACTAGGGGGCATGTGATGAAGCTACAATGTAGTAAAGTTAAAAAGAATTGGAGAAAAATTTTCTTCACTCAACGTGTAATTAAACTCTGGAATTCGTTGCCAGAGAATGTGGTAAAGGCGGTAAGCTTAGCGGAGTTTAAAAAAGGTTTGGATGGCTTCCTAAAGGAAAAGTCCATAGACCGTTATTAAATGGACTTGGGGAAATTCCACTATTTCTGGAATAAGCAGTATAAAATCTTTTGTACTTTTTTGGGATCTTGCTAGGTATTTGTGATCTGGATTGGCCACTGTTGGAAACAGGATGCTGGGCTTGATGGACCTTTGGTCTTTCCCAGTATGGCAATACTTATGTACTTAGAAATGTCCCCCAACTGTTACTATATAGGCTTTACACTTACCATGTAGTAAGTGCAAAACTTTAACAACGCTTTACTAAAAGGACTTATTAGTTGACCATAAAAAATCCTTTAAAAAATAACATTTCTTGATTTTCCAAACATTTCCATGCAACTGCGTTTTGAAATTACAAAAAAAAAAAAAAAAATCAATAAACTTACTATCAACTGTGTCCACTCTTGATATCTGAAGAAAATTCCAGGATAAACCCAAATAGCCTTCATACTAACTCTAAACAGTTTTAAAAGGGCATTCCCCTTTGGACATACCCCTTTGAGCATGCATCCGCTGCCATGTGATCATGGCTGCACCCATTCTACTCAGCTTTTAAAGGGAAGCTAAAGCCCTCTGATGATATCACAAGGCTGATTTAACTGAGTGAGGTTCTCTTCCATGCCAGCATAGCAGCAGAAGTAAGCCTCATTTTCTTCTCATATCTTCAGGTAGCTCAGCTGCAATCCCTCTTACTGGATGACGTGGTTCCACTTGGCTTTTGAAAGGAACTGATATCATGAGGGCAGGTTCAGCTGAGCATGGATCTCACTTGAATTTTCCTCCTTATAATTTTAAAGGATGACATTATTTAGTGATCTAAGGGGTAATTCCTCAATTTTGGCTTAATTTACCACACAAATCGCTAACCCGCATTAACTCAGTACCCCAGTAACTTCCACAGTAAACAAATAATGGACCTTGTGATCAACTTTGCAAGCTGTGTTATTTTCCCTACATGCATTGGACTGCTAATGTGCAGTCTGATGCTCCAGGAGAGCTTTCATACTGCTAATCAATAACCCGGTCCCCAAAGATTCTTTCTAGATTCCCAGTCAATACCTAAACTCCTCCTAAGACAACCCTAGGCCTTCTTCCCCAGCCTTACATTCCCTATGACTCCTACAGGCATCTCAGCTCCAATCTCTCCCTCCAAATAACGTGTTCTTATTTGCATGTGCATTATCCTATATAATAATACACACCTCCAACGTTCTAACCTGCCTTGGACCGTGGCTCCCTCGGAGGTGGTCTGCTAGGCAGGCTAGAACGCACTGACGTCAGAGATGTCAGTGATAGCTGATTCCAAGGCAAGGGGAGGAGTAGGGAAACACGTGGAGCATGTTTCCCTACTCCTACCCTTGCCTGGGAATCAGCTGTCAGTGCGCCACTACCTGCCACTTCGGAGCAAGTGGCAGGGAGCGGGGCAACACAGACACTCCCCCCCTCGCCGCATCACTAAACCACCTCCCCACCCGACGAACATCAACATCCCTGCCTAGGAAACAGCTCTCAGTGCCCCCCCTCAGCGCATCACCCAAGCCCCTCCCCCCGGCGCATCATCCAAGCCCCCCCCTCGGCCACACCAACCCCCTCGCCACCCGCAGCCGCCAATACTAACACTGTCCAGCCGCTGCTGCGTCTCCTGTTGAGCAGCAGTGGCCTGGACAAAAAGAAAAAAGCAAAAAAAACATTTCAAACCTGAAACAGTGCTCCGTAGACAGCCAGCTGGCATTGGCTGTCGTCTCTGCAGCCGCTCCTCCTCTCCCCTGCATGTCACTGCCCCTGGAGGAAGACCCCGGAGGAGCACAGCGACGTCACAGGGGAGAGGAGGAGCGGCTGCAGAGACGACAGCCAATGCCAGCTGGCTGTCTACGGAGCACTGTTTCAGGTTTGAAATGTTTTTTTTTCCTTTTTTCTTTTTGTCTAGGCCACTGCTGCTCAACAGGAGAAGCAGCAGCGGCTGGACAGTGTTAATATTTTTTTTTTTTGTTAAATTTGTACCCCGCGCTTTCCCACTCATGGCAGGCTCAATGCGGCTTACATGGGGCAATGGAGGGTTAAGTGACTTGCCCAGAGTCACAAGGAGCTGCCTGTGCCTGAAGTGGGAATTGAACTCAGTTCCTCAGTTCCCCAGGACCAGTCCACCATCCTAATCACTAGGCCACTCCTCCAGGTGAGGGGGTTGGTGTGCCCGAGGGGGGGAGGTAGGGGCTTGGGTGATGCGCCAAGGGAGGGGGGCTCTGGAACTCAACAGGGAGGGAGGGAGGGAGGGGGATTACCTTGCTAGCGCCCGTTTCATCTGTTTCGGAAATGGGTCTTTTTTACTAGTTTTAAATAAATCAATCAAATGATTAAGCTTCTCTGGTATTCTTGTATAATACAAGCTTCTATGATATTTTTGTATGATACAGTAAACATTTGCATGATAGTATTCAAAGAAACACTTCAGTTTAGGGCCCCCTCCCCTTACACAGTGTCTACAACCAACCTTTCTTCTGTGTAAATAGTCAAGGGGCTCATTTTCAACACAGAAAAAACATCCAAAAAGCAGCACAAAGCGGTAAATGGACTTTTTTTGCCAAAATGTCCAAATTGCTATTTTTGAAACCGATTTTTAAGATGTTTTTCTATGAAGATCGTCTGCAGTGCATCCAAATCAAAAGGGGATATGTTAGGAGTTTGTCAGAGGTATGTTGCAGGTGGGATTTGGGTGTTCCCAAAACTTGGACATTTTTCTGATATAATGGAACAAAGCAAAAACGTCCAGGGCTAAAAGTTAGACGTTTCCGTCTACCCCTATTTCAATAAATCACAAAAAGGTGCCTTAAATGACCACTGGAGGGACTAAGGCATGACCCCCCCCCCTTACTCTCCCAGTGGTCACAGACCCCCTCTCAGTCCCCCAAAACAAAAAGACATTTTTCTGGTTTGAAAATGTCTATATTTGCCACTTGATTTTGGATGTTTTCAGGAAAACATCCAAAATCAGATTTAGACATCATATTGAAATTTTTTTTATCTATTTGTTGCATTTATATCCCACATTTTCCCACCTATTTGCAGGCTCAATGTGGCTTACAATGTTCCATTATGGCATTCGCCATTCCAGAGTAAAAGTTACAGTTGGTGTTACATAGAGAATAGGTTGACATGATAAAATTAAGCAGACAGGCATAGAAAGAAACCAGTCAAAATAAAGGTAGAGTGGTGATGTGTAGCAGTCACTGTTATTGAACGTTGTGGTATGCCTTGTTGAAGAGATATGTCTTCAGAGATTTTTGAAAGTTAGTTAGCTCGTAGATTGTTTTTAAATTACGTGGTAGTGCATTCCATATCTGTGTGCCCGTGTATGAAAAGCTGGACGCATGTGTTAGTCTGTATTTCAGTTTTTACAGCTTGGGAAGTGTAAATTAAGGAATGTGCGGGCTGACCGTTTAGCATTCCTGGGTGGTAAGTCAACAAGGTCTAGCATGTAGGCCGGGGCATCTCCATGAATGATCATCTACAATGTGGATGCCAATTGTTTCCAGGAAATATACTGTTATGTCCTGATATAAGACAGCAGAAGTTGGTGCTTACTACTTGATACTATCTTCAGTTGCAACCAGAAAAACATTTCAGTAGTTGTTTCCCACACATCTTCCCTTCTGTTTTGGCTAACAAATTTTAGTTTTACTAAACAAGCATCTGTATTATGGTTAACTTTCCATCTATGTTGGATCTGTTACAGTTGTTAATCTACAGGAGTAAACATTTATCTGAATTTCAGTTACTTGATTATAGATTAATTCTAGGCAAGTAGAACATAGGATGGCCATACAAGTGCATGTCCAGTGGGTCAAGCTGAGGCTTCACTGTTTTTACTCCATCACATGCAGGGAGGTTAAATCTTTTACCTAAGGAACCTGATAGAAAATTGGTAATTGTATCCCCTGGCATGCCAAAGAGTCATACTAAGACTGGCTGAAACTGTCCTCCTAGACATGAATCTATATAGTCACAACGATTGCACAGTAGTGTCTGCCCTTGTGCAGTTAAAGAAGGTTTTGTTACAGTTTTGAGGGCCTGCACTTCCATTAAGCAACTGGGTGGTCGTCAAGAATGCCAATATTCCAGAGATGGCTAAAGGCGGGGGAAAGGTACTTTGAATTTCCTCCTTCCCAGTTCTTACTCTCCCAAAGACCCTACCTCAGAGGTTACTCCAGAAGCTCAGCCCCATACCCATAATGCTCTTTAAATAAATGGGGGGGGGGG
The DNA here is from genome assembly GCF_901765095.1 of Microcaecilia unicolor. Taxonomy (NCBI): domain Eukaryota; kingdom Metazoa; phylum Chordata; class Amphibia; order Gymnophiona; family Siphonopidae; genus Microcaecilia; species Microcaecilia unicolor. Next base: position 183,337,172 of record NC_044040.1, on the reverse strand, counting down.
GGGGGGGGGGAGGGACAGCCACAACATTGGAATAATAGAAAGGATAGCCAAAATGTTAAAAAAAAAAAAACTGGGAAAAATTACTCACTTAACAGTTGAAAAAGCTTGTGCTGAAAAAACTTTGCAGCACAAAGCACATGTTAAAAAAAAGCTTAAATATAAAGAGCACAGATCAGTGTGCACACTCACCAAACATTGTGCAGCAATAGTATTCAGGCCTGCATTACACTAATTCACTAAGGGGTCCTTTTACCAAGCTGTGGGAAAAAGGGCCCTGCGCTAGCGGTGGGGACTGTTTTTTCCCACATGCCAGGGCCCTTTTTACCATAGCAGGTAAAATACCCCAGACAAACATGGCCATGCGGTAAAAGAACTCTTACTGTGTGACCATGCAATAGGGAGCCATTACCGCCACCCACTGAGGTGGCGATAAGGGCTCCCGCGGTAACCAGCATGTGGCAATGCCCGATTACCGCTGGGTCACCGCCATGCAAGCCATTTCCGGGGGTTTTCTTTTTCCCGGAAATGGTGCATGCTCAGAGTGGAACTACCGCTTGCGACCGTGTTGGGCTAGCATTAGTCCCGGTTTAGCATTCGGTAAGCCCCCTAGAAATTTTACCCATAATGCTCTTTAAGGGTTTTTTTTACAAAGGGCCCCTAAATACCACAGAAAGGTTGAGGCAGCCACGACAGTAAAATTAAAACCTGAGAACAGTCTCTCACTTAAAACAGAGGCTACAAAAAACTTATATTATGTGCCAATGCTGAGCAGGAAGCACATGTTAAAAAGCTAAAATGCACTCACTCAGCAAATGTTAACTGGTTATGCTAATATTCAGCACTAAATCCTGAATTCTATATAGTGTGTATAGAGATTGGCGCTGAAATCGGTGCAGATGCTATAATAATGCGCCTAACTTAACAAGCTAATGAGTGCTGATAACAGCACTTAACAAGCAATAATGAGCACTACTTGGCACTGATTTGAATTTTGGCGCACAACGTGCGAAGCGTAGTCTATAATAATGTGCACCAAACTTCTAATGAACACAGGCAAAAAAGGGGCGTGCTGTGGGCGGAGAAATGGATGCTTCGTGGGCATTCTGAAATTTTCGTGCCTAGTTATGGAGTATGGCCCAGTGCACCTAAATCTACGTGCTGAGATTTACGCCACATTTTCACTGGTGTAAATGGATGCACATAGATTTAGGCACTGAAATATCAACTAAGCGTATAGGCGCTGCTTATAGCATACACTTGGCTCTGATTTCAGCGCCAATGTTTTAGGTGCCATATATAGAATCTCTCCCTAACCAGTTAATTTTTTAACGGTCAAATAGAACTTCATAAATAGATGTCCTGTCTTTGACCACTAAACAGTTAACCGGTTAGCTCTGAATATCTGCATAATGGGTTAACTTTTTAGCGATTAAAATACCTTGGCTATTCAATGCCAGTTGCCGGAACAGCCCAGCATTGAATATCTGGGTTTAATGCCAGCGCAGACATCACAAGTGATGCCCCCTGCTGGCTGAATATCGGGCCCACAGTAAACAGTTGCATAATTTTCTTTCTATTCAAAGGAATATTTTTCCCTTTCTAAATTATAAAAGGACCCTTTTGCTAAGCTGCATTAGGTGCTATCATGCACCTAATCAGGGCCGTGCCTAGGGTCTATGGCACCCCCCTGCAGCCTATCAGTTGGCGCCCCCCCTGCAGACTATCAGTTGGCGGCGCCCCCCCCCGTGAAAATGATCGCTCGCCACTTGCCACACTGACAGGAATTGTCAGCAATATTCTTAGAAACAAATTGCTATACATTGCAAAATAAGATAGCAGATGTAAATTCTCAAAGTGGACATATTCCAAACACTAAAATGAAAATAAAATGATTTTTTTTCTACCTTTGTTGTCTGGTGACTTTCTTTTTCTGATCATGCTGGCCCAGTATCTGATTCTGCTGCTATCTGTCCTAACTCCGTTTCCAGGGCTTCCTTTCCATTTATTTCTTTCCTTTCCTCCTTTCTTCTTCATTTCTGGTCCTCAGCTTCTGCGTATTTTCTTCATCCATGTGCAGTTTTTCTCCTCTCTTCCTTTTCCCTCATTTCATCTCCTTCATCTCTCTTCCCTCCCCTCTATGTCCAGCAATTTCTCCTCTCTCCCTGAGCTCTGCCCTCCCAATCCATGCCCATCCATGCTCCTCTGTCCCCTGCCCCCTCCATTCATCCCTATCCAGCAATTTCCCTCTCTCCCTGAGCCCTGCCCTCCCAATCCATGCCCATCCATGCTCCTCTGTCCCCTGCCCCCTCCATTCATCCCTTTCCAGCAATTCCCCTCTCTCCCTGAGCCCTGCCCTCCCAATCCATGCCCATCCATGCTCCTCTGTCCCCTGCCCCCTCCATTCATCCCTATCCAACAATTCCCCTCTCTCCCTGAGCCCTGCCCTCCCAATCCATGCCCATCCATGCTCCTCTGTCCCCTGCCCCCTCCATTCATCCCTTTCCAGCAATTCCCCTCTCTCCCTGAGCCCTGCCCTCCCAATCCATGCCCATCCATGCTCCTCTGTCCCCTGCCTCCTTCATTAATCCCTATCCAGCAATTCCCCTCTCTCCCTTCCATGACCTTCCCTCGCATTCATGCTCCTCTCTCTCCCATGTCCCAGCCTGGCCCGCCCTCTTCTCCCCCCCCTTCGCATCCATGCCCCCCCCCCTTCGCATCCATGCTCTCGTTTCTCCCCTGCCCTCCCACTCCCATTGTTCAACTGCCCACCCTCTTCTCTCCCCCCAACATCCCTTTTCTTTTTTTTTTCTTTTTAAATTTACCTCTGTGGCGGTTCCGGCAGCGCAGCGTCAGGGAAGGAGGCGGCGCTCCCGACGTCTAGCCTTCCCTTCGCTGTGTTCCGCCTTCTTCTGACGTGATGTCAGAAGAAGGCGGAACACAGCGAAGGGAAGGCTAGAGACGTCGGGAGCGCCGCCTCCTTCCCTGACGCTGCACTGCCGGAACCACCACCACGGAGGTAAATTTAAAAAGAAAAAAAAAGAAAAGGGATGTTGCGGGAGGGCGAGCGAGGTGAGCATGGTGAGGCGGCGCCCCCCAGAGGGAAGCGCCCCCCTGCCATGCTTACCTCGCTTACCGTGTTAGCACGGCCCTGCACCTAATGCAGCTTAAAATGGCCTACAGCAGAACGTGATCGGGTGTCCTGCAGTAAATGCCAAATGTGTGCATGCTAAAAATTTTTTTAATGTTTTTGAGGGGGTGTATCTAGCGGTGGAAAGTGGACATTGCTGCCCTAATCAGCATAGTTAAATTACAATGCACTAATTGGTTAGCGCAAGAATAGTAAATGAGCCCTTGCCACCTACAAAATGGGTACTGGTAAATACACAAGTGGCAATGTTGTTTTTTTTTAATGGCCATTATTACAATAATAGAACAAGGCCATTTTAATACCTGCAGTAAAAGTAGCCTTAGCATGCAGGAAAAATCTGTGCAAGGGCATATTAAGGTCACCTTTTGCTACAGCTTAGTAACAGCAGTGCATTTTTTTCTAGCAAAAAGGTGCCAGTACTCAAATGCTGGGCCACCCTTCAGTAGTGGGGTGATAACTGAGGGACCCACCCCACAATAGCCAGGGCCCCTGTAACCAGTCACAGAATCTATGACAAAGCAGAATTGGTGTGTAGAGCCTGAGCTCTTTCATTAATACTTGGGGACCATGGGTCAATTTTAGCAGACAATGAAAAAGGTGCTGGTACTCAGTACCCCCAAGTAGCCCCTCAAAAAAAGCCCTGAGTAAAAGGAACCCAAAGTTTGCAGGTAGAAAGTAGCCTCAGATTTACTCCTTTTGCACACACGTTGAAGGATACTTCATAGAGAACTATAAATGGAATGTTTTTTATGCATGTCATAGTGTTCAGCTTGTACTAAATCCTTTCAGTCTGCATCAAATTTGCAGCATGTAGTATTTTCAAAATAGCATTTGTTTTAAAAATTAGAGCATGTTGTAAAATTTAGGAGCCGTGAGATTAAAGGGTGTTCAGTCTTAATGCAAGCTTATCGTGTGAAAAACAGGCTACCACAAAATGCATTAAAGTGTTTTGTGGTAATTTGGGGGCCCTTTTACAAAGGTACATTACCTTCCAGCTATCACGTGCCCCAGGTGGTAATTCTGAATTTGGCGTGCGCCAAAAACATGTGGTAGAAAATATTTTCTATTTTCTACCATGGGGCGCCTACCTGGCAGTAAATGGCAGTTGGCACGCGCTGCATGTTTATCGCCCGGGTAGCGCGTGAGACCTTACCGCTAGGTTAGTGGGTGGCATAAGGCCTCAGGCCGCTGGTTTCGATTTTCGTGCACGTCCATTTTCCAGCCCCCTAATAAAGGCCCGTTTTCCTAGACGTGGTAAAAAAAGGCCAGGCATGCACCCAAAAGACGTGCTCACACTACCGCAGGCCGCTTTTTACCATAGCTTACTAAAAGAGCCCCTTATTTATTTATTGGGATTTATTTATTTGTTTTGGGGGATTATTAACCACCTTTATGAAGAGAATTGCTTATTTGCGCTTGCTAACTTGTGCATTAGCTATGTTTTAAAAATATTTTTTGGAGGTGGTATATCATGGGCATAGAACGGTCATGGAAGTGTTAATCAGCTAGCACATTCTCATTAGCATGTAGGGTTAGACTCTATAAATGCTGCCTAAAATATCAGTGCTGAAAAAACCCACTTAAGTGGTATTCTAAAAGCTGTGCCTAAAGTTTGGCGTGGTTCATAGCCACCGAGAGGGAGGGGCAGGGGGGCAAAATTCCCCGGGCCCAGGCCTCCAGGAGGGGGCCTGGTACAGGGGTCTCTCTCCTGCTCCTGATGGGACCCGGGTGATCGCATCCCGACAGTTTTGAGACTGAGCATATGCGACCTGAGGAAAGCAGCCCCAGGGACAGGCAATGCTGGGCGGAGGAAAAGCCGCGCTGCATGCAGCTGACGAGGCCAGCCAAGGTACTTCAGGCGGGAGGGAGGGAGGGAGGGGGACAGCAGTGGCGATGATGATTTGGGGAAGGGGGAAGATTCTGCCCCGGGTCTGGCTCAGTCTCTCGGCGGCCCTAGCGTGGTTTATAGAATAACACATAAGCGGAGAGGTCAAGCATAAATTTAGGCACCACCATTTCACCAACTAAAATGTGGTGCAAATGTCCACACCTGAATTTATGCACAGAGCAGCCATCTTCTATTATTACATACATAACTCAAAACCACACCCCGATCTGTCTCGAAACGCCAATATACCTTCTCATTTTCATGCTTCCTTTTTAGGTGTGGATCTCAATTAAATCTAATGAGTGTCAATAATTGCTTGTTAAGCCAATTATTGGCACTAATTGGCTCGTTATTCTATTAAATTGTCTATGCAAATCGAGGGCATGCAATTTTTTTGCAATATGCATAGAATCAAGGGGTTAGTGCCTCCTTTAGGAAGTGCTAAGTTGTCCCATGGTAACGTTACACAGGTAATGCATGCTAATGCTAACATTATTGCAGACCTAAAAAAAAGAATTATCCAGAAATGCCTTAAATTGTGCCGTGTTGAATCTGGGCTTAGCACATGGGAAAGTCCGACATTAAGCCCCGATTCTAATATCCTTTAGGAAAAGGGCTCCTTGGTGCACATGTAAAATAGCATACACTAAAAAGGAAAAATATAATATGTTTTTCAAAATGAAACAAAAGATACAATGAAATAAAAATTTTTCCATGCTCATCTTTGCCTTACAATCATGTCATACACAAATGTAACCGTGGGTCAAAAGATTAAAAGGCAAAATGGATATTATGCACTTGAGATGATGGTATATTCATAGAACAAGGCTTGAATGATTGGCAGTGCCAGTGATTTAGATAAAGCCATCTCCTGTTAGACAGAATGAATGTTTTCACAGATGCAAACTCTTTGGTGACAAGAATGTATCCATGGAAACCTTCACCTATGTGAAATTCTAATATGCACATGCAAGGTTATGTTTTAAAGATTTTATTTAAAACACAAAATATGAATATGAAGCAATGGAATGCAAGTTGTTTTGAACTATATTACCTAGGATTGAAAACCAAAATGAAAGAAAAAAGCTCTCTGTGGGTAATTTTGCAATTTGTAATTGCTTGCTGAAAATTTTTTGTGGACTATTATGAGACAGAGTGCAGTGTGTTCATTCCCTTTGAAAAGCAAAATGTTTATAACATTTTTTTTTGTTATCAAGTAACAGAAAGGAGAGGTTGGAGGTCGATGGGACTGGAATAAATTATAACTAAGCCTTCATTGCAGCAGATTTATAGTCGAAATAAAAGCCATATCTTCCACCAATTATATCACTTATGATCAAAGTCTGGAACATAATACATGAGTTTTTGTATCATATTTATTCCAGATCTGCATCACTAATGATGTTGGTTGTTAGCAGACAATTATTGGCACTGATTGGCTTGTTAAGCAATTAAGGGGCCCTTTTACTAAACTGCGTAGGTGCATAGCACGTCCTACTCGCATCAATTTAGAACTACCGCCCGGCTCCCGCATGGCCCAGGTGACAATTTCATTTTTGATGCATGTTCACTACGTGCACCAGAAAACATTTTTCATTTTCTGGCGCGCAGCGCTAACCGGGTGGTAATCGGCATTGTACGCGCGTAGACCATTACCGTCCAGTTAATGCATGAGACCTTACCGCTAGGTCAATGGGTGGCAGTAAGGTCTCAGGCCCAAAATGGACGTGCGCCAATTTTCATTTTGCTGCACATCCATTTTTGGCAAAAAAAGGGCCTTTTTTGCAAGCGCGCAGAAAAATGGACCTGAGCACACCCAATACACATTTCTACACCAACGCAGGCCATTTTTCGGTACACCCTAGTAAATGGACCCCTAAGTTGCGCACGCAAGTCAGCTACATGTGATGATTTGCGCACACAACTTTAGTTGACATTTATAGAATCTGGGGGTTTATATGTGTATTCTGGAATAAAAACATGAAAATTCTTTATAAAGTTAATCCCTTAAAGGGCAATTCTATTATTGAGGCACTCACGTTTACATGCCCCTTGCACGTAAATGTCTAGAATATAGCCACAGATATATAGGGTTAATTCTACAAAATAAGTGCACGCTTTGGGCCTGATTCTCTATATGGAGCCTAAAATTAATGCACGCTAGGCAATTACGCTAGCATATATGCAAGTACGCATGTCATATGCGTGTAAATGCCAAAAATCCAGCTAAGCGCTATTCGGTAAATATGCGAACATCTTCCATACTGTGTATATGACTGAATATGGGCAGGAGTCACACATGTGTAACATAGATTACTATAATATATGCGAGGATCTCTGGCATTTAAGGGCCAATAATCAACGGCAAATGCAGACCCTAGAGGCCATTAGCAGTGGACTAGCGCCAGTGTTTGCCTTCACCCTATGAGCAGAGCTGGTTAGCGCATGTACATAAGTACATAAGTAATGCCATACTGGGAAAAGACCAAAGTCCATCGAGCCCAGCATCCTGTCCCCGACAGCGGCCAATCCAGGTCAAGGGCACCTGGCAAGCTACCCAAACGTGCAAACATTTTATACAAGTTATTCCCGAAATTGTGGATTTTTCCCAAGTCCATTTAGTAGCAGTCTATGGACTTGTCCTTTAGGAAACCGTCCAACCCCTATTTAAACTCTACCAAGCTAACAGCCTTCACTATGTTCTCCGGCAACGAATTCCAGAGTAACAACAAGCTCGCCAGCTCTGAGCGCAGGTAGTATGAAAATGCATACTAAACAGGGCATTAGGTTTTCCTCCCCAATGCTCAGCGGGCAGCGCACCAAACATTGGTGCTGCTCCCGCGGCAAACCCTATGCCAGCTCGGAACTGGCATAAGGGTTTGCGGTGCATTGGGGAGGAATGGGGAGCCCTGTTCATGCTTACAGGCCCCCCACCCCCCAGAAAAGGGGCTGGAGGTCCAGTGGCATTAAATCCAGGTGCTGATTATAGAATACGTTTAGTCGGCACTGATTTCAGCGCCAATGTTTTAGGTGCCATATACAGACTCTCCCACTTAGTGGATAACTGGTTATATTGTACGATATAACCGGCTATCCTCTGATATTCAGCGCATCACTGGCTATTTGGCGGACAAATTCGGCCTATCTTTGGTCAGTTAAACAGTGCTAAATATAAGCTTGCCCGATTAAGATGAAACCAGTCAAAAAACACCAGAAATGACCCAGCATTAAATATCTGGGTTCAGCATCAATAGTGGGAGTCAGTCTGGCTAACTCCTATGGTCTGAATATCAGACCCCATGTATATAGCATGAGCTCTGTCCAAACTCCACCCCTTACTATGGTTACGAAATGGGTTGCATAAAAGTAGGACCTTCTTGTCACATACATAACCCCTGAAGGAATTTTTAAAAAGTCATGAACAGGTCTTCACAGATTAAGGGGTCCTTTTACAAAGGCGTGCTGAAAAATGGCTTGCGGTAGCGTAGGCGCGGGTTTAGGGCATGTGCCGATCCATTTTTTAGCGCACCTGTAATAAAGGCCTTTTTTGCCGAAAAGGGACGTGCAGCAAAATCAAAATTGCCACGTGTCTATTTTGGGTCTGAGACCTTACTTCAGCCATATTGACCTAGCAGTAAAAAAATCCAGGCGGTAATGACCTACGTGCATCAAAGGCCACTTGGCACACGTCCGTTACACGCGCCCGAAAATAAAAAATATTTTTCCGATGCGTGTATTGGATGAACATGAAAAATGAAATTACCACAAGAGCCACGCGGTAGTCGGGCGGTAACTCCATTTTGGCGCATGTTCAGCGCGTGTAGACGCTTATGCAGCTTAGTAAAAGGGCCCCTAAAAATCCTTTATAAAATTACCCTCACAGAATTCAAACTTCAATCTATGCACATATATTACTACTACTACTACTACTACTTATCACTTCTATAGCGCTACCAGGCATACGCAGCGCTGTACTCCATACACGAAAAGACAGTCCCTGCTCAAACAGCTCACAATCTAAATAAGACAGGTACACAGACAGAACAATTAAGAGGTAAGGGAATTAAAGAGGTGGGGTACAGGGCAAGTGAGTAGTGGTTAGAAGTCAAAAGCAGTTTCAAAGAGGTGGGCTTTTAGCCTGGACTTGAAAACAGCCAAAGACGGGGCTAGACGTACAGGCTCGGGAAGTCTATTCCAGGCATGAGGTGCAGCGAGATAAAAGGAATGGAGTCTGGAATTAGCAGTAGAGGAGAAGGGGACAGACAAGAGAGATTTATCTACAGAGCGGAGTACCCGATGGGGGGGGGGGGGCGTAGGGAGAGACAAGAGTAGAGAGGTATTGGGGAGCAGCAGAGTGAATGCACTTATAGGTCAGTAAGAGAAATTTGAATTGAATGCGGAAACGGATAGGGAGCCAGTGAAGTGACTTGAGGAGAGGGCTAATGTGAGCATAGCGACTCTGGAGGAAAATGAGTCGCGCAGCAGAGTTTTGGACTGATTGAAGAGGAGAGAGATGGCTAAGTGGGAGGCCGGTGAGAAGCAGGTTGCAATAATCTAGGCGAGAGGTGAAAAGAGTGTGGATAAGGGTTCTGATAGAGTGCTCAGAGATGAAGGGACGGATTTTGCTGATTTTCTTCTGACACTTCTTAGAACACCTCCTCCCAATGTGGCTAAAATTACACGAGTTTTGGATGAATGCATGCACTTTGAACCACATTGAGGGAGAGCAGCCGATTAATGTGGTTAAACACTTTTACCCACAGAAACGGTTGTTTAAATTGTGCTTTATATGAATGTAAAAATTTGCCATGTTGAATTACAGTTCTAAACTTCAAAAGTATAAATAATCACAGAAAAAATATGAATTCATCAATAAAAAGGAGATATGATAGCAATCAAACTCAGCCACACTCTCGTCCTAGTATCCTGGGATGTATGAACTATTTATTTATAACCATTTCAGTTTGTAAAAAATAATGTCAGATTTAAAATCATTTTAGTATACTGATCTAAGGTAGTATTTCTACAGATCGTATTTCTCTGCTTTCACTCTCTGATGGTGTTATGTATTTTTTACTGTCTTTCATTTTGATGAAGAGTCCAAAGAATGCATTACAAGCTCGAGTCTTCTGAACAGAAAGTTGGATGATCTATAACCACTAAGGAAGCTCTTCTTTGCAGCAGCTTGCACTTGAAAGGAAATAACTTCCTTTCAGACTGCAGCTGTGAAAATACATTACTTATGTGTCATGAAAATCCTTCGATTGCATCATGTTATGATGCTTGAAACTAGTGTAATACCCCATTGAATGGGTATTACTAGAGTGATAGATTTTCCCAGAGAACTAGGGGGAGGGAGGTCCCTGACAGAGGACTGGAGTGGAAAGGTCCCTGGATGGGAGGAAGCCCAGCCCATGGGGAATAGTTTTCAAACAGAACGTGCAGGACGTTAGGACTCACGTCAGAAACAGAATCCAGATCAGCGAATGCACCGGACTCGGAGATCGGTGCTGAAGGGGACCTTGGCTGGCGGGGATTGGGGACCCCCGCCAGCACAAGGGTGGCAGGGGAGGGTTGGTGGCGATGGGAGGGGGTTAAAAGGGTCAGGGAGGGGCGGTGGCACTGGGGGGGGGGTCAAAAGTGGCGGGGGGGGGGGGGGGGGGTCGGCGGCACTGGGGGGGGGGGGCTAAAATGTGCCCCCTCACCTTGGGCTCTGGACCCCCCTCCTGCCGAAGTCTGGCTATGCCCCTGTGCCCTGGTACTGAAGCGTGACGGGGTGGGGGGGGGAGGAGTTTAGAAGGAGATAAAGCTAAACTTATGCCCTGGGGGGGGGGGGGGTCTTTAGTTCCCTGCAGATCTTGAGTTGCCTGTATATCCCCTGCCATTGTCCAGGTGGAAAGGGAGGGGAGCCCTGAAAATTGGAGATATTCAATAGCTGTGAGAGGCAGATTGAGGCTCAAATAAGTGGCAACCAGGAGATAGTGTGCTACAGTTGAGTAGAAGAAGGTCTAGGGAGCAGGGGACTGGAGCCAATGTTAAGGAGTACAGCCTATGGGGATAATATCTCTCTACAGGACAGTCAAGGGCAGGAGAAACTGTATATATGTAAATACCCTGAATGAGAATTCCCCTGTAGTGTACATACACCTGAGGAAGATAGTGGCAAAGTTGTTCCCCCTGGGAATATGAAAAGTTGGAAGTTAAGGTTGCTTTGGAGTTTATCAAGTGACAGTTAAAGTCTGCTTGTTGCAGTGGTTTGGAAATAAAAGTTAAGGTTTGTTATTAAACCTTCGGAAGGTGCTGTGTGATTCTTGGACTGAAGAGCTGAGTGAAACCTAGAACTGGTGAGAGAATCTGACCTCCCAAACCCCTGGATCACTATTGCGGACATTAGACTAAGTCCCAAGCTTGACTGCGGGCGAACTGGAATGGATGAATAAGGCGAAATTGGCCCTGAATATGAAACTAAACTGAACTCTGGATTCTTACAACAAATTACTTTCTTATGCATTCTCCTTTGTTATGTATCCTATACTGTTTATTGTAAGCCACATTGAACTCAAACTTGTTTGGGATAATGTGGGATGTAAATGTCACAAATAAATAAATAATAAATATAAAAAACTTACCGTATTTTTCGGACTATAAGACGCACCGGACCATAAGACGCACCTAGGTTTTAGAGGAGGGAAATAGGAAAAAAAAAATTTTCCTCTTTCCCTCCTCTAAAACCTAGGTGCTCCGGTGCGTCTTGTCCGGGTTTTGGACCTCCGTCCCGTACTTACAGGATTCCGTGTTCCCTGGTGGTCTAGTGACGTCGGGGCAGGAAAGAGCCCCCTCTTTCCTGCCCATCGCGCTGCTCTCCGTGCTTCTCAATGCTTTCCGACGGTCTCGGCGAGATTCAAAATGGCCGCCGAGAATCTCGGCGGCCATTTTGAATATCGCCGAGACCGTCGGAAAGCATTGAGAAGCACGGAGAGCAGCGCGATGGGCAGGAAAGAGGGGGCTCTTTCCTGCCCCGACGTCACTAGACCACCAGGGAACATGGAATCCTGTAAGTACGGAACGGAGGTCAAAAAACGCTACCTTCGGACTATAAGACGCACCCCCCATTTTCCTCCCAAATTTTGGGGGAAAAAAGTGCGTCTTATAGTCCGAAAAATACGGTATATAAAATCATAAACAGAAAGGATGCTGACATATATGCTAGTATCTGTACATATCAGTGTATGTGCCCATACAAATGTGCCTAACATCATGCCTCAAAATAATCATATACATCAAAGCAAATATACATACAATCCAAAACCATATCCCAAAATACATAAACACTACATCCATATTCAAAAATATAAGAAAGAAAGATACACATCTATATATATAAAACTCACCCTCAACGTTCTGAAGACAGTGACGTCAGTGAAGCCAAGCCCTGACTTCCTTCAAAAAGGTTCGAAGGTTCGTGGTGGTGAAGCCACCAAAATCGCTCCGGGCCCCGCCCTCGAGGGCGGAGCTATGGCAGAACAACGAAGGGGTTGGCAGGGAGGGAGGCAGGGAGGCGGGGGAGGGGGATGGGAAATCGCTATGGGCACCGCCCTCGAGGGCGGAGCAATGGCAGAACAACCAAGGGGTTGGCAGGGAGGGAGGGAGGCGGGGGAGGGGGGTGGGAAATCGCTACGGGCCCCGCCCTCACGTCAAACGTCATGACGTTGAGGGCGGAGCAATGCCACAACAACGAAGGGGTTGGGGGGGGGGGGTGTTGCCGACGAAAACCTTGCTAGCGCCCGTTTCATTTGCTCAGAAACGGGCCTCTTTTACTAGTACATAGATGTTGTAAACCTTATTTACACACAAAAGGATGTTGTGTCAAATTTCATCAAAAACTGTATGTGCAGATCAACAAACAAAGTAACAAAAAAAAAAATGGGAATAACACCGCTTATCTTATAAATACACAGCAACAAAATAGCGGGTTAAGTCAAGCAATTTGCATGCTGGTCAAGAAAAATAGCGGAAGGGGAGAAGAAGAACCTCAGACTGGTGACATTTTAACCAAGATAATGGAATTACTTATGCACATATATCCCATATGTACAGTCACCGTACTTCAATCACTGGTCCTCAACCAACCACCTCCCTAGATCAGCAAACAACAATATATGTGAAGCGATAATCATGCACTATGGGTCCGATTCTATATATGGTGCCTAACATCAACACACGCTAGGCAATCATGCCTATGTGTATTCTACATACCACGTGTAAATGTATGCACGGTATTTAGAATACACTTAAGAGTAGTTCATGCGACTGAATCTATGCGCGTCCATTTACACCAATGAAAAGCTGGTGGAAATCCCTGCGCATAGATTTATACATACTGGTCCATATTTTATAACAACACGGGTAAATTTTGGAGCACCCACAAAATGCCCATTTCCACACCCCTAAGCATGCCCCTTTTTGCCTGTGAGCATTAGAAATTAGGCACACTACATTACAGAATACGCTTAGTGATATACGCGTGTAAATTCTAATTTTGCCAATTAGTGCTTGTTATTGCTTCTTAAGAGCTGTTAACAATGCTTAACATCTTATTAAAACAATTAATCTATGCATATAGTTTGTAACCAGGTACCTCTCTTGTGCAGCCAAGGATAGAACAATCTCCTCCAGCCACAGGCTCCCGGTACAGTGAAGAAACAGATGTCCACCAGTAACTTCAATCTTAAGAACTTTTATTCCATGCAGGTTTCTAGTACACAGTTCCAATAGCAGCATAGCACATACCAGGATTCAATACAGGCTTACAGGCTTCAGTCTGGGCTCTTTATCCAGGGCACAATAAACAGTAATTCAATTCCCCAGACAAACAGTTCTTTCAGTTCATCATCACAGTTCAGTCACCCAGTAGCAGTTTCTACCTTCTATCCTTTTTACCTTCAGGATAGTTCAATATTTTAGGGACTCCTTCTACCCAAGGGTTTTCCCCTGCATCAGCTTCACAGTGAATTCAATACTTTTGGGACTTCCTCTCACCCAAGGAATCTCAGCCTGCTTCAGTACTTTAGGGACTTCCCTGCCCAAGGATTCTCCTTCTGCTTCTCTCTCCTGAACTGAACTGACTCAACTCTCCTCGGACTCCTTCCCACCTGCTTAATCAATCCCTGGTTTCAGCTACCACCACCAATCATTCTCCTTCCATTAGCTTCCCCACAACCATACCAGCTGAGTTGAGCATTAAACTAATGAGACCAATGATGAGCTCCTGCACACAGGGTTTCCTAACTCTCTTTCCACCTAGTGGCAGCCACTCTACACAACCTGCCAGCCTACACCCATGTCTTCCCTGATTGCAGCTAGGAGTCCAGTCCGGGTTCTTCATCTCCCCCTCTGGCTCCTTGCCTGCAACGCCTTCTGGGACTTGTATTTCAGACTGAAACTGCCTTAACCCAACTATCCTGGAGGTGACTTTATCACAAGTTATAAAATATGTCTAGATGTAAATGTGGAAAAGAGCGTAAATCTAGGTGCGCCATATAGAATCCAGGGTTTTGTGTGTATAAGTGTCAATACATTTTTTACATGCAATAAAATATTGTGTCATATAACTGTATTATAAAGTACATCAAAAAGTAGTACCTGCCTATCAACATACCACAATAAATGATAATCATATAAAAATCATTGTGAAAATAAATACATGTACTTCATAATCCAATAAACTCTGTTGTGTGCTCAGAAAATAGTGAAGGAAAATATATTACTGTGAAAAGTGTCTAACAGGCTTGTGACAAAGGACAAAACCAGCCTGTCTTACCCAAAAGTTCTGATGCTCTCAAAAATAAAGGGGGATGAAAAACACTCCCTTAAGCAACTTTACTGAATGCAAAAATCAGAGAAAATGGTAATCAAACCAATATCAAATGGGCTACATCAAATCGAATATGCAAAAGAAAAAACTGATTGCAATAAAAAATGGCTTTAGCATGCAAGAAAGACCTGCGTAAGGGCAAGCTAAGACCTATTTTTACAGCTGCTTAGTACAATGACCCCAAAATAAAGGTTTGAATGGAGTTCGAAACAAATATAACATTTTTTCTGACATTTAAATGCAGTTCATAGGATTAGAAAATAGTATCATTTTTTTTAAACATAAAGAGCTATATCAGCCCAGCGGGGGAAGAAATAGCACTCAAGGTGAGAAATTGTAATTTCCCCAGGTTTTTTGAACAAAAGGGTATTAAGCTGACAAATTGATGATGTCGCTCTCTCCTGTTCACTGTCTTCCAGACTTGATTTATCACAATGGTTAAAATGACTGCAAATGTTTTATGGGTAGCAGAACTTTATTTTTAAAGATTGATAACGGCGCAATATTTTTTGAGTGCAGAGTGACATGAGCTACAATTATGGCAGTGTGTAATAGTTTACTCTTCAGAGTACGACAAGGATTATGAACATTTAAAACCATATTTAAGGTCAGTACGTATTACTGGTTTACTTCACATTCTACATTTGTCACTGATTAGAGCTCACCAGTGCGGTATTAAAATTATAATGTGTTGAAATGGTAACTATTAACCAAGAGCATGTGTCATCTGTACAGTGCCAAGCACCACATAATGAATGCATGTTTTAGTGAATTTGCTCTTTCATAGAAGCCCTTTATAATTACAAAAAGTCAGTTGTATTCACTTGATAAGGTAAAAAAAAAAAAGTTCACTATAAATGAATGCTATTCATTTTAGTCGTACTGGAAAATAATATAGACGGTCCCTTCTGATGAAAAATAATTACAAAAATTCAAATCTTGCATAAAAATGTGTATTTTAAGGATGAGTGAACTTCCTCTGACCCAGTAAGAACTCAAGCTGAAACCTGCAAATATTAGATTTTAAGTCTGGCAATCAACGTCAGCCTGAGGTAAGTGGGTTTTTCTTCCAAAATTGGGTTGATCTTTTATTTACACTGCAGATTTGAATGTTAAAGATATAAGCATAAATTAAGTAAGTGAATATTATTATGGGACCTAGCCATAAAAGATATGGGGTCCCTTTTGTTAAGCCCCGAAGGTGCCTACACGCGTCCAACGCGCACCAAAATGGACTTACTGGCCGACTACCACGTGGCTCTTGCAGTAATTTCATTTTTGGTGCCCATCCGCTACATGCATCTGAAAAATAATTTTTATTTTCGGATGCGCAGAGCGGACACATGCCAAGTGGCATCTGACGCACTTACATCCTTACCGCCCAAAGTCTTTACCACTAGGTCTAAGGCAGGCAGTAAGGTCAGAGACATAAAATGGACACGGGGCTGTTTTGTCTAGAGGCTATTTTGTGGGCAGGCCATTTTGACCGTGGCTGTTATGTCAGAGGCTTTTATGTCGAGAGCTTTCTTGTTTGGAACTTTTTTGTCGGGGCTATTCTGACCGGATACTGACATAATAGCCCCAACAAAATAGCCTTTGACAAAATGGCCCCTCCCACAAAATAACCCTTGACAAAATAGCCCCCTAGAAAAAAAATAACATCACAAAAAAAGATGATAGTCACCTGGACTATTGCAATGCTCTGTATGTAGGATGCAAAGAACAGACCATTAAAAAACTCCAAACAGCCCAGAACACCGCAGCGCGTCTCATTTTTGGAAAAACCAAATACGAAAGCACAAAGCACCTAAGAGAGAAACTGCACTGGCTCCCGCTC
This sequence comes from Microcaecilia unicolor, assembly GCF_901765095.1. Taxonomy (NCBI): domain Eukaryota; kingdom Metazoa; phylum Chordata; class Amphibia; order Gymnophiona; family Siphonopidae; genus Microcaecilia; species Microcaecilia unicolor. The sequence goes on along the minus strand of NC_044040.1, from coordinate 183,320,425 downwards.
AAGGAACGAATTGAGTTCAAGATCTGCATGACCGTATACAAAAGCATTCACGCAGAGGCCCCACTCTACATGCTGAACCTAATAGACTTACCACCCAGAAATGCCAGAAGAGCAGCCCGCAAGTTCCTCAATTTGAACTTCCCCAGCTGTAAAGGAATTAAATATAAACAGGCATACGCTACTACCTTTGCGTACAAAAGCACACAGTTATAGAACGCACTGCCCATGACCCTGAAAACCACGGACAACTTAACCAGCTTTCGGAAATCTTTGAAGACATTTCTCTTCAACAAGGCCTACAAAAATAATCCTTGATGAAACAAACTACTCCGTATACCACCCAAACGCTTTAAAACACCTCTAACACGACCTTACCTAATACCTTCTAACTAATTCCACTTCTACCTCCAGTTTATTACCGACTGTATCTAAGATTATGTAATGACTATACCATATTAACACCCTGTAAGCCACATTGAGCCTGCAAAAAGGTGGGATAATGTGGGGTACAAATGCAATAAATAAATAAATAAAGGCTCCTACCAGCATTGCATTGTATAAAGCATATATCACTAAACAAAATTCTATAGCTACCAACCGGTATGCATGATCTGCTCTGCTGTTCAAGGAAACTATTCTTCCATCAACATCTTAATAAAAACCAAACAAACAATATTGTCATCATTTTCATAGTCTTGCCAACCTTATCCTGTTTGGCAAGGTAAGATTATTAGGAAAAAAATGCAGTGCCATATTCTGGGCAGCTTGATCAGGCCTTTTTGTCATGGGGCTAATTTGTGAAGGGCTATATTGTGGGCAGGCCATTTTGACAGTAGCTGTTATGTCAGAGGCTATTATGTCGGGAGTCTTTTTGTTTGGAGCTTTTTTGTCAGGGCTATTTAGACCAGGTACCATGATGGCTATTGTAGTGCTGTACTGTTAGGTATAGCAGGGTTTTTTCTGTTCCTGGAGGGCTCACAATAACATATAAAGGAATTAATGTGGGATTTGTACCTGGGTGTCATTGTTTAAAGTCCACTACACTGACCACTAGACTGCCCATCTGCAGGGACGTCTGTGTGGCCATTTTTGTACAAATGATGCCAGACAGATATTTTTGTGCCTGCATTCTTGGCATTCATATCTTGGACATTTAATTTGGAAAATGGTTGTTTAGGATGTTTTCAGTGCAAGAACGTCCTTCTCACATATTTTTGAGCAGGAAACCCCAACAATTTTCCTGTTCAAAAATGGCTGTGAGATAGATGGGTTTTTTTTTTTGGACATTATGAGGAGGACGTCCCGATTCTGACTTGGATGTTCTTTCAAAAATGCCCCTCCCCATCCACCACCCTGCAACCTAAATTCATATCCTCTAGTTCTACTGTTTCTCTGTCTGTTTGTATATTAATACTGTACCTTTCAAGAATTTAAACAGCTGTATCATATATCTCCTGTCCTTCCTTTCCTCTAGGGTATACATATTTATGTCTTCATTCTCTTCTCAAATAGCTTTTAAACCAAACTCCATTTCATTTTTGTCACCTCCCTTCTCTCCAGGAGTCACTGAATGGCTGGATTCTTCGGACCCAATATTCAGACCACGGGAGTTAACCGGGCTGACTCCCACATTCAGAACTCAGCCCGAATGTTCAATGCTGGGCCATTTCTGATGACCGGCATTGAATAACTGGGTATTTTTTGCCTGGTTTCAACTCAACTGGCAAAGCTGATATTCAGCGTTGACCAGTTAAGTTGAAACAGGCCAAAGATAGGCCTCCTATTTCAGCGGCATAATTTGGCTGCCAAACTTAGCTGGCAACATGCCAAATACTGGTGGATAGATGGTTATATTGTGCGATATAATCCGTCTATCCGCTAAACAGCAATATTCAGTGGGAGATAACCAGCGATCTCCCGCTGAATATTGCCAGATAGCCAGTTAAGTGCCATTTAATCGGCCAGGAGCCATTCCTGGCTGATTAAAAGGTTTTAAATATCAGGCGGTCTGTTTTTATCATACTTATATTTTATACTTTCTTTCATTTATATTTTAACTTTGCTTTATTATTTTAGAATTCATTTATATTTCTATTAATGTAATCACAGTGCACTCCAACGTCAGATAAGTGCATGCTCTGTTTAACTGCATGCTGTACTTCGGTCCCGTTTTTGGCACCATCAATTTCTATGGGGACAAACTTCGGTTTAGTGCACCACTATTAAGTGCAAGATTCGCTTATATGCATGGTTTAAGACCGCTCCTTTGCAGGACAGACTCTGCATAAGCGCACGCACGGAATATGGAAGCAATTGGCGCGTGACAAAGGGGCGGTAAATTTGAAATCTCGTTGGTTAACTGCCACAGGCAGAAGAAGCGAAAGAATGTTGTTAGAGTGTACACTGGAGTCGTCGTCGCGCAACTGTAAGACTTTAACACGGGCTGAACGAATAGAAGTTGTTAAAACAAAGTCAAGCATCTATTGCTAAAGAATATGGTGTCAATCCCAGTCAAATTTCACGTATCTTGAAGCAGAAAGACCAGCTTCTGGAAGACTGGCAAAACAATACAAATCCACACCGGAAATGTAAAAGCTGAGGATGTAGAAGATGCTCTTCTTCGGTGGTTTTCTCAAGTCAGGAGCAGACAGTTTCCTGTCAGTGGTCCGCTGCTTATGGAGAAAGCTAATCAGCTAGCTGAAAGTCTTGGACTAACTGAATTCAAAGTCTCTGTTGGATGGTTGGAAAGATGGAAGGAGAGGAACAACATAAAATTCAAGAAACAGCATGGTGAAAAACAAGACGCTGATGACTTTGGTGCTGAAAATTGGGTTGTTTCAGTTCTTCCTACCATCTTGAACGATTTTGCACCTCATGATATTTTCAATGCTGATGAAAACGGTCTGTACTGGCGAGCAATTCCTGATGGAACACTTGCATTCAAACAAGCCAAAACTACAGGAAGTAGTTTCTTTCTCTATAATATCACCAAAATTCGCCCTTTCCTTTCTGAGCACACTACCAGAACCCTCATCCACACTCACCTCTCGCTTAGACTATTGCAACTTGCTTCTCACAGGTCTCTCACTTAGCCATCTATCTCCTCTTCAATCTGTTCAAAATTCTGCTGCATGACTAATATTCCGCCAGTGTCGTTATGCTCATATTAGCACTCTCTTCAAGTCACTTCACTGGCTTCCTATCCATTTCCGCATACAGTTCAAACTACTCTTATTGACTTATAAGTGCATTCACTCTGCAGCTCCTCAATACCTCTCCACTCTCATCTCTCCCTACATTCCTCCCCGGGAACTCCGTTCACTGGGTAAATCTCTCTTATCTGTACCCTTCTCCACCACCGCTAACTCCAGACTCCGTTCCTTTTATCTTGCTGCACCATAAGCCTGAAATAAACTTCCAGAGCCCGTACATCAAGCTCCATCTCTGGCCGTCTTCAAATCTAAGCTAAAAGCCCACCTTTTTGATGCTGCTTTTAACTCCTAACCCTTATTCACTTGTTCAGAACCCTTATTTTATCATCCTCACTTTAATATTCCTTATCTATTGTTTGTCCTGTTTGTCTGTCCTAATTAAATTGTAAGCTCTGTCGAGCAGGGACTGTCTCTTCATGTTCTAGTGTACAGCGCTGCATACGTCTAGTAGTGCTATAGAAATGATAAGTAGTAGTAGTAGTAAGTAGTAGTACAACTAAAATGTCAAAGGACCAACTGACGATCCTCCTTTGCTGCAATATGGATGGGAGTGAGAAGTTGGAACCACGAAAGAGCAAACAGCCCCATTGCTTCAAGAATGTTAAGCGACTTCCTGTGTCATACGAGGCTAATGCAATTTCATGGATGCCTGGGGAAATTTGGAAGCAGTGGCTAAAGAAGTTAGACACTAGAATGCGGGCACAAAAGCATCAGATTTTGTTGTTTTGTGATAATTGTGTTGCACACAGTGATGATGTCAGGCTGACTAACATCAAGGTGGTCTTCCTGCCACCAAACACTACCTCTCTGATCCAACCTATGGATCAGGGCATAATAGTCAATTTCGAACAACATTATCGGGCTCTTGTGCTATGTCGTCTGATGAGCGTTATGGATGACAAGACTGGCAAGGATAAACGTGCTGTTGAACTGGCTCGTAATCTATCACTGTTGGATTCCCTACATATGCAGAAAGAAGCCTGGAATCATGTTACACAGGCAAACATTGTGAACTGCTACAAGCGGGCAAGCATTGTTAAGGATGTGGAGAGGGACGAAACAGATGCAGCTGTTGCAAACGCGTCAGATGAACAGGCTATTGACATCCCAGCCGGTTTTACTGAAGAGGAGTTTCATCACTATGTAGCTGTTGATTACGATCTACAAACAGCTGACGACAGCACTGATGTTGAGATATGTGCCTACACGCAGACAACGGCTGATGATGAAATAGATGATGAAATGAGCAGCGAGACACATGCTGATGAAATTCAACAACCTCCTGTCACTTTTGCAAGAACGCTGGAGAGTCTCAACACCGTGCGGGCCTATCTGGAGGCCACTGGATGTCAGTGCTATGACAGTTTTTACTGTCTGGCAGACGTAGTCTATGGAACTCACAGACACAAGAGTGTACAGAGGACTATGACTGATTACTTCAAGTAAGCCTAACGTCAGTTAACGGAGACTGTATAACGTCAGTTAACGGAGCCTGTATACTGTATGTATAATAAACAGTACTGTACATATGTTTATCAGATGTCAAGCTTCTTTGGGTCACAACGGTTAAGTACACGCTCCAGTTAACTGCATGTATTTCTTTGGTCCCAGACCCTTGCACTTAAGCGGATTGCACTGTATTTTGTTGTTTTATATAAGATCTGTTTTGATTGTGTGATGGTATTATATTGTTTGTGAATTGGTTGTTTTATTTGGAGTCACTCTATACTATCATTAATGAAAGGGTAGGCAGCAAGTATTGTAATTAAATTAGATTAGATTAAATTTAATGTCTAATAACAAACTCTAATTAAATGCTGACAATAGAAAGGAAATACTCTTAATCTTCACTAATAGAAATATTCAAGCTTTTCCTGTCTACCTTGCTTGGGAAGAGTTCCAAACTGCCTCAAACACCAGCCCCGAAGCTTCCTGCTAGATGTAATTTTGAATAGTCACTTTTCTTTTGCTTTATAGATTTAATGTGACAAAAAAATCTTTTCATGCTCTGCAACTTCTGTCTTCTATCCATGTCTGCAGCTGGTACTCAGTACTGCGACTAGGCTCCTCATCCCTGCTGAAAGTTCAACATTGGTTTCCTTTTAAAATTCTAACTATGAGAAATCGAACCACCTTGTAGCCTTTTGGAGGAGGAAAGGGAGACCCAGTAAGGGCCTAACTAGGCCCCCATGATCAAAACTTCGGCGCTGTACGGAACAGCACCGGAAAACTACCGCCAACATAGCGTGGCAAAAGTACTCCCTAATGCTCAATGCTAATTATATGCAAATTTAGGTGCGCTGTTAATGTTGAGCATTAGGGACTTCTGGGGGAGGATTTTACGTTGCTCTTCAACTCAAGAGTCGTGCGTCAAGCTCAACTCAAGAGTTGTGCTCTTGAGCGCATGCCCCAGTGGGAGCAGGGGCCTGCGCCTGCACCGAGGAGTGGAGACTGACAAGGAAGAGAGCAAAATCCGTTGCCCTTCCACATATAAGTTTATGCAGTTATTTTCTCTGGTGGTTCTCATGTTGGTGCTCTGTACAGGCATTCCAGATTGTTTTACCTGAAAGATGCTTTTGTGTTCCTCTTATTAAAAAACAGTCAGGGGCCCCTCCAGATGGGGGTCCCTCCAGATGTAGGGCATAGGAGTAGTTAGTGCTTGCATGCTTTGACTCTTTTTTATGAAGGCTGTGCGACAATTTGTTTTTAAGGGCGTACTTGTTGACTGCACTGTTTGAGCATTGAGGGGGAATAGGAAATGGCCATGTTTGCATACATTAGCATGCAATTTGCATTGTTCTCTGGCAAGCTCACAGTTTCCCATAGTAGGGTATTTTGAGCATTGTGTGCCGGTAAACGCAGGTGCTAGAATGACGCTAATGACCTCTAGCACCCGCATCGGGACCCTAGTACTTAGATCAGGGTTCACATTACTGAACTGAACTGAAATAACACACAAGACCAGAACACCAGACCCCACTCCAAAGAACAAAGTCTTATCACGCATCCAGTCATCAGAACACGGTCTTATTAGTAGCCCACAGTGAATAGAAACCAAAATGAATACCTTCAAACTACTTCTAATAATCTACTCCTTAACACTGATCCACTTAACACTAACCACCCCTCTTGCAGAAAGTAACATCATACGCATACTATACAATCATCAACGATTGATCAGATACACCACACCTCAACAAACTGACAACAACTTAAACAAAGGAAGACCACCAACATACGGACAACCATCACAGAATGCAAAGATGGGTCCAAACAAACTCACCTCAACAAAGAAACAACAACTAATAAAACAACTAATAAAAGTCCACACAACACCAACATTCCAAACAATCCAAGTGGGCTACATCAACGTCAGATCCGCAGTAAACAAAACAGAAATACTAACAGACTGGATCATGGCAGAAGACCTTGACCTACTCTTCATCAATGAAACCTGGATCCATGACCAAAAGGACCCCATAATCCTAGACCTATGCCCTCCAGGATACAAAATCACACACTGGACCAGAAAGGAAAAGAGAGGCGGAGGCATAGCACTAATCTATCGATCCCACTTTACCACCGAAACCACTGCCGAGCCCATGACACCTCAACTTGAAATGGCCTCAATCAGAATCCACAACAAAACCCTTCGTGATCATTTGAATTGTGTTCTGTTTTAGAGACCTCCAGTAATTGGAACGAAGGCCAGACTAACTTCATGGACTTCATTTCAAATACGTGTAACCAACTTTAATGTACTAGTAATAGGAGACATCAACCTTCACTTAGAAGACCCAGACTCAATCAACGCATGAGAATGTAAGGAATTCTTCCAATTATGGGATGTCAAATGGCCACAAATGCAAGCAACCCACGTCAAAGCAGTGGCGTAGCCAAGGGTGGGCCCAGGTGGGCCCAGGCCCACCCACTTTGGGCTCAGGCCCATCCAGTAGCAGTACACCTATGATGTGGCTGGCATTCATTCTTCCCAAATCCCACCAGCCGAAAACTCCCAACAACTGTCCCTCCTGCATACCTTGTAAATAGATCTTCACTTGCAGCAAGTAGCGACTGATACACGCTGTAGGGCCAACATGAGCTGTGTGTATTAGTTGCTGCTTGCTGCAGGTGAAAATCTATTTAAAAGGTATGCGGGGGGGGGGGGGATGTTTGAGAGACCTTATGGTATGCAGGTGAGAGAGGGAGAGACCAAATCACTTGTGGGACAAGATGGAGTTCTTCTGCCCACCCATGTTGGGCCCAGGCCCACCCAAAATTGGGTGTCTGGCTACGCCCCTGCGTCAAAGGGCACACACTTGATCTCATTACACACAAACTTTCAACAGACCAGAACTTAATAATAACAGATATTAAATGGACAGAAACACCCTGGACTGATCACTACAAACTAAACTTATCCCTACACTGGCAGAAGAAGGGATTACACCAAATACAAGAACACAAATCCTACAGAACAAGAGGTCAAGTAGACATGAAAACATTGTGGCAACAGATATATAACAATGAATGGAAAGCACAAACAGACTCCATATACTACCTCATGGAATGGGATAAAAGATGCAAACGCATACTAGATGAAATAGCACCCTTAACAACAAGATCTTCACGTAAGCAAAACTCGATACCTTGGTTCAACGATGAACTAAAAAAGCTAAAAACAAATCCAGAAAACTCAAACGAGCATGGAAAAAAACAAAAGATGAACACACACTCAACACATGGAAACAATCACAAAGAAAGTACAAATACGATATGACAGACCAAAAGATCATACTATAAAACTATAATAGGGACAGATTACAAAGACACGAAGAAATTATACCAACTCGTGAACACCAACCTGGTCACTACATCGAATACAGACATCCCATCTGCAGATAAACTTGCTAAGTATTTCAATTAAAAAATTGTAAACCTACGCAACACGCTATCTCAGGATAACACTGACATTGAAAACTTCATTAATGAGTTGGACCCAAGCACTAGAGAATACCCGGCTGACCGAACCTGGTTAAATTTTGTCTCCTCACCGTCGATACAGTTGCACGGGCGATCAGCAGGTTCTCCAGCACTCACTGTAAACTAGATACTTGCCCCAACTGCTTAATGAAATCTGCCCCTGACCGCTTCATAATAGACCTCACATCCCACCTAAATTACATGCTACAGCAAGGTCTCTTTCCTAAAGAAAATGGCAATATCCTACTCACCCTGATACCAAAAGACACCAAAAAAAAAAAAAAGAAATCACTAACTACCGTCCAGTAGCATCCATCCTGTTGTCAATCAAACTGATGGAAAGTATGGTAGCCAAACCACTGCCGAGCCCATGACACCTCAACTTGAAATGGCCTCAATCAGAATCCACAACAAAAGACACCAAGAAAAAAACAAATGAAATCACTAACTACCGTTCAGTAGCATCCATCCTGTTGTCAATCAAACTGATGGAAAGCATGGTAGCCAAACCACTGCCGAGCCCATGACACCTCAACTTGAAATGGCCTCAATCAGAATCCACAACAAAACCCTTCGCGATCATTTGAATTGTGTTCTGTTTTAGAGACCTCCAGTAATTGGAACGAAGGCCAGACTAACTTCATGGACTTCATTTCTTTTTTTTTTTAATTTTTATTTTTATTAAGCTTTTTAACAAACATAATTTCACCTTTATGAATGATAATACACAAATTGGAAATCACACTTAATCAAACATATAATAAACTAGTAAGTTTCAACAAATTATCGACCTCAATATAAAGAAATCAGATCAAGATGTAAGATTACTTAAATAATCTATGAAATAATTGTATAATAATAACTTTACCAATGAAGCACATGCCCTGGATTCTTCACTCAAAAGCTGTTAAACAGTGTACATATGGGACTATACCACCTCCTGAACTCCTTCTCTACTAAGCAGAAATTCCTCCAGTTGTTTGGGGTCAAAAAACTGAAATTGTTTGGATTGAAATACAATTCTGCAAACACAGGGAAATTTCAATAGGAAGCTAGCTCCTATCGCCACAGTTCTTGGGCGCAGGGTCAAAAAGGCCTTGCGCCGCATTTGAGTCTCTCTTGATAAGTCCGGGTAAATCCTTATTTTTGACCCCAAAAACATAGAATCTAAATGTCTCAAAGAAAGTCTCAAAACTGCATCCCTATCCATCTCTAATGCAAAAGAGACTAATAAAGTTGCTCTTTTGGTAATGACCTCCAAAGAGGACTCCAAAAAGGTTGTCAGGTTCATCGCTTCTCCACCTTGAGGAAACTTTGATTCAGTTTGCAAATAATAAGCTCTAGTTATTGGTGGTAGTGAGTTATCTGACATACCCAGTATTTCAACGAGATATTTCTTAACCATTTGTACCGGAGTAACCAATGGTGAACTTGGAAAATTTATTAGCCTCAAATTTAAGCGTTTAGACTGATTTTCAAGATATTCCAACCGCCTTTGAGTAAAATTCTTATCCTTTATCAAAGTTTGTCCCACAAGTTCCATTTTTTGAGTTCTTTCCGTAAGAGATTTTACTGCGGCAGTTTGAAATTCAGTCAGTTGCAATTGGGATAAAGCAGTTTCTGACAAAGTTTTGATGGTTACAGCATTTTTAGTAATTGCAGCTTGTAAAGAGGTGTGGGCAGTAAAGGTAAGGTCCCATAGTGACTCTAGCTGGTTTTTTCATTTTCTCCAAATTCAACTCAGGAAGGGGTGCTTTGGCAGCGTTTTCCAGGATACTCACAGTCTGCAACGACAGCATAGGAGCAGAATTCACCTCTGGAACTTTCAGGCTGTCCGCACTCCGTTCTCCCTCGGTCTCCCGACGGCTCCCTCCCTGCTCGGTCTGTAATCCACTTCGGGTCAGAGCGTCAGGACTCATCAGTAGACAACCACTTCCTGGTTGTGGAGGAGCCGCACGTTCGACGGGGCTTAGGGAAGCCCCGTCTACACTGTCGGCTAGCGTCACAGCGTTAGCCTCAGCTACAGGAGTAGAAGTTTGTCCAGGACCTGGCGCGATTCCAAAATCCTCCATTTTCGCCTGGCGAAGTTGGCTTGACCCGTCAGGGAGAGAGGGAATCTCCCTGACTTTGCCTCTCCTTTTCCCCATCTAGAGGGTCAGGTAAGGAGCGAACTTGCTTGGTGTTTAGGGAGAAGAGTGGGTCGCGTCTAGCTGTGCTTCTCACACAGCCGCCATCTTGACCGATCTCTCATGGACTTCATTTCAAACACGTGTAACCAACTTTAATGTACTAGTAATAGGAGACATCAACCTTCACTTAGAAGACCCAGACTCAATCAACGCATGAGAATGTAAGGAATTCCTCCAATTATGGGATGTCAAATGGCCAGGTTTTCACCCCCTCCACAGCACAGAAACAGTACTACTCATTCTCCAAGCCAAATTCAAGCAGGAAATAGCAATAGGCAAAAATATCCTCCTCCTCTAATTCGACATGTCTAGTGCATTCGACATGGAAAAACCCACAATATATTAATAAGATTACTAGATAAGTTCGGGATTGGTGGAAACATACTTAGCTGGATCAAGGGTTTCCAAACCACAAGAACATATCAAGTAAAATCAAACTCAAACATATCATCACCATGGAAAGTAGACTGCTATCACTGATCCTCTTCAACCTAATGATGACCCCACTAGCTAAGTCCTTATCCAACCAAGGCTTTAACCCCTTCATCTATGCAGACGATGTCACAATATACATTCCTTACAAATCTAAACTGACAGAAATCACCAACAAAATCAAGATCAGCTTGAACATCATGGACTCTTGGGCAAATGTATTCCAACTAAAACTCAACAAAGAAAAAACACACTGTCTTATCCTCTTATCCCAACACAGCGCAGACAACCCCACAATTATCAACACCCCAGATTACACCCTTCCTATCTCAGACAGCCTGAAAATCCTTGACGTTACATTGGACCACAACCTAACACTAGAGAGCCAAGTGACATCCATAACAAAGAAAATGTTCCACTCAATGTGGAAACTCAAACGCGTGAAACAATTCTTCCCGAGGGGAACATTTCGCAACCTAATACAATCAATGGTACTAAGCCACGTAGACTACTGCAATGGAATTTATGCGGGATGCAAAGAACAAACATTAAAGAAACTTCAGACCGCTCAAAACACGGCAGCTAGGCTTATCTTCAGAAAAACACGATTTGAAAGCGCAAAACCCCTCTGTGAAAAACTACACTCGCTCCCAATCAAAGAACACATTGCTTTCAAAACCTGCACTCTGGTTCACAAAATTATCTACGGTGAAGCCCCGGGATACATGACAGACTTGATTGACCTACCAATTAGAAACACATCCGAATCAATAAGAATGTACCTAAATCTGTATTACCCAAGTTGCAAAGGACTCAAATACAAATCAACTTACGCATCCAGTTTCTCCTACATAAGCACACAACTGTGGAACGTATTACCAAAAGCCTTGAAAACTACGTACGACCACCTAAACTTCCGGAAAAAAATAAAAACTAACCTGTTGGCACACCCTACCAATCTAACATAAATGCCTGATCTCTGCAACACAACAAAACTAAAGTACGTAATGGACATAACACAACTCTTCCGTTATACGATGCCCTAATGTGGCTGTGCCACACGAACTTTATCTTACCACAATATCACTTTGTATTTGTTTACACTGGAGTCTGCAAACGCCTCTCCGGTACTATGTAAGCCACATTGAGCCTACAAATAGGTGGGAAAATGTGGGATACAAATCTAACAAATAAATAAATAAATAAATAAATAAACTACTGCTTTTTGGAGAGAATTGAGGTTTGCATGTCCCAGACTGAGCAGTATTAATGTGCTGGCCTAGCTAAAGCACGTTAAGGAGAAGCACGGTACTGTCACCAAGGTGGCAGGACAGCATATGCTGATTTACATATTAACTGCATGTTGTGTTCCAGGTGGATCATGGGGGTGAATGGCCATGTGTTACTGCATTGTTCTAAATTTTTCTTGGAGGGGGTGTGGCATAGGTAGAAAGTGGATATTAAAGTGTTAGCCAGTTAGGGGTAAATTCTATAGGTGCTGCATAATAATTGGCGCTGAAACTTTTGCTCGGTGAGACTATTCTATAAAGGGTACACATCCTTTATAGAATAGCAGTTAGGGCATACACCATGCCTAATTTCAGACACCAGCAATTATGCCTGCTAAAGCTGATGAAAATCCCAGCACCTAAATTAGGTGCGGTTTGGCCAAATTCTATATTTACCCATATAAAATTTTGGAACGCCCCCGAAATGCACCTAGCCACATCTCCATAAATGTACGCACATTAGGATTCACGTGCGGATCATTATAGAATTCAATCTGTGCATAAATTCTAATTAAGACCAATTAAGGCCAATAATTGGTTGTTAGCAGACAAGTATTGGTGCTGATTGGCTTGTTAAGTAATTAAGCTGTATGTGCAAATCAGCTACGCATGCTGATTTGAATGTGCAACTTTAGTCGCCATTTACAGAATTTGGGGGTTAGTGCATTATGCTTAACGCATGCTAATTGGCTAATGCAGACTTCGTGGGGGAGCACGTAGTACCTCCAAAGTAGCAGGTGATAAGTAGTCCTGCGTTAATGTCCTGCAAGTATCACGTGCTATGTTGCATTACCACTCAACCTGCAATAACTAGTAAAGGGAACACTCTCCAAAAGGTTCTGGCCTTACCACCGGACTGTATATAGTGTGCCAAAAGTTACTTGAGTTCTGCGTGTAAATCTAGGCGCATTCTATAACTACGTATGTAGATTGAGTGTTTTAACAAGCTGTAAAAGCGTCGTTAACAGCTCTTAACAAGCAATAACGAGCACTAATTGGCAAAAATTAGAATTTACATGCGTACATCGCTAAGCGTATTCTGTAACGCACTATGCCTAAATTACTACTACTACTACTACTTATCATTTCTACAGCGCTACTAGACATACGCAGCGCTGTACACTTGAACATGAAAAGACAGTCCCTGCTCGGCACAGCTTACACACGCAGGCAAAAAGGGCAGTGTTTAGGGATGTGGAAATGGGCGTTTTGTAGGTGTTCCAAAATCTATACACGTTGTTATAAAATATGGGCCAGTGCGTGTAAATCTACATGCAGGGATTTACACCAGTTTTTTGCTGGCCTAAATAGACACACGTAGATTTAGTCGCATGAACTACACCTAAGCGTATTCTAAATACCATGTGTAAATCTAAGCGCGGTATTTAGAATATGCTTAGGCGTGATACCTAATGCGCATTAATTTTAGGCACCATATATAGAATCAGGTCCATAATGTGTTGTAAAATCCTGTGTTACAATGTGTTAAGCCTAGATTTTAGAACACAATAGTAACAGGACCCCTCAGTATAGGGATACACACATTCTATAATATGCTTGTAAATCGTAACCCTTATCATCCTCTGCTCAAACTCCTTCCCTGATCATGCTTACTCGTATTTCAAGAGGCCTTTCACATAGTAAATTAGTATTTACTCACTTTAATGCTGGTGAGATAAACCCCTCTCCTCCACCAACTATTGTATTGATGACTTTTTTTCAGCAGAGCTTTTTTTTTTTTTAATCTCATTTAATTTATTTTGCTGATGGGTGAATGAAAAAGTACATTACTGAGGGTGCAAGAGCTCTGAATGAAATGGCGCTGCATTATAACGAGACAAGTTAACAATGCCGAGAGAACTGACAAGATTGAGACCGCTTGTCTGTCACTGGCACAGATTACATGTCACCAAAATGACAACGGCCTACACTGCACAGTTTTCATAGGGAGATGTTTGTCATAAAATATTAAAGAAAGAACAGTAAATCAGCCTGAGTCCATACTTCTCATTATTATTATTATATAATGGCTGGTGGTATGTACTCCATTGTATGTGGTAAGCATAAATATGTCAACACAGAGAAATAGTGAATGATTAGTACACGTTATAAAGCTATAAAAAGTAAAAGAATTGCTAGAAGACAGGTAGATATACATCAGTAATGAGAATGCTGATAATTATGGTAATTCTATGCTGGTAAACTATAATGGAGGTGGAACGTTTCATGGATGCCAGTACCTGTTCAAGTTTAAAATTTCAGGTTTATTCATTTTTTTGATATGCCACCAGTTGAAGTCCCATCTAAAAGGTTTACGATATGTAATAAAATGTAATTTTAGAGGTAGAGATGAATGTTAAGATGCTGGGACCCTTCTAATAAGTCCTACACATGGCAATTTTGAAGTACCACCCAGCTACCGCGAGGCCTGGGCAGTAATTTCATTTTTTATGAGCGTCCAGTAGCCACACCAGAAAATTTCTGGTGCACGGCACTAAGCGGGCAGTAATCGGCATTGTATGCGCATAGACCATTACCGACCAGTTAACGTCAATGGGTGGCAGTAAGGTCTAAGGCTCAACATGGACGCACGCCAATTTTTATTTTGCTGCATGTCCATTTTCGTCCCCTCTAAAAAAGCCTTTTTTGCAGGTGTGCTGAAAAATGGACCTGCGTGCGTCCAATACACGTGTCTACACCAGTGCAGGCCATTTTTGACGCACCTTAGTAAAAGGACCCCACAATAAATAAATAGCAAAGTCAAGTAGTAAAAGGAATAGAGATTTCTCTGATGTGCCTTCCCTGACCCAGGACTCACGCTACAGCTTTGCAGCAGCAACAGGAAACTGTCACGACTGTGGTCGTGATCCCTCTCTGACTCACCTTATGTCCTGATGGTCAGCTGCTAAGCTGGCTACTGTCTGCATTGTATCTTTCCTGTGTGTTTCAAGCTTCACTTTAGGTTCAGTGTATTTCCTGTCTCTGTCCTGTAGGGTTCCACTTCCTGTGTGTTTCAAGCCTCACTTTGGTATTCAGTGTGTATTTCCTGCCTCTGTCCTGTTTATAAGGAAGTGGTGCACTTTCATTCAGGGCCTTTGCAATGCCAAAGGTCTCCAGGTTAGTTTGTGTGCAGTGTAGCACTTCTGCCTTGTTCTTGTCTGTGTGCCCGTGGGCACTTCTGTCTTGATTTTTTGTTGCCTTGTTCATAGTCTGTGTGCCTGTGTGCACTTCTGCCTTGTTCATTGTCTGTGTGCCTGTGGGCATTTCTGTCTTGATTCCTTGTTTAGGGTGCCTGTGTGCATTTCTGCTTCTGTTCTTCTCTGTTTGTCTGTGTGGGTCAGCTTTGTGTCTTCCCTGTTTGTCTTTAGCTTCCAGTCTGACCAAGCCAAGTCCACTCCAGCATCCAGTTCCAGCCAAGCCAAGTCTGTTCCAGCATCCAGTTCCAGCCAAGCCAAGCTTGTTCCAGAATCCGGTTCCAGTCCAGCCAAGCCAAGTCCGTTCCAGAATCCTGTTGTTCCAGTCCTGTTAGTCCAGTCCTGGTTGGGGGGGGGGGGGGGGGGGTTGCCTCCTGCTACCGCTCTACGACAGTAGGCCAAGGGCTCACATTGTTCCAGAGTCCGTGACTATTTGTTTAAAACCTGGGACAGTGACAGAAACATAATAAAGTGCTGAAGGATTTTTTGAAAAAGTATGTTTTTCGGGCTGTCTTCTCTATTGGTTTAGGTGAACAAGACAGAATCACATCCAGTTATTATTCATCAACAGTCTGTCCCCATCCCAGACCAGATCTGCTCCTGAGGTGCTGCAATTTTTTCTCTCTCAGGAGTGAGGCTCCTTCGCACCCACTACAGTCCCGCCTGGGGTGTCCTTTTCTGCCAGGCACCCCTCTCCTCTTGACTCCTTCATGGAAAGATTCTGACAACAGTCTCCTCTTTTTGGTTTGAATTAACAAGGTATATCCTCCCCAGAATTCACTGGCTTCACTCCGGGATTCCCCCGCAGGTTCCTCAGGTCTCGGTGGGGGCTGGGCAACCAAAGACCCCGATCGACTCACATCCCTTTTTATTTATTTCTTGCCACGCCTTAAGGGGCCAGGATCCTTCCATCACCACACACCAGGCCGGTTCCACCAGCCCCACACTCTTGTGACCCCCCCCTAGAAATTCCTCCCACCCTCCACCCATGGTAAAAGGCATTTTCCAGGGATGTCACACTTCTGTAGTACAACACAGTTTACACAATCAATAAAAACATGAATAAAAACAAGCAAAATATATAGAACACCATAGTTTGATAGGAACAGTGACAATCCTAGGTCAGCTGCCACCCAGAGCGGATCGCTGATGCGCACCCCCCCCCTGGGTGCAGCACGACACCCCCCCCCCCCCGGCACAATGACACCCCCCCCCCCAGCGCATCAACCCCTCCCCCGGGTGCATTTTTAGCTGCTGGGAGCAGCCGTGCGGCTCTCGGCTCCGCTCGCTCCCTGCTCCCTCTGCCCCGGAATAGGAAGTAACCTGTTCCGGGGCAGAGGGAGCAGGGAACCAGTGGAGCTGACAGGTGCACGGCTGCTCTCTGCAACTCATTCCAATAGAACAGTACCACCAATCCATGTTCCTGGAATGTATGGAGTTATTAAAGAACAGAACACACACACAATGGCTGCTGCTGGTAGAAAGCCACATTGGCCAATTGTAGGAATTTCAAATTAATTCGCTGCAAAATGGGCAGCCAATGTCAACAGTTTATAGCTACGTAATGCAAGGTTCCACGTTAGGAGTTACAGACCAAGAAATGGATCTAGGTGTCGTCGATGATACGTTGAAACCTTCTGCTCAGTTTGCTGCAGCGGCTAAGAAAGTAAATAGAATGTTAGGTATTATTAGGAAAGGAATGGAAAACAAAAATGAGGACAGTCGACCACACCTCGAATATTGTGTTCAATTCTGGTCGCCGCATCTCAAAAAAGATATAGTGGAATTAGAAAAGGTGCAGAGAAGGGTGACGAAAATGATAAAGGGGATGGGACGATTTCCCTATGAGGAAAGGCTAAAGCGACTAGGGCTCTTCAGCTTGGAGAAAAGACGGCTGAAGGGAGATATGATAGAGGTCTATAAAATAATGAGTGAAGTTGAACAGGTAGACGTGAAGTGTCTGTTTACGCTTTCCAAAAATACTAGGACTAGGGGGCATGCGATGAAGCTACAAAGTAGTAAATTTAAAATGAATCGGAGAAAATATTTCTTCACTCAACATGTAATTAAACTCTGGAATTTGTTGCCAGAGAATGTGGTAAAGGCAGTTAGCTTAGCAGAGTTTTAAAAAAATTTGGACGGCTTCCTAAAGGAAAAGTCTATAGACCATGATTAAATTGAACTTTGGGAAAATCCACTATTTCTGGAATAAGCAGTATAAAATGTTTTGTACTTTTTTGGGATCTTGCCAGGTATTTGTGACCTGGATTTGCCACTGTTGGAAACAGGATGCTGAGCTTGATGGACCTTTGGTCTTTCCCAGTATGGCAATACTTATGTACTTATGTAGTTAAAAAATGGCATAACATGATCAAATGTTTTCAAATTTCCCAGCAATCTAATTGCAGTATTCTGTAATGACTGCAACTGTTTTAATTAAATTGGGAAATGCCCGCATAAATAGCATTCTTGTAATCTAACCATGAGATCAGCAAGTGGTGAATTATGCAATGTACATTCCTCAAAATATTGCTAGATATTACCTATCTAGCAAAATAATTGCTTAATATTACCATGGTCTGATCAGACATCATCCTAAAATAGCACTAAGCTGCAGTATAAGGGGCCCTGCACAAGCAGCAGAGTGAGTTTTTGCCACGTTCAGAGTAAAAAGGTGGAAAAAACAAATGGCTGTGTGGTAAGTTTGCTCTTCCCGTGCAGCCATTTTGGTGGAGCACTTACTGCCACCTATTGAGTGGTAAGGGCTCCTGCGCTAACCCAGCGGTAACCCCCTGCAGTATTAATTTTTCAAAAATTCCAGAAGCGCCGGAAATGCTGCATGCTGGGGGAGACACAGTGGTGTGCTGGAGCCAGCTCGCACCGGCTCGCAAGAGCCGGTTGATAAATTTTTAAAGCTCTTGTGAGCCGGGTGTTCTGGCAGCGCAACCTGGCGGTAAGTGAGGTAAGCATGGCAGGGGGGTGCCACAAGCCATGCCTACCTCACCTCCCGCCGCTCTGGGGGGGGGGGGGGGAGGTTAAATCGTTGTTTTACCTCCGTCTCAGCAGATGCAGTCAAAGCCCATCTCTAGTCTTCGCTTCGTTCCCGTCAGTGTCCCGCCTTCTTCTGATATTATTTCCTCTTTTCGCAAGGGTGGGACACTGACAGGAAACGAAGGGAAGGCTAGAGACGGGCTTTCACTGCAGCTGCTGTGACGGAGGCAGGGGAGAGAGGAGAATCGCTGGATGGGTATGGAAGGCTGGAGGGAGGGAGGGCACGGGAGAGAGAAGAATCTCTGGGTGGGTATGGATGGCTGGGGGGGGCACGGGAGAGAGTCACTGGGTGGGCATGGATAACTGGAGGGGGGCACGGGAGAGAGGAGAATCGCTGGGTGGGTATGGATGGCTGGGGGGGGGCAGGAGAGAGAGGAGAATCGCTGGGTGGGTATGGATGGCTGGAGGAGGGCAGGGGAGAGAGGAGAATCGCTGGGTGGGTATGGATGGCTGGAGATGGGCGTCCTTCTCCCAGGGTCACCCAAATCAGCATAATTGAAAGCCGATTTTGGGCGTCCCCAACTGCTTTCCGTCACAGGAACAACCAAAGTTCCTGGGGGTGTGTCGAAAGCGTAGCGAAGGCAGGACTTGAGCTTGCCTAACACATGGGCATCCTCGATCCATAATGAAAAAAAGAAGGGTGTCCCTGATGAGCACTTGGATGACTTTACTTGGTCCCTTTTTTCTTAAGACCAAGCCTCAAAAAGGTACCTGAACTGACCAGATGACCACTGGAGGGAATTGTGGATGACCTCCCCTTACTCCCCCTATGGTCACTAACCCCCTTCCACCATCAAAAAATAACTTTAAAAATATTTTGTGCCAGCCTCTATGCCAGCCTCAAATGTCATACCCAGCTCCATGACAGCAGTATGCAGGTCCCTGGAGCAGTTTTAGTGGGTGCAGTGCACTTCAGGCAGGCGGACCCAGACCAATCCCCCCCACCTGTTACACTTGTGGTGGTGGTAAATGTGAGCTCTTCAAAACCAACCAGAAGCCCACTGTACCCACATCTAGGTGCCCCCTTCACCTCTAAGGGCTATGGTACTGGTGTACAGTTGTGGGTAGTGGGTTTTGGGGAGCTCAGCACACAAGGTAAGGGAGCTATGCACTTGGGAGCAATTTGTGAAGTCCACTGCAGTGCCCCCTAGGGTGCCCGGTTGATGTCCTGGCATGTCAGGGGGACCAGTGTACTACGAATGCCGGCTCCTCCCACGACCAAAGGGCTTGGATTTGGTCGTTTCTGAGATGGGCGTCCTCGGTTTCCATTACGCCGAAAATCAGAAACGACCAAATCTAAAAACGACCATCTCTAAGGTCGACCTAAATTTCAGGATTTAGGCGTCCTCGACCGTATTATCGAAACGAAAGATGGACACCCATCTTGTTTCGATAATACGGGTTTCCCCGCCCCTTCACAGGGCCGTCCTGCGAGGACGTCCCCAGGAAAACTTGGGCGTCCCTTTCGATTATGCCCCTCCAGGTAACCTATACGAACATGGCAGTTTTGACATGGCTTAGTACATAAATCACATAGGGGCCCTTTTACTAAGGCGCGTAGGCAACTACGTGCGTCCAACATGTGCCAAATTGGAACTACCGCTCAGCTACCGCATACCCTGGGTGGTAATTCCATTTTTGACGTTCGTCCAACACACGCGGTAGAAAATATTTTCTATTCCCTACCGCATGGCGCTTACCCGGTAGCAATCGTCAGTTTACATGCGCTGCCCGCTTACCGCCCAGTTAGCCCGTGAGACCTTACCGCTAAGTCAATAGGTGGCGGTAAGGTCTCAGACTGAAAATGGATGCACACTAGTTTTAATTTTGCCACACGTCCATTTTTGGCCAAACACACACAAAAATGCTTTTTTCCAGGCGCACTGAAAAAAATGACCTGCGCAGGTCACGTTTAGACATGCCTTAATAGAAGGGTCCCATAATCCTTTTATATAGCTCAAAGTACAACTCTAGCATGGTTTTCTTCTTAAATGAGATGCTGATATATAATAACCTCTCCTATATTAAGCAGCAGAGAAATGCCAAGTGCAGCATTACTGCACACTGGTACTTAACTATTTCTTTGCCAGTTAGTTGGAATTCCCTCCCTATAGATTTCAAAACTATGGCTCCACTGCATCATTTCCAACGAAATTGTGTTTCTCTGCCGGCGAACGTGCTGATAAATGGCTGTTGCTGTGGCTTTATTAGAATTCTTTACTGAATTGCTTGATTATAACGTTAAGTGATGCTGTAATTGTGCCATTGAATTGAGTGGGCGAGAGTGCCTGCTGCTTTCTCCAGAAACCTCTTAGAAATAAAAGACTAAATCTCAGGGATGGTATTTTGTGAAAGCCATTTTTTTTGTTGTTGTTGTTTTTTTTTTTTTTTTTTTTGCATAAATCGTACTAAAAATAAATATATAAATACAAATGAATGAACTGTCCTATAATTTACATAGCAAAGAGTCAGCCAATCCCAAATTCCAATTTCCTTTCTATTTGGACAAAGAA
This sequence comes from Microcaecilia unicolor, assembly GCF_901765095.1. NCBI lineage: Eukaryota > Metazoa > Chordata > Amphibia > Gymnophiona > Siphonopidae > Microcaecilia > Microcaecilia unicolor. Next base: position 183,299,562 of record NC_044040.1, on the reverse strand, counting down.
CGTGCTTGGGCAAGCAAAGCAATAGCCCTAGCAATTATGCTTGAGATAATTCTAATGGTGGGTAGGAATAACAAAGGCAAAATCTCTGCTGTTTTGTTCCACCATAAGAAATCTAAGGGGCCCTTTTACTAAACTGCAGGAAAAGGGGCCCTGCGCTAGCAGTGGCGGCCATTTTTATCACGCGCCAGGGCCCAAAAATGAAATGGCCGTGAAATAGGTTCACACTTGCCGCGAGGACATTTCAAGGTGAGCACTCACCGCCACCGATTTGAGGTGGCAGTAAGGACTCCTGCTAGCGCTGGAAATGGCATGCATCTGGGGTGGAGCTACCGCCAGCCCCCCGCGTTGGGCCGATGGTAGTTCTGGGTCGCCGCGTGACAAGCCTGTTGCTGCGCGGCAATCCTTTAGTAAAAGAAGCCCTAAATGCATTAGGGTGCACTTGTCTCATCTCTACTAGAACTCTAAAGCTAGGAGGAAGACCATCAGAAAAATCATACATACAAGAAAGAACAAAACTGATATTTTAACGTATCTAGCCAGTACTGTTGTTTTAAATTATGTAAATCTTTTCTTTGTGGCTGTGACCCCATGACTGCAGCCACGTAAAATTGTGTGACCTCCTGGAGGTGCAGGATAATGATGCGCCTGTGGAGAACCCATCTAGGTTGTGACCCCAAACTTAGGTTTTGTGATTCCCATTTGGAATGCTGACCCCCAGTTTGGGAGGCTCTGATGTAAGTTGTGCTTTTAGAGAAAAAAATGAAATTATAACTTCAGGTTAAAAGGTTAAAAGGAAGAAGAGACTGAAAGTAAATTGGAATGTTGTCCAATATGTTATTTTTGGCCATGTCGAGCATCCATTTCCTAGTGGTTGTCAGCTTTTGTCCTGTGTGTTGTATTCCTCCTATTTCCAATAAAGATGATCATTTTAAAAAATAAGAAGGGAGTTTTCTTGAGACAGGCCAAAACAGTGATATCTGAGTTTCTAAGTCTTCATTTTCAATCTCAGGTACGAGCTTAAGGCTCTCATAAATTGCTATAACAGACAGTCAAAGTCAAAGTTGAACCAGATGAATTTCAATCTGTGCTTAATGGAAAGTTAGGATTTCCTTGTCAATATGCTCTTTTCATGTTCTTGTTATGGAAAATAGATAATTATAAATCTAATATAAAAAAAAAAGGATGCTGAGGGCAGTGTGATCAGTGGGTGTCTCCAATTAGGTTCTCCAGTGCTTTGTAGTGAAAGCCTATGGTATAATGGTGCACCATTTTGAAAGTTAGGAGATACCAAGAAAGTTGCAGGTGTCTTTGTTAGGGCTTTCACCCTGATGCCCCTGATGCAAGGTTAGTGAAACAATGCCCATGTTATAATGACATCTGATTCAAATATGGTATGCTAGTAGCCTAGTGGCATTTCTCTGCTGCTTAATATAGGAGAGGTTATTATATATCAGCATCTCATTTAAGAAGAAAACCGTGCTAGAGTTGTACTTTGAGCTATATAAAAGGATTATGGGACCCTTCTATTAAGGCATGTCTAAACGTGACCTGCGCAGGTCATTTTTTTCAGTGCGCCTGGAAAAAAGCATTTTTGTGTGTGTTTGGCCAAAAATGGACGTGTAGCAGAGTCACAAGAAGCTACAGCGAGCCGAGTTCAATTCCCACTGTAGCTTCTTGTGACTCTGGGCAAGTCACTTAACCTTCCATTGCTCCTAGTACAAAATAAGTACCTGAATATATGTAAACTGCTTTGAATGTAGTCCCATTTCCCTTACATTTACAGGCCTGCAGAAATACTAGCCAATAGTAAGTGTGATCCTTTAAATGCAGCACAGGGGTATTAGTGCCAGCACTGCTCATGCCCCTCCCAAGTTTTATTAGTCCATTTATATCCTATGTAATTTAAATTTTCTTGTTTTGTACAAATGTACTTTATAATTTCGTCTTTTTATATGAACTTGTCATCATAGTTTTACTTGTCTATATAATTATGTCATTTTATTATATATACATATATATGTTTTTCATTTGTTCTTTTTATGTTGAGATTGTTATTATATTGTGTTTTTAAATGTTTTTATTTAGACTCCTGAGGAAGGCCAGATAGGCCTAAACACGGCCGTGTCGAGTTTTGTTTGCTGGACAATAAACTTTTAGACCCTTGGGAGCATCGTCTGTGCATTTTTTGAGTCACCTTCGCTATTTTTGTGCCGCCCAAACTCTACCCATTTAAATACCAACACTGCATTTATACACTCTGCCACTTACACACCTTTTTAGCATAGCACTTAGCTGCTTTCCCCCGGATTCTGTATAGGTTGCCCAAAGTTGGACACGCAGTTTTTGTGCAAACTAATTAGCTATTTAGGCAACAGATGCTGGGAGAGGACCTTCTGAGGGGAGGAAAACTTCACTGACGTAAACAGGATGGAGTCTGGTCCAGAGAGTGGCTACTAAAATGGTCAGTGGTCTTCATCATAAAGAGTATGGAGACAGACTTAACGATCTCAATATATATAGTTTGGAAGAAAGGCGAGAAAGGGGAGATATGATAGACACACTAAATACCTACGTGGCATAAACTCACAGGAGGCGAGTCTCTTTCAGTTGAAAGGAAGCTCTGGAACGAGGGGACATAGGATGAAGGTGAAAGGGGACAGACTTAGAAGTAACCTGAGAAAATACTTCTTCATGGAAAGGGTGGTGAATTCCTGGAATGGCCTCCTAGTGGAAGTGGTGGAGACGAAAACCATATCTGAATTTTAAAAAGCTTGGGACAAATACATAGGATCTCTAAGGGAGTGATAGGGAGAGTAGATGGCATGAATGGGCAGACTGGATAGGCCATATGGGGGCCCTTTTATGAAAGGGTTGCTGTACGGCTCAACGCGGCCACCTGCGGTAGTTCCGGCTCGAGCGTGCGCCATTTCTGATGCACCAGAAAATATTCACAAATTTCTAGCGTGGCACTAACCCAGCGGTAATCATGCAGCCCCTTGAACTGCCCAGTTACAGCGGGGCTCCCCCTGCATGGCCATGAAGTAAGAATAATCTTATCGCATTGCTATTTTGGGGGGGGGGGAGGAGGGGAACTTTTTACGCACTGTGGTAAAAAGGGTCCTGGCACACGGGAAAAATGGCCCCCACTGCTACTGCAGGGCCCTTTTTACCACTGCTTGGTTAAATGACCCCATGGTCTTCATCTGCCTTCATTTTTCTCTGTTTCTATGTTTCTAAATATTGGTGATAACAATCACTTAATTGGCAGTAATTAGGCGTTACGCGTGAATCTGCCCTACACCCTATTTTATAACATGCCGCCTAAATTTCATAGCGTGACATTCCAAAGGGGATGTGGCCATGGGAGGGGCATGGGCAGGTCAGTGGCATTCCTAGAAATTAGGCCCAGTGTTATAGAATACCTGCTTTTACGCACCTAACTGCTAACTGCCATCAGTTGGACGCCAGCATTTGCACCAGCCTTTGTTCTGCGCAGATCATCCTTTACAGAATACTAGTTTAGCCCACATCATTTCTGCGCCTATCTTTGGGCGCCGTTTACAGAATCTAGGCCTTTGCTAGCACTTACATACGTAACTGTGTATAGTTACCCACAAAAGTGCTGGTACTCTGTACATTTATGAGGCCAATATTCAGTCCTGCAGGAGGCAGCCTGCCTAAGTGCTGCGATTGGTTCTGACCCGGGATATTCAATGCTGGGCCATTTCTGGTGACTGGCATTGAATATCTGGGGGGGGGGGGGGAGGGGGTTGGCCAGCTCAAAATTAACCAGCTGTCGGCCTTATTTTCGAAAGTGATGGGAGCCCGTATTTCGACCCAAATCAGGAGATGGGCGCCCATCTCGCAAAGGCACCCAAATCAGTATAATCGAAAGCCTATTTTGGGCGTCTTCAACTGCACTCCATCGCGGGAACGAACAAAGTTGACGGGGCATGTCAGAGGCGTGGTGAAGGCGGGACTGGGGCGTGTTTATCGGCCGAGGAGAGATGGGCGCCCTCAGTCGATAATCGAAAAAAGAAAGGCGTTTTTACCGCAAATTTGGGTCACTTTTTTGGACCCTTTTTTTTCACAAACAAGTCCCAAAAAAGTGCCCTAAATGACCAGATGACCACCGGAGGGAATCGGGGATGACCACCCCTGACTCCCCCAGTGGTCACTAACTCCCTCCCACCAAAAAAAAAAAAACCAACTTTAACAACTTTTTTTTCCAGCCTGTATGCCAGCCTCAAATGCCATACCCAGCTCCATCACAGCAGTATGCAGGTCCCTGGAGCAGTTGTTAGTGGGTGCAGTGGACTTCACCCAGGTGGACCCAGGCCCATCCCCCCCCCCTACCTGTTACACTTGTGGTGGTAAATGGGAGCGCTCCAAACCGCCCCCAAAACCCACTATACCCACATCTAGGTGCCCCCCTTCAGCCATAAGTGCTATGGTAATGGTGTAGAGTTGTGGGCAGTGGGTTTTGGGGGGGATTTGGGGGGCTCAGCACCCAAGGGAAGGGAGCTATGGACTTGGGAGGTATTTTACTTTTTTTTTTAATTGTTACAAGTGCCCCCTAGGGTGCCCGGTTGGTGTCCTGGCATGTGAGGGGGACCAGTGCACTACGAATCTGGCCCCTCCCACGACCAAATGCCTTGGATTTCTTCGTTTTTGAGCTGGGCGCCTTCGGTTTCCATAATCACTGAAAAACGAAACCGCCCAGCTCAAATCCGCACACATCCGATGCATTTGCCCGGCACAAACCGTATTATTGAAAAAAAGATGGGCACCCATTTTTTTTTTCGAAAATACGGTCTGTCCCGCCCCTTCATGTACCCGTTCTCAGACATAGACGCCCATGGAGATGGGCTTTCGCATTCGATTATGGCCCTCCACGTCAATCTTGGGCAGTCTAGTTTAGCCGTTAAACTTAACCTGTCAGCACTGAATATTGCTGGTTATCGTGCAATATAGCTGGTTATCTTTTCAGCACTAACAGGCAAACATTCAGCAGACATAACTGGTTATCTCACACTGAATATTAGTGGGTAGGTGACAAAGTGCTATTTAAGTGGTCAGCAGCTATTTCTGGCCAGTTAAATAGCGCTGAATATCGGCCGTTATGTGTACAAGTGGCGTATAAATGTGGTTACCTAATTATACAATTGCCCTCAAAAATGCTTGTGACCTGGATTGATTATTTTATTTTTCTATTTTTCTTACATTTGTACCCAGCACTTTCCCACTCATAGCAGGTTCAATGCAGCTTACATATTATATACAGGTACTTATTTGTACCTGGGGCAATGGAGGGTTAAGTGACTTGCCCAGAGTCACAAGGAGCTGCCTGTGCCTGTAGTGGGAATCAAACCCAGTTCCCCAAGACTCAAGTCCACCACTAGGCCACTCCTCCAGGCTGCCTGGCTTAGGTTTGTACCTGGGGCAATGGAGGGTTAAGTGACTTGCCCAGAGTCACAAGGAGCTACCTGTGCCTGTAGTGGGAATCAAACCCAGTTCCCCAGGACTCAAGTCCACCACTAGGCCACTCCTCCAGGCTGCCTGGCTTAGGTTTGTATCCACACTTCTGGTTCAAGTCTAGGTTTTTTTTTTAATTATTTTGTTTGTTTGTTTACCTGGTTATTATTCTTAGTAGTTGTGTCTCTTTTTTATGCTGTGGGTCTTGGATTTTCAGAGTGACCCACTCAGATGCATCTGATCCATAGGCACTTAAGGACAAATGAGTGGGCAGGAAAATGTTCTCTCCTTCCCCATCTCTGATTTTTTTTCAGCAATCCTTGAACAGTTACATATCAAGCGTGTATACAGTTCATTAGTCATCTTTGTGCAGACTCACAGAATCAGAGCCAAGTAAGAGTTGGCTTTGATTCTGGAGAGCTGGATCAAACTGGTACAGATTTAATATGAACCAGCATGGGGTGGAGATTATCTGAGCCCTGCCTGAATTAAGTTCAAACTGACCTGCCCAAACCTACTTACACCTTATCCAAGTTCTGGCCATAGGCGAAACAAAGGAGGAAATGACAAAATAGTTAGTGTCATGCTTCAGGGATAATATTTAGGAAACTTGTTGCCACATAATCATTCTAGAGTCTAGTTTCATCAGAGAACAAACTGGCATTTATGTGACTAAAAATGACATTCTTCCAAATAATATTCAATCCCTCCTTAACTTGTTTATCCCACATACAGAAAAGTGATAGGCACATCTGCCAGAAGTGAATTTAATTAACTGCAACCCACAGTGAAATAAACAGTTTTTGGCTTTCTGTGTATGACTAACTTGGACTGTAATGGGTATGAATGATGGAAAGGACATAGCAACTTGCATCCTGAGGAAAGGAGAAAAATAATTCAGAGTGACCTGGAATGTTGATAAATTATTTTTGCACTACCTTTCTGGGCTACAGCCCACTCCACTCACACTTCTTATTCAATAAGAAAAGGTAGCACACCTTTGGGACTGAAACTCAGTGGTGTTCCTTGGTTGGCTGGCACCCGAGGTGGGTCGCCGCTGCGCACACCCCTGATGCTACATCGTCGCCCCCCCCCCCCCCCCGGATGCAGCATCACCCCCTGGTGCATCACCTCAAGACACCCCCCTCAGGTGCATTGCCTCCTACCTCTTGGGGTGCTGGGAGCATCTGTGCAGCTGTCGGCTCTGCCGGTTCCCTGCTCCCTTTACCCTGGAACAGGAAGTAACATCAGAGGAAGCAGGGAACCGGCAGAGCTGACAGCTGTGTGGCTGCTCCCTGCCACCCCATGCAGAATGCACCCGGGGTGGACCGTTCCCACCGCCCCATCCTCGATATGCCGCTGTTGAAACTTACTGTGAGAATAACCTACTACTGCTAAGTATGTACTTAGAACAAGGGATGTGCAACGCTGTACAGATACATAGAACAGGGGCGTATCTGAGGTTCAGCGGTAGGGGGGCAGGGGCTAGAGTAAGAGGGCACATTATAGCCCCCCGGCCGCTGCCGCCGCTGCCGCCGCCGACCCCCCCCCCCCGCCGTCAACCCTCCCCCGCCGTCGCCGTCACCTACCCCCACCGAGGTCCGCTTCCACCTGCCTGGTGGTGCCTTTTACTTCAGCTGGCAGGGGACCCAAGGAGGAGGAGTGGCCTAGTGGTTAGGGTGGTGGACGTTGGTCCTGAGGAACTGAGTTCAATTCCCACTTCAGGCACAGGCAGCTCCTTGTGACTCTGGGCAAGTCACTTAACCCTCCATTGCCCCATGTAAGCCACATTGAGCCTGCCATGAGTAGGAAAGCACAGGGTACAAAATGTAACAAACAACCCCCACCAGCCCAGCCAAGGTCTTGTTTAAGTTTTCTTCCTCATGCTGTGCTGTTAAAAGCTGCATCCCTTCCCTTCCAGTTTCGGACGGAGTCTGACGTCGCAGCACGTTGTACGTGCAGGACGTCAACATGCTGCGACGTCAGACTCCATCGGAAACTGGATGGGAAGGGATGCAGCTTTTAACAGCACAGCACGAGGAAGAAAACTTAAACAAGACCTTGGCTGGGCTGGCGGGGGTTGGGTCCCCCGCCAGCAGAAGTAAAAGGCACCGGCAGGCAGGAGGAAGCGGACCTCGGCGGTGGTAGGTGACGGCGGGGAGGGTTGACGGCGGTAGGGGGGTCCAGGGCGAAATCTGCGGGGGTCCAGGCCCCTGTGGCCCCACGTAGATACGCCCCTGACATAGAATAGAAGGTTCCTGCACCATGGAGCTTACACTCTAGTTGACAGCTGCTTGAGAGCATATGGAAAAAGGGGATATAGCCATACACATATTTTATTGACAACCAAACAGCAGCAGCGATCCAAGGAAGGACAAACACAGCAAGAGTTTGTCCAGATGTCAACTTTAATCGAAACAGGACCCAGCCTGCCCAAGATTCGGAAAAACCTTTGTCAGGTGTCTACAAATAATAAATATAAAATCAATAAATGTAGAAGAAAGATAATCTTGTTTGAAGCTATACATTATGGGCAGTAATAATGATATTATGAGATTTTTAAAACTATGTTGACAGGGTATTGCAGTACATGTACTAAATCTGTGAATGTATTGTGAAAACCTGTGTAGTAAAGCTTACATTCTTACTATTATTTTTATTTAATTTATTTTAATGATGATCTGTTCCATTAATTAAGGGACCCTTTTACTAGACCGCGTAAGCATCTACACACGCCCAATGGGTGCCAAAATGGAGTTACCACCCAACTACCACGTGGCTCTTGCAGTAATTTCATTTTTGGCGCATGTCCGATATGTGTCTGAAAAATATTTTTGGGCGCGCGTAACGGACGCACACCAAGTGGCATTTGGCGCACATAGGTCATTACCGCCAAATTACTGCGTGAGTCTTTACCACTAGATCAATGGCTGGCGGTAAGGTCTCAGACCCAAAATGGACGTGTGGCAAAAAAAGGCCTCTTTTACAGGCGCGTAAAAAATGGATTGGCGCGCACCCAAAATCTGCAAGCCATTTTTCAGCGCACCTTTGTAAAAGGACCCCATAGATAGGTAAGAGAATTAGAGGAGTTAGAAAAAAAGGTGACTAATTTAAAGAGAGGTGCACATGAGGTCAGAGAGATGGTTAAATATTATTTCAGCTAGCGTAGGAGTGGATAAACATGTCCTGCTGCAGTATGTGCAGCCAGTGTCATTCCGTGTGTGTGTGTGTGTGTGTGTGTGTGTGTGTGTGAGTAAGACTAACAAGTTAGTGTGTGTTAATGTGCTGTGCGCGCTAGCTGTCAATGCTAGCCATGCCCCATTTCTTCCCATGACCTGCCTGAATCCTGTCCCTACCTGTACTAAATAGCTAGCATAGGAGTCTTATCTTTCTGGCTGGTTTGAGGATGTCCTAGCAGTTAGCAACAATCTGTGCTAATGGCTACCACATGCTAACCTCTGTGCTAACTGCTTATTGCTGCTTTGTCTTGCCTGCCAGCTGCCGGCGCTGACCCTCCCCTGCTGCCGGATCGCTCTTCAAAATGTCTGCCGAAACTTACAAGGGCGGCCTCCAAGACTTCAGCAGAAGTCTCGCGAGGGTGCCACTGGAAGTCTCGGCGGCCATTTTTAAAGAGCGATCCGGCAGCGGGGGAGGGTCAGCGCCGGCAGTGGGCAGGCAAGACTGGGAATCTTTCCTGCCTGCCCCGAAGAATCCGTTGCCTTCTTCAGGTATAGACCCTGTTGCTCGGGGGAGGGAAGGAGGAAAGCCGGCTCGCCCTGAATAGCAACCGGCTCTTGCAAGCTGGTGCGAGCCGGCTCCAGCACACCACCGGATAGACAAAAAGGATGCTGGTACGCTGTACCAGCGCGTACCGGCACAAAAAAAGCATTGCATCTACTTGACTCTGGGCTAAGGAGGCGTATGGTGAAGAAGAGGTAGAGAATACAGTACTATAAGGGAATGTGGACCAGTGGCGTAGCCACAGGTGGGCTTGGGTGGGCCAGGGCCCACCCATTTATGGCTCAGGCCCACCCAACAGTAGCACATGTTTAGTGGTAACTGGTGGGAATCCAAAGCTCGGTCAGCTGAAGATTTCCCCCTGATGGTAATGAAAACGCTACTCTCCACAACATCGGCACCTGCGCATGCTCAGTTTTCAGTGCATTCCTGCTGCCAAGGTGGACAGAAGCGTTTCCCCAGCAGCCGAGATTTTTTTTTTTTTTTTTTGGGGGGGGGGGGGGGGGGGGGGAGAACACTTGGTGCCCACACAGTTCTTGCCTAGGCCCACCCAAAATCTGTTGTCTGGCTACTCCCCTGATGTGGACCACTAATCTATATGAAACATGCATAGAACTGTAGCTTTCCCTAACAATTGTTAATTCTGTCCACAAGGATTAATTTCTGGAGGAATGAGTGGAAAGCAGTTCCACCACGTCTTTTCAGACTCCAGAATAGCAGGAGTGTGGAGCTCCTGCCCCTCCTTTCCAGGCAGCTTGCAGGGAAATGGGATGGGAGGGGGGGGGGACCTGGATTCTGCTCCCTAATCCAGTCCCTTTTCTTCTATTGCTTCCCCTGGCTCCACAGATCTCCTTAATTTTGCTCTGTAAATTAAGCCCTGCCTGTCCAAGAAACATTAGTGTATATTTTCACTAGTTCTTTGTGTGTGTGTGTTTTTAAATCTGTATGAAATCATTTTCAATCAACTGTATTGAAAAACATCTTGAATAAGGTTGGTAGAAAGGACAAGCCTACCTAAATACAATAGAGGTACAATGTTCCCTTTAATTACTTTTCCATAAACAAGAAGCAGTAAAGAAATGCCCATGTCTCTAACAGTACAGGAAATGAAAGAAAAAAACTTGAACTATAAAGATGTGGAAGAGTAGCCTAGTGGTTATTTATTTCTTATTTTTTTTATTTTATTGCATTTTTATCCCACATTTTCCCACCTATTTGCAGTCTCAATGTGGCTTAAAATATTACAACATGACAGGCATCAATCATCATAAGTAAACAAAGGAATTACATAAAGAAATAGATGTCATTGGTCTTGATATCCAGAGGTGGCTGGTTCAAATCCCACTGCTGCTCCTTGTGATCTTGGGCAAGTCACTTAACTCTCCACTGCCTCAGGTACAAAATTAGATTGTAAGACCTCCAGAGATGGCAACTACAGAGTGCACCTGAATATAGCTACTACTACTAGAAAAAGATATGAACAAGACCCAAATAAATAATTGAAAGTATATTTATGCTGCAGAGAACAATGCCAAACAGAATATCATAGCTGTAGTTTACTTGATTATTTTGGGGTGGCAAAGGATAAGGAAGTCATGTTGGTAGTGGAGTGATGGTAACAACTCAGCATTAGTGCTTGCAACATTTTAAAAGGGGGAACCACCATCCTGCCTATACCACCCACCCCACTGCTTGTCAAAGAGTTGGGCAAATAAAGGGCCTCTTTCACAAAACCGTGCTAGTGATTCCTGTCATGATAAATGAAAGGAAGCCCATTAAATTTCCTCTCATTTGCAGTGCGGGAATCTGCTAGTGCGGCTTTGTAAAAGAAGCCCAAAGTAAACAGAATTCATGACTGGAAGAGGGAGGTTATGCGATAGCATTAACATATTGGCAAATGTCAGTATAACTTTATATTTAACTCTTTCAACCAACTGTGAATTCTAATTACTTTCCGCTAATAGTATAGAATTTACCCCAATGTGCCTATATGTGAAATCCAAAAAGTTACCTATTTTAATCCTAGTTTATAAAGGCTTATCAATCAATATTTAAAAAAAAAACTCCACAAAAAGGTGGAACAGTGACTCTTAAGTAAACTGTTCAGATTTCAAATTTGGATATAGTTAAAAAAAATAGTAAAAATATTGGACTGATGGTTATATATTGGGCAAGTCATGGGAGCTATGAGATGCAAGCAATATGGTAGTCCTAGCCCCTGATATGATGGTCCTATTTTTTAAAATAAAATTCATGCATATATTTTTTGGGTGAAATTGTTTTAGTAAGGAGCGTTTTGAGGTGTTTTGTTGAAGCTATTTAGTTTATAAAAAGGCAACGTGCGGCTCTTATCTGCCTTATAAAATAACCTCTCAGAATCAGGCCCAATAGTGTACAAATGTCCATGCTCAAATTTATACCTGCTGTGAAAAATATGTACTTGGGTGCATGTACATTACAGGAGTAAAATACTACGCACATACATTACAGCTCTGCTCCAATCCTCCCCATCTACACCTTCAGGGATACCTATGTACAGACTTCCTCATTCTATAAAGCTGCGCACCAAATTTCCGATGAGCGCGCAAATTTCCACACATAATTTATAAAACAGTGGCAGTTGCATGCCTAATGTAGGGGTCCCTTTTACCAAGCTGTGGGAAAAAGGGCCCTGTGCTAGCGGCAGAAGATGTTTTTCCCGTGCGCTAGGTTCCTTTTTACCAAAGCGGATAAAAAGACCCCAGGCAAACATGATCATGTGGCAAGAGAACTCTTATCACGTGGCCTTGCAGCAGAGAACCCTTGAAGTGGCAATTAGGGCTCCTGAGGTAACCCGGCGGTAACTGGGCAACACACGGCGATGCCCGATTACCGCCGGGTTACCGCTGCACAAGCCATTTCCGAGGGTTTTCTTTTTCCCCCAGAAATGGCATGCGCTCGGGGTGGAACTACCGCCGGCAGCCATTTTTGGCTGGCTGTAGTCCCGATTTAGCATTCAGTGGGCTTTTACAATGTTTTGTAAAAGACCCTCTTAATTGTTAGATTAGGCACCAATTGGCCTTTAATACCAATAATAGCCCTTAACCCCTGGATTCTATATAGCGCACCTAGCGTTCCACGCTGAAATCAAAGAATATTCTATAACAATGCATGTAACTTAATTGGCTTAACAATCCAGAGTTGGTAACAGAACCTAACAAGCAATAATGAGCACTAATTGGCTATAATTAGAATTTACACGCACAACTCCTAAGCGTATTCTGTAATGCACTGTGCCTACATTTTAATGCGCGCAGGCAAGAAGGGGCATGGTTACGGGCGGGAAAATGGGCATTCTGTGGGTGTTCCAAAACTTACACACATTGTTATAAAATATGGCCTTCTGTACTTAAATCTATGTGCCGTGATTTACGCCATGTTTTTGTTGGTGTAAATGGAGGTGCATAGTTTTAGGTGCTAGGATATCAATTAATGCCATGACTAAATCTAGGCACTACTTATAGAATGCGATTAGGTGGAAATGTCCGCGATTTCTTTACGCGCCATATATAGAATCCCCCCCCCCTAAATGGCATTGATTGGTTCTAACTGGCACTAATTTATGGTTACACACATAACTGCGCTTAGGCACTATTCTATAACTTTAGCACCAAAATGCTATAGCACACAACTACAAAGGAATCATGCACATGGGCGGGTCCTGAAGTTGTGCAAGTGCCAACTTTAGATGCAAATACTTATACCAGCCTTTGACATGGCGTAAGTGCTCGCACCTAAAGTTAGGCACGTGCATGCTGGCTCAAACTCTATTCCATTTGCCTTTATGTTTATCCCACACTTGATATACTGCCTTTCAGTAGATACAGTCAAAGTGGTGTACATACACAATTTTTGCAGGTACTTTCCTGTCCCTACTGGGCTCACAATCTAAGGTTATTTGTACCTGGGGCAATGGAGGGTTAAGTGACTTGCCCAGGGTCACAAGGAGCTGTAGTGGGAATTGAACCCAGTTCCCCAACTCACTGCACTAACCATAGGGCTACTCCTTCATGGCAGGGCAACGGAAGGTTAAGTGACTGTAGTGGGAATCAAACCCACTCCCCCAGGACCTCAACCCACTGCCCCAACCATTAGGCAGCAGTGGGAATCAAACCCAGCTCCTCAAATCTGAAACCAACTGCACTAGCCATTAGGCCACTCCTCCACAGAACTGTTACTTAGCCCCCATATTTTTCACAGCTAATTTTTGGTGCATTTCCTTGAATCTATCCCATTCTGCATAAAGAAGGCATATTCTTTCTGTGAGTCCACTTTTTATGCGCTTATACAGTTGTGCGATTTTATAAAAACCCTTTTCTGCATGTACAACCTCTGTTCCCGTTAAGCTGAGCAGGAGTCTCAAGGGCACTCAGGACACCAATCTTTACTTTTCCGGAGGGGAGGGATGCAGGACACCTCAGCCTGGAAAACTTATCACTCCTTTTTTTATTCCATTGTGGATGGAAACATCAAAATGAGACCCAATGAATACTTACCTGTTAAGAAATAGAGGCTTTTTTGGGTGTGGGGGGGGGGGGGGCATATTCTTAAAAGGCTTTAATCTATTTGTGTGTTTATGCAAAACTTTTGTAAATAGGACTCCTTAGATTGTGGTTTTAGGGATCTGTAAAAGGTTGTTTCCCAGGTACTAGGAAATGGAAAAAGGTTATCCATTATTGTTTTTGTAAATTGTACAAAGATGATCTCAAGTAGGTTAGTTTACTACAATTGGTAATTAGAACAGGACTAGAATTGCTTAAGAAATGGGTTCATCACAATTTATAAAGATGAGTGGCCTAGTGGTTAGGGTGGTGGACTTTGGTCCTGAGGAACTGAGTTCAATTCCCAGCACAAGCAGCTCCTTGTGACTCTAGCCAAGTCACTTAATCCTCCATTGCCCCAGGTAAAAATAAGTGCCTGTATACAATATGTAAGCCACATTGACCTTCCATGAGTGGAAAAGCACAGGGTACAAATGTAACAAAAAAAATTAATCACAAATTTTCCAGAGATAATTTAGATGAATATGGTCAAATGCAAGCAAAAGGTCTTCTAAAACCAAACAAGATGGGTCTCTGATGGAACATGTGTTCACCTGCCAATGTGGTTGGTTCACATTCTATATCAGCTTGGTGTTTGAAAACAACATAGTCTGAAGAATGAATATTTTAACAATCTTTTAAAGTCAAACAAAAATCAAGCTGAGTCCATCGCAGACTAAAATATTCATCTTTTTCGTTGGTTTAATACAAGTAATCAATGATTGAAGCCCTCTTGGGGAGGGATTTACCTACTTTACCTGAATTTCTAACTGCCTTTGAGCTTGGATTTGAAAAGCAGAGTAATTAAAACCCAAATCCTAACCCAGAGCAAATCTACATCTCTAAAGAGATTTGATTTGCTTGCTGAAAATGGTATTTCTTTTGCTGAAACAAAAAGATAAGAGCTGAATTTTCTTAATTCCTTCATTATGCCATTGGCTGTCACAAAAGGAACATCTTGTATATATTACTATTTGTCTATTAGAGTCTTGATATGCCGCTTTTCTGTGGTAAAATCAAAATGGCTTACGTATTACAGTACATGCAAGTACATTCTTTGTCCCTACTGGACTTACAATCCAAGGAAACCTTTACCAAATTGTGGTAAAAAGTGGCTTTAGCACGTGGTTACACTGATCATTTTCACACACTAAGACCATTTTTATCGTAAGGGTAATTTTGGAATTAATGGCCACATTTTAATTTTCAAAAACTATAAAGAGAGGGGTTCTCTTCTTCACTATACACACACAGACTGTTACTAGAGGAAAAGCCTCGAGAAGCTCCTAGACTTTTCATGTGTCTTACAGGAGCAGGTCTTCTTGTTCATCATAGGCAAAAACCTCCTTATAAAGCGACTTCATGCTATCAAAGTAATTAATTTAGCTTAGCTTAGGAAGCCTGGTCTCTCCCTTTCTTCCAAGAGCCCCGACCATGATCAACGGTGGCCAGCGTTTCAAATCACTGCTTCAGGATCACAAGCCAAAGGGATATCCGTTCAACAATGCCAACGGAGCTAGAGAGTATAGTTTTTGCATATTGCTTTGACTGGGTATCTCACCCCTTGATAGTACCATTTAGTTCACATGTTCATTTTCCCATTAGTAATGTGAGCTATTACGGATACCTATTTTGTAGGCGATAAGGGCTCACACGCTAAACGGTTAGTGTGTGGAAATGTAGCTGTGCTAACCGATTACTGCAGAACATGCCTACTGTTTGTTATGATTGGGGTCTGAATCCCTCTCAAACTTACCTCTTTCCTGGGAGTCAGCTTCTTAGCTGGCTTCTGTTTCTTTCTCTGTCCTTTCTGAGCTGGCTCTGTCTCTCTGTGCTGGCAGCTTCCAGCAGCATGGGGTTAATTGTTTTACTTTACTACACCTGTGTGTAGTCTGAGTTGTTCTAACTCTCTTTGGGTGTACTGGCTTCAAGTGTTTCACGGTTTTGCATTGGTGTGGGTTGGGCCTCTCTGGATCAGTGTGCTTTTGCCTAGGTCTAGGGAGTGTGACATCATCAGGGAGGGCCTTGATAAGGAAGTGGTGTTGTTTCCTTCAGGGCCTTTGCAACAGTGGTGTTTGCTGTAGGTAGGGTGGTGCAGTGTGCACTTCTGACGTTGTGTCTAGTTTCCCTGCTTGCTTTTGCTAAGGTCCAGGTTAGTGTTAGTGCAGTGTGCACTGGTGTCTATGTGTTTAGCTTTCCTGCTTTTCCCTTTTGGTTCCCTTCTGTTCCCTCTTGGTTTTGGTAGCATTGCTGTGTGTAGGGCTTTGGAAGCTCTGTTGTTGATAGAAGTACTTCAGGGTTTGGTGTTGTTAGGAACACTGCAGAGTTTGCTGTTAGAAGTACTTCTGGTGTTTGTGCTATTAGGAGCATTGCAGTCTTTGCTGTTGGTGTTTGGTGCTTTAGAAGCACTTTTGGCTTATGTGTTAGCTTCCCTCCTTGTGGCTCCCCTGTCTTCCCTTTTAGTGCTAGGAGCTCTTCTGGTTGCTTGCCAGAGTAGTGCTTAGGAAGCACCTTGTTAGTTGTATCTAGCTTGCTAGAGCAGTGCTTAGGTAGCTGGCTTAGTTTTGTGTTTAGCTTATTAGTGTAAAGCTCTGCTTGTAGCTTGGTGCTTAGTAGCACCTGTGTTAGCTTTGTATTTAGTACCCTGCTCTGTTAGTTTAGGGCTTAGGAAGTCCCTTTCTTGAGCAGGGCTTAGGAGCTCCTGTTTAGTATAGGGCTTAGGAAGTCCTTTTGTCAGTTTACGGTTAGGAACACTCCTGCTGGTTTAGGGCTTGGGAGCACGTAGATCAGTTTAGGGTTAGGAGCACTTCTGTTTCCAGTCCTGGTCCCTATGTCATCCAGTAAGTCCTGTCGGCTACTCGAACCCAGGAGCTCAACTCTTGGGGGGCTTAGTAGCTAAGTACAGGTGAAGCTGTTGGACCAGTCCAGTGTGCTCCAGTCCCGTGTTCCGGTCCTGTGTCCTCCAGTCCGGGGGACCAGTCCAGGGTGTTCCAGTCTGGTGTGCTCCAGTCCAGTGTGTTCCGGTCCGGTGTGTGTTCCAGTCCGAGGGATTGCAGTCCAGTGTTCCAGTCCTGTGTCCTCCAGTCCGGGGGATTCCAGTCCAGGTGTTCTGGTTCGCTGGGCAGTGCCTGCAGTCCCTGCTGGTGTGCTTACCCAGTGTTGGTTGGTGGGTTTTGCCTGCTGCTGTCGCTCCTCGGCAGCAGCCCAAGGGCTCACGTTTGCTCCAGAGCCCGGCCCCGCGGGCTCTGAACCTGAGAACCTGACACTGTTTGCCCTCTGACCCGCCCCACTGCTAAAAAATAAAATAAAATATATTTTTTAGCATATGGTAATCATGTGCCAATACCATAATTACCACAGGATGCCCCTGAGCGCGCCCCTCAGTAAGTTAGTGCTTACCGCAGCTTAGTAAAAAGACCGCTAAGGTTTTTTTCTGTACCTGGGGCAATAGAGAGTTAAGTTCAACGGTTCAACTTCGTGGC
Organism: Microcaecilia unicolor; assembly: GCF_901765095.1. Taxonomy (NCBI): domain Eukaryota; kingdom Metazoa; phylum Chordata; class Amphibia; order Gymnophiona; family Siphonopidae; genus Microcaecilia; species Microcaecilia unicolor. The sequence continues at coordinate 183,282,287 of NC_044040.1, read as the reverse complement.
TTGAACAGGGAGGTTGAGTGGCTGTGAGATTGCAAAGTGGGTTTGGGACAGGGGTGACATGATACAGACGTTCAAATATTTGAAAGGTATTAATCCGCATACGAACCTTTTCCGGAGACGGGAAGGTGGTAGAACTAGAGGTTGCAGGGGGGCAGACTCAGGAGTAATATCAGGAAGTATTTTTTCATGGAGAGGGTTGTGGATACGTGGAATGCCCTCCCGCGGGAGGTGGTGGAGATGAAAACGGTAATGGAATTCAAACATGCGTGGGATAAACACAAAGGAATCCTGTTTAGAAGGAATGGATCTATGGAATCTTAGCAGACATTGGGTGACGCCGCCGATATTTGGAGAATAAAACCGGTGCAGGGCGGACTTCTACGGTCTGTGCCCTGAGAAAGGCCGGGACAAATCAAACTCGGATATACATATAAAGTATTACATACCATGTAAAATGAGTTTATCTTGTGGGGCAGACTGGATGGACCGTTCAGGTCTTTATCTGCCGTCATTTACTATGTAAGTGGCTTGCCCAGAGTCAGAAGGCGCTGCAGTGGTAATTGGGCCTGATTCCCTGCCCACTGTGCTAACCATTAGGCTGTTGCTCCACTCCCCTGTTCAGACTAAAGAAAGATTTCTTGGGTCAAAACATTTGAATCCTTTCTAGTGCTGAATAAATTGTGTAGAAGCATGTCACTGGTTTCATAACATACTGTGCACACTTGTTAGCTTTGGTAATAGCTAGTTAGAATTGTAGCAACTGACATAGGAAATTGCAGGGATCTAACGTGATCTGGATCATGCGGTTGAATGCCAGCCAACATGCTTATTTGCTATTAAGCCAGAGGCTTATTAAGACCTAAATGCAGACCCTTCACAACAGCTCCCAACACGATAATGAAACGGTGCCTATTTTTTAACCTTTCAACTTGTACTAACGGTAGATGGAGTCTTGACTGCCCCTATTAATTCTTCTAACTTGTCCTGCAATGTCTAACACACACACATTGTAAATCTACTATGAAGCCTACTGTGCCATTTGAGTTCCTTAATTAAACCCTGAACTTTTGTGTGTGCAGCAGTGTCAGAAACAAAAGACACATCCAGTGTGATTACAGCTATAATGCACATTTTCCAAAATCTCTTTTATTCCCCTGACACCATGAAGTCAAGATTTTAGGACTTTAAAAATGTTGGTAATAATTTCAAGGCTTCCAGCTGGCCTGATGCCGGGCTGACTTTACATTTTTTTTTTTCCTCTGTTTATATTTTAGTTGTAAGACAAAAAGAGTTTCTGTCGCTGCTGGTTTTGGTACAATATCTGAGCCAGAGAATGACTGGGGATGAGTCATGGCAAAGCAGAACACATTTTGAATTTTTTTCTTTTTCATTTTCGACCACATTCTCCACCTCCTTCATGCATTTAAACAGGAATGTGGATTTTTGGCAAGTTATATGATACTTTCCTTTGGATTGATATGAGCAGTATCCAAAGCTGCTGTTTTGTATCAGTTTCTGAGACTACATTAGTCCCTTCTGCCAACCTGTGTCATTTTCCAAGAAAGGACCTACATAGCCCTAAAGCTCATGTAAAACATAATCTTTGAACAATCTTAGGTGAATCCCATAATAATTATTATAGTCTACATAGAATTGTTTTCCTTTTTATTGATACGATGACTAATCTCGGCACTAGAAAAGTTCACACTGATATGAATTAAGTCTAGATAGGGGGATATGAATTAAGTCTAGATAGGGGGATTTCTATGCAGGTCACCTAAAGTTGCATGCTGGGATGATATGTGCTAGGTGAGAATGCTACATTGTCAATTATATGTGTAATTGCTGCTGTTATAGGAAACTAGCATAAATCCGCAGTTATGCGGCTTATTTAGGCTTGAGCACTTACATTTGTTCATTGGCTGGTATAAATGTTCCCGCCTAACTGCAGTTAATTATGCACATAACTGCTAATATTTTATAACCTCCACACAGAAGTGCTAGGCAGCCCTGTCCCACCCATGCCCCTCCCAGTTCCATGCCCCCTTGCAGTTGCGCACCATGGATTTTGCATGCTCACTTTCTAAAATAGTGACACCAGTTACACACATAACTGCAAATGAGTGCCAATTAACACCAATTATAGCCAAGCATTTGTTGTTAAAAGCCAATTAGCAGTTAATTTAACATGTTATACGTGTAACTGGCGCTATTCTATAACTTAAGTGTGAAACACTGCATACTAACCCTTTAAGGGCTCTTTTTACTAAGCGGCGGTAACTGTTCACTATACAGGAAGTACCGTTGGGCTACCACATCAGCCTGGCGGTACTTCCCACTCCTAGCAAGCTGTCATTTCCGGCAATATAAAAAATTATTTATTTTGTAGCGCCAGAGTGTATCTGGCAGTAGTCAGGCAGTGCTGCGTGCTGCCTGGTTACCGCTGAGTTAATACGGGAACCCTTACCACCACCTCAATGGGTGGCGGTAAAGGCTCCCCCGAAATGGCCACGCACCAAGTGCTTTACTTGCCGTGTGGCCATTTCCTGCAGGAAGGCGAGACTTCCCTTTTATGAGCTGCAGTAAAAGGGGGCCTCAGCATGCATGTAAAATGCGCCGATACCAGCGCCGGCCCCCTTTTGCCACAGCCTGATAAAAGGGGCCCTAAGTCTATAAAAGTTGCCAAAAAATTGCCTTAAGGGCTAGATTCTATACACAGCACAAAAAAAGTGCTATTCTATAAGCTGCACTTAAAAGTTAGGTGTGGTTTATAGACTAGCGCTTATGCCTGGAAATCATGCCTAACTTTAGGTGCGGCCATTTTCACCACCTGAAACGTAGTGCAAATGTACGGGCTCACATTAGGTGCATATCCCCATTACTCTATAACAAAGCAGATTAATTTTAGGAATGCCCCCGTTATGCCCATGACCCTCCCAGTTCCATGCCCACTTTTTCAGATCACACGTAAATTTTAGGTGTGGATCCTGCGCCTAAATGTATGCAAATAAATGCAATTAAATCTAATTAGTGTCAATAATTGCTTGTTAAATGCCAATTGTTGGTGCTATTTAGCTCATTAGCCAATTAAATAGCATGCACAAATTGAGCACACACCCACATTTGCATGTACAATTTTTGGAGACTTTTATAGAATTATAAATAATTTTTCCTTTCCTAAAGTTCCTACATTCTTATCTGTCATTCACCCCGTTTTATCCCATGTCCCTTCCCCTCCTGTCACATTCTGTATCTGAGCCATCTATATATTGTATTGCATCCTCTTGAATTCATGTAAGCCACATTGCGCCTGCCCTTGTGGGAAAATGTGGGGTACAAATGCACCAAATAAATAAATAAATAAATAAACCTGTTGTTTTGACTGAATTAGATGATGCCTAGATCCTTTTTCTAACATGAAACCCAGCATTTTGTAACTGTGGTTGGGATTATTTTGCTTTATGTGCATCATTTTGCACTTGTCCACACTTAAGGGTTATTTTTCTAAGCTGCAGTAAAGTCTGGGCTTAAAGTGGGTTAATGCAGGACTTTCCTGCGTGCTAAGCCCAGATTGAATATGGCATATTTTAGGCCTTTTGTCTTTTGGTTTAATTGCAGGATGTACACTAATAATCCCATTAGGGCATGGTATGTGCAAAGAATTAACATAAGAGCACTTACTGCCTCCTATTTAGCAGATGCTGAGTGCTCCCGTGTTAACTCTGCATTATCGGGTTAGCATGGCACTAATCCTAACGCAATAGCTGGAATGGCCTAGTGGTTAGAGCCCCAGTCTTGCAATTTGAGGTGGCTGGTTCAAATCCCACTGCTGCTCCTTGTGATCTTGGGCAAGTCACTTAACCCTCCATTGCCTCAGGTACAAACTTAGAGTGTGAGCCCTCCTGGGACAGAGAAATATCTAGTGTACCTGAATGTAACTCACCTTGAACTACCACTGAAAAAGGTATGAGCAAAATCTAAATAAATAAACTCAGGAACATCCACTCTCTACCCTCAATATACCCCCTCCAAAACATATTTCTAAAAGATTGGTGCACAAACATAAAAAGACCTGCAAAATGCTTTAACGTGTTCTGCAGTAGCCTGTTAGCATGTGCTAAGCGTGCATTAACGGCTTGATGTCCTTTAGTAAAAGGAACCCTAAATTTCATCTGCCATTTTGATGCACAGTCTCTGGACTTGCAAGGTCACCTTGCATTTCTCACAATCTGTTTGTGATTTAACGATTTGGAATAATTTTGGGGCCTGTTTACTAACACATGCTAGCATTTTTAGCGCGTGCTAAAATTAGCGTGCGCTAAACGCTAGAGACATCCATAGGAATATATAGTAAACAGGGCCCTTTGTGTCATTTGCAGATTTGATCACCTCACTCATTTCTACTTCCAGATCATTTATAAATATATTATAAAGCAGTTGTCCCAGGGCAGATCCACTATTCACTCTTCTCCATTAAGAAAATTGACCATTTAGCAGCCTTTTAACCAGCTTCCCAATCCACATGACTTTTTAATTTCCTCAAGAGTCTCTCATGATGGGCTTTGTCAGACACTTTCCTTCTGCAGAGTACATTTTCACTAAGAAACTAAGAATAATGGAAGAGATTTATGAAGTGATAAATATAATTTCAAGAAATATGAGGGGTTTAATATTAATGAGAAAAATTATGTTAATATTGCACCTCTAGCTGTTAGAATCCATCTTAGAAATATAATTTAAAGAACATATTTTCTGTTTCTAGTTTGACTAGTTAGAAAATATCTCTTTGGCAGGGGACTTGGGGATTTGCACATCTTCCAATGCTGTTTCTCAAAACATTTTTCATAAGTAATTCAATACTTTCACATTACCCTACATGAAATCTTAATCAGTTCACTGAAGAATTACATTAGATGGAAGCTTCGTTCGCTAAAGAGTGCATAATCCCCCTGATTCTATATACGGTGCCTGAAGTTCCGTGCGGAAACCAAAGCGTATTCTATAACAATGCGCATAACTTTAATAGGTTAACTAGCTAATCAGCGCTGTTAATTGGATGTTAAGAAGAAATTATCAGCACTAATTGGCATTGAGATTTACACGCATAACTCGCTAAGTGTATTCTATGACATGGTGTGCCTAAATTCTAAGCCGCATAGTTGAACAGGGTGCGTGGCCGTGGGCAGGGTGTGGACATTTCTACAGTCTATGCGCATTATTATAGAATTCACCCGCTCTGCGCCTAATTTAGGCATCGGGATTTACAGCAAGTACAACATAGCCTAAATGGATGTGAGCAAATCTATGGCCCTGTTTACTAAGCAGCGCTATAGGCGCGTTAACATTTTTAATGCGCGTTAACTATGTACGTGCCTGCAATATCTCTATAGGCGCCTACATGGTCAGCGCATGTGCTAAAAGTAAACAGGGCCCTAAGTCACGCTGTGAGCCGCTCGGCATATTCTATATACCATGCAGAAATTTGTCTATTCTATAAAATGTAGGTGTACTTTACAGAATACACCTAGGCATAAGTTTTCTCTGCGCAAATTTTTCAGGCGCCATATATAGAATCTCCCCCCAATGGCAACTATCTACACTTATTTTTGAGATATAGCAAATCAGTTCTAGGATTTTTTGTATAATCAACACTGAGCAGCAGCAAATATCTGAGTTTGTATGGCTGGCTGAACCTGTTACACATGATATTCAACACTTATTTTATTTATTTATTTAGATTTTGCTCACACCTTTTACAGTAGTAGCTCAAGGTGAGTTACATTCTGGTACTCTGGATATTTCTCTGTCCCAAGAAGGCTCACAATCTAAGTTTGTACCTGAGGCAAGGGAGGGTTAAGTGACTTGCCCAAGATCACAAGGAGCAGCAGTGGGATTTGAACTAGCCACCTGTGGATTGCAAGACCAGTGCTCTAACCACTAGGCCTCTCCTCCACTCCACTCCACACTTAACTGCCCGTGGGGTCCTTTCACCAAGCTGTGGTAAAAAGGGCCCTGCACTAGCGGCGGGGGCCATTTCTGCAAAGTGCGGAGACCCTTTTTACCGCAGCAGTATGATTTCATTTACTGCATGGCCATGCGAGGGGGTGGGGGGGGGGAAGAGCACTTATCACCCATTGGGGTGGTGTTAAGGACTCCCGCGCTGCCAGATTACCTCCGGGTTAGCACCTGCAGAAATATTTCTTACATATTTCCACTAGTGTGGGAATTGGTGCATGATGGGCCTGGAACTACTGCTGGTGACCACGTTGAACTGGCGGTAGCTCCAGATTAGCGCATGGAAAGCTTTTGTTGGGCTTACCGCAGCTTCTTAAAAAGGCCTCTAAGTGAAACTAGTCAAAGATAGGTCTATGTTTCATGTGGTCTGATTTGTCCAGCTAACTTAGAGGCCCTTTTACTAAGCCACGGTAGGCATTAACAAGTGCCTACCGTGTGGCAAGAAACACTGCCATGGGACATGCTGAGGCATTCCACGGTAGTTTGCCGACCAGTGCGTGCTAATCCTGTGCTGAAAAATATTTTTTATTTTTCAGGGCAGGAGGCTTGACTATGGGTAGAGAGTAGGCGCTCCCTGCGCTAATCAGGTAGCATGGGCACATTGCCACATGTTGCCCATTTACCATGATGTTAGCACACAAGTCCTTAGAACCTACAAAATAGATGTTGATATGGGCTTCCACAGTAATGGCCTTGATCTAGTTGGGAAATTAGCGCATGGCCATTAAAGAAAAATATGGAAATGTAGCCATTATACCGCTGTGCTAAAATGGCCTGCAGTATGTGGGAAACCCATGTGCTGACAACAGTGCTGGCCACTTTTTAGCACAGCTTAGTGAAAGGACTCCTTAGCAGGTATAAACATAAGCGTTGCCATATTGGAACAGACCAAAGGTCCATCTAGCCCAGTATCCTGTTTACAACAGTGGCCAATCCAGGTTACAAGTACATGGCAAGATCCCAAAACAGAACAATACATTTTATGCTGCTTATCCTACAAATATCCTACAAATAAACAGTGGATTCTCCCCAAGTCCGTCGTAATAATGGCTTATTGACTTTTCTTTTAGGAAGTTATCCAAACCTTTTAAAAACCCTGCTAAGCTAACTGCTTTTACTTCATTCTCTGGCAATGAATTCCAGAGTTTAATTACACATTGAGTGAAGAAATATTTTCCATGATTGGGTTTTAAATTTACTACTTTATAACTTCATTTTGTGCACCCTAGTCCTAGAATTTTTGGAAAGAGTAAATAAGTAATTCACATCTACCCGTTCCACTCCACTCATTATTTTATAGACCTTTATCTATCTCCCCTCCGCCCTCTTTTGTCCAAGCTGAAGAGCCCTAGTCTTTTTAGCCTTTCCTCATAGGGAAGTGTTAGATGAGCATCAATGGTAGAAAACATATATTGTCTAAATTACATCACAACACATTCAGCGTTGAGGCATCATAAGATATCGGCTATGAGATCTCTTATAGCCTCAAGCTATTTCAGATCTGCAGCACAAATTCTGAATTAATCATCTGCCTCTTAAGCTGGAATGCATTTTTTTTAAAGATTTTTTTTTACTTTTAAAATAAAAATTAAAGAATATATTGATTTCAATTTTATTTAAACTTCAATTTAAAAACATTGTACGAAAAAACAGAAAACAAAACAAGAAACAGCAGCCCTTTTACTTAGCTGAAAGGAGATTTCACATCGCACCAGCACAACACTAGAAACACATCAATCTAGTTCCTGACGCCCACTGAATGGGGATCAAGGTGTTTCGGCTCTGTGGAGCCTGCATCTGGGGCAATAGCAAACTGGGAGTTGAATAACAAAATTTACCACGAAGTTCAAACCGTCACAAAGACACCAACATTGTACCCATTAGACAGGGGACAGGCAGAACTGACAGCTGCATGCCTTCTCCGCACACCCTCCTCTTGCTAGGAGGAATGTTGGTGGGGTGATGCACTTTGGGGGGGGGGGGGGTGACACGCCAGGAGGGTCAAACAAGCTAGGTACACCACTGGTGGCTATCATGACAGGCTGCCTTTGGCCAGCCCTTGGATCTTCCTTCTGCTGTGTCCTGCCCACAGGACCCTGGTGACTGATGTAAACGTTTCAGGACTGCAGGGGAGTAAGAGAGGTGAGGGCGCAGTGGCAGACCCACAGGGAGGGGGGAGAGAGACTGAACCAGAGAGGTGAGGGTTGGGCAAAAGGCTTAACCTATAGATCAGGTAAGGTCAGAGTCTGGGCATTTTGGCACTCTTAGTCGCTGGCGCCCTGGGCCATACCCTCACCTGGTTCAATGGTTAAGCCGGCCCTCTAGATAAAAATCACTGGAGTCTTTTTTCCAGTCTTATATTTATTTTCTATTGCATTTTTAGCTGAGTTATAGTTAGTAAATTCACCTGATGAAACCACAATACATTGCGTGACAGAACTGCATGCAGTTAGGAGAATAGCTAAAATGCCATACAGAGAGTATTAATAATCCTTCTATAAACAAAGGATTACATTCTCATTGCACAAGCAAGCATTAGGGCATGGGAATGAAAATGAGAAATATTTGTGGTGGTTATTGCCATAGCGATCATCATCTTAACTGAGGACTGGTTCATATCCTTAGCCAGGCTCCCCCTTGATACAGCTGGCCTAGTTTGCCAACATTAATCTGAGCTTGTAAAGACATTGATTTAAGATGATGCTGATCCACTTTGGATATTTTTGCAGGCAATGAAGCTAAACTGTTGAAACTCTGTCCTATCCTAAGAAATTTCAGAAATTTACCCATGAACAGAGACATGTGAAGCAAGGGCGTATCTGGACTCCGGCGGTAGGGGGGGTCAGAGCCAGAGGGAGGGGGCACATTTTAGCCCCCCTCCCCGCCGCCACCGACCCCCCCCCGCCATTGTCAGAGCCCCCACCGCCACCAATGACTCTCTCCACCCCCCTCCCACCGCCAACCCTCCCCCGCTGCCGTTGCTTACCTTTGCTGGCGGGGGGCCCCAACCCTCGCCAGCCGAGGTCCGCTTCCACCTGCCGCTGCCTTAAAAACTACTTCTTCAGCCGGCGGGGGACCCCAAACCCCAGCCAGCCGCCCCGAGGTGTTTAAAGTTCATCTTCGGCCTCCGTGGCCGTGCTGCTGTTGATAGGAGCTGTTGAATCCACTTCGGAGTCTGACATCGCAGCACGTACAACGACGTCAGACTCCGAAGTGGATTCAACAGCTCCTATCAACAGCAGCACGGTCACGGAGGCCGAAGATGAACTTTAAACACCTCGGGGTGGCTGGCGGGGGTTTGGGGTACCCCGCCGGCTGAAGAAGTAGTTTTTAAGGCAGCGGCAGGTGGAAGCGGACCTCGGCTGGCGGGGGTTGGGGTCCCCCGCCAGCAAAAGTAAGCAACGGCAGCGGGGGAGGGTTGATGGCAGTAGGGGGGTCCAGGGCAAGTTCTGCGGGGGCCCAGGCCCCTGAGGCCCCACGCAGATACGCCCCTGGTGTGAAGGCTCCTATTTATTTATTTGTTACATTTGTATCCATTTTCTCCACATATTTGTAGGCTCAATGTGGCTTACAAAGTACCGGGAGGCATTTGCCAGCACCAGTGAACAAATACAAGGTGATATTGTGGTAAGATAAAGTTCATGTGGCGCAGCCACGGTTTGGGACATACGCAGGGAGGAGTTGGATTATGACCATTACGTACTTTAATTTTGATGTGTCGCAGAGATCGGGTATTTAGGTTGGATCAACGGAGTATGTCTTTTTGAATAGGTTAGTTTTTAGTAATTTCTGGAAGATAAGGTAGGTCGTACGTCCTTTTCAAGGCTTTTGGTAATGTGTTCCAGAGTTTTGTGCTTATGTAGAAGAAGCTGGATGCGTAACTTGATTTGTATTTGAGGCCTTTGCAGCTTGGGTAGTATAGATTTAGGTGTGTTTGAGTTGATTTTGATGTGTTTCTAGTTGGTAAGGTGATCAAGTCTGCCATGTATCCAGGGACTTCACCGTAGATTATTTTGTGGGCCATGGTGCAGATTTTGAAGGTAATGCGTTCTTTGATTGGGAGCCAGTGTAGTTTTTCGCGGAGTGGTTTTGCACTTTCATATCGCGTTTTTCCAAATATAAGCCTAGCTGCCTTGTTCTGGGCAGTCTGACTCTGTTTGACTCTATTTCTTTAGTTGCTTTTTATTCTGCCTCTAAGCTACTGCAAAATGGGCAAGAGGAAAGTTAAGAAACCCGACCTTTCCCAAAGTCAAATCTCCCAATGTTCATGGACCTATGGATGAACATTTGATCCTCTTCATGCTGCTCTTTATGGAAAACATAGAAGAGGAAGGAAGGGAACACTCCTTGGTAGAGCTGGATGTAACGATTACCCCTAGTGGCCAATCCCTTCCACTGCAGCAGCCAAAGTGGTATGAACATGACTCCAACAAAAGGGTCAAAGGCTGAGCTAAGACCAATGGGGAGTTGGAACTTTGCTGATCCAGAAATAATCCCTGCAGTTTCTACTCCTGTGAGAGCAGTATAACAACCGGAAGCAGACAGAAAGTTCAGCAGTGCTGTGTTGGGCAAGAAGGTGGAGTAGGGTAGTAGGTAGTGGTGTTGCTCTTGTCTGTATTAGTTCCAAGTCCTCAGTCTAGAAAGCAAGAGGTTTCAGGAGCTAGGACTATAGCTTCTGAGGAAATCTGAGAGGTGGGACTCAGTTGTTCATACTTCTAAGTTCAGTAAACAGATAATGGAAAGGAAGGAGAACATGATGGCATGTTGGGAGCTCTGGAACAATAGTTTGCCTGATTGGGGTCTTGACTGTCGATGCCTCAAACATCTGGAGCAGCATGTATAATGGATAGCTTGGCTTTAATTGTATAACTGGATATCTTGGACTCCTTAATTTTCCTAAGATATGACTCTTGACACCTATTAAAGTCTGCATCTGAGAGGCAATTTAAAGATAACTAAATCTGAAGAAACTGAATTTTGAAAAGTCTTCTACCTACCAGGAGATGAGAGAGGAAGGAGATGGAAAGGACTCTCTGGTGCCTGCTGATAGTGTAGATTCATCTGCCTTTCTGGAATATTCTGCTGACATTGCTAGAAAAGCCACCATATTTGTTTTACTGTGCTCTGAATTTGACACAATCTGAGTTAATATTTAGCCAACAGTGGTCCAGCTAAATTAGACCCAAATATTCAATGCTAGGCCATGCTTAGACAGTGGCATTTAATAGCTGGGTGTCACACTCTGCTCACCCACCTAAAGGTGTAGACTGACAGGCTCATTTTCAAAAGAGATGGACGTCCAAAAAGTGACATAAATTGGCATTTGAACGTCCATCTCACAGAGATGTCCAAATTGGTATAATTGAAACTGCATTTTTTTTGTTACATTTGTACCCCGCACTTTCCCACTCAAAGTGGCTTACATATTGTATACAGGTACTTATTTGTACCTGGGGTAATGGAGGGTTAAGTGACTTGCCCAGAGTCACAAGGAGCTGCCTGTGCCTGAAGTGGGAATTAAACTCAGTTCCCCAGGACCAAAGTCCACCACCCTAACCACTAGGCCACTCCTCCTATTTTGGATGTCTTTCTCAGAAGTCCGTCACAAGGATGTCCAAAACTCAAGGGGGCATATCGGAGGAGTGTTCGAGGCAGGATTTGGGTGTTCCTAAGACTTGGACGTCTTTGAGCCATAATGGAACAAAGCATAGAGGCCAGGACTAAAACTTGGACGTTTTCAGCTAGACCTGTTTTTATTATGAATAACTCCCACCACTGTATACCTTAATATTTCATATTGCAATTTTCACAAGCTTTTTAAATCTTGCCTCAGTAGTGCTTAATTGTCAAATAACAAGTTCTTCATCGGCTTCTACACTTTCATATTAATATATTTAGTGCACTTAGCTTTAACATTTTCTGACTGGGGGCTCAAAGCTCTCCGATATGCATGTTTCGCCTGATAGGCTGTGTCAAGGACTTCCCCTGCAAAAAATTAACACATACCATCTCAAAAACATTATGTATGAGTTGTACTTTTACTACTCACACCCAATGACAGTTTCTAACAAAAAGACTCATGCTCATAATTACCCTTATGCCATTCTACCGCCAGCTCGACTGAATTATTTAAGGAATTACTCCTGTCAAGATGGCGACGGCGTCTAAATGAAACCCTTTAAATGATAACCCACATGACGTATCCGAAACCCCCGGCTCCTATTGGACAGAACTGAAAACCCTTAAATTAAAGAGCCCCACTCTAATTCAGCATTAAGGCCAGTCGGACTAACCGTGTTTAAATAGTAAATATACCACTGCTCTCGATAATTTAGTATTCTCTTAACCGACCCGCCCTCATTACCTTTGTGTACATGTTCTAAAACCCTCCATTGGATGTCCTCCACCGTATGACTTTTTTTCTAGCCAATGCTCAACTAAAGGGGCTTGGAGATTCCGTGTAACAATTCGCGATTTATGTTCGGTCAGACGTACCCTGATCGAACGACTACTCCTCCCTATGTAAATTAAATCACAAGGACACTGAACGCAATAAATAATACTTCTTGTCTCACAATCAGTAATGCTCTTAGCTGTCAAAATTTTCCTAGTGCCCGGATCTACCCAGTGAGTCTCCTCAATCGTCGTGTTACACCATTGACATCTCCCACATTTTCTGTGCTCTCTTCCATCCTGTCTAGGTATAGGCAAAGTAAATTTATTCGTTGCTAATCTTTCGCCTATTGTCTTTCCCCTAGTGTATGAGAAAATTGGAAACTCAGGGAAGCAAGGATACAATTGAACCACGTGCCAGATGAAGAACTTAGTGATGTTTGAATTGCCAAAAAAATTATTATTGGACAATTAAGCACTACTGAGGCAAGATTTTAAAAGCTTGTGAAAATTGCAATATGAAATATTAAGGTATACAATGTGGTGGGAGAAAAATATGATCTGGGACTGATAAAGTTGATGTGAGTTCATATGTATGGTTCCCAATAAGAGACTTATATAACTGCCTGTATCTGAGTTTATTATGAATAAGGCACAAAAAGGTACCTGAAATGATCAGATGACCACTGGAGGGAATCGGGGATGACTAACCTCTTCCCAACCCCAAGAATTGTGATGAAGAACATTACTTGCCAGCCTCTATGCCAGCCTCAGATGTCATACTCAGATCCATTGCAGAGCATGCAGTTCCCTGGAGTAGTTTAGTAGTAGGTGCAGTACACTTCAGTCAGGTGGACCCAGGCCCATACTCCCCCCCCCCCCAACCTGGTACACATGTGGAGGAAACAGTGAGCCCTCCAAACCCACCAGAAACCCACTGTACCCACATATAGGTGCCACCTTCACCTGTAAGGACTATAGTAGTGGTGTACTGTTGGGGGTAGTGGGTTTTGAGGGGCTCAGCACACAAGATAAGAGAGCTGTGTATCTGGGAGCATTTTATGAAGTCCACTGCAGTGCCCCCTAGGGTGCCCGATTGCTGTCCTGGCATGTCAGGGGGACCAGTTTACTAAAAATGCTGGCTCCTCCCACGTTCAAATGGCTTAATTTGGGTATTTTAGACTTGGACGTTTTTGTTTTCGAAAATGGCCGAAAATCAAAGACGTCCAAATCCAAGGACGTACATGGTATTTTCGAACACAAAAGATGGACATCCATCTTTTTTGAAAATGACCTTCTCCCTGCCTCTGAATTTGGATGTCTTTATAAAACGTCAGAATTCACACTTAGATGTTTCTTTTGAAAATGCCCCTCTGAGTATCCAAAAGATAGGTCACAACTGCAGGTCTCAATCCTCTGGAACCAGAAAATGAACCTCAACCAGAATAAGGATACTAGTAAGAGATGTATCAATAAGTAGTTCTCTAGAACATACCCACCAGTAATCTATCAACAACACTTCTCTAGAAACTATCAGCCAGCATTCCACCATCATATAAGCCTCAATTCTCTCCAAACAAGAAAGAGCACAATCTCTCATTCTGCCACCTGGCTGACTACAAGGTCCTATCTTGATTCCTCCCTTGAGGTTAGGGTGAATTCCCACAATTCCCCAGGTCCAGCTATATATATTATATGCAAACTATAGCTATTTTAATCAGCACCTGTCTCTTGTACCTACCTATCAGGGAATTATGTTAGCATCTCACAGAACTGTTAGTCTCCCCTCCCCTATCACCTTCCACATAGCTTCCCTGACTGCTACTTCCTCCCGCACAGGGATCTAAAGTTCTGTTTTAGCAATGACGCTGGAGGAGTCATGGAGCCATCGTGTGGATTCCCTTGTCATATGATTGCAGTCAAATGAGTTACAACACATATGTGAAGAGGTATCCAGTTCTCAACATAATTTGCCCCTGAGGCAGCCTATGTATGGGTCAAACACGGCCTGTGTTGGGCATTTTTGGTTGAATAAATTAATCTTCATATAGATGTCTTCATCTGTACTGTTTTTTGTGTCACCATCTTGAATCTTGCAGATGGAGTGCCCTGTTGTTTTCTTGGACCTATTTATTAACAGTGCACACTCTTTCAGAAAGAATGGGTACTCTTCCCTGATACTGCACGCACGCACAGACCATTGCACATGTGTGAATAGTATGCATTAGAGTGTGCCTTTTTTTCTGAAAGGGAGTACACTGATAGATAATAGTGCACAATCTTCGTGAATAGTGCTCACTATTTATATCTTTTTGAAGGTACTCTCTCCAGAGGTCTCACCAGATACTTATACAGAGGCAATATCGTCTCCTTTTTCCTGCTTGCCAATCCTCTCCCTATGCACCCAAGCTTTCTTTTGGCTTTTGCTATTGTTTTTTCTACCTGTTTGGCCACCTTAAGATCATTGGCAATGTTCTCCCTAAGCTATGCGAGAGTCCTCCAACTGCATTCCTGCCAATGGGGGGGGGGGGGGGGGGGGGGGGGGGGGGGAGGGGGGGGGCTTCAATATCACATTTTTGCTAGAGACAGTCAGGTTCCCTAGTCCTGTATAACTTGCCTGTCCCTTGTAAGTCTGTGATTTATTTTCTCCATAAAATATGTTTTGTTTTGTTTTTGTTTTTTTAAAGAAAAGAGGTATAAATAAGACAAAAATTAGGTAACATAGGTACGTCCTTCACATGTCGATTTGGAGTTACTGCCCGACTACCGCATGGCCTGGGTGGTAATTTTGTTTTTTACGTGTGTCTGCTATGAGCGCCGGAAAATAATTTTTATTTTCCTGCGCATGGTGGAAACTTGGCGGTAATCGTCATTCTACTCGTGTAGATGATTACCGCACGGTTACCGTGTGAGACCTTACTGCTAAGTCAATGGTTGGCGGTAAGGTCTTAGACCCAAAATGGATGTGTGCCGATTTTAATTTTTCTGCATGTCTATTTTCGGCAAAAAATTAAAAAAGGCCTTTTTTTACAGGTGCGCTGAAAAATGGATCTGCGCACGTCCAAAACACGCGCTTACACTAGCGCAGCCCATTTTTCAGCGCACCTTAGTAAAAGGACCCTATAGATTTTTAAGAGTCAAGAAGTATTAATTAACATTAATCTGAATGTATAGGATAAGAAGGCCTTACCAAAATATTCTCATTGGGACAGGTCAGGGCCGCCGAGAGGGGGGGGGGCATGGGGGACAAAATTCCCCGGGCCCGGGCATCCAAGGGACACAGGGATGGAAGGCCCGAAGGGAGGCGATCTGCAGACTGCCGCCGCTGTGCTTCTTTCACGCGGAGCGAGATCGAGGTGAGGTGCTATGATTTGAATTCAAGGGGGCCCGGCCTGGTAGTGGGTGGAGGGTGGCGGTGACGATAACCTCGGGGGGGGGGGGGGGGCAGCGGCGGGGCCCCGGGGGCGGCTTTGCCCCGGGCCCGGCCCAGTCTCTCGGCGGCCCTGGGACAGGTCTCCCTATAATGTGCCTGAAATGATCAAGTAACTTGAAGCACATAGACATGAGACATATCTTGTTATAGCCACCAAAGGACAGGTTTATAGACAACATCTGAAAACTATAGGAGGAACCATATAATTACATACCAGAAACTATAATTTTCTGCTGTCTAAAGGCCATAAAAGAAAATTACCTAATCAAAGACGGCACCTATTTGTTCCAGCAACTCCCTTCTTCATGACCTATCTCAGCCACTAAATAATATCTCAAGCTGGAGTAAAAGACCATAGATGCAATTTATTTTATTTTAATGGAAGGTTTAATCCTCTGCACAGGCCAGGGCCCAAATGGTTTTGAATCCTAAATAGGGATGGGATGGCAGAGCATTAATTCCCAGTGTTGTACAGATTTTCAATCCCAGTCAAAATAACAAGACACTATCCCCAACTGATGGCTCAGACCTTATGACTGATCATAGCCCAAAAGGCTGTCTCTCTAGATGCACTAGAGAGAAACCAGCATCGACTCAGTCTGTCTCTTATGACATTGAGCCACCTGGTTGCCTGAAGGAATGTTGGTTATCACTATCTGCTTATAGTCTAGCTATAAGAAATTAAATTCAAATCTAGATTTCCAGGTTTCCTTGACGTCAGAAGAAGGCGGGACATAGAGCGAAGGGAAGACTAGTAGAGACATCGGGAGCGCCGCCTCCTTCACTGACGCTGCGCCGTTCGCTGCCCTGCCAGCCGGACGGAGGTAAATTTAAAAGAGATTTTGTTGGGGGGAGAAGAGGGCGGGCAGTTGGGACATGGGAGTGGGAGGGCAGGGGAGAGAGGACAGCGATCATCTTCACGGGGGGGCGTGCGCTCCAATCGCTTGTCTGCAGGGGGGGCGGCACCTCATCCCCTGCGGGGGGGGGGGTGCCTCCCGATCCCTTGCAGGGGGGCGCCACAGACCCTTGGCATGGCCCTGGTCCCCCTTACCCTTCCCCCATCTGAGAACCCCCACCCCGCAACCTTCTCCCATCTGAGTCCCCCTTACCCCTCCCCCCATCTGAGAACCCCCATCCCACACCTTTCTCCCATCTGAGTTCCCCTTACCCCTTCCCCCATCTGAGAACCCCCATCCCACACCCTTCTCCCATCTGACTCCCCCTCCGACCCGACCCACCTACCAACTCTGTTCTCCTGCTGCCACCCACTAACTTTAAAAAAATTTTGAGAAGCGCCGAGTAGCAGGCAGCGCCTCGCGTCTGCCCTGCTAGTAAAAATCTCCTGCACGTCGTCGGGCCTTCCCGCATTGAGTCCCGCCCTCCTCTGAGGTAATAGGCTATTACCTCAGAGGAGGGCTGGACTCAATGTGGGAAGGCCCGACGACGTGGAGATATTTACCAGCAGGGCAGACGCGAGGCGCTGCCTGCTACTCGGCTCTTCTCAAATTTTTTTTTAAAGGTAGGAACAGAACAGCGATTGATCGTCGGGGGGGTGGGAGCGGCGGGCGGGGCGACCTCAGGTGCGCAACGCGGGGCCCCCTTGAGCGCGGGGCGTTATGCGGTCACCTCGCCCTAAGATCAGCCCTGGTACCCACATACAGGTGCCCCCTTCACCCATAAGGCCTATTGTAGTGGTGTACAGTTGGGAATAGTGGGTTTTGGAGGGCTCAGCAGATACAATAAGGGAGTAACAGTGAGATGTGTACATGGGAGTCCACAGCAGTGCACCCTAGGGTGCCCCATTGCTCTCCTGGGATCTCTGGGAGACCAGTCTGCTAAAAATGCTAGCCCCTGGCCCCTCCTACATCCCAATGGCTTGATTTTGTGTGTTTTTAACTTGTGTGTATGTGTGTGTGTGTGTGTTTTTAATGGCCTAAAAAGGTAAATGCACAAAGCACAAAACCTTGTTCAAAACGGTATTTTTGAAAAAAAATTAAAGATATATGTTTTTCTTTTTTTGAAAATGAGTATATTTCCTATTCAGATTTGAGACGTTTAGTGCAAAACATCCAAAGTCCGACTTAGATGCACTATCAAAGAAATCCCTCCATGTGAACAGATACATGCATATATGACAATTTTCTGGCTACATGGTAATCTGGAAGTGTGTCCCTATCTTTGATGGCTTGTACTTCGCAAGTGACATTCAAATGGGCAGAGTCCTGTTGCCAGATGACGGTAGTTTTTGTTTTTGGATCTCAGTTGTTCAGTTTTTTGTTGGACAGATTATTTGGATGATCTTACAACATATTACACCAGTACAATAAGCGGTTTGAGAGAGTTTGTACATGATCCCTGAAGCAGGTGGTTCACTCGCCGAAACACAGACCCGTATTGGGTCTTTATAGTTGGTGCTATAATAAAGTGGTTTTATCTGCAACTCTTAGTCTATGAGTTGTGTGTCATCCTCTACTCTCTCAGTGTTTCCTTTGGATTTGTCACAGAGGAACGTCTTGTTTTTGGTTTCTTTGGATACCAGAGTCCGGAAGAAGCATGGGCAGGGCACACGCATGCATATAAATAACAGAACACAATACTTTATAGGCTAGATTCTACAGATGGTGCCAATAAAATCAGCTCTGAAAAAAGCGATATTCTATAAGCCATGCTTAAAGTTAGGTGTGGTTTATAGATTAGCGCCTAACTTTAGGTGCAGCCATTTGCACCAATTGAAACGTGTTCAAATGTATGCACATACATTAGGCACATATCCCCATTATTTTATAACAATGTGTGTTAATTTTAGGAATGCCCCCATTCCATCCATGACACTCCCATTTCTGCACCCCCTTTTTCAAATCATGTGTAAACTTTAGGCACGGATTCCCATGCCTAAATTTATGCACATAGGACTAGATTCTATATATCATGCCTAACAATTTGGTGCAGAAATTAAATCAGCCTAAACGCATTCTGTAAAGTCATCTTAATTTAGGTGTACTTTATAAAATAAACCTAAATTTCCATGAGGTTTATAGAATATGCCGAGTGCCTGTCTGCATGACTAAATTTAGTCACAGGCAGTTACATCAAGTAAAACCTGAAGTAAATGCTGATCATTAAATTAGGCACAGGTCGGGTGTACTCTATGATAACACACATAGATTTTGGAAACACCCACAATCAGCCCATTCCACGCCCATGGCCACACCCTCTTTTCAACTATGCATCTTAGAATTTACACATAGCACTTTACAACATGGGCTTGGACAGTTCTGCGCATAAATTTGAATAAATGCCAATTAGTGTCAATAATTGCTTGTTAATTGACAACTATTAACACTGGCTTGTTAACCAATTAGGTTATGTGCATTGTTTTGGAATACTCTTCGATTTCTTTGCGGAAATCTCAGCATGATATATAGAATCCGGGGGATAATGTTCAATTAAATGTATTAAGTGCCAATAATTGCTTGTTAAAAAGACAATTATTGGCGCTATTTAGATCAGGTTATGTCAATTTGCTTGATGCTTCTCCTAATTCAAGTGCACGACTGGTAACAACCAGAGAAAAGGCTTTTTTTTTTTGGCAGGCACGAGTCTTGTGGAACAGCTTACCAGCAGAGTTGCGAACGTAAGTTTCATTGAAACAATTTAAAGGGAAATTGAAAGCTTATCTTTGTCAGAATGCTTCTGAGGGTGTCTAAGGATTAGGGGTATATTCTGGGCTTTTCAATTAAGATGTACAGTGGGGGAAATAAGTATTTGATCCCTTGCTGATTTTGTAAGTTTGCCCACTGACAAAGACATGAGCAGCCCATAATTGAAGGGTAGGTTATTGGTAACAGTGAGAGATAGCACATCACAAATTAAATCCGGAAAATCACATTGTGGAAAGTATATGAATTTATTTGCATTCTGCAGAGGGAAATAAGTATTTAATCCCTCTGGCAAACAAGACCTAATACTTGGTGGCAAAACCCTTGTTGGCAAGCACAGCGGTCAGACGTCTTCTGTAGTTGATGATGAGGTTTGCACACATGTCAGGAGGAATTTTGGTCCACTCCTCTTTGCAGATCATCTCTAAATCATTAAGAGTTCTGGGCTGTCGCTTGGCAACTTGCAGTTTCAGCTCCCTCCATAAGTTTTCAATGGGATTAAGGTCTGGTGACTGGCTAGGCCACTCCATGACCCTAATGTGCTTCTTCCTGAGCCACTCCTTTGTTGCCTTGGCTGTATGTTTTGGGTCATTGTCGTGCTGGAAGACCCAGCCACGACCCATTTTTAAGGCCCTGGCGGAGGGAAGGAGGTTGTCACTCAGAATTGTACGGTACATGGCCCCATCCATTCTCCCATTGATGCGGTGAAGTAGTCCTGTGCCCTTAGCAGAGAAACACCCCCAAAACATAACATTTCCACCTCCATGCTTGACAGTGGGGACGGTGTTCTTTGGGTCATAGGCAGCATTTCTCTTCCTCCAAACACGGCGAGTTGAGTTCATGCCAAAGAGCTCAATTTTTGTCTCATCTGACCACAGCACCTTCTCTCAATCACTCTCGGCATCATCCAGGTGTTCACTGGCAAACTTCAGACGGGCCGTCACATGTGCCTTCCGGAGCAGGGGGACCTTGCGGGCACTGCAGGATTGCAATCCGTTATGTCGTAATGTGTTACCAATGGTTTTCGTGGTGACAGTGGTCCCAACTGCCTTGAGATCATTGACAAGTTCCCCCCTTGTAGTTGTAGGCTGATTTCTAACCTTCCTCATGATCAAGGATACCCCACGAGGTGAGATTTTGCGTGGAGCCCCAGATCTTTGTCGATTGACAGTCATTTTGTACTTCTTCCATTTTCTTACTATGGCACCAACAGTTGTCTCCTTCTCGCCCAGCGTCTTACTGATGGTTTTGTAGCCCATTCCAGCCTTGTGCAGGTGTATGATCTTGTCCCTGACATCTTTAGACAGCTCCTTGCTCTTGGCCATTTTGTAGAGGTTAGAGTCTGACTGATTCACTGAGTCTGTGGACAGGTGTCTTTCATACAGGTGACCATTGCCGACAGCTGTCTGTCATGCAGGTAACGAGTTGATTTGGAGCATCTACCTGGTCTGTAGGGGCCAGATCTCTTACTGGTTGGTGGGGGATCAAATACTTATTTCCCTCTGCAGAATGCAAATAAATTCATATACTTTCCACAATGTGATTTTCCGGATTTAATTTATGATGTGCTATCTCTCACTGTTACCAATAACCTACCCTTCAATTATGGGCTGCTCTTGTCTTTGTCAGTGGGCAAACTTACAAAATCAGCAAGGGATCAAATACTTATTTCCCCCACTGTATGTGTGTAGACCTTGAGTATGAGAGGTTGACTGATTGCTCTTGTGATGTTTGTTTTCCTATCATTTTTATGGTGTTCCTTTCTTTTTTTTATTTTTCTTATTGAATTTTACTGTAAACCACCTTGATTATTAGAAAGGTGGTATATCAAAAATAATAAACTACAAACTATTAAACGATTAACTAGCCAAGTGCTGACTCCGCTCTCTAGAACACCCCCAAAATTGCCAGTTTCAGACTGGTTGTTTTAATCAGCACTTAACTGGTTAGTACCACTGAAAATTAGCGGTTAGCCCTGAGCAGGCGATTTAACTGTCCAGGAGCCATTTCTGGCCAGTTAAATCACTTTGAATATCGACCCCATGATGCTTACAAATAGGCATACATAAGAATAGCCATACTGGGTAAGACCAATGGTCCATCTAGCCCAGTATCCTGCTTCCAACAGTGGCCAATCCAGGTCAGAGATACCTGGCAGAAACCCAATTAGTAGCAACATTCCATATAGAATCAAAGAGTAGCAAGATTACGGAATCCCAAATAGTAGCAACATTCCATGTAGAATCTCAAAAAGTAGCAAGATTGCAGAATCCCAAATAGTAGCAACATTCCATGTAGAACGCCAAAGAGTAGCAACGTTCCATTCAGAATCTCAAATAGTAGGAACATTCCATGTAGAACCCCAAAGGTCCTCCAGGAACTTGTCCAAACCTTTTTAAAATCGAGATAGGCTAACTACTGTTACCACATCCTCCGGCAGCGAGTTCCAGAGCTTAACTATTCATTGAGTGAAAAAATATTTCCTCCTATTTGTTTTAAAAGTATTTCTATGAGTTTTCATTGAGTGTCCCCTAGTTTTTGTACTTTTTGAAAGAGTGAAAAATCGATTCACTTCTACCCATTCTACAGTACTCAGGATTTTATAGACCTCAATCATATCTCCCCTCAGCCATATCTGTTCCAAGCTGAAGAGCCCTAACCTCTTTAGCCTTTCCTCATATGGGAGGAGTTCCATCTCGTTTTATCATTTTGGTTGCTCTTCTTTGAAACTCTTATGGAATTGCCCTACATGTGCATAATGCCACTGAAAATTCTTATAGACCCCCCTGGTGCCATCTGGTTAGTGCCAGGGCAAAGTTAGGGCAGAGCATGTTTGTTCCACTTAACCATACAGATGGCCAGCAATATTCAGCTGTTCTCTATATAAACAACTAACTAGTTTTATTTAGACCAGGAAAGAGGCTGTCATAAATTAAACCACTTAGCTGCATGGATAGTGGCTGAATAAATCTACTATCCATATAGAAGTGCTGGTCATTGTTCTCTACATATATCTGGTGCTACCTCCTATTTGGATAACTGTATATTGTTTATTCAGATATTTGAATATACTGCTGTATCAGAGTCTGATCAAAGTGTTTAACAATAAAAAGCAAAAATACATAAAATTAAAGGAACAAAATGTCAATATATGTATAATATTTAAAGCACTCTAGCCCGTGGGGTTTAAATACTGACCTGCAAGTTTATAAAATGAGAACTTTTAATCATGAATACTGAAATACAGAAGCTCTGAGCAAAGTATCTGTGATTTATTGCAAAAATTACTGTAGATGCATTTATCTTTTGCTGTTGTTATTGGGATTATATGGGGTCTGCCAGCTTGTTACTTTTGTACCTACCCTTTTGAAGAGGTACCTATGAACATTTCCTGTTTACTGCCTAATTTATTCACACTTAATACAATAAATATGTATTTGACTTATAACCTGCCCAATCACAATTGTTCTAGGCAAGGTACAATAAAGATATAATAATAACATAGAAAATAAGACATACATATCAACAACCAATTCCTTTACTTTACTTTACTTTACACTGTACTTTAATCCCGCTAATACCATTTTTAGTTCCAAGCGGGTCACAAACACGTTTATTTTCAAAAGAGAAGGACGCCCATATTTCGACACAAATCGGGAGATGGGCGTCCTTCTCACAAGGTCGTCCAAATCGGCATAATCGAAAACCGATTTTTTTACATCTTCGACTGCTTTCTGTTGCAGGGATGACCAAAGTTCACAGGGGCGTGTTGGCAGGGTAGCGAAGGCAGGACTGGGGCATGATCAGAAGATGGTCATCCTCGGCTGATAATAGAAAAAAGAACGGCGTCCCTGACGAGCACTTGGCCAACTTTACTTGGTCCATTTTTTTTCACGACCAAGCCTCAAAAGGTGCCCGAACTGATCAGATGACCACCGGAGGGAATGGGGGATGACCTCCCCTTACTCCCCCAGTGGTCAATAACCCCCTCCCACCATAAAAAACAAGTTTAAAAATACTTTTTTGCCAGCCTCTATGCCAGCCTCAAATGCCATACTCAGGTCTATCGCAGCAGTATACAGGTCCCTGGAGCAGTTGTAGTGGGTACAGTGTACTTCAGGCAGGTGGACCTGGGGGGGGAGTTGGGGGGCTCAGCACCCAAGGTAAGGGAGCAATGCACCTGGGAGCAATTTCTGAAGTCCACTGCAGTGCCCCCTAGGCTGCCCGGTTGGTGTCCTGGCATGCGAGGGGGACCAGTGCACTACAAATGCTGGCTTCTCCCACGACCAAAGGGCTTGGATTTGGACATTTTTGAGATAGACGTGTTTGGTTTCCATTATCGCCAAAAACTGAGGACGACCATCTCTAAGGTTGACCTAAATGTCAAGATTTGGGTGTCCCCGACTGTATTATCGAAACAAAAGATGGACGTCCACCTTGTTTCGATAATACATGTTGCCCCGCCCCTTTGCGGCACCGTCCTTATAGTTGGGCGCCCTTAGAGGTGGTCGTCCCCGTTCGACAATGCCCCTTAAAGAGTCAGGAATGAACCATATGTTCAGAATACAACTCAGTCGCCTTAACAAATACAGTGAACACAAATATTTATTTATTTATTTATTTGTACCCCATATTTCCCCACCTATTTGCAGGCTCAATGTGTCAATGTGGCTTACACAGTACCGTAAAAGAACCAAATAATTAAAAATTTACATATTTCTGGAATAAAACAGTTTTTAACGGTTTCCTAAAAAGCAAATAATTATGTATCCTTTGAAGTTCTACTGGTAAATGAATTGCAGAATGTTACTGCCTTATAAGAAATGGAAGTAGACAACTGTTTCTTATATCTGACTTTGTGCACTGACGGGCAATATAATAAGCATTGTTCCCTTAAACGATCAGATTTATAAATAGTACAAAAATGTACCAGTTTCACTAGCTAATATGGAGCCTCACCGTGCAAGATCTCCAAAATTAAGATCCCTAATTTAAACTGCACCCACAGCTCCACCAGCAGCCAGTGAAAATCCAACAAATATGGTGTAATTGAAACACATTGGGTCAGAGAATAAATTAGCCTGGTAGCAATATTCTGGATAATTTGTAAATTTTGCAAAGAAGCTTTAGAGCAGACCAAAAACACACTATTACAATAGTCAATTCTAGAAAGGTTTAGAGTCTGGATAACTAGCCTAAAAGTGGAAGTAGCAAAATATTTATTAATATATCACAACTTTTTTTTAACAAAAGGAAGGACTTCTTATTCATAGTGGTTAGGGTGGTGGACTTTGGTCCTGGGGAACTGAGGAACTGAGTTTGATTCCCACTTCAGGCACAGGCAGCTCCTTGTGACTCTGGGCAAGTCACTAAACCCTCCATTGCCCCATGTAAGCTGCATTGAGCCTGCCATGAGT
This sequence comes from Microcaecilia unicolor, assembly GCF_901765095.1. Lineage (NCBI taxonomy): Eukaryota > Metazoa > Chordata > Amphibia > Gymnophiona > Siphonopidae > Microcaecilia > Microcaecilia unicolor. The sequence goes on along the minus strand of NC_044040.1, from coordinate 183,257,370 downwards.
GGGAAAGCGCGGGGTACAAATGTAACAAAAAAAAATATGAGATCATATTGTAAGCATGTTATCTAGCTCTACACCATGCACCCTAGATGACTTTTCAAAATGAAAATGGTCTGTCCCAATATTACATTTTAAAGAACTAAAAGGGTGATCTATTAATTGTTTCAACATAATAGAAAATTGGATTGAGAGATCCCAACTAAAGGAATTTAGTTTTTTCTTTATTTAACTTGAGCCTATGACTTGCAATCCAATTTTCTATTATGGTGAAACAATTAATAATACCAGGAAGTGTTTCAGACCACTCAGAAAAGACGGGATATAATATTGAAATATTGTCTGCAAATATAAAAAAAGATAGATTTGCTTGTTCCAAAAGAATTCCCAATGATTGCAACAGAATATCAAATAGGGTGAGTGAGGAAGGAGAGCCGTGCGGAACACTGCGAGGCGATCTCCAATACTCTGTTTGCTCATTCTGCTTTACTGAATAGGACCTATAAGTAAGAAAACCTTGAAACCATTTTATCGCTAATCCAGAGATTCTAAAATTACTCATCATCAACAAAACCTCATGATCGACCAGATCCAACACATAAAAGGTGAAATAGGACTAGGATAGCACTTTTACCTTGGTTCATCAAAATTTTACCCAAAGCAACTACCACAGTCTCCGTACTACATTGTTTTCGAAATCTAGACTGAAAATAATGTACGATATCATATTTATCCAAGTATATCTGAAGTTGCTTAATAGAGGCAATTGGTCTATAATTACTTGCCTCTATTAAATTGCCATTGCCATTTAGATTTTTAGGAATAGAGGTGAGGACAATACTACCTTTATCAAAGGGAACATATCCTCCTGAAACTGAATGTTGATCCACTTAGTTATTATGTGTAAATACAGAAGAGAGGCATACTTCATCAAATATACAGGACAAACATCCAAACTACATGAAGACTTGGCATATTTCTGTAATGCTCTCTTAGTATCATCAATGGTAACTTCATCAAATGTCAACCATACTCTGTCTGTCAAGATATCAGCATTAGATGAGATTTTATCCATAATAAAATCATTATGTATTGGCAACTGCACTCTTATATACTCAACTTTATTTTTAAAATATTGAGCTAACTCATTGCAGTAGGTACTTGCTGTCCATTAGGCTGAACTAAATCCTCAGGTTTGATAAAGGAATCGACCACATTAAACAACTTATTAACATTAACCTTATCTTTGCCCACTAGCTTCGAATACCCATCCCACAGCTAACGTTAACAATATAAGTTGTAAGCTTGGGTAAACAAATAAAGGGGAAGTTGTCAAGATGCAGTTTAAGGCAGTCTTTTACCGTACCTTGATTTACCGTGGGAGTTACCAACATGCTGAATCTCAATACCACAGATTGCTGACTCCCATGGTAAAACAATAACACTGCTTTTGAGCCATTTTGCAAGCAGTGTTATTGTACCACTCAGGGCATAGGGCTATCTTTTAAAGAGGCTGGCACCTGTGGGCAAAAGTGGTGACTTTCCCCAATCAACTCCTCCCTTGTGCCACCTCAACCAGACTTTCTAACCCAAAGGGCCCCTGTAATGGTCAGTCCCCCCAACTGCATATGTCCCCTCTCACAAATGAATTCTCCCCAGGCAGTAACCCCTCCTCCACTTCCCTTATACAGAAGCATGGCCCCTAGCAGTAGTACTGCAAGAATACCACTAACGGTCATCGGCGCCATTTTGGAAGAAGGTTCTGATGAGGGCAGAAGTGAGGCTACTACTACAGAACGAAATGGGGATGGGACATGCGGTTAACCATGGGGACAGTAACGGGGACAGAGCCCACCGGGAAAAGGCAGGGATGGGGACAGAGCCCACGGGGACAGTGACAAACTTTGTCCCCGTGTAATTATCTTAAAGCTTGAGACTTGCTTTAAAAACTTAACACATCTTACACTGAATTCAATGATAAAAAAAACACTGTAGAAGCTGATTTTGGATTTAAATGAATCACTGTTAAATGACATCATTTGTGTCTTGTCTGCCTTTGATGTGGCAACAATTGGCCAATATTCAGCGCTATTTAACCGGCTAAGTGCTAATATTCAGCGCAAGATAGCCAGTTATCTGCGCTGAATATTAGCGCTTACCCTGGGATTCTATATATTGTGTAGAGATTTACATGCGGAAATCGAAGCGTATTCCATAACAATGCACATTAGCTAGTTGGTTAACAAGTTAATCAGTACTGATAATTGGATATTAACAACCAATTATCAGCACAAATTGGCATTAATTAGAATTTATGCACAGAACTGTCTAATTGTATTCTGTAACATGGTGTGCATAATTTCTAAGTCACGTGGTCAAAAATTGGACATGCTCTATGTTTTGAATCTCACTAAAATCAGCATTTGAGCCCTTTAATACCCATTAAGGGGCAAATAACATGGGTTAGTGTCCTAACAGCTTCAAAATTACCCACCTAGAACCTTATGAAAATCCCACTATGTATTTATTAGCATGAAGGATTTCGCATCTGACCATTTCATTCTTTCCCACTGAGCCATCTTTATGCTGGAGTAGGGCCTGGTGTGGTGGACTGTTTTTTTTTTTTTGGGGGGGGAGGGGTAGGATTTGTGCTCACTGACAACCTACACCAACATGCTTGCTTAACAGCAGGACCCACAAATAGACCTAGTGATAGGACTATGCACAGGCCACAAATTCTCAGTTTGGATTTTTTCCTGATTTTCAGATATTTTTCAATTCATTTCACATATTCATTTTAATAACCTTTTCTAACATGCACAAAATGATTGTACGCATTTTAATTCATAAATTAACATGGATTAGACTGATTTTGCATTCACACATGAACAAACTAAAGAATGGTTACCCTTCCCTAGCTATTTCCCCTTACATTTGGAGATGATAGATATAGGCGCAAAGTGGTGCCCCAGGTTCAACTCTCTTCTCCTGCTTCTGGCCCATACGTCCGGGCCATCTACAGGCCTATGCAGGGCAATAACTGCAGGGCCCCTTTGTTATTGGGCCTGGTGTGGCCACATCTTTTCAGATGTCTAATGACAGCCTCTGCTTTCTCAATCTCCACTGCCTTTTTAAGCAACTTAAAAAAATGTTAAAGGGTCTCAATAATTAGAAACCATGAAAGCATACAATAGGAGAAAACAAACGATGCTCAGTCTGTCCCTGGTGACCTGGAACGACAATCACTCTAATAGATCAGCACAACTTTCTGTTTCAAGGCGAAGGGTTAAATATATACAATGCCCTTCGTTTCTCATGATTTCATGGGTGGAGGAAAGGCTGCAAAATCCAGTCCTTCCCACGGGATTCCTTCTTCTCTGCAGAACTGTGGCAGCAGACTGAGGGGGCAATATGTAAGCGGCAGCCTGTACATCTTCTGGCCCCATTCCCTTGCAATGATCTTGACTTCCTTAGGCTCAGCACATATCATTGACACTATACTTCAAGCTGCTGCTTCTTCTTCCTGCCTAACTACTGGGCAGGATTGTAGAGCACCATGTGGTTTCCTGCAGTTCAAAGGGTGCACTTCTAACCTGCCCACAAGAAGAGGAAGATGCTTCAGGTGCAACATCACTGCCATGCATTGAGTCCAAGAAAGCATGGATTGGATGAAAAGTGGAGGAGAGGTGCTCAGTGTGCTTGTGAGTGAGGAATGGGCTGGGGGATAAGAGTAAGAGTGAAGCTCATTGAGAATATGTGTGGAGTAAGAGAGATGATCAGAGGGGCTGTGGAATTTGTGTGTATGAGTGAGGTGATCATAAGGGGTTTGGAGCATGTGAGGTGGTGTAAGGAATGTTTGGGTGACTGAGAAAAAGGCTCACTGACGGGAGGAGTAGCCTAATGGATAGTGTTGGTGTTCCTTTCTTTCTTCTTTTTTAAAATGTTTTTATAACTTTAGGAATTGTACACCATCTAGATCCACTTCTTTGGTATATGCGGTATAATAAATTTTAAAATAAAATATAAACTGTAACTATAGCTACGTCTTGCAAGGTTCCGCGTTAGGAGTTACGGATCAAGAAAGGGATCTGGGTGTCGTCGTCGATGATACGCTGAAACCTTCTGCTCAGTGTGCTGCTGCGGCTAGGAAAGCGAATAGAATGTTGGGTGTTATTAAGAAGGGTATGGAGTCCAGGTGTGCGGATGTTATAATGCCGTTGTATCGCTCCATGGTGCGACCGCACCTGGAGTATTGTGTTCAGTACTGGTCTCCGTATCTCAAAAAAGATATAGTAGAATTGGAAAAGGTACAGCGAAGGGCGACGAAAATGATAGTGGGGATGGGACGACTTTCCTATGAAGAGAGGCTGAGAAGGCTAGGGCTTTTCAGCTTGGAGAAGAGACGGCTGAGGGGAGATATGATAGAAGTGTATAAAATAATGAGTGGAATGGATCGGGTGGATGTGAAGCGACTGTTCACGCTATCCAAAAATACTAGGACTAGAGGGCATGAGTTGAAGCTACAGTGTGGTAAATTTAAAACGAATCGGAGAAAATTTTTCTTCACCCAACGTGTAATTAGACTCTGGAATTCATTGCCGGAGAACGTGGTACGGGCGGTTAGCTTGACGGAGTTTAAAAAGGGGTTAGATAGATTCCTAAAGGACAAGTCCATAGACCGCTATTAAATGGACTGGAAAAATTCCTCATTTTTAGGTACAACTTGTCTGGAATGTTTTTACGTTTGGGGAGCGTGCCAGGTGCCCTTGACCTGGATTGGCCACTGTCGGTGACAGGATGCTGGGCTAGATGGACCTTTGGTCTTTCCCAGTATGGCACTACTTATGTACTTATGTACTATTAAGAACCTGGGGAACTGGGTTCAATTCCTACTGCAGCTCTTTCTGATCATGGGCAAGACACTTAACCTTCCATTGCCCCAGTTACAAAACTTAGATTTTGATCCCACTAGGAACAGAGAAAATACCTGCACATAATATATGTAGACCACTCTGGCTGTAGCACACAAATGTGGTATATCAAATCCATGAGCCTTTGAGAAGAAGGCTGCTCTATCCTGGAACATTATACCAAGGGCTGTGTGGCCACACAGGGCATAAAAATTGCTCCTAGTCCACCATCTCCTCTTGGTGAAGTGGGGGGGGGGGGGGGGGGGGGGGGGGTCACTAGTGGGCAAGGTGCTGAGGGTAAAACTACAACTTGATACAGTCCTGCCAACTTTCCTGAACCAGGATTCCCTCTTTTTTACCTCCCATGATGAGTTTCATTTCATTTATTCCTCTCATGCTCTTTCCTTCTCCTCTTTCTCTGCTATCAATTCTCCCTTTCCATCAAATTCCCAGACCTGGCCCAACCATTAGGCCAGACTAGGTGGTTGCCTACTGCAGCAGCTAATTGGGGGCAGCAAAGAGAAGCAGCAGCCAATGGTACTAACAGCCACACAAACTCATAGAGCCATTAGTACACAATTTAACTTGAATTTTTATAGAAGTTTTGTATAATGTTCATGATTGTTGAGTCTGATTATCAAAATCTTGGGGAGGGTGGAGGGTGCAGGCTAAGGGCATGAAAGTTAATTGAGGGGAGGGAGGTGCATGGATGAATAGTCATGTGGTACCCTTGCACTGGCTCTATTTTGCCTCCACCGCCTTCCACATACTTTACCTCTTCCCATTGAGCACTGTTCCCTCTAAAAGGCAGGAGTCCTCCAACTGCACTGCTCCCAGTGGTGGGTGGTGCTCAATATTGTGTTTTTAGTTGCTAGGCACCAGTGGCGTAGCTATGTGGTGCCACGGGGGCCTGGGTCCCCATAGATTTGGCCCTGGACCCCCCTGCCGACGACCCTTTTGACCCCCCTCCCGCCGCCAACCCGCCGTCGTACAACATGCAGGACGTCAGACTCAGAAACAGAATGAAGGAAGAAGAGGACCTCGGCTGGCGGGGATTGGGGTCCCCCGCCAGCAAAGGTAGGCGATGACGGCGGTGGCGGGGGAGGGGGGGTCGAGAGGGTTGTCAGTGGGGGGGGGTCAAAGTTGGTGGTGGTAGTGGCAGCGGCAGCGGGGGGGGGGGGGGGGTCGGCAAAGGCGGGGGGGGGGGGGGTCGGCGGCGCCGGGGGGAACTAAAATGTGCCCCCTCTCCTCGGGCTCTGGACTCCCCTCCCGCCGAAGTCTGGCTTCGCCCTTGCTAGGCACAGGCAGGTCCCCTGGATTCCTGCAGAACTTGCCTGTCCCTCACCATTGGAAATGTGATAGTGAAACAGCACCACCCACTGGCAGGCCTGTAGGTGGAGAACTCCCACTCAGCTTAGAGGAAACTGTGGCACTGAGATCCCTTTTTCATCTTCCTCTGAGATCTCCTTCCCATTTCTAAGATCCTCTCCACTTCTTCTACTCTCTGTACCCCTCTTCCTTTCCTAGCACTGATCAATAGTACAATAGTTCCACAACCCACAGTTTGTTGCAGCAGCTCAAGGGTCAATTCGGTAGCAAGAGTTATAAAATTCTGCTGCACTTGCGTGAATCATTTGCATAGGTGTGTATATTATAATATGTAAATTTGTATTAAAATTTATAACTTTAAATTTATTCCATCTGTGCTGAGCTGATTTATTTTGTTCTTTTCAAGGAGTCTTATACAGAGATCCTTATACTTAGCGGCCTCAGTAAGAGCTAAAGAATGGCCTAATTATATCTTCTCCACATCACTGTCCTCCCTCTCAAAAATATCTCTGTCTCTGTAGATAATATTAGTCTGATGAGCTATATTTATTTTCTAAAACAGTAGAAAACATTTCCTCCAACATTTGTGTTTGATTATTTCCATGGCCCTAAGTAAAATCCTAGGGGAGAAAAATATCTATCATTTATAACCCCAAATAAAAACCTCCAAGTGTTCATAACTAAGGTGCCCTTTTACTAAGCTGCGTAGGCGTCTACGTGTGCCCAACGCATGCTAAAATGGAGTTACTGCACAGCTACTCTTGAGGTAATTTCATTTTTGCCACGCGTCCAATACGTGAGGCTGAAAAATAATTTTTATTTTCTGCCGCACATATCGGACGCGTGCCAAGTGGCATTTGGCGCGCGTAGGTCATTACCGCCCAGTTACCACATGAGACTTTACCGCTAGGTCAATGGCTGGCAGTAGATCTCAGACCCAAAATGGACGCGCGGCAATTTTCATTGTGCCGCAAGTCCATTTTATGCAAAAAATGTTTAAAAAGGCCTTTTTTTTACAGGTGCGCTGAAAAATGAGTCTGTGCGTGCCCAAAACTTGCGCCTAAACTACCGCAGGGCATTTCTCTGCGCAACTTAGTAAAAGGACCCCTGATAGCCTGTGATCTTATGGACAGGTTTCAAGGTAATGCTCATTGAACTGCTTTATTTGTCACAAACTATATGAATAGATAGGTTACATTTCTTTTTTTTCTAATGGACTCATCGGGAGCATTCAACATATAGGCAACATTAATCCGCCTGATATGTAGTGCTATTTAACTGGTTAGAACGGTTGCTGACTGGTTAAATAGCGCCTAACTGTCTATCTGTCGATATTCAGCAGAGGATAACTGGCTATCCTCCGCTGAATGTCCGCGGTTAGTGACTGGCGGATAATCGGTTATATCACATGATATATCCAGCTAGCCGCTCATTTTTAAATTGGGTTTGAAGGTCGTATTTGGCTGTGTCATACCCTAGTTTATTTTTGGCCAGTTTAAAGATAACCGTCTGAATATTAACATAGTCGGTTAAATTTACACTGCCTGAAAAAAACCCGGATATTCAACGCCAGTCACCGGAAACAGCCCAGCATTGAATATCCAGGTTCACAGCAGACTGCGGGAGATATTGGGGGCCAATGTATTTTTAACATACTAACAGCATACTAGCACCAGTGAAGATTTTGTTCATGGTTTTCACAGCACTGAAAAGCAGCATTAAAAGCCTTCAATCAATCTCGTAAGTGCTTCTTTTTTAAAATGCTGGGCCAGCAAACATATATATTTTGGATGCACAAAGTTAAAATACCACTGTGTTGACCTCAGTTACAGCACATGAGTCAAAGTAGTCTAATGGTTAGAGCGTCAGTCTTGACACCTAGAGGTGGCTGGTGCAAATCCCACTGCTGTTCCTTCAGATCTTGGGCAAGTCTCTTAACCCTCCATTGCCTCATCCAGTGGCGTAGCTACGTGGGGCCTGAGGGGGCATGGGCCCCCATAGATTTGGCCTTGGCCCCCTCCCGACGATCCCCTTGAACCCCCCTCCCGCCACCAACTCTCCCCCGCCGCTGTCGCCGCCCGCCCTGCCACCGCATCAGATACCTTTTTTGCAGCTGAAGAGAGTCTTCTTCAGCGCCCGAGTAGCGCCTTCGTTCAACGAAGTTCCTGCGATCAGCTGTTTTGACGCCTTACGTCCTGCACCGTGCATGTAGCCCCGTGCAGGATGTAAGGCATCGAAACAGCTGATCGCAGGAACTTCGTTGAATGAAGGCACTACTCGGGCGCTGAAGAAGAATCTCTTCAGCTGCAAAAAAGGTATCTGATGCGGCGGCGGGGCGGGTGGCGACGGCGGGGGAGAGTTAGTGGCGGGAGGGGGGGTTCAAGTCTTGAATGGCATGCTGTTAATAAGCAGGGGGGGTCAAAGTGGTGGCGGCAGTAGCAGCAGGCCTGTGTGCGCGCGCGGGGGGGGGGAGGTGGCTAAACAGTGCCCCCCCATCTCAGGCTCTGGCCCCCCTCCTGGCAAGGTCTGGCTACGCCCCTAGCCTCATCTACAAAATTAGGGGGTTGTTTACAAAAGCTTAGCTCAAGTTATCTGCAGCAGGGCCCATGGGAATAAAATGGGCCCTGCTGCAGATAACTCAAGCTAAGCTTTAGTAAACAGGGGGGTTAGATTGTGAGCCCTCCAGGGACAGAGAAACACCCGGTGTACCTGAATGTAAGTCAGCTTGAGCTATTACTGAAAAAGGTGTGAGCAAATCCAAAAAAAAAAAAAAGGTTTTAGGGAACAATGCTTAACACATTTAGGAGCCCTTTGACAAAGCTGCGCTAAAAAGTGGCCTAGGCTATTTTTTAGCATGTGGATTTCCCAAATGCTGAGGCCACTTTTAAATGGCCACAATTTCAAATGTAAAACTTATCAGGAGCACAGAGCAGGAAGGATGAAGGAGAAAAGTGATAGCTAACAAAAAAGAGACCAAAGCCAAATTTAAGTTCTAGGTAAAAGTGAGGCAAAGCCAGTATTAAATGCCTGCAAGACAGTTTGGAGTTCAAAAATCTGTTGGGTGGGAAAGATAATCAGGTAAATATACCTTGTTACTGTATCTTCACACAGATCTTCAACCATGTCTGTCTGACTAGATGTGCAGTTGTAGGGTTACCATACGTCCGGTTTTACCTGGACATGTCCTCTTTTTGAGGACACGGCCGGGCAACCGGGCGGGTTTTGCCAGCCTGCCCGTTTATCTGGATTTGTGGACAAACAGGCAGGCTGGCGGGCCTAGTGGTGTCCTGTCTTCCACTCCCCTTACCTTACTATACTGCCCTGGTGGTCTAGTGACCTCTTCATGGCAGGAAAGAGCCCCCTCTTTCCTGCCCAGAGTGGCTGCAGACTGTCTCTTGTTCCTGGCGCTGATTCAAAATGGCTGCCGAGAGTTGAAGTGGCGGCCTCGCGAGACTTCTGCAGAAGTCTTGCAAGGTCACTCTCGGTGGCCATTTTGAATTAGGGCCAATACGGGAGGGAGCAAGACAGTCCTCGGCCATTAAAGGCAGGAAAGAGGGGACTCTTTCCTACCCCGAAGAGGTCACTAGACCACCAGGGCAGTACTGTAAGGTAAGGGGAGGGGAGGATAGGACACCCTTAGGATGTGTGATGGGGGTGAGGGTGTGAAAGGGGTGGAGTGGTATGTGACAGGGGGTAGGGTGGGGTGTGGTGTGGGTGTGGCAGGGGGCATGGCATGTGTCCTCTTTTGGGGGAGAGCAAATATGGTAACCCTATGCAGTTGCATATCCAGCTCAAAATACGCCAGCTCAAAATTTGAGCAGATTTAGGTTTCCTATCTGCATAGCCTGGCTTGCCTAGCTGAATTTCACAGTAACTGGTTGAATTTGAACAGTACCTTTGAAAGACAATATTAATTGATTCACACTCAACTATTAAAAGCCCTGTTTTTGAAAGGAAAAGTGAAATAAATGTGGAAAATCAACTAATTCCATCCTTTTGGAGGTCCTGAAAGAAAAAAAGAAACCCTCTTTTTAAAAAATAAAAGTTACTGGAGGCTCTTAAGTTAGTCTCTGGGAAAATAAGGTAGGTTGCTGAAAATTATCAGGACAATCAGAAATGGGAAAACAATAAAATGCTTTAAACACTACAGTAAGCCAGGTCTTCTCCCTTCAGCTCACTTAATCTTATCTAAACAGGAAGCATCTTCCCCAGTGCATTGTGGGACCTATATATAGTACATGAAATTTAAAGTACTAATCCACTTATTTCCTATAGAACACTGCATCTGGCCCCATTAGCAATTTCACTGCCTTCTACTGCCAGCCCATATACTGTGACTGAATTACTGTAATCAGTATTTCAAATGAGAAAAATGTGAACATTGAAATGCAAAAAAAACAACAAACAAACAAAATAAAAAAAACAACAAAAGATGTATATCGTTGTCAAAAAGAGCAAACTATTTGTATTCTCTATAGGTTTTGCTAGAATACAAATGTGCATATGATTAATTTGACTTTCACAAATCACTTTAGAATGTATCATTTCTATTGCTGTTGTGTGATTTGATTAGGAAAATGCAATCAAAAATACATTTTAAGCCTTCTGCTTTGTTGGAAAGAAGCATACACATTCATGAAGATTAGCCCTGTATCTAGTCTCAATTCAATGTTAATAGGGTTTCAGACCTAATGAACTACTTGCCTGAACAAAAACGAGGTTAATGCTTCAGGGCAGGCACAGACAGACAGACACATACCAACATCAGTCTGGGACTGACGTGTTCAGGGAAGCTGAAACGAGCCCTTTCTCTGAACTCTCTTTTGTCTGGCCTGAAAGCCATTTCAGTGAGCACAAGCTTACCATGTGCAAACGTATTTCCTGTCAAATGACTTTGGGAAAATCGGCAGCATGAGCGACACAGCGGAAGGGGGGGAGGGGGTGACAGAACCTACTAGTTTCAACACTTATTGAAATGCTGAGAGTTTGTGTATTTTATTTTGTTTTATTTCTATTGATTACCTTTAAAAGTGGACTAACATGGCTACCACACCTCTGTAACAAATCAAGATCCAGGTCTCCAAAAATTATTCTCTCAGCAACATTTTATAATTACGTAGTGACCTCCTTTAATTTTGCAAGTGTAGGAGAGTGTGGGATGCCACAATCACCCACAGTCATTTTAACTTCCCTGCTGTGGCAAGCATTTTGTGTAGATGCAACATGATTTCCGAGAAGCATGATTTCCTCATGCATTTTTGCAAATCACTTGCATGCGGTATCTTCTTGCTTAATATAGCTCAATGTGCTTCATTTTTTGGCAATATGGGTTAGAAAGTGATTATCTTCCTCCATGACACCTGTGTGCCAATTTACCTTCTGTCCTACAACACCTGCTTCCCAATAGGATAGCAGAATCACACCTGACCATAGCCGCTGAGAGGGGGGGCAGAGGGGACAAAATTCCCCAGGACCGGGCCTCCAAGGGGGGCCCGGCGCCGCAGTCCCACTCGCCCTCCGCCATTGACAGTCTGCCACTGGGCCGGGCCCCCCTGCATTGAAATCACAGTGCCTCTCACCTCCATGTGAAAGCGCTGCAGGCAGCAGGGCAGCAGATCGCCTCCCTTCGGGCGAGGGCGGGACACAAGGAGGGAAGGAGGCCCAAAGGGAGGCGATCTGCTGCCCTGCTGCCTGCAGCGCCTTCACACGGAGGTGAGAAGCGCTGTGATTTCAATGCAGGGGGCCCGGCCCGGTGGTGGACGGAGGGGGGTGGGTAGAGGGGGGGAGCGGCGGTGGCAACCTCGGGGGCGGTGGGGGCGGCCTTGCCCCAGGCCCAACCCAGTCTCTCGGCGGCCCTGCACCTGACAAGCATCCAATATGCAACTGAGTATGGTGTATTTGTTCATTAGCAAAGGCAATGGGGCAATTGTTTAAGTGGCTGCCTCCATTTAGGCCCCCTGAAGCCTAACAGAATCTGAGCACCCAGATTCTGTTATAGAATAATAGCATAACCCAGAATTCCACACCTTATGTTTATGAGCCCTCAGTTACATCAGTAGTCCAGGAAAAAAGCACAAAGGGCTCTCAAGAATGGGACAAATGTGCTTTATTGATGACCCCATACGAGCCATGTTTCTGCGTAAAAGCACGCCTGCCTCAGGGGTCAATCCAGTCAAAGCAACACTGTGTACTTTGTGCTGAGTTCTTTGACCTTCTCCCTTGTATGTCCCTCAGTCACATCAGCCATAGACCAGGCATAGCTGTGGTTGCATAAATACAGCAGGGATGTGTGTATCTGACAGTAGCTTATAATTTCCCAACATAAGTAGGAGCCTCGCCCACATCCTGCCCATAATCCACCCACATATATGCCCTCTTGCATTTAGGCACTATGCCACTTATATGTACTGTTACAAACAGGGCCAGTTTTAGACATGGTGGGGCCCAGGGCAGAAACTAAGGAGGGGGCCTCTGATCCCCCTTCTCCCGATTTTTTCACCAGCATTGCTACTACGCAGTCTGGGCATTTCTTCCCCTTATCCCCACCAGAGTCTGCTCCCACCACAGTCTTCTTTAAAATTTTTATTCCCTTCTCAGAGGGGCCTGGCGCAGCAGCCATCCTCACAAGCTGCCTCCGGCATGTCCCAAAGGATGACTGCTGCAATCCGCCCAGGCGGAAATAGGAAATTGCATCACAAGTGGCAGATTGCGGCAGAGAGGAAACGTTTCAGGGCAGCCACAGGCAGCTTGTCAGAATTGCTGTTGCGCCGGGGCCCCTCTGAGAAGGGAAATACATCCTATATAATAAAACGCACCTCCAACATTCTGAAGCTGACTGCATGGCTGAGGCATTCCTGCTCTCTGTATCCATCTCCTGAATTGACATCATGTACTTCCTGGTTCGTCACAAGCAGAAGTGACCAACCACACAAGGTTTCTCGGCTTCAGAATGTTGGAGGTGCATTCTATTAAATAGGATTGGTCAATTCCTTGAAGCACAGCCAGAGCTCAGCGTCCTGCACAGTAACGCTCAGACACGAGAGAGAGGGGGGGCCTGACACCAGAGAGGGGGGGAGGTATCTCTGTCACCTCACACTCTCTCTCGCACACTTTCTCTCTCTCTCACAGTCAATGTCTTTCTCTCTCTCACTCTCACACACTGTCTCTCACTGTATCACATTCACTCTCTATGTGTCACACAGTCACTCTCACACTCTCTTGGTCTCATACACTCAGTCTCACAGAGAGTCTGTGTCTCACACACACTCTCTCTCTCGCACACACTGTATCTGTGTGAAACACACACTCTCTCTCTCACACTGTGTCTCACATATGCACTTGCACACACTGTCATTCTCACACACACACACTCTCTCACTCTCACAGACACACTCGCACCCAGACTCTCTCTCACACACACACACACACACTCACAAATTCACTCTCTCTCTCTCTCACACACACACAGTCACTCTCACATACACTGTCTCAAACATACACACTCCGAGGAAAACCTTGCTAGCGCCTGTTTCATTTGTGTCAGAAACGGGCCTTTTTTACTAGTTTTTAAAGAAGATCGGGAAGGGAGGAGGAGGCGGACTGTGGTGGGGAGAAGGGGAAGAGATGCCTGGACCACATGGCTCCTTGGAGCTGTGGGGCACAGGGCAGTTGCCCTGTTTGTCTCCCACCCACCCCAGCTAATGCCGGCCCTGGTTACAGAATAGCACTTAAGCACCCTGCTGGCATTATTATAAGTAAGTGTACACTTATGTGATCAGGGGCTGCTATTCTATACACTTGCATGCACAAGGGGTAACATAGTAAATGATGACAGATAAAGACCTATACAGTCCATCCAGTCTGCCCAACAAAATAAACTCATTTTACATGGTATGCGATACTTTGTATGTATACTCGAGTTTGATTTGTCCTTGCCATTCTCAGGGCACAGATTGTAGAAGTCTGCCCATTTCCGTTCTTGTACTAAATGTTCTGAAGCTAACGTTGAAGCCCCTTAAAAGTTACACTCCGGCCCATCCATATCTATTCAGTCACGATCAGAGCACAGACCATAGAAGTCTGTCCAACACTGGTTTTGCTTCCCAATTACTGGCGTTGCCACCCAATCTTCGCTAAGATTCCATGGATCCATTCCTTCTAAGCAGGATTCCTTTGTATTTATCTCATGCGTGTTTGAATTCCATTACCATTTTCATCTCCACCACCTCCCACGGGAGGGCATTCCATATATTCCCCACCCTTTCCATGAAAAAATACTCCTGAGTCTGCCCCTCCCCCCTCAACCTCAATTTATGTCCTGTAGTTCTACCGCCTTCCCATCTCCAGAAATGGTTTGTTTGCGGATTAATACCTTTCAAATACTTGAATGTTTGTATCATGTCACCCCTGTTTCTCCTTTCCTCCAAAGTATATATGTTCAGGTTGGCAAGTCTCTCCTCGTACGGTTTGCAACACAAATCCCATACTAGGCATAATTCTATAAGGATGGTCCTTGAAAACAGGAAGGCAGTCAGTCCACAAGATCCAGAATCGCAAGCAGGTGAACAGACCAAAATGTAGACCACTACTACTACTACTACTATTTAACATTTCTAAAGCGCTACCAGGGTTACGCAGGGCAGAGGCGTAGCCAGGTTTTGATCTCAGGGGGAGCAGACTTTTATAAAATAGGCGCCAGTTGGTGTCAGCTAGACAGCAGTGTCTGTTTTTGCTCAAGGGCTGTGGCGGGCACTGATTAATACAGGCTGTCTCTTTTGCGTCCTGCCTACAAGGAAACAGTAAGTTACATCAGGAGGCAGGATGCAGAAGAGGTCTCTGGACTGGCCAGAGCAGGCAACCTGTCTTCTTAACTACAAAGTAAAAATATTCAAATCATGACCATCACCTCAGGAATAGAACACACATTCCTTCCACTGCTAGACACCTTGTTTAAATCAGATGGGCTTTTGTTTGTGAGGTGACTCTACAGGATGTGCAGACCACCAGTCTTCAGGATTTTTATTTTGGGTGACAAGGGTCACCAAAGACCAGAGTGGCTGAGCCTACTTTCAAATAGGGCTAGCCACTTTGCCATTCAGGTTTTCAGGCTATCCACAATGAATCTGCATGAAAAGGATTTGCATGTAATGGAGGCAGTATATGCAAATCAATTTCATGCATATTTAATGTGGATATCCTGAAAAACCTGACTGGCAAGGGGGTACTCCAGAACCAACTTATGCACCTGGCTCATCCCTTATGAACCAATACTCCATAGCTCGGGTATCCACCAGCTGCAACCTAGAGGCAGAAACCACAGCAACATAACATTCAATATCCCAGAAAAACAAGAAAACTTAAGTAGGGGCGTGAGGGAGGGAACTTTGCCAGCATGCTGTCAATTACATTCATCAATTAAAAATAATGTTAAAGTTTCCCATTTAGTACTGAATGTAGAGAGATGACCAGTTTTTCTTGCAATATAAGCCTCATTTATAGGTGGGTGCTTGTGTCCGGCTGTCTGTCTTGTCTAAAGTGCATGCCTGTAAGCTTTTCGTTGCAGGTGTCTGGTCTCTCTGCTCTGGATCTGCTGCCTCTACTGTTAAAGCCCAGGGCTGGCAGAATTGGCTACTTGTTTATATCCCCCCCCCCCCCCCCCCCCCCCCCCCCCCCCCCCCCCCGATAGCCACAATTTGCCTTTTATCTTTCTTTCTAAAGTATTTCTTAGCAGAGGCATTGCAAAGATCTGTCCTGACAAGTTAGAAAATTGCTGTGACAGCAAACCCCACAACTTCAGCACATGTACCAAATGGTCCTTAACGGATTTTGACCTAAGGAACAGAATAATTCTTTTTTGCTATATATATATATGATGGTCGGAGACCTTTCAGATTCAGCCCTCCTCCTCCCGGGTCTTCATGCTGGGTCCCACCTATTGATCTGTCAATTGTAAGCAAGGGGTGGAGGAAAAGAGCCCATATAATTAAGGGGAATGAAAAAATACAAAAACCTGAGTTAAACTCGGGAAAGACTATACCAGATCAGCTTTTTGAGCACATGTGGTCTGCTTTGAAGATTCCCGATGCTAACCCTAGAGCCAACTCATTCCTATAATTAATTGATTAATTAATGACCACTCTAGTACGGTTGGGGAATGTGTGCATTTGTCAGTTTCCAGGTGTGTAAAACAGAGCATCTTGCCTCTTGCGTCAGAGGCGCTGCAGGACAAGTGCTGCCTGTAAAGCATCTACCTTTGGACAGACAAGTGAGTCCTTGAATGCAAATTATTATACACAAACATTTCCCTCTGTTTCAGTCCCAAAGCCAAGCCAAGCACCTGCAGTAATGAATTGAAGCCAAATGCTTGTAGAAATATTTCTGTACACAGAAGCCCCCCCATTTAGCCAAAATGTATGGTCTAACCCTAGAGAGGGTTTTACCTCCCCATGCTAATAACCATACCTCCCCTCCCCCTACTATTAATTTATATTAAATAACAACACTAACAATTAGGCTGCAGCTACCTTTATATATAACATATCAACCTGTAAATAGCAACAATGCTCTACATGAGCTACAATAAAAGATGATAATCGTCCCCTCTGTTCACCTTGGCAGCTAAGCAGCACTCAGCCACCAACCCACCTCAGCAGCTAGGGCTAAAGAGATAGCACGGACCTCCATGCAGAGTTTACATCTGGATCACCTTCAGTCCATTCAGAACTCTGCCGCACGTCTTATCTTCCGCCTTAACCGATATACTCATATCACCCCTCTCCTCAAGTCACTTCAGTGGCTTCCGATCAGATACCGAATACAGTTCAAGCTTCTCCTACTCACCTACAAATGCACTCGATCTGCAGCCCCTCCTTACCTCTCTACCCTCATCTCCCCTTACGTCCCTACCCGTAACCTCCGCTCTCAAGACAAATCCCTCCTTTCAGTACCCTTCTCCACCACCGCCAACTCTAGGCTTCGCCCTTTCTGCCTCGCCTCACCCCATGCTTTGAACAAACTCCCTGAGCCCATACGCCGGGCCCCCTCCCTACCCATCTTCAAATCATTGCTCAAAGCCCACCTCTTCAATGTCGCCTTCGGCACCTAATCACTTCATCTCTTCTCAGGAAATCTCATCTACCCCAACTTGACATTTCGTCTTTTAGATTGTAAGCTCTTCTGAGCAGGAACCGTCCTTATTCGTTAATTTGTACAGCGCTGCGTAACCCTAGTAGCGCTCTAGAAATGTTAAGTAGTAGTAGTAGTAGCCCACTTAGAAACTTGATCTGTCAGTAATACATATGCACCTATAAGATACCGGGAGCATGTTCTTCTCTGCCCGTCTTCTCCCTCCTGTACAGCACCGGCGATTCAGAGTGAGCCTTACTTCTGCCGGCATCGGGGCCTCTTCTAAGGCGCGTCCCACCTCTGCAGAAAACAGGAAGTTGCACTAGAGTAGGTGGGATGCGCCTGAGAAGAGGCCCTGACGCCAGCAGAAGTAAGGCTCACTCTGAATCACCGGTGCTGCGCAGGAGGGAGAAGACGGGTAGAAGCGATAGGACTCAGGAGGGAGCAGGAAAAAAAAACTATTGGCACAGGGCACATAGGCGCCTTTTTTTCAGAACAGCTGTTTGGGGGAGCGACCGCTCCCCCTGCGCCCCACCTGGCTACGCTTCTGACGCAGGGCTGTACAATCTAACAAAGAAGGACAATCCCTGCTCAAAGGAGCTTACAATCTAAAGGACAAAAAAGTGCAGTCAATCAAATTGGGGGCAGTCTAGATTTCCTGGATAGAGGTACAATAGTTAGGTGCCGAAAACGACATTGAAGAGGTGTGCTTTGAGCAAGGATTTGAAGATGGGCAGGGAGGGGGCTTGGTGTATGGGCTCAGGGAGTTTATTCCAAGCATAGGGTGAGGCGAGGCAGAAAGGGCGGAGCCTGGAGTTGATGATGATCCAAACATGATGATCCAACATGATCCAAAGTAGAATTTATTTAACAAGTCAAACCAGCAGGTGGCCTGTATCTGTGTGGGAGAGACAAGCTTTTATCCAGTCTGGTCTTTTCAGTTACTTTACACCAGTTTGGTATTTTCAGTCCCTGAGGCAGCCCAATAAAGGTGAAACTTGTCTGAGTTGGTCATGTATATGTTCACCCCTCCAGTTCTGTTGCTTGTTCACTAAATTCTACTTTGGATTATCTCGGTCTATATTTTGGTCTGTTCACCTGTTTGACATAATTCTGTAAGGAGCCATTTAGTCAGGGGTGGAGTGACCATTTGGGCAACCAGGCAGTGCCCGAGGGTCCAGAGGCTCTAGGGGGCCCAGAGGCTCTGCCCGGATGCCCAGATGCCCTCGCACCACTGGTGATCTAGTGGCCTCTGCGGGGGGAACATGTTGTTTCCTGCCCAGCCCGCTGGGCTGCCGCTATTCCCCCCACCCGGCACCACTGTATTTCAAAAATGGCGGCCAAGACTCCCTACGGAAGTCTCATGAGACTGAAGAGACCCGCACGACTACCGTGGGATGTCTTGGCTGCCATTTTGAAAACACAGTGGCGCCAACAGGTGGGGGAAAAGCGGCAGTACAGTGGGCAGGAAAGAACATGCACCCCCCCCTGAAGAGGCCATTAGATCACCAGTGGTGCGAGGGCATCTGGGCATCCGGGCAGAGCACACCAGTCTTTTTGAGATAAGTGACACGTAATTTTATCTATGCTTCTAGTATAATGATTAAAGAGAGATTTTTGTATATGAGTTTAAGTGCATAGGTAGGCTGGTGGGTACAGTCTATGATTATAACTTGTCCATGGATAGAGGTTCACCACAGGAGTGAAGTGAAACCATCTGTGACAAACATATGAGATGTACCCTATATATGTTAGAGTACACAGTTTGACACCATTAGAATCCTCCACTATTTTTTGTTTTGTTTTGTAAGTAATAGTGAAGTGGAGAAGTGCCTTTTCATTTTTAACATCTAGGTGTGGGCATTTACACCAGCCATAGGCTGGAGTAAATGATCCCAATTTACATGCAAGCACATTTCAGCACATTTCTATAAAGAAAAGTAGGTGACTGATAGGTCTATAAAGTGCACCTATATTTAGGTATCTAGACAGTGTCTATGTGACTCTTATTCTGAACAAGAAAGTAGGCTCCATGGTACGACCTCACCTTGAGTAATGTGTTCAATTCTAGTTGCCATATCTCAAATCTTCAATAAATTGGATGGAATCAGCCCAGATGATGGCTATTAACATAAGGGATGTGATGACCAACTTAAAGATGTAAATATACACACCCTGGAGCAAATACGGGAAATATGGTTGAGATATTTAAATGCATCCAAAGTATAAATGAACAAGAAGCAGACCTCTTGAAAGGAAGCTTTGAAAGGAGAGTGAAAAGGGATAGACTCAAGTGTAATGGGGCATGCATGGATAATCTTTGAGGGAGGGGAAGAGATCGTGTAGCTAAGCAATTGGTGTGAGTACAAAGAATAAGTTGTGTCGTATTTTTTTTTATCATCATTTTCCATATTTTTCTATTTTAAGTTTTTTTTTAAAGCAGGTTTCAATCAGAAAACAAAGACTGCTTTGAAGAATCAAACATCATAATTATGGCTAGACTAAAAATTATCAGGATACAGTACATAACTATTGTTCCTGCTTCACTTACAAGGCCACATTCTTGCCATCCAGTCAGTAAGGAGTGAAGTGTGAAACCAGTAATCTATCTCAGTGATTCACAAGAAGACAGGAAATCTTAAGTAGATCTACCCTTCCTTCCTACACTGGCAGCTGAGCCCCAGAAACCCCAAGCACAGTAGAAAAGAAAGAAAACTGAAGTATTAAATGCAGAGTGCAAAAAACAGCAGTTCCTTAACAGTGAAATAGTTCTTAGAGACAAAGGCTGTGAATTATAATTTACACTTATACTTATACTAACAATAGAAACGCATTTCACTGGTTCAGTTGTCTGTTTATTTAGAAAAAAAAATCATTATCTTTCCTCATTCTAGTTCATGTTTCATTATCGGGAAGATATTAAGGTTTCTGGTTTTGGACGTTTGTCCTACTTAGCTACCCCCCCACTTGGGGTGTGCATTTTGAAGGCACATTCAGGGGCTGATACAGAAAGCAACCACAGGGCTTAGCCGAGGGATACCGTGGGTTAAACATGGGTTGTTCGCGCTGAGCAATACAGAGAGGACTTGTGCACGGGTGCTGTATTAAAATGTATGCTCATGAGCTAATTTGGGTATTCTGTGCAATGCAGAGAGTATGCCACTCACTTTTGGCACGGGCACAACGCAAGACATTTTCTGCGAGGATCCGGGGTAGCATAACACGTTTTGTGGAGGTTTCTTGTCAACTTTTCAAATTTAACTGCCAGTTTTATCTGGTTTTGCAAGTGGGAGGAAATCCCTGCAAGGTGTAAAGACAGATGGAAAGTAGAAAACCAAAAGTGAAAGCAGACATTGACGCTTGTTCTTCTGAGCCTCAACATGACCCTCAAAAAAGTTTATGTGTAAACAATTTTTGCAAGGCTGATATTGAGGCGCAGAAGTACAAAGCGCCGCTGTGTGCTGACACTTACTGCAAGACCTTGTGTGATGAGTCCAGCATCCCCCCCCCCCCCCCCAATTTGCCGCAGGTTTGTCATGCATAAAATTTGCATGCAAGTAGCTTCTTACGTGCCATGGTATTATGCTTGTGGTAGAAGCCTCGCACTCAGACATCCGCGTGTAACTCTACTAGGAACCTTTCTTCATTAGTCCCTCAGTTTGTTCGGGCACCTAAAAATTTTAAGTGCACACAAATTGCTTTTATACATACAAAATAATGTGCATACAATCAATTTGTGTGCTTACATGCATGCAATGAATGTCGAACAAACTGAAGGACAAAAAAATTTCACTTTAAATGAACATGAACCAAATTTTCTTTCGGCCATGGACACACCTATCATTTTACACATAAACTGTAGAGCTGCGGTGTTGACCTTTATGGGCACTGTGATGAGGTAGCACTGTGGCATGAAAATTTGATACATAACAAAAAACAAGACTCCAGGAAAAAGAATGTTAAAAAACAAACAAAAAAAAATCATACATTGAAAGTAGGGCTGTGCATTTGTTATTGAGCATACGGGTAGGCTCAAGAAAGGATTCCAAAATTTAGGCACAAAAATTGAGCACTAAGCAAGTATTCTATAATGACAAAATTAGTCACAGAAGCCATTTCAGAATACTAGCATAGGTTGACATTTGAGCGTCTAACTTTAGGCATGAGCATTCATGCCGTGTCAATTAGATTGTAAGCTCTGTCGAGCAGGGACTGTCTCTTCATGTTCAAGTGTACAGCGCTGCGTACGTCTAGTAGCGCTATAGAAATGATAAGTAGTAGTAGTAGTAAAGGATGGGGTAAATGCACATGTAACCGATAGAATTCTATAAAACATAGCGTGAAAGGTGCCTGACACACCCCTGACCTGGCCATGCCCCTCATATGTTAATGCCCTTCACAGTTATGTGCCATAGATCTTAGGCATTAACCCCCGGATTCTATTTAGCGCACCTAGAGATCTGCGCTGAAATCCAGACATATTCTATAACAACGCGCATAAGTTAGTTGGCTTAACAAGCTAATTAGCGTTGATAACAGAACTTAACTAGCAATAATGAGCACTAATTGGCAATAATTAGAATTTACGTTTACAACTCACTAAGCTTATTCTGTAATGCATTGTGCCTAACTTCTAATGCATGCAGGCAAAAAGGGCATGGTTATGGGTGGGGAAAATGGGCTTTTCGTGCCCGTTCTGAAATTTACATGTGTTGTTATAGAACAGTAATGGCGAACCTATGGCACGTGTGCCAGAGAGGGCACGCAGAGCCCTCTCTGTTGGCACGCGTGCCTGGTCCGCCCACCCGTCCGTCCGCACCGTCGCTGGTCCGCCCACTCTCTCTCCCTCCCTCCGAGCACAAGGCCGGCCTCCCTCCCTCCCACAACCAACCAAACAAACAAGCATCAGGCCGCCCGCCCGCCCTCCCTCCCAGCACCAGGGCCCCCCCCCCCTCTGAAATTTAAAAGGCGTACCCCTTTTTTGGATCCACACTTAAAAATGTACACGCACATCTTTATTTATTTATTTATTTGTTGCATTTGTATCCCACATTTTCTCACCTATTTGCAGGCTCAATGTGGCTTGCATTGTTCCGTCATGGCGATCGCCATTTCCGGAGTGAGAGATACAAGTGGTATTACATTAAAGTTCATGATTGACAGAGTAGATTAAGCAGTCAAGTATAAAGAGTTCATATTCGGAATGAGAGATTAAGTGGTATTGCGTTAAAGTTCATTCGTGGTAGAGTAGACCTTGTTAGTCGAGTATAGAGAGTTAGGTTTTATCCAGTTCTGGTTTGAGTTTTGTTGTCTGGTATTTAGGATGGATCATTGTGGTATGCCTTATTGAACAGGTTGGTCTTCAGTGATCTCCGAAAGTTAGTTAGGTTGTGCATCTTTTTCACGGCGAGTGGTAGTGCATTCCATAGCTGCGTGCTTATGTAGGAGAAGCTGGATGCATATGTTAATTTATATTTTAGTTCTTTGCAGCTGGGGTAGTGGAGGTTCAGGAATGTGCGTGCTGATCTTTTAGTGTACCTGGCTGGTAAGTCTATGAGGTCTGACATATAGACCGGGGCCTCACCGTAAATGATTTTATGAATCAGAGTGTAGATTTTGAACGTAATACGTTCCTTTAGTGGGAGACAGTGTAGTTTTTCTCTTAGGGGTTTGGCGCTTTCGTATTTCGTTTTTCCAAATATGAGTCTGGCTGCTGTGTGTTGAGCTGTTTGGAGTTTCTTAATGATTTGTTCTTTGCATCCGGCATAGACTGCATTGCAGTAATCTAGGTGACTTAGCACCATTGATTGTACCAGGCTGCGAAATATTTCCCTTGGGAAGAAAGGTTTTACTCTTTTGAGTTTCCACATTGAATGGAACACTTTCTTTGTTATATTTTTCACATGGCTTTCTAGTGTGAGATTTCGGTCAATTGTAACTCCAAGTATTTTCAGGCTATCTGAAAAAGGAAGGGTATAGTTTGGGGTGTTTATAGCGGCGGGTTTGTTCGTGTTGTGTTGTGATGAGAGGATGAGACATTGTGTTTTTTCTGCGTTGTGTTTTAATTGAAATGCATCCGCCCATCTTTATAGAATACAGACTAGGAAAATGTGCACGTAAATACAAATTGTTGCCAATTAGTGCCAATAATTGCTAGCGCCCAATTATTGGTGCTAATTGGCTTGTTATTAAATTAAATTGCATGTGCAATTTTGAGCGCCATTTATATAATTTGGGGGTAAGTTTATAGAATAGCGCCTAAGTGCAGTTTTGTGCATAACTGCAAACTGGTGTCAATTAATGCCACTTAAGGTTCAATGTTGGCAGTTAAAGTCAATTAGTGGCCATTTAATCAATTATGTTAGGTGCTATTCTACAACTTGTGCGCCCAAGTTTATAGAATTAGGGGGATAGTATTCTTTACAAAATGAAAAAGTCAATGAACATGCAAATATTTGGAATAGTCAATCAAAGAAAGAACGGATCTCAGTCAATGTTCAAATACCATAACACTTTATTGAAAATAACCTAATGTGGCCATTTTTCACCTCCCAATCAAAGTTTCAAAAACAATGCTCCTTCTCCTTGATTTAATGTGCAAGAAGGAGGAGAATCTATTTTTTTTTAAACTCTAATTATCAAGAATTTGTGCAGCAGCTGAGATTGATTCGTGCTGCTAGATGCTAACCACTGCTAAGTGTATGTACCCATAGAGGGGCATAATCGAACAGGGATGGCCATCTCTAAGGGCGGCCATCTCTAAGGACGTTCCGGCGAAGGGGTGGGGAAACCCTTATTATCGAAACAAGATGGACATCCATCTTTCGTTTCAATAATATGGTCAGGGACACCCAAATCTCAACATTTAGGTTGACCTTAGAGATGGGCGACCTAAATGTTGAGATGGTCGACCTTAGAGATGGTCATCCCCAGTTTTCGGCCACAATGGAAACCGAGGACGCCCATCTCAGAAATGACCAAATCCAAGCCATTTGGTCATGGGAGGAGCCAGCATTTGTAGTACACTGGTCCTCCTCACATGCCAGGACACCAACTGGGAACCCTAGGGGGCACTGCAGTGGACTTCAAAAATTGCTCCCAGGTGCATAGCTCCCTTATCTTCTGTGCTGAGCCCCCCAGCTCCCCCCCGAAAACCCACTCCCCACAACTGTACGCCACTACCATAGCCCTAAGGGGTGAAGGAGGGCACCTACATGTGGGTACAGTGGGTTTCGGGTGGGTTTTGGAGGGCTCACATTTACCACCACAAGTGTAACAGGTGGGGGGGGGATGGGCCTGGGTCCGCCTGCATGAAGTGCACTGCACCCACTAAAAACTGCTCCAGGGACCTGCATACTGCTGTGATGGAGCTGGGTATGACATTTGAGGCTGGCATAGAGGCTGGAAAAAAATGTTTTTTAATTTTTTTTTTTTAGGGTGGGAGGGGGTTGGTGACCACTGGGGGAGTAAGGGGAGGTCCTCCCCGATTCCCTCCAGTGGTCATGTGGTCAGTTCAGGCACCTTTTCGAGGCTTGGTCATGAAAAAAAGGGACTAAGTAAAGTCGACCAAATGCTTGTGAGGGACGCCCTTCTTTTTTCCATTATCGGCCGAGGATGCCCATCTCTTAACCACGCCCCTGTCCCACCTTCGGTACACTGTTGACACACCCCCGTGAACTTTGGTCGTCCCCGCGACAAGCATTATTCTTTAAATACTTAACTATCTTGCATAACATGTACTTGCAAAGGGGGTATGCACAAGAGCAGAGCATGGGTAAGACAGAGGCAGGGCTCCCACTTATGCACCTAATGTATAAAATACTGTAAGGTATGCGTGTCCCTGCTGCATTTAGGAGCCTGTACTTAACGCCAACTCTATGGCTTGTATAAGTGCAGCTACCTAAATGGTAGTTGTGTAGATACCAGGTTACGGTAAAATTCTATAATGGAACCTAGGCATCTAGATTCCACTATAGAATATGCTGCTAGCGCCTGCCCTCTGGGCCAGAAGCGGAGCCAGGTTGACGGCAAAGGGGGGAGCAAAAGCGGCGCGAGAGCAGACTTCTGCTGGCGCACATTTTCAATGCAAGATGATGAGAAAAAATAGGCAGAGCTTCGTTTGAGGGAGTGGCCGCTCCCCTGGCGTCCTACCTAGCTCTGGGCACCTACATGGAGGCTCCCGGTCATAGAATTGCCCCCTTACCCCTTAATTCTATAAAGGTCACCAAAATTGTGTGTGCAAATTTGGGCATGTGTCCAATTTACATGTGGAATTGAATTGAATAACGTGTCAATTAGTGCCAATAATTGTTTTTTTTAACAAGTAATTACAAGCACTTAGATTTAATTGGAACTTATGTGTGTTAATTCAGGCGTGGAAACCATGCCTAAATTTTATGCATGAGTAAAAAAAGGGACGTGGAAATGGGACAGTCATGGGCCGAATGGGGCTTTCCTAGCATTTAATTTAGGTGCATACATTTGCACCATATCTCAGGTAGTGCAAATGGCCATGCCTAAAGTTAGGCACAAGTCCTGTACATATGCAATATTCTATAAACTGCGTCTAACTTTAAGCACAGCTTATAGAATAGCACTTTTTTCAAGTCGATTTTTTAGTCGCCAAATATAGAATCAACCCTTAGTGTGCCCTGAAAAGGACAGGTACAAATCAAGGTAAGGTATACACAAAAAGTAGCACATATGAGTTTATCTTGTTGGGCAGACTGGATGGACCATGCAGGTCTTTTTTCTGCCGTCATCTACTATGTTACTAAGTTTAATGCATGTTAATGTACATCTTAACGTGTGCTTAATGTGTGTTCAAAAGTTCTAATGTGAGTTAGAAAATGACTAAGTGTAGGCACACTAAAAACACTAGCGCACCTTAGTAAACAGGGCCAAAAATTGCTGGTCTTAGAGCCCTTTAGTTAAAAGTCCCTTAAATTAGTACATAACCTACCCAAGGTCATAAGAAACAGCAGTGAGATTTGAACTGATCTTTCCTGTAGCTCTAACCACTACACTACTCCTCCTTAAGAAAGAGAGAAGCAGAAAAGTTAATGAACTTGTCTTTTCTATTCTACTTACCCCTGACAAGTTCTCATTACAGAACTACAAACACAACAGAAAGACCACCCACAGGGTTCTTCCTTAGGTGATAAATATCTCTTTTCTTCTTGTGAAATCAAGAAAATCCTGGATAAGACTTGTAGAGCCAAACCCTATAGTTCTGTTGTAGCAAACAAAACAGTCTGTGAAGTTTAGAAATTCACTTCACATAGTGCTGATTTGTTAGCGCTCTTTTAAAAGAAAAAAAAAAATTCCAAAGTTACCTCTCTGTGCTCTCTGCTAAGCAGAGTGATATTTCCACAAAGAAGCTAAAGAGTGTTTGTTCTTCCTGCTGGTTAAGGGACGTTTAGTTTATTCATCTATATAGCTAAGCAGATAACAGGGAAACATATAAAATCCCAAACAAAATAATATAAAAACATACAAATTACATTAAAAACAATAAAAAAACATTCCATCTTCTCCAAAATAAATTAACCTCCAAAGACTGCTAAAAAAATGTAACCATAATTTTCAGTTCTAGAATACTAAACAGAATAGGTGTGTTTTTAGTAATCTTTATAATTGATTAGTATGTGACATTAGCTTGATCTGTCCTGGCAAAGAGTTCCTGAATTGTGGACCTGCTTGGAAAACGGTTTTTGCCTTGTTTCTTCAAAATGAATTTTTCGTAGTACTGGGAAGACCAATAAACCTGCATTCATCGATCTCAGAGACCTGGCTGGAAACTAAATCAGATAATGATCAGTTTCCGACTTCAAGACCTTATGAATTAATAATAATAATATTTTTAACTGAATGCTCATTTCCACTGGTAACCAGTGAAAATCCTTCAAAATTGGGGAGATATGTTGAAAATGTGGCTGTCCAGATATTAATCTAGCTGCTGAATTTTGGACAACCTTCAATGTTCTAATACTGGACTTCGCTAAACCCATATATAGAGCATTACAGTAATCCAGATCGTCCATCACCAAACTCTAGACAGTCAACCTAAAGTCTTCCACCAGAATACAACCCTTCAATCTACTTAGCATCCTACGCTTACAAAAAGAATTCTGAATCAACTTTTTAAATACGCTTTGTCAGCATCATGTCATAGTGGGAAATTCTGGGCCACATTTTATTATTATTATTATTTGTTACACTTGTACCCCACATTTTCCCACCTATTTGCAGGCTCAATGTGGCTTACATAGTAACGTAGAGGCGGTTGCCAATACGGTTGATAACAAATACAAAGTTATGTTAAGGTCAAATGAGGTAGATGTGAATCGGGCATTATGGGGTTGAGGGGAATGAGGATAGTAGATTGTCCAGTACGATCATTGGTTATGCTGTCTTGCTGGGTATTTATTTATCACATTTGTATCCCACCTTTTCCCACTGATTGCTGGCTCAAAGTGGCTTACAATAATATTGTAGTAAGTTACAATGCAAGAAGAACAATTTTTTTACAAGTTGAGCATAATTGGAGATTTACGTTGGATCGGTGGAATAGGCCTTTTTGAAGAGGTGAGTTTTTAGTGATTTCCTGAAGTTTAGGTGGTCTTGGATTGTTTTCACAGCATTTGGGAGTCCATTCCATAGTTGTGTGCTTATGTAGGAGAAGCTAAATGCGTATGTTGTTTTGTATTTTAGTCCTTTGCAGTTTGGGTAAGGTAGGTTTAGGTAAGATCGTGATGATCCGATTCTATTTCTGGTTGGTAGATCTATGAGGTTTGTCATGTATCCTGGGACTACACCGTAGATAATTTTGTGGACCAAAGTGCAGATTTTGAAGATGATCCATTCTTTGACTGGGAGCCAGTGCAACTTTTCTCGAAGGGGTTTAGCACTTTCGAATCGTGTTTTACCATATATCAGTCTGGCTGCTGTGTTTTGTGCGGTCTGGAGTTTTTTTGTGAGTTGTTCTTTACATCCCATGGCTTAGGACCATTGATTGTATTAGGTTTCGAAAAGTTTTCCTCGGTAGGAAAGGTTTTATTCGTTTGAGTAAAGTCATTGATACTGGTCTGAAGCTTTTTATCCTACTGGATTTGTCAGAGCAAGTAAAGTTTATAGAATGATGCTCAACAAGGTTTTCGTTATGACACCCTGTCAGCTTTGCTGCTTTTGTTTCAACACCATTTCTAGACAAAAGCCAGCAGGCATGGACATGAGCTAAATAATTTACATGCAACTCATACTGAATACACCAGCATTCAGGATGCAAATATTCTGAGCTCCATCTACACAAAATATACCGTTCAATAGGGTGTTCCCCTATGCTTTAACTAGTGGACCACATTTTAGATCAGTCACTGAGGTTCAGCCATTGTACGCTGGATCAGATCTGTGTCCGCCATCATCGATCAAGCAGTCTAGGGACTCTATTGATTGATGTTTTGACCTCTATTATTAATCTGTCTCACTTTGTGCAAGAGCCAGAGTTCTTTTAAAAAACCTTGATAAGCCTTTACTGAAAAAAGGCTACATTGAATTCCAATGAAGTGGAAAATTACAGACCATTGACAAATTTGTCTTTTTTTTTTATCCATCTAGTAGAGAGAACTGTCTTGATCCAATTTATTGTCTAGACCAGGGGTTCTCAGCCCAGTCCTCAGGACACAGCCAGCCAGTTTGGTTTTCAGGATATTCAAAACAAATATGCAGAAGATCGATTTGCATACAAAGCAGGTAATGCATGCAAATTTATCTCATGCATATTCATTGTGGGTGTCCTGAGACAGCTGTAGTAAATATGGTGGATGACATAATGTTGGGTGGTCATTTTTGTTGATTTTGTTGTACCTGTCATAAGGATACAACTACTCTAATCAAAATAATAAAATATGAATAAACAAACATATAATAAAATAAATGCCAACAAAACCAATTACAAATAATCCTGTAAAGTAAAACCTCAAACCTAACCGCAGATCTCAATAAAAGACAACTAAGATATCTTTCTTGCAAACGCCTTCAGGGACTGGTTATCAACATAGGCTACTGTTAAGATGGTTTATTTTACCACTACTGTAACTCGCGTTCTTTTTGCACAGGTCCTATTTTATGCAATGAGACCTAGTTACTAATAACTGTGGCAAACAGTAAATTAATACGTCTTAATGGTAGTCCACACTGGTACCTTCCCTTCTACATCCCCTTTCTAAAATTAAATTTACTGGAAAGATATGAACTAAATCCAAATATTTTTTAACTTGCTGCTAGGTTCTATAACAAAGACAACAACATTACAAAACATCGGGAATGGCACAAAGACCTCACAGTACCACAAGAGGGACAAAGGGCACCAATGCTACTACTACTACTTATCATTTCTATAGCGCTACTAGATGTACGCAGCGCTGTACACTTGAACATGAAGAGACAGTCCCTGCTCGACAGAGCTTACAATCTAATTAGGACAGACTCTAGGGACCCTGATTACTGAGCCACCCTGTAGGCACGCTGGCATTTTTAGCACACGCTAAAAATTAGTGTGCGCTAATGCTAGAGACACCCACATATTCCTAAGGGTGTCTCTAGCATTATGGCGTGCTAATTTTTAGCGTGCGCTAAAAATGCTAGTGCACCTTAGTAAACAGGGCCCTAAGCCACCATAAGAAATGCAAAGCAACACAAGCAGTGGAAGACCCCAGGGTACCGGGAATGAGGCATAGCAGCACCAACTAGGGGGTGTGCTGACCAAAACTTCACTTTACTACTACTACTACTACTTATCATTTCTATAGTGCTACTAGATGTATGCAGCACTGTACACTTGAACATGAAGAGACAGCCCCTGCTCGACAGAGCTTACAATCTAATTAGGACAGACAAGCAGAACAAATGAGGGATAAGGACAAAGAGTAGGAAGATTCCGTGCAGAATCCTAAAGAGTAGCAAGATTCCGGAATCCCATAGTAGCAAGATTCTGTGCAGAATCCTAAACAGTAACAAGATTCCAGAATCCCAAGACTACTACTACTACTTATCATTTCTATAGCGCTACTAGACGCACGCAGCGCTGTACACTTGAACATGAAGAAACAGTCCCTGCTCGACAGAGCTTACAATCTAATTAGGACAGACAAGCAGAACAAATATGGGATAAGGACAAAGAGTAGCAAGATTCCGTGCAGAATCCTAAAGAGTAGCAAGATTCCGGAATCCCAAGGCTACTACTACTACTTATCATTTCTATAGCGCTACTAGACGTACGCAGCACTGTACACTTGAACATGAAGAGACAGCCCCTACTCGACAGAGCTTACAATCTAATTAGGACAGACAAACAGGACAAATAAGGGATAAGGACAAAGAGTAGGAAGATTCCGTGCAGAATCCTAAAGAGTAGCAAGATTCCGGAATCCCATAGTAGCAAGATTCTGTGCAGAATCCTAAACAGTAACAAGATTCCAGAATCCCAAGACTACTACTACTACTTATCATTTCTATAGCGCTACTAGACACACGCAGCGCTGTACACTTGAACATGAAGAAACAGTCCCTGCTCGACAGAGCTTACAATCTAATTAGGACAGACAAGCAGAACAAATAAGGGATAAGGACAAAGAGTAGCAAGATTCCGTGCAGAATCCTAAAGAGTAGCAAGATTCCGGAATCCCAAGGCTACTACTACTACTTATCATTTCTATAGCGCTACTAGACGTACGCAGCACTGTACACTTGAACATGAAGAGACAGCCCCTACTCGACAGAGTTTACAATCTAATCAGGACAGACAAAGAGGACAAATAAGGGAAAATGGAATTACTAAGGTGGGAATGATAAAACAGACATGGGTACCGTACAAGTGAATAGGGGTTAGGAATATCCTGTGTTCTTCATGGGATTTTTAATTTTGTTCAGGTGCTTTGTTTTGTTTTATTTGTTTTGGGGGCAACATAGCCCATAGTGCAACACTACTGCTCAAATAGTGTGCCCTAGTGCTGCTCATTAGTCAATTTATTAATAAATAGTGCACATTATTGAGCAATAAGGCACACTGTTAAGTAACTATTGACTACACAGAGAGAGAGAGAGAGAGAGAGAGAGAGAGAGAGAGAGAAGTTGCTTAAGGTCACACAAAGGACCACTGGCAAGAAGGAAGATTGAATCATGTTCCAATACTTCTCATGAGTCAAAGGTCAATTGTCTGATTACAAGGCCATAACTCATTAATGGTGGGGCTGGTGTTAGGGAGGGGGGGGGGGGTGTAAACAAGGCAATTGTCCTGGACTGCCATGCACTGGGGGTCCGAAGCCTGCCTGAAGCTGAAGAAGGTACAGCCTGACCGTTGGCTTTGGGGACCACCTCCCTAATTTCTGCCTTGGGCTCCAGCATGTCTAACACCGTCCCTGATTCATGAGACATTCTTCTTCATCTTTTTTTTCCCAGTATTGCAATATATATTATATATATTATATATTCCCATGACCCGCCGAGCAGCTTCCGGGAAACCAAAGTCTTTGGGTTCCGGGGGGAGTATGGTTGCAAAGCTGAAACTTAAAGGAATTGACGGAAGGGCACCACCAGGAGTGGAGCCTGCGGCTTAATTTGACTCAACACGGGAAACCTCACCCGGCCCGGACACGGAAAGGAATGACAGTTCGATAGCTCTTTCTCGATTCTGTGGGTGGTGGTGCATGGCCGTTCTTAGTTGGTGGAGCGATTTGTCTGGTTAATTCCGATAACGAACGAGACTCCTCCATGCTAACTAGTTACGCGACCCCCGGCGGTCGGCGTCCAACTTCTTAGAGGGACAAGTGGCGTTCAGCCACACGAGATCGAGCAATAACAGGTCTGTGATGCCCTTAGATGTCCGGGGCCGCACACGCGCTACACTGAACGGATCAGCGTGTGTCTACCCTTCGCCGACAGGTGCGGGTAACCCGCTGAACCCCGTTCGTGATAGGGATCGGGGATTGCAATTGTTTCCCATGAACGAGGAATTCCCAGTAAGTGCGGGTCATAAGCTCGCGTTGATTAAGTCCCTGCCCTTTGTACACACCGCCCGTCGCTACTACCGATTGGATGGTTTAGTGAGGTCCTCGGATCGGCCCCGCCGGGGTCGGCGACGGCCCTGGCGGAGCGCCGAGAAGACGAACGTGGATTGTAGTCCTGAATTCCTTTCTTAATCTGGGGTGTTTCCTTAGTTTGTGGGGGGGGGGGGGGGGGGGGGGGGTTTGATAATGTGTTTAGAATGCAGTAATAAGAATACTTCCCAAATATAAATTCAAACCTCTACAGCCATCTGATGGTAATATTCTAGTTACTATAGCAACATGTACTACAACCTTTGTGTGTATAACATTGCTTAAGAGAAATATATTGTCACCCAACAAGCCCCAGCACTGTTAAATCTGGCACCCTGGAGATAAAGCAGAGCAGCTGGAGGATTAAAGGGGCGTCTTTATTTATTTATGTATGATGCATTGTACTTGAGATCACACATTAGCAAGATGGACAATAAAGCAAGCTAAATGCTGCTTACCTTTAAGCAAAAGGAGAAATGAAGGCGATTACGGTAACTCATGCAGGGGCTATCTAGTCAAGGTTAATATTTTCTTATGCAGTCAATACAACAAATTATATTGTAGTTTGCACCATGCCATATGTAGACATTAAGGGCCAGATTCTATATATGGCACCTAAAAAATGCGTGCGGAACTAAGCGTATTCTCTAAGATTTAGGTGCGGTTTCTAGAATATGCTTAGTCGAATCTGTAGCGCCTAAATCTATGTGCAGCCATTTAAGCCAATAAAAACCTGGTATAAATCCGCACACATAGATTTAGGCGCACTGACCCGTATTCTGTAATTATGCGTGAAAATTTTGGAATGCCCATGAAATGCACTGACCTGTATTCTGCAATTACAGGTGGAAATTTTGGAACGCCCATGAAACGCTCATAAACACATCTATAATAACGCCCCTTTCAAAGTACTCACATTCATTTCGAACTGCGCGCATTACAATTTAGGCACAGTTCTTTATAGAATACACTTAGCGATTTCCATGCATAAATTGTGAGAATTGCCAATTAGTGCTTATTATTGCTTGTTAAGTTCTGCTCAAAATGCTGATTGGCATGTTACGCCAATTACGTTACGTGCGTATTTTGCACAGAAATCTAAGTACCACATATAGAATCTGCTCCTAAATGACTTGATCTTCTCATTTGCTTTGTATGACATTTATGTTTTACCAGTGCGTTTTTTTCTAGCGAAAAAGGTGCCAGTACTCAAACGCCAGGCCACCCTTCAGGGGTGGGGTGATCACTGAGGGACCCACCCCACAATAGCCAGGCCCCCTGCAACCAGTCACATAATCTATGACCAGGCAGAATTGGTGTGTAGAGCCTGAGCTCTTTCATTAAAACTTGGGGACCATAGGTCAATTTTAGCAGACAATGGAAAAGGTGCTGGTACTCAGTACCCCCAAGTACTCCCTCAAAAAAAAGCCCTGTGTTTTACTCAGCTGCAGAAAAATCCACAATTCCGGGAATAACATGTATAGAATGTTTGTACGTTGGGAAGCTTGCCAGGTGCCCTTGGCCTGGATTGGCCGCTGTCGTGGACAGGATGCTGGGCTCGATGGACCCTTGGTCTTTTCCCAGTGTGGCATTACTTATGTACTTATGTAAGTGTGGGCACCTCCATTCCCACAATCTAAAAGACACTGATATTGCCATCTAGGGATAGACATTCAGCAGGTGGCAGTGAGTGTTTTTTTAGTCACCACTGGCGTTATTCACAGATCTTCAATGTCAGGCCATGTCTGGGCACTGGCATTGAACATCTGAGCTTATGTGGTCGATTACCTCTTTTGCGGTTAAATGCAATATTCAGCACTTAAGTTTCAAGTTTCTATATTTTGGATATACCGTCAAAGGCGAATGACATCATAACGGTCCACAATAATCGTAAATAAGAGAGTTTGCAGAAAATGAACTACATTATTCATAGAAAAGATAAGAGAGTGGAAAAGGGAAAACAGAGGTAAGGAGAAAGAAGGAAGGGTAAAAGACCAAGATATTATTCAATAATGAAGAAGAGGAGGAAAGGAAGAAAGTCCAGCAGGCTAAGCTTCCACACCATTTAACCACCTAAACAACACCACATAAAGACAGAACGGACCTTTATGTGGTCTGATTTGGTTGCTTAACTTAGGGGGTCTTTTACAAAGCATTGGTAAGCCTAACCCGGACTTACCGAATGCTAAATTGGGACTACCGCCAACCCAACGTGGCCGCCGGCGATAGTAAGACATAAGACATAAGCATCACCACACTGGGACAGACCAAAGGTCCATCTAGCCCAGCACCCTGTCTCTGACAGTGGCCCATCCAGGTCACAATCACCCAACAAGATCCACGGAGCAAAGCATTTTGTACTGCTTGTCCCAGGAATAGTGGATTTTTCCCTACGTCCATTTAATAACATTCTATGGCCTTTTCCTTCAGGAAGCCTTCCGAACCTTTCTTAAACTCTGCTAAGCTAACTGCCTTAACCACATTGTCCGGCAACGAATTCCAGAGTCGAATTATGCGCTGAGTAAAGAAAAATGTTCACTTGTTTTAAACTTACTGCACTCCAGCTTCATTGCATTCCCCCTTGTCCTAGTATTTTTGGAAAGCGTAAACAGATGCTCCACATCTATCTGTTCCACTCCACTCATTATTTTAGATACCTTTATCATATCACCCCTCAACCGCCTTTTCTCCAAGATGAAGAGCCCCAGCCGCTTTAGCCTTTTCTCATAGGAAAGTCGTCCCATCCCTTTAATCATCTTTGTCGCCCTTCTCTGCACCTTTTCTAATTCCACTATATCTTTTTTGAGGTGCGGCGACCAGAATTGAACACAATACTCTAGGTGCGGTCACACCATGGACCGATACAGTGGCATTATAATATTCTCATTTTTGTTTTCCATCCCTTTCCTAATAATACCTAACATTCTATTTGCTTTCTTAGCCGCAGCAGCACACTGAGCAGAAGATTTCAACGCATCTTCAATGATGACTCCCAGGTCCCTTTCTCGTTCCGTGACTCCTAACGCTGAACCTTGCATGACGTAGCTATAGTTTGGGTTCCTCTTTCCCACATGCATCACTTTGCACTTGCTCACATTAAACATCATCTGCCATTTAGACGCCCAGTCTCCTAGTCTCGCAAGATCTTCCTGCAACTTTTCACAATCTTCCCGCGACTGGAGATGGATTGTGCAGTGGTAACCCGGTGGTAATCGGGCATTGCCGTGTGCTGCCCAGTTACCGTAGAAACCCTTATCGCCACCTCGATGGGTGGCAGTAAGGGATCACCCACAGCATGGCCAAGCGGTAGGAGTTCTCTTACTGCCTGACCATATTTGTCTGGGGGCTTTTTACCCACTGCAGTATAAAGGGCCCTGGCATGTGGGAAAAACAGCCCCCCACCACTAGCGCAGGGCCCTTTTTCCTGTAGCTTGGTAAAAGGACCCCTTAGGCAGGTAAGTATTGAATATTGTCACTTAACTGCATAAGAGAAGTCTCCACCCCCAACTGTCCACAAAATAGCCAGCTTTTGTTTTAGTGGTCTGGGGTGATATTCAGCATTAACCAGTTACTTGCCACTGAATATCAGTGGATAGCCCCACACAAGCAATGTAACTGACCTAGAGCTGTTTCTGGCCTGATAAATCACTTTGAATATCGACCCCTTAGCTGAATGTGCATAAATTTTAAATATGCACGTGCATTCAAGCTAAGCTTTTATGTCTGGTAAGGGGGGTATCTACTGTTAGTAGCATTCATCTGTTTGTTTTGCATTTAACCTTTGTTATATGAATAAAGATGATTTAAACATAAAACCCAACTTTACGGCCTCCCTAACCTGTCCTGGTTACCCCAAGGCCCGTTGGCCTGCCAAATTTTCAAGATATCCATAATGAATGTGCATGAGATATATCTGCATATACAATATATTTACATAAACTTTATGATTAGGATCTATAAAATATCGCGTTAAATGTGGGGTTGCATTAAGTTTGGGATCGCGTTATAGTGGGGTCAACAGAACATGAACGCAACTGAACCATAAATTGATCTGTTGCAACAGAAACTGTATTTTAAAAAAGGAGAGGCAAGACATGTTCGCATTATATGCGGTTTTGCGTTACTGTGGGGAGTGTTATATTGGGGTTCCACTCCTACGTACGCCCAACGTGCGCCAGTTTGGAGTTACCGCCCAGTTACCGTGTGGCCCTTCCGTTAATTTCGCTTTTTACTTTCTGGCGCATGTCAGCTACACGCGTCAAGTGGCATTTGATGCGCGTAGGTCGCTACTGCCCGGTTATCGCGTGAGACCTTACCGCTAAGTCAGTGGCTGGCGGTAAGGTCTCAGACCCAAAATGGACGTGGCACATCCATTTTCGTCAAAAATTTTTAAAAGGCCTTTTTTACAGGTGCGCTGAAAAATGGACCTGCATGCGCCCAAAATCCTACCCCCTTCTTACTTGCCCATCCCACCTATCTGCATATCTCCATCATTATTCTGTTATACCACAGCTTGTACTCTCTCTGCAATACCTTGTAACCCCTATTACTATGTAAACCGCACTGAACCTGCCTCGAGTGGGAAAGCGCGGGGGTACAAATGTAACAAATAAATAAATAAATAAATAAAATCCGTGCCTGCACTACTGCAGGCCATTTTTCAGCACACCTTAGTAAAAGGACTCCTTAGTTGGCTGACTGGAAATCAATGGTCTAACAATGTGGATTAGGAGGAAGTAAACTGATTCTAACTTCCACAAAACCCAAACTGCACAACAGTTTTTCTGTTTCTATGAGATACTATCATCTCCCAGAATAACAAGTGGTTGATTATTCATGCAGCAAAAGCCTGAGGTCCCTTTTCTGCAAAATTCAGATGTATGCAAAGACAACCATAGGAGTAAATCTCAAATGCTCCTGAATCAACCCGAGCTGAATCAAAGGGTTGTATAATTACCAGGGCGTTTTTTGAGGGGGTACTCGGGGGTACTGAGTACAGGCACCTTTTCCAGTGTCTGCTAAAATTGACCCATGGTCCCCAAGTTTTAATGAAAGAGCTCATGCTCTACACACCAATTCTGCCTTGTCATAGATTCTGTGACTGGTTGCAGGGGACTGGCTATTGTGGAGTGAGTCCCTCAGTGGTCACCCCACCCCTGAAGGGTGGCCTGGCATTTGAGTACCGGCACCTTTTTTGCTAGAAAAATTGCACTGATATTTACACTTATCGAGCCTTTTATGTCGCCTGGGAGTTTTGCAGAGCTGAGCCCTTAGTGTGAGGCCTTTGCTGACATGCTTACAGGAAGGGAAGTACTGTATTCATAGTGGTTCATGCTAGTTTGAAAACAGAAATAGCTCACTGCAACTAATGTAGGCCTCATTTTTACCTAGAACTCAAAAATGTATAAGGCTTCCACAGAATTTCTGAAAAGTTCAGATTTTATTAAAGAAGTATGGTTAACTTAGGGGGTCTTTGACTAAAAATTAACACATGTTATCTGCAGCAGGACCCGTAGGAATAAAATGGGTTGTATAGCAGATAATATGAGCTAATCTTTATTTTAAAAAAAAAACCCAAAACCTTATTCTGCTAATCTAGTGGTTCTTAACCAGTGTGTTGGGACACACTGGTGTGTCCCCATGGGGTGGGAGGTGTGTCCCCAAAAGTTTGGCATAAACAGCAAGCTTGTGCTTTCATTAACAACCATCTGTGCCTACAAGCTGGGAATACCAGAGATCCAGAGAGTCTGGCAATAGAAAAATTTTGTGTTGCTGTTACTAAGGTGATACCAGAATTTGAAAGTATGTTTGTTTGGTATGATAAACTGTACACTATAGACTAAATGGATAAACGTTTTATGATGTCGACAGTAAATTTTTATTGTGAATTTTTCTATTATTCAACTCCATATGGAAAAACTGTATGCAACATATTAGCCCAAGATTTCTCACTGATAAAAGTGAAGATTGAAACGCCTTTGAAAAATAAATTTGACAAGTTTAATTTTAACAAATGGTTTATAAAACAAACTAAATTCTGTATACAAATATTTTCTATTTCTTTTGCATAATTTTTACCAATGAAATATTTAGTTTAGTTTTTTTTTTTGTTGTTTAGCTGTGAATTTTGGGGTCTCTTTTGCTAAACCACACTAGTGATTCATGGCTCGGCAAATGCGCCATGTGGGAATCGCTAGCACAGTTTAGCAATAGAGGCCCTTGGTGTTTTATGTGTCACACACAAGTTTTGCTCACCCCTTTTTCAGTAGTAGCTCAAGGTGAGTTACAATCAGGTACTCTGGATATTTCTCTGTCCTAGGAAGGCTCACAATCTAAGTTTGTACCTGAGGCAATGGAGGGCTAAGTGACCTGCCCAAGATCACAAGTCAAACGTGGTCAACCACAGTCCTTGACGGTCACAACCCAGTAGGGTTTTCCACAATGAATATGTATGAGATCAATTTACATACAATGGAAGCAGTACAGCATATTCATTGTAGAAATCTTGAAAACCTGACTGGGTTGTGCTCTCAAGGACCGTGGTTGCCCACCCCTGATTTAAGTTATTACATTTTTGTAAAAAGCACCAAAGAAAAAATAGGTTTTTGATATCCATTTATTCTGCAAAATTCTTCTCTTCCAACTAAGTTCTCTGGAATTTTATTTTATTTTTTTGGGTGGGGGGATGTGGTAGGAATCGGCCATTTTGTTGCACTCTTCTGCTTCTTGCTTAGTCTGAACTGGTGTCAGGGGCCAACTGAGCTATAATGCCATAAGTCTTCATTCTATTGAAAATATTTTAATATTGTTTATCTTTTCTGGTTTTGGTTATTAAAATGAAAACTCAAACAACAAAATATGAAATAAAAAAAAGATAAAAACACAATAGAAAAGAAAACATGTTGATCTGGTCTCACCTTGCTTCCCCCCACCACCAAAGTTTTGCAGACAATCCCTTCTACCATGGTACCAATCACTCCAGCCTGTCTGGTACCCCCACCATGTCTCTTCCCCATCTGCTGATGCCAGTCCCACCAGTGTAGTTTTTCACACCTCTAAAGGAAGAAATAACTAACTAGCTAGTCACAGGAACAAAGACTTCCAATGGCTGCACACGCTGGAGCAGGAATGGCTTATACTAGCTGAGATCATTTTCCTGCACCTTTTCTGACTCCACGTGCAGTTTTTCCTTAAATTGGTTACCCTTATTTTCTATATAATTCAGCTTACTCTATCTTAGCTGTCTATGGAGCTCATTTTCAAACAACAAATATATCCATGTGACAGACAGAGCAGCGCATGGGACAGGAAAGAGTGCAGTTCTTCCATGCCCATGAAGAGGCTACTAGACCACAGGGCCTTTCAAATTAGGCCCAGGGTTGGCCCACTGAGACTTGGGAGGGTTGTAGTGTGAAAGGGAGAGGGAGAGAGGCACTGGGCCCCCCAGACTCTCTAGACCCTCAGGCACTACCCGGTTGCCTGTATGGTTAGTCTGTCCCTGGTGTTCAGCAGTTATGCACGTGGGTTATAGAATAATATCAGTTACATGTCTAAGGTGACTGTTCGCACCTAAAGATAGGGATGCAACTGTGAAACTTCATTAGTATTCTTTAATGGCAATTACACCTGTAATTGCTGATATAGAATTCGCACTTAGCGCGCATCATCCCAGAGAATACAAGAGCTGTAGAGAATTAACCCCTTGATATGCCATGCTAGATCAGACCAATGTTTTATTCAGCCTAGCATCTTGTTTCCATAGTGAACAGTATGGGTTGCTTGGAAGAATCTAGTAGATCGAAATGGGAAGATCCATTCTCTGTCATACAACGTTTTTAATGTGCTTATTCTTTCTGTCTCAGAATAAATGTGAAAAATGGTGAGAAAATATCCAAATGGCTTAAAAGTGATATGTTACCATCTTTTCTAACAGTAGAGCAAAGAAAAGAAAAATGATAGATACTCATACATTCTGAAAAACTCAAAATACAAACTGGAACTCATCCAACTACGAGAGCAAAGACATATTAATTGAAGTGCATCTTAAGTACTTCATTGAGGCACTTGATACTGATAATGAGGTCGGTATGAATGTTAAAAAGATAATATTTCCTGGGATGCCTCCACTCACTTTACTAGAAATATTAGGTACAGTTGACCCCTGTCTACTTATGAAGTAATTATATTCCAAGTTAATGAGAAAAGAAATATGTGTTAGCCTTCTACAAACTTTCTAATAGCAAGGGAAACTGCCCTTTGTAGACATAACGCCAGAATCTGAGAATCTAAACTAGAGCACATACACTGTGTGTTCAACTTATTTCTTGTTTTGCCTTTCACCTCTGTGCTGGGCACAACATATGATATGTCCTTTTGGAAATAGGGTCCTCCTACTTTCAAAGCTATATCTGCTTTTCTAATTCTGACTTCTAGCTATTACAGTGGATAAGGCAATATAATAATAATTTTGAGTTTATACATCACCTTTCATCCAGTCAACCACTAGATTTTTGCATTACAATATTTTCCTATCGAAATAGGCTGTAAACCAGGGATTTCAAACTCATGACTAACGATGAGCCGCACACGGCAGCCATGCTTTCATCACTGGGCTGCACTAAAACATTCATCCTCCCTATTTTCCTAATTCCAATTATTTGGAAGCCAAATTTACATTATGCAATTAACCAGATGTTAAATTTAGAATGCACATTATAAGATATATTATTTGCCTGATGCCTCAAATAAACCAGAGGGTACACCTGGGACTTTTGAATATGGACAATCAGAAATAAGGAAAGATAATAATGCTAAGGCTTTGACTACTGTTTTAGAGGAGTCTTTCTCTGATTTGAAGGAAAGATCAACATTACTGGTCTCATTGGTCTTTGAACAAGACTTAAATGCTATCATGAGACTTTATTTTTAGAATAGTCAAGTACAATTTTGTGGTCAAGGATTTGGATTTTTCCAGATGTAACAAGGTCAACACAAGAAAGGCATAAGACTTTTCTTTTGATGAGAGACGAAGTTAAGAAGCTTGGAGCTTCACATCTACTAGCCTATCTATGTAAATGCCAGATTCGATATTTGGGGGTTAAACATTTGATTTTTTTTGCTTCCGAACAGTTGAGATCATTTTTGGACCTAAAGAACATATCCAATGAGGTCACGTCATCTAAAGATGATTATTTTAATATGATGTGGAGATAATCATGCTAGACCTTTTCTTATTGTGATTTTCTTCTTTCTTTGTAAATCTCCTGTATTGCTAGCTGCTTCCCCCCATCTTATGGTGGTCTAAGAAAGAGACGTTTCTTAGTTGTCTTTTGCCATGTTCCTTTATTGGAATTTTTCTCTCTGTATTGCTGGTACAAGAAAATTTATAAATAAAGAATTAAAAAAAAAATTTAGAATGCACATTAGTCCCCACATTCTATAAAGGTTCCCAAAAATTATGCACGCAAATTTGGGTGCACGCCTAAATCATGCATGCAATTTAATTAAATAATGAGCTCAATAGTGTCATATATAGAATTTAGACCTAGATACTACAACATTGGCTGCACAGAAGTTTCCCACCGACCACATTTGACATGTCTGCAGTAAATACATGCATGCCTATCATGGGGTGAGTGTCCTAGCAGCACATTTCTAACATCCATACAGAATAAAAACATAAAATGGGAAGAGGGAGCAATGTTAAACCACTGGGCATAATGAGGCACAGCGAGATAATATGAATTGTCAAAGGTTACCTATTCATTGAGAAATTGGAATATGAAGCCCAGAACGTCATTTTCACTAATACCGTAGCTCATGCCTTCTTTACACATGTATATGAATAAAATTGTCTGTTCAATGCGTAGCTACATATATGTGCATTTTTCTACAAGATATTACTTTTACCTGTATGCAGAGGAGCCATTCCGAGGGTGGATTGAGAATAGGGATTACAACAATGTTTTCAAAGGTGGGCACGCTGTTTTATTTGAAAAAAGTATCCCCAGAAAAAGTAGGGTAATTTTTCCTTAGATCATTTTCAAATTGAACATATATGCATGCCTCCTTAGTAGTGGAGGAATGCCTAGTGGTTAGAGCACTGGTTGTGACATCCAAAGGTGGCTGGGTTCAAATCCCACTGCTGCTCCTTATGAGCTTGGGCAAGTCACTTAGCGGCCCTTTTACAAAGTCGCATAGGTGCATGCCAAATTGGAGTTACCACCCTTGCGGTAATTTCAATTTTGGTGCGCGTCCACTATATGCGTCTGAAAAATAATTTTTTATTTTCAGTCACACGGCAGCTACATGCGTCAAGTGGCATTTGATGTGCGTAGACCATTACTACCCAGTTACCATGTGAGACCTTACTGCTAGGTAAATGGCTTGTGGTAAGGTCTCAGACTCAAAATGGACGCGTGGCAATTTTCATTTTGCCATACGTCCGTTTTCGGCAAAAAAAGGCATTTTTTGTAGGTGCGCTAAAAAATAATTTTGCGCGCACCCAAAACACACGTCTACACTACTGCAGGCCATTTTTCAGCGCACCTGAGTAAAAGGACCTCTTAACCCTCCATTGCCTCAGGTACAAACTTGGACTGTGAGCCCTCCAGGGACACGGAAATATCCAGTGTACCTGAATGTAACTCACCTTGAGCTACTACTGAAAAAGGTGTGAGCAAAATCTAAATAAATAAAAAAATACTAGGCAACATGAAATTATGAAAATAATT
Organism: Microcaecilia unicolor; assembly: GCF_901765095.1. Classification (NCBI taxonomy): domain Eukaryota; kingdom Metazoa; phylum Chordata; class Amphibia; order Gymnophiona; family Siphonopidae; genus Microcaecilia; species Microcaecilia unicolor. The sequence continues at coordinate 183,214,185 of NC_044040.1, read as the reverse complement.
CACCATATCAGGACCCAGGGCCATTTGCATCATATCCCTTACACACAACAGTCATTTGAGCTATGCTCTAACCCTTATCCTGGATACTCTCCAGGACCTACTGCACTATATTAACCAGGACAGCCAGACAAAGAAGGCTATCCATGGTATGACAAAATCCATCTCCATCTCCTGGACCAATGTGGGCACTTCCAAAACTAATGGAAAGAATCCAAGAGATGATCATCTGTAGGGGCCATTTTGGGGGCAATTCTATAACTGAGTTATAGAATACTAGTACAAACCTGCTTTGGCATGCCAAAAAGTTAGGTGCAATCACTTAGATCAAGTCGATGGGATGGTATAAGTGGGTATGCCAATCAACACACACAACTACTTCATGATTGTACAAGTTGTGTGCATTGTTTGGCAACATACCCATGGCCCACAAATGCTCCAGTCTTGTATACCCCCTCCCCCATGCATTTACACGCTGTAGCACTTAGTCACTTCCTAATAGAATAGTGCCTAGTGCATATACATGTGTCACTGTTGATTATTGGTGCCAATGGCATGCACAAGTGGTGTGTACTTCTAGGTATCCAGTTATAGAATTGCCACATTCCTGCCTAGTAGCATGCCCAGTCCTGTTACCTTGATCCAGATGGCAAATTGCTGCCATTGATAATGACTGCACCCTTACCAATGTTATCATGACCCAATCTAAACCCATGAGCCATCATGGGAGGTGAAGAAGACAGACAAACTTACCATTTTCAGAAGCTGGCATTGATCCCTACTCATTGAGTCATTCCTATCTTGTAGGTTTCCTGATACTGCCTCTTTGACTATTGATGGAGTTGGTATGTCTTTTAACATTTCCTGGGATGCCTACACTCACTTTACTAGAAATATCAGGTGTAGTTGAACCCTCTCTGTCTACTTATGAAGCAATTATATACTGATTTACTGAGGACTCCTCCTCCCACTTGCTGATGTCATCACGTCCCAATGTAAAACCATTTCTGCCACCCAACAGCAAGTCACTTCAAAAGGGGAAATTCCAAAGGGGTAGCCCCTTTGGGAGTGACTAAGGAATGGGCACTTTATTTAAGGATGTTAAGTGCTTTGCAGGTAGTAGAGGGGCTGTTCTGTATTAATTATTTTTGAAGGTTGAGTAAAAGCTATTTCATGGCTTAATGAAATTGATTTAGATTTATTATTTATAACCTGCCCTTATCCAGGGCCAAGGCAGAGTTTTGTTCCAAACTATTAGAAGGCAATTTTATAAGGGGATATCTAGCTTAAAAGCACAAGTATGCACCCAGTTAGACACTATTTCATGAAGACAAATAGATGTCTCACGTGTCTTTATAAATTGCTAGAGTAAGCAACAGAAAGTGCACCGATTGGGTGCCAATCGCTGTGCTTAGATTATGTAAGTATGCTTTCAAATTAGCATATTTTATAACCTATGAGCATTAGCATGAGCATATCCACATTAGGAGTCACCGACCCGGAAAGGGATCTGGGTGTCAAAATTGATGATACGTTGAAACCCTCGGCTCAATGTGTGGCAGCGACTAAGAAAGCAAATAGAATGTTAGGTATTATTAGGAAAGGAATGGACAACAAAAGTGAGAACGTTATAATGCCTTTGTATTGCCGTACCTCGCATACTGTGTGCAATTCTGGTCACTGCATATCAAAAAGATAAAGTGGAATTAGAAAAGGTACAGAGAAAGGCGATGAAAATGATGAAGGGGATGGATGACTTCCCTATGAGGAAAAGTTAAAGCGGCTAGGGCTCTTCAGCTTGGAAAAGAGACGACTGAGGAGAGATATGAGAGAGGTTCATAAAATAATGAGTGGAATGGAATGGGTAGACATGAAACACTTGTCTACTCTTTCCAGAAATACTAGGACTAGGGTCATGCAATAAAGCTACAAAGTAGTAAATTTTAAATGAATCGGAATTTATTGTCAGAGAATATAGTAAAAGCAGTTAGCTTAACAGGGTTTAAAAAAGGTTTAGATAATTTCCTAAAAGAAAAGTCCAAAAGCCATTGTTAAAATGACTTGGGAAAAATCCACTGCTTATTTCCAGGATAAGTAGCATAAAATATATTGTACTGTTTTGGGATCTTGCCAAGTATTTGTGACCTGGATTGGCCACTGTTGGAAACAGGATGCTGATGGACCTTCGGTTTGTCCCAGTATGATGAAGTGATTTCCGAGATGGAGCTTTGTAGAACCCAACTGCACTCGTCCTGTTATTAAGGTAAGTTTTCTACCTTGATTGTTACTAGTTTGATTCTGAACTGAGACTTTTTGGATTTTCTTTATTGGTGAACTGTTTGAGGATTCCTTCATTAGCGACTGTTACTTGACTTTGTTTTAGTTTGTATTGATTACAGAGACATTGATTTCTCATATATATATATATATATATAATTTTTTTTTTTTAATGAAGAACTTTTTTTTGGGTGCATTTTACTCACACACAGTTGTGTCCAATGATGGTGCAAAGTTTCAGCTGGTTTGTGAATATTGGTTCTATCTGGCTGTAAGTTAGGGAAGAGCGTTGTCTCTATTTCCTACGTTTGAAATCCCACACTGAGGACCCAACCAATTATACAAATTATTGTTCTTTCATATGTATGCATTTCTCTGTTATCCACACTTACTTTATGATTTTTTTGAGAGTATTTTTTGGATCAACAAAAATATAAGCAGCCAAAGTTTTCCACAGAGCCTGTATTAATCACTCTGTTGCAGGCAGTTTGGTCTTATGTTATTTAGCAACAGCAGATGAATCACACTTGTGAACACAATTTCAATACCTGAACTCTAGTAAAGGCCTCTTTACAAAGTAATTGAGAAAATATGTGCTAATCATCCCCCCTAATTCTATAAAAGTTGGCAAAAATTTGCACGTACAAATTTGGGTGCACAGCCAATTTACAAAGACAATTTTTCAAATTTTTATTTATAAAAATGTAACAACATAAGCAGGGAAAGGAATAATAATCTTCATATAAAGAGAGATTAAGGTAACAAATTAAAACAAATAGTCATAAAGGAAAACAATCTAAATGCTGTAGTGCAAGTAAATCGATCAATTTAAGCAAATGATATGCATGTAAATGCTAGGAATGCCCCTGTTCCGCCCATGACCCTCTCATTTCTGCACTCCCTTGTTTTACTCACTTATAAAATTTAAGCATGGATCCCATACCTTAATTTATGCATATATATACTAATTAATTCTAATTAGTGCCAATAATTGCTTGTGAAAAAGACAATTATTGGTGCTAATTAGCTCATTAATTACATTGCATGCGCAAATTGGGCATGCACAATTTTGGTGACTTTTATAGGATTAGGGGGTAAATAACTTGTCCACAGTATCAGTGGGACTTGAACCCAAATCATTAGGCTATGTCTCTACATCTAAATAGGATATACTTCAAATTCTATTGCAAAATAATTATTAAACTTTTTCAATAGTACAAGTGTTGAGTTGCATCAATATAACAAATATTTTGAAACTAGGATGTCTGTGTTTTAAATTTAATAATAGTAGCAGAGTTCAAGGTATGTATTTCAATACTCTACAGTTGTAGCAGTTGAATCCATTTATTTTTAGTTCAAGTCTCTCCATCTTTTGTAATATAGGTTGGCATATGCTCAAAAATGTTACAGAGAAAGATGTTCTGTTTACCTTGGATATGCAACACACCTTGTTTTAGAAATTAGGGACTGATTCAGACTATTTGCTTAGCCAATACACAACTATTCAACTTGGCTGAGCTCAACAGAAAATGCAGTTATCCACCCTGATACTAAATCTTTACTGATGCCATAACACACTGAGCCTAACCAGCCATGATTTGAGTCACTCAGGAGTCTGACTCATAAGGACAGAACCATCACAATGGGTTAACCTTCATTTAATTTTTCTTTTCATAAGTCTCTTTGCAGTTCTACATATCTACCTCTAATGTTCCATAGTAATAACTCCAGTTTTTATGTTTCAACGGTTTTTTATTCAGCATGTTACACATTAGCATACAATTCAAGATTTGATTGTTTAAACAACATAACATGCTTTTATGCATAATTCCTCAACTTCTACTACGTTCCCCCCCCTTCTCCCCCCCTTCAAACCTGTGTTATTATGAACATAGTGTTTATTTCTTTGTTATTAAATGAACTTCTAATTAAAATATGGAATTTAAATGTTCTCTCTTGTTCATTACTTGCTTTTATCCTAACCTAATCTACTTCCCCCTTTCCATTGCTTGAACTTTAACAGTTGTTATCAATGTCTTTTCCAATTACATAAATCCAACACTTTTAAACGCAGTCTTTGTAGTATGCCAGGTAAGCAAGCAGAAATTGCTGAGTAGTTCTTAAATGCTCCCTAGAGACATGATGAACAGTCTCAGAAAGCTGAGCTGGCAGTAGGGTTGTGTGCAGGTCAGATACATTCGGTTAGTTTGTATTTTGTTTTCCACAAAATTCTCCCAGTTTTAGGATGGTTTTACTCATTTGTTTTAACAGGAACTTTTTAGTGCGTGGAAAATTGATTTCATGCGCATTAATTGACAAATTAAGGCGTGTTAGATTGCTTCAAAGGTGCCTACAATTCCATGCTCCTTGCAGATGTAAATGTACAAAATTCCAGCGCAGCACAGTGCCTTAGCACTAGTTTTGAACAGTACATGTAAGTGGCATTGCATGTAAATGCAAAAGGGGGCATACAAATGGCAGAGCATGGGAGGGGCATGGTCAGGCCTCCCATTTGCCTGCGTAACTTACAGAACAATATAAGTTATGCACATCCATGCCACATTTAGGTGATCACTTCTATCGCTGGTGTAACTGCAGACGTATAAATGTAAGATGCGCCGATATCAGGTTGCTCTGGTATTCTATAAAGCAGGGGCGTAGCCAGGCAACAGATTTTGGGTGGGCCTAGGCAAGACGTGGGTGGGCATCAAGTGTTCTCCCCTTCACCCACCACCAAAAAAAATCTCAGCTGGTGGGAAAACGCTTCTTTCCACCTTAGTAGTCTGCAGCAGGCATGCGCTGAAAACTGAGCATGCGCAGGTGCCAGTATCGTGGAGAATAGCGTTTTCATTACCATCAGGGGGAAGTCTTCAGCTGGCGGAGCTTGGGATTCCCACCAGCTACCGCTAAATGTGTGCTACTGTTGGGTGGACCTGAGCCTTAATTGGGTGGGCCCTGGCCCACCCAGGCCCACTTGTGGCTACGCCACTGCTATAAAGGAATCCAAGCACCCAGATTCCATTATAGACTAGGCTTTCATTGCATGGCATTAGGGCACTTCAATGGAGGCACCCAATTATAGAAGTGCCTCTCACCCCTGGCTTTTACACCTGCTGATGAAATATCAGCCCCAAACGTTTGGTGCATATCCAAGGTGCGTACACATCTCAATTAGTTAATGAGTCATTAATTATGCAGCAATTAGTCTTAATGATCAATTATTGCACTTAATTTGGCACTAATTTGGATTTATGAGCACATCTGTCTGCCAGCTATTCTATAACACCAAGTGCCTAAATCCCATACTGGCCGATATTTAGCCTGCAGGAGGCAGGTTGGCTAAATCCCGCAATTGGTGCTGAGCCCCGATATTCAGTGCTGTTTCTGGTGACTGGTATTGAATATACTTTTCTTTTTCTTTTTTGGCCATTTTAAACTTAACTGGTCAAGTCAATATTCAGCTCGGGTTGGTTACGTTTATAATGGCCAAAGACAGGCCTGCTATTTGGGTGGCCTGATTTGGCTGCCAAGCTTAGCTGGTGTTTCACTCTATATTCATGGCTAGCTGGTTATATCCCCTGGATGCTCTATAGTGTGACTTAAGTTGCGTGTGCAAATCCAGTCATATTTTGGAATTGTGCATGCAACTTAATTAGCTTGACAAGCCAATCAGCGCTGATAATTGCACTTCAGCAATTATTGACACTAATTGGGATTAATTAGAATTTACATGCATAACTGTCTAAGCGTATTCTGTAAAGTGAGGCGCACAAATTTTAAGACATGGATCTTAAAAGGGAGCATGGCCATAGGAGAGGCATGGGCAGGTCATGGACATTCCTTGAATTTACACCAGGGGCGTAGCTAGATGGGGCTACGGGGGCATGGGCCTCCACAGATTTAGCCCTGGCCCCCCTCTACCTTCAACCCCCCCGCCACTTTCGACCCCCCTCTCCCACCACCGCCGCCGACTCTCCTTTGCCACCGCTGCCGCCAGATACCTTTGCTGGTGGGGGTCCCCAACCCCCACCAGCTGAAGTCCTCTTCAGCGCTGGTCTCTGGCGTGTTCGTTGATCTGTTTCTGTGAGTCTTGACTCAGGATGTCAGGAGTCAAGACTCACAGAAACAGATCAGCGAACGTGCTGAAGACCGGTGCTGAATGGGGTTGGGGACCCCCGCCAGCAAAGGTACCTGGCGGCAGTGGTGGCGGAGGAGGGGCGGCAGCAGCGGCGGAGGGGTCGAAAGTGGCGAGGGAGGTTGAAAGTGGCGGGGGAGGGGTCGGTGGCACAGGGGGGCTAAAATGTGCCCCCTCACCTCGGGCTCTGGACCCCCTCCCACCGAGGTCTGGCTATGCCCCTGATTTACATGCAGTGTTATAGAATATATCCGTTCCATGCCTAATTTAGACATCAGCATTTACACCAAGTTTTAATTGGCATAAATGGCCGTGACTAAATATAGTTGCAAAAAATGGGTGCTAGGCATCCTATATAATAATTTGCACCTCCAACGTTCTACGTCTGGATTCCTGGGTTCGTAACATCCATTCCTACTCATTGCCCCACCCGCGTATCAATACGTAATGATGTCAGAGGGCAGAACAATGAGAGGGGAGGGAAGGGAACGCTGGAGGTGAGCTGATGTCAGGAGGGATGTTACAAACAGAACGGAAGCTAGCGCCAGCCAGCCAGATAACGTTCAGGTACAAATCGAGGGAAGGAGAGAATCACAGGACATCAAGGGGAGGGAGAGAGGAAGGGAAGGGGAGGGAAGGGCAGAGGAGAATTGATGGACATGGATGGGATGGGATGACTGTAGAGGAGAGAATCGCGGGACATGGATGGGAGGGCAGGGAAGAGGAAAATCACTGGACATGTAGGGGAGGGCAGGGGAGAGAGAAAAAAGAGCTTACAGGACAGCCTACCTAGGGCATGGTTCCACTAGTATTCAATAAACTACACCTACAGTTAGGCGTAGTTAATAGAATACACCGGCGGTAAGAGCTTAGCGCAGGAACCCTAACCACCATCTCAATGGGTAGCGGTAAGGGTTCCCCACTGAAATGGCCATGTGGTAAGTGGTTCACTTGAAAATGGATAAAAGGATATATTTATATTTGGGGAATTACATTAACCTGTACTGTATAATATTTAAGGACATGTGCTCGGAACATAAGGACTGTATTTTTACCAATAATGTTTATTTACAATACAGGTAATGCAATAATGTTAGAAGGCAGTTTTTAGGAATTTTACACAAAGGAAATGTGCCAAAAGATAAATATTGTTAGAAAGTCTGAATTATCAATTAGGCTGGATTAATAGTAACTCACTTTGAGGCTCAGATGAATTCTTTCTGCTGCTGGCTGGAGTGGTGAAGGAGGTCTTTTCTCTGTAGCTGGATGGTGGATCCTTTGTTGGGGAAAGAAGTCTTCTATGGAACCTGGAGAAAATCTTATCTTGGATGTGTGTGAAGTCCAGCAAGGCCCAGGGAAAAGCGCAGGTCCAGAGAGATGCAGGTCCACATCGGTAAAGGAAAAGAAAGATGGCAGACTGAGAGGGTTTCAGTTTTTTTTTTTATAATTTCTTGTTGGGCCACAGGCTGAAGTCAGGTGGGGTGTATTGATCCAATGAAAACTGAGGGATAGGTAAAACCAGTTCTATCTATTTTTTGAGATGGGAGCGTGGCAACTAATCACATGTTTCCTGGCTAACCAATCACAGTGCTGTTGTACATACTGAAGAAAGTACTTGACAGGATTAAAAGAGTCATTATCTGGGAGTTTCAGGTAGATGGGCTTTCTTTTGTCAGATTAGGTGGGTCATGGTCTGGGAGTTTCAGGTAGATGGGCTGTCTTTTGTTAACTCCAGTCTCTGTGATTGCTGTCATCTCTGCAGGCTTAGAACTTAGAAGTTGATTCAGACTATTCGCTTAGACAATATCACTAGGGGTCATCCTACCATAGACTACTGCTAGGGGTTGTAGGTGCCATTTTGAACTCCAGCAGCTCTGGAGCAGAAGCAGAGGGGAGGCTGCTTCTCCCCTTTTCCACTAGATAACCAAAAGAACTGCCATTCTGATGTTTTTCTCATGTAAGCTATGTCCAGTTTCCTCACATCTAGCTTTCTATTGTTTGGAATGATGATGTCCCAGTTGTATAGTAATGAGGCAGACACTATGCGCATCCCCTGCATTTACTGCACAGGTTTTGCGCTAAAGCACCATAAATTTTGCTTAAAGTTGTGGCATGTGTAAAAACTTACTGCACTTTAATAAACATTTCTCTTAATACACACTAAGGGGGAGGGGGGTTCATCAAGTGGTGTTAGGGCTTTCAATCACATTGATTGGCCTTTTCTAAAAATACTGCAGCAATGTTTAAGCCACTGCGGTTTTCTCTGACCGATGGCATTCTACAGGAGGCTCTGCATTTTCCTTGCTGGGGAGTTGCATATTCACTTAAAAATTGGCTTTTACTGAGCTCCTCACCTGTGTATTTTGATATTGAACTTGGACCCTTGAGGCAGACGTTGTGTACGCTGAAACATGGCCCGTGTCAGGTTTGATCTTAATAAAGGACTCCTTTTGTCTCAGTCTTGAAGGCCCAGTTCTGCTTCTTTTTCGTTTGTGGTGATGCATCACAAGTCGCATTAGGGCCCAAAAACCACAGTAAAATAACCCCAGCTTTTTGCTGGATTTTTTTTTAACCATTTGAGAGCATTGGGCCGCAAAACAGCTACTAGTGATAGGGGTCATATGACCCCCCTAGTGGTAGACAGAGCAGGAGCAACTGGCCATTCCTCTTACCAGAAGAGCCCCCGGACAATCCCTACCCTGGACCACCAACCTTTCAGGTGGGGGAGGGGGAGTGGGGGGTGCTTGGGTGGGGTGTGCTTAGTGGGGGGGGGGGCAGAAGTCTGGAGGGACCCTCGGCTAGTGAACCGGGAGCATCAGCCGCTGTTTTGCGGCTTGATGCTCCTGGGCTGCTAGAATAATGCTGCTTGCGTTATTCCTCTAAGGAAGGATTCAGCAACCTGTGGTACCAGGACCCCACAAGCTGCTGAATCCCATGGGAAATCAAGGTGCGGTAAAAGGGGGACTTTTATTGCACCTTGATGAATCCCCCTTAAACTAATCTAATGTATATTAATTTGTGAATTAGTGCGTGTTAAGTAGATTAACACATATTAGAAGTTCTACTGCACATTAAACTGTTATTATAACAAATGTGTAAAAAAGTCCAAAAATAAAGAAAAAATATGTTTTGTGTAAATCCTTATTTTGCAACTATATGGGTTATTTGACAATAGTTTCCTAATGTGTGAGATACCCCTGTTTATAGAATGTCTTCTTGCGGGCACATCAGAAGACTGAAAGGGTCAGGCTGATGCCCATTTTGTTCAACTTATTTTCTACTTATAGTGATATACAGCAGTTCCCATTATTTCTCCAAGCTAATCGCTTTCAAACAAAAGATTGTTTTATAAAACATCTGGAACATTTCAGAGCAGTTTCGCAGGACTCATGTTTCTTCTCCAATCTCTAATTATAATGTCCCAAATTGTAGACTCTGCCATTGGTTGACAGTACACTTAGCTGCTGCCTTCTTGCTGGAAATGTTTCTTCTAACAGCACAGAAACACACCACACATAGAGAAAGAGGAACTTTCAACATCCATTTCTATGCTTTTATAACAATATGTCATCTCAATGTCTTTTGACAATAGTTTTTGGCAAAGTGTTTATTGTTATATAGGGCTGCTCGTGAAAAGTTAATCCATAGGGCAGGTTCCCAAACCTGGTCCTGGAGGCACCCCAGTCAGTCAGGTTTTCAGGATACCCACAATTAGTATTCATGAGAAAGATTTGCATGCACTGCCTTCACTGCATAAAAATGTCTGTCGTGAATTTCATTGTGAGTATCCTGAAAACCTGACTGGCTGGTGTGCCTCTAGGACCAGGTTTGGGAACCACTGCCACAGGGGCATGCACCCTGAAAATTTTTGTTTCATATCATTTCCCATATAATTTATGAGAATTTGTGTTTTGTTCAGGGTTTTTTTAATGCTTTTTTTTCTTATGGAAACAATATTGTTAAGAATGCATACTCTTTTGGAAAAAATGTTCACTTTTCTGGAAGACTGTACACTTTTCACAAAGAATGCACACTATCCCCCTAATTCTATAAAGGGCACTTTGAGATGCGCACGCAAATTTGGGTGCACATTCAAATTATGCTCACATCTTAATCAAATAATTAGCCAATTAGCACCAATAATTGGCTTTTTAACAAGCTATTATTGGCACTAATTGGAATCAATTAACATGCACGCGTGTAAATTTAGTAAATTTAACGCACATCCAGAAAAAGGGGTCACAGAAATGGGAGGGTCATGGGAAGTTGGGGTGGATTGTAGGCCTGGTTTTTGGTTATGCGCAATAAGAGGGCTCCACGCCTAAATTTAGGTGTGGGTATTTGCACCATATTTGCACCAAATTTAAGTGCAACCCCCCGCCCCCCCAGGACTTACACACTATTCTATAAACCACGCCTAACTTTAGGCACGATTTATAGAATAGCGCTTAGTTGGGGGGGTGGGAGGGTTTGCACCAATTTTTTTCGTCACCATTTATAGAATCTACTCATATTTGTGAAGAGGGCATCCTCGTTCCCTTTATCAAACCAAACACTATTCACACAAGTACTATTGGAAATGATTGTGCACTTTTCACAAAAAAAGCATCCACTTTACAGATACTGCACATTCTTTTCAAAAGAGTATGTGCTATTAACGACAGAGAAAAACAACTTGGGATATTGACATTTACCATGTTGTTTCAAATAAATACACATTCCTACTAAGCCATGCCATTTTTCTTAAAACTAAGACTTTCATTAGGAACATCTGGATTTTTTTCCCTGCATGGGAAGAAGTAAAGACATGTGAAGCGTCCAAGTTTATTAAGAGCTTATATCCCACCCATCAAAGTAATGTCTAGGCAGCTTACTATTAAAAACAACCAGGGAGGGGTAAGAAAGAAGACTGCGGGGAAAGGGGGGGGGGGGCAGGAAGAACAAAATACAATTTTCAATAGGATAGCATAGGAGTTCAATGTGGAAAATGGGGCATCCAGTTCGGGATGCTCTTATTTCACTGGTCATTTACAAAAGTCTTGGCCACGTGCAGAGCAGTTTTGTAAAATATTTTTATTTATTGCATTTGTATCCCACATTTTCCCACCGTATGGCAGGTTCAATGTGGCTTACATATTGCTAAAAAAGGCGGTTACAAAATTTAGATTTGTAGAAGTCTAGTACATAATACTGAAGTACAATAAACGCTTAGGTTGATATATTAGCATATTGTGAGAGAGGTTAATATTATTGTTTTCCATTTCTGAACTTTTCATGATGTATGGTGGTGTGGGATTAGGCAGATCCAGGGGCTTGAAAAGAAGTGTTTTCAGTTTTTTTTTCTGAATTGTAGGTAGTTTTCTATGAGTTTCAAGTCTTTGCATAAGGACATGCAGCAATGTACAGTTAGAGCATGCATTTTATAGACACACATACACCACAAAAAATCAGCCTCACTCACAACTCTACATATGTAAGTACCAACATCTACACATGAAGGTATCAATTTTGCAACATAAATGTGTACTTACCAGTGCGTACATATGAATGTGGCAGATTTTACAACCCTGGACATACAAGAAGAGCCAGTTAAGGAGAGGAATGAAATAATTCTTTCTACCAAATTTTTCACACAACTAAAATTAGCACAATTGCTCTTTGAATCATTGGTGGAAACTCCTGGCCCAAATAATTGGGTCTTATGTAGTAGCCATTGCAAAAGTGTGTGCAGAAGCTTCTTTAAGTAGATGTGAGTTCCCATTCTCAAATAAGAAGTAAATGCATTCGTTTTCAGATCACCTAAACCATGCCTCCTTGAAATCTCTGCATCTCAGCCATCTACACATATAAATAGTAGCATTCTGACTTCATAATTTAGAGCTGTAAGGTGTTTACATGTGTAAATGCAGCTATTTATACAGGTAGATGTTTCTAAATTGACCTCCACGGTCTGCTCAAGAAAGACAAATATTGGGGCCATGAACAAAAAATTTTCCACTTAGCACAAAGTTGTAAAATCCCTTCAGTACAACTACCCATAAGTAAGCTCACAAGCAACAGAGCAATGGTCTGAATTGCTTTGCAATTTCAGTTTGAAAGTATCCCCGGGTTACTCATTAATAAAATCTTCCATCTCAGTATTGTAGTCAGTCGAGTTTTATTTCAACAGCATTCTCCCACAGACCCACACTGAATGAAAGTCATTATGAACAGGGCACAATACATTTTAGGATGGCATTTTGACTTTAAAACTTCTTAATAGCACTTTTCACCACCCAAAATTCTTTTGAAAGCTGTAGTAAAATGGTGGAAGCTGTCTCTCCTAGTAGAGAAAGCCCTTCCACATGGGAGATAACCTGCTAGCATCTGGCCCTTGCCTCAGGCCATAGGTGTTTTATTGGCAGTCTCAGGGCTGTCAGGGGTCACTTTTGGTTTACACACATTCCTCAACAAAACAGACTATTAAATTCACTTCTTTCCATAGAGATCACAATCCTACACAAGAGTAGCTTGTAAATCTCTACCAATATAAGCAGGATAATGATCAGCATCAAGATGATTAATTCATATTTTATATTTAGGGCCAGATTCTATAAAAGACATCCAAATTTGGGTACCAAAAAACATGAGCTATTCTATAAATGGCACTCCAAATTGGGTGTAACAAAGAGAGGGAACTGAGTACAAACAAAGTCCAATCAAAAAACAAAAAAACAGCACAAAGGGCCTTTAAAAACAAAAGGGACACAGTTCTTGCATTTAAAAAAAAACCTTTAATAATGAGATTTGATTGAAGAGAGACCCGACACGGGCTGTGTTTCGGTGCTACCGCACCTGCGTCAGGGGTCACACCAATGACGAGGAGGCTTTAACATACAAATTCAGAACATCTGATGATTTTCAAAGTTGTCTATAATACATTATTGTTATTATTATTTGTAGCATTTGTATCCCACATTTTCCCACCGATTTGCAGGCTCAATGTGGCTTACATTTGCCGTAATGGCTGTTGCCATTTCTGGGTAACATATCATACAATATAGAGCTCACGCGCACCTTCAGTGTGAGTATCAAATAGACAAAATGAACTGTGTCCCTTTTGTCTTTAAAGGCCCTTTGTGCTGTATTTTTTGGTTGGACTCCAAATTGGGTACCATTTATGGAATAGCCCATAGTGCCGGGATCTACACCCAACTTTTGGCATGAGGAATTACACTAACTGAAACTCTGGTGTAAATCCTCACATGTAAATTAGGCAGGGATTCCCCAAATTCTATAATACTGCATGCCTCTTTAGTGAGTGCCCCAATCCATCCATGCTTCTCCCATGACCTTGCCCCCTTTTCATTTGTGCGCTAAATGATTTACACATTCATCTTTATAGATTAATACTTTGCACACTGCATGCCCCCTCCCATGCTCGATTTATAGAGTACTGACTAAGAGCAATTAAACGCATACCTGCAAGTTAGTTCCAATTATCATCACCTATATTCAATTATTGATGGTTAACACCAATTAGCATTAATTTAGCAATTAAGTTACAGGTGTAACTAGCATTATTGTATAACCTGTGCATGGAACTTTGCACACTAAGCATTAAATTGTGCACACAAGTTAATAGAATTAGGGGTTAACACAGCAGTGGGTTAAATTGTCTAAACTATTTAATGCACACAAGGCTGATTTGTGCATTCTATCTCTGACAAAGCTATTGTACCTTGACTTTAACGTATTCTTACACTCTACTATTCTCATCGTGGTCATTTAAAGGCACTTTATTACAGTATACTTTGAATGCTTAGTTTTGAAGAAGGATAGAGTGATGGTGCCTTACAACTATTTCTTGCTCTTGAATGAGCAAAAGAATTTAGTCATAATCTTGACTAACTCCTTGGACTGGAGTGGTGGCCCAGTGGTTAGTGCGCCGGTCTTGACAACCAGAGGTGCCCAATTCAAGTCCCACCACTGCACCTTGTGATCCTAGGCAAGTTATTTAACCCTCCATTGCCTCAGGTACAAACTTAGACTGTATGAGCCCTCCAAAGTCAGGGAAACACCCAGTGTACCTGAATGTAACTCATGTTGAGCGGCTACTCCCACTGTTACTAAAAAAAAAAGTGTTAACAAATCCAAATATTATAGACTGCAACAACATAAAATAAAGTCATTGCATTTATCAAAGCAGAACCTTTTATTCAATGTCCCACTGATACTTTCCTTCAGAAACCTGTTATTTACGATTAGTCCTGCAGTCTCCAGGGCTTATTGTTTTCAGCTCTGCTCCAGGCTCACCTCTCTTCTTCTTCATTGCAGGCTGCCTGGGAGGTGCTGGATCAAAAGACCCCCTACTGTTCTGGAGTCTGAACAGAAGTGGTGGAACTGTGCTCCAGGCTATTCCCCCCCCCCCCCCCCCCCCCCCCCGCAGACATTAAGGAATTAGTTCCTTAATCCACCCCCTCTCTTCCTGTTACTCTTGCCCCTGGTCCTCTGACCCCTTTCACAGTTCCATTAACGTTTTGTCTACAAATTAAGCCCTGGCTATCTCATAAGTAGGTGAAGGAATTTTATGCTCTAATGGGCTGATGCTCAGAACTTCGGTACTGTAGAGAACAGCGCCAGGAAAAATCATGGGAACAACACAGAAAAAAGCTTCCCAATGCTCAACTGTAATAGCATGCAAATTATATGCTTGCTGTTAGCGTTGAACATTGGGAAATTATTTTTCTGACCCCCTCCTCCCTCTATGGCTCCCTGGTGAATCTGACGTTGGTACTGGGCAAAATGGTAGAGACTATTATTAAGAACAAAATTACAGAGCATATTCAAAAGCATGGATTAATGAGACAAAGTCAACATGGATTTAGTGAAGGGGAATCTTGCCTCACCAATCTATTACATTTCTTTGAAGGGGTGAACAAACATGTGGATAAAGGTGAGTTGGTTGATATTGTGTATCTGGATTTTCAGAAGGCGTTTGACAAAGTACCTCATGAAAGACTCCAGCAGGAAGTGTTCTATTGTGGATTAAAAACTGAGAGTAGGGTTAAATGGTCAGTATTCTCAATGGAGAAGGGTAGTTAGTGGGGTTCCCCAGGCGTATGTGCTGGGACCGCTGCTTTTTAACATATTTATAAATGACCTAGAGATGGGAGTAACTAGTGAGGTAATTACATTTGCTGATGACACAAAGTTATTCAAAGTCGTTAAATCGCGGGAGGACTGTGAAAAATTACAAGAGGACCTTACGAGACTGGGCATCTAAATGGCGGAGGACAATCAAGTACTGCATACAGTTCAAGCTTCTCCTACTAACCTACAAATGCACTCGATCTGCAGCCCCTCCTTACCTCTCTACCCTCATCTCCCCTTACGTTCCTACTCGTAACCTCTGCTCTCAAGACAAATCCTTCCTTTCAGTACCCTTCACCACCACCACCAACTCCAGGCTCCGCCCTTTCTGCCTCGCCTCACCCCATGCTTGGAATAAACTCCCTGAGCCCATACGCCAGGCCCCCTCCCTGCCCATCTTCAAATCCTTGCTTAAAGCCCACCTCTTCAATGTCGCCTTTGGCACCTAACCACTATACCTCTATTCATGTAATCTAGACTGCCCCAATTTGACATTTCGTCCTTTAGATTGTAAGCTCCTTTGAGCAGGGACTGTCCTTTTTTGTTAAACTGTACAGCGCTGCGTAACCCTAGTAGCGCTCTAGAAATGTTAAGTAGTAGTAGTAAATGGCGGATGACATTTAATGTGAGCAAGTGCAAAGTGATACATGTGGGAAAGAGGAACCTGAATTGTAGCTACGTCATGCAAGGTTCCACGTTAGGAGTCACGGACCAAGAAAGGGATCTAGGTGTCGTCGTTGATGATACATTGAAACCTTCTGCTCAGTGTGCTGCTGCGGCTAATAAAACAAATAGAATGTTAGGAAAGGAATGGAAAAGAAAAATGAGGATGTTATAATGCCCTTGTATCGCTCCATGGTGCGACCGCACCTCGAATATTGTGTTCAATTCTGGTCGCTGCATCTCAAAAAAGACATAGTGGAATTAGAAAAGGTGCAGAGAAGGGTGACAAAAATGATAAAGGGGATGGGACGACTTCCCTATGAGGAAAGGCTAAAGCAGCTAGGGCTCTTCAGCTTGGAGAAAAGGCGGCTGAGGGGAGATATGATAGAGGTCTATAAAATAATGAGTGGAGTTGAACGGGTAGATGTGAAGCGTCTGTTTACGCTTTCTAAAAATACTAGGACTAGGGGCATGCAATGAAGCTACAATGTAGTAAGTTTAAAACAAATTGGAGAATATTCTTCACTCAAAGTGTAATTAAACTCTGGAATTCATTGCCATAGAATGTGATAAAGGCGCTTAGCTTAGCAGAGTTTAAAAAAGATTTGGACGGCTTCGTAAAGGAAAAGTCCATAGATCATTATTAAACGGACTTGGGGAAAATCCACTATTTCTGGGATAAGCAGTATGAAATGTTTTGTACTTTTTTGGGATCTTGCCAGGTATTTGTGACCTGGAATGGCCACTGTTGGAAACAGGATGCTGGGTTTGATGGCCTTTGGTCTTTCCCAGTATGGCAATACTTATGTACTTATGGTGCTGATTGGTGGGGCGAGCGAGAATCTATACCCTATCAATAAAATTCCCGTCACAGCACATTGGCTTCTTTGCCCACCTATAAGCCGGCTTGCAGGCTGCCAGCTATAACTGGTTATTGTGCTATGAGCTGTCCTTCTGCCTTCTCAAGATAATGTGAAGCTGCTACCTCTGGAGCCCGTGACCAGCCACTATCTCCAGAGCCGGTGACCAGGACAGTCACGTCAGGGTCTGTGGGAATGTAGTACCTTGGAATCTGATGAGAAATCTCTCTTCTGACATCCTAACGCCAGCTCAGAGCTGACCAGTGGCGTAGCCACAGGTGGGCCTGGGTGGGCTGGGGCCCACCTAATAAAGGCTCAGGCCCACCCAACAGTAGCACACATTTAGCGGTAGCTGGTGGGAATCCCAAGCTCCGCCAGCTGAAGACTTCCTCCTGATGATAATGAAAACGCTATTCTCCACGATACTGGCACCTGCACATGCTCAGTTTTCAGCGCATGCCTGCTGCAGACTACTAAGGTGGAAAGAAGCGTATTCCCACCACCCGAGATTTTTTTTGGTGGTGGGTGAAGGGGAGAACACTTGATGCCCACCCACTTCTTGCCTAGGCCCACCCAAAATCTGTTGTCTGGCTATGCCCCTGGAGCTGACATTAGATTTTCAGAGGTAAGGGCAGGGTTCGGTTTGTGTGCTGCTTCTGAGCATTGGGAGGGAATAGCTAAGGGCCTCATTTACAAAGGATTGACTACATTTTAATGCTACTTGTGGCCATCTTTGGCGCACACGTTGTCCCCAGCATTAGTGACCTCTGAACATTCTTAGCATTGTAACGCTGGTGCTATTCTGGCTCTAACTGCCTTAGCATCAGTGTTAGGTTCTGAGCATCGGCCCATAAAAGACCATTTACTGGTTTTATTAACCCACCATATGAGTTAATATAGAGCAGGGATGTGTTTTCTTTAGTGCACATTTGGTTCATCTTCATGCCTATCAAAATTAGCCCATTCTAAATCGATTTAATGTGTGCTAAAGAGATTAACGTAACTTAAAACATTTTTATTAAAATGGACATGTGAAATGAACCAATAAATCTCTGAGAAAAGGAAATTCCAGAAACGACCCGAAAACAAACCAAAGTTATTCCACGCACATCCCTAACATAAATTGGTGTAACATGTCAACCACTGTCAGGGGCAGAATGCTGAGCTCGATGGAGCTTAGCTCTAATTCAGTGTGGAACAACTTTTGAGCTAGCAAGCCCCTTCCTCAGATGTCCATTGCAGTCTCCAAATTTCATGCACTGTATCCATTTTGGACTACACTTACACTAAGCTAATAGAGAGCATCATTGCCTAAAAAGGGGTATTTGCTTCAAAACCAATATGGCCGCACTAGAAAATTGAAGTTTACCAATTAACTATAGGCATGTTAGCTATTTTTAAAAATTGTTTATGAAGACATTGCAGTGAGGCATGAAGGGCAATTCTATAATGAGCAAATAAGCTTAGGCACCATCCCCCTAATTCTGTAAAGGTTGCTGAAAATTGCATGCACAAGTTTAGGCGTGGTCCCACCTGGTGCATGCAATTTAATAGGACAACAAGCCAATTAGTGCCAAAATTGGTTTTTAACAAGTAATTATTGGTACCAATTAGGGTATTACACGTATAAAGTTACATGTGGGATCTGCACCTAAACTTTACGCACGGCCCGAAAAAGGGGGAGCAGAAAGGGGACAGTCATGGGTGTTTCAGGGCAAAACAGGGGATTGGTTTTCAGTTACATGTGTAATCACAGAATAACAGTGCTCTGCATATAAATTTAGGCATGGGCTTTTGCACCATGTTTTTGTTGGTGCATATGGTCACATGTAAATTTATGCACAACTGTAACGCTTAAGCATTATTCTGTAAACCATGGCAAACTTTAGGCGCAGCTTATAGGATAACACTTAAGCGGGGGGGGGGGGGGGGGTTGGCACTAATTTTTTAGGCGCCATTTCCTGAATCTGCCCCCACATATGCACACTAATTTATAGAATAGGTGGCCCTTTGTGTGTAAGTCCAATTAAATAGGTCAAACACTTATACTACTTAGCTTTTATGTTGACTTTTCAGATCTGCTTCAGCTATCTGCTGGGTGATTTTGATCTGTAATGATTTTTGTAAGGATTGTTTTGTGTATTACTGGTGTGTATTTCAACGGATCTGAAGTTTGTGAAAAGTAATTCTGACCAATGAAGAGGCAGGAGAACCATGAGTTGTATACGCATGTGAAATGAGTCACTGCTGAGGTCGTGAATATATAAAATATGAAGAATTATTAGAGCGCTGAGCATTTGTTGGATATACCTTTGTGTGTAAGTGACATCACTAAATGGCATTTACATGTGTAGGTGCTAAGCGCTATTCTATAAACAGTACACACCCATATTGCATAGTGCACAACTACAAGGAGCATGGGCGTGTCATGAACATGTCACCTAGCAACGCACACAACTTACAGAATAGCAGCAATTGGTTGCATTGCAAGTGGCACTTAGCCACACCCACTTACACCTGCCATTCACATGATATTAGTGAGTGCGCCTATCATTAGACACAACCAAGGTTGAAACTAAGAAAGCCCCTCCTCCCACCTTTGTGTAGGGTTACCATATGGCTCCAGAAACAGGAGGACACATTGATGCAGTCCGGGTTTTGCTTCCATTGAAAGCAATGGAAGTAAAACCCAGACTGGCCATATGGTAACCCTACGTTTATGGCACCTAACATTATTTATTTAACTAATGTACAACCCGCAGCAGTGTTCTGAGTGGTTTACAAGAATAACACTCGTAATAAAAATCTACAGAATGACTAAAACAAACACACCAGTAATACACAAAACAAGCCTTACAAATCATTACAGATCAAAATCATCCAGCATCAAAAAGCTTGTTGAAGAAAGAAGGCCTTTAGCTGCTTCCTAAATGAAAGGACTAATTGAGCGTGACGCAAATGCTGCTGTAGGCCATTCCACAATTTAGGCAACTGCAATCATAAATATCTGTTCCCTATATGTATCTAATCTCACTTGACGAAAAGATGGTACCCTCAAGTAAATTCCGATTCTGGGATCTAATTGTATGCATAGGTGCCACTTTACAGAACTGCCACCTTACTGCTCCGATAATTCTATTATGGACCACCCTGGGGAGATATTTCTATATTCATATTGATTTATATATGTTCTTTGTGCAAGACAAGTGTAAAGTGAAGCACTGCATGATTTTGAAAGCTGAGCTTAGAAACCTAAACAAATATCCTGATCTGAAGAGCATGATGTGAAAGGAATGCAAAACAGTTTCTGTTGCGTTTAAAAACTCATACAGCACTAACAATGAATTTTAAAAAATACCAAATTTGCAGAAATCAATAAGTTACACAAGGAGTACCCTATCCTTACTAATGTATACATATCACACAGCTTACTTTAATAATTATATAGGAAAAATTGTAGGAATGAACATTATAGTTTTGCCATTAGCTGCAAGCTATTTGTCCTCTAGCCCTTGTCCTCTAGCCCAACAGGGAAAAAGGAGGATACTATAGTTTCTAAAATAGGAAAATATCTTCCTTAGGTCTAGTAATAACTTTGTACTATTCTTTATTCTCAGGAAGTAACAAGCAAGGACTGTTTGCCAAAACTAAAATAAATTCTAAGGAAAGTACAAAGACATTGGGTAGAAATAAAACCTCTGTAATGGTAATGAATGTTGAACGAGCAAGCTTTTGTCACAGGAATGTGCACAGCACAAAACATTTTTAGTTTATCATCATACATTTGTACTTTTCTTCCATATTTTGGCCCGGTTTGGTTTGAGACATTCATTTTTTATAAAAATCTTAATTTCTTGGATATATTACTGGCCATGTTAGGAAAGAAGGAGTGAAAAATCAAGGCACCCCCTGTGTCATTAAACAACTTTGGTAGTGACGTTTGCACTTCCATTGGACAGAGATTGGGTTCTTAGGGGCACTTTTACTAAGCCGCATAAGCGTCTACGTGCACCAAAATGGATTTACAGCCCGGTTATCGCATGGCTCTTGCTGTAATTTCATTTTTGGCGCGTGTCCAAAAATTTTATTTACGGACGCACGCTAAGTGGCATTTGACACGCAAAGGTCATTACCGTCTGGTTACCGTGTGAATCTTTACTACAATGGCTAGTGGTAAGGTTGCAGACCCAAAATGGACACGCAGCAATTTTGATTTTGCAGCACGTCCATTTTCGGCAAAATTTTTAAAAAAAGGTCTTTTTTTGCAGGCGCGCTAAAAAATGGATCGGTGCGTGCCCCAAACCTGTGCCTACACTTCCGCAAGCCATTTTTCCGCGCACCGTAGTAAAAGGACCCCTTAAACTCTTTTGTTTAAAAAAATGGGATATTCCCATTCTTTGGGTGCTTGTAGTCAGGAGTTTTCCAAACTTAACTAAGGACATGCAGAAAAGAAGGAAGAGTTTTCTTTTGTTAAACTCTGGGGTCCTCCAATTTGGGGCGCTCTTTTCCCCAAAGTACCCAAGTGCATAGATAAATATAAATCAGTTACGCGTGTATTTTATGACCTGCTTCAGCTATCTGCATTCATTAGCATCAGGAAAATTGTCACTAGCTCGCTGGATAGACTAGATCCACGTAGTGCTGTATAGATAATTAGCTGCTGGTGTGTCTACCGCTGCATGTTAGCCGCGTCTCTTCTTATTTTTTTAAATTATTTCTTCTGAATTTGCCCTCTTGCTCACCAACTCCACAATGTCATGGACTTTGATTTTGGTTAGTTAGGGCCCTGTTTACTAAAAATGAGCACACACTAAAAATGATAGCATGGCTGTAGCACGGCTTAGTCAACAGGACCCTTGGTTATTTTTCATAATAATTTTTATTTGCAAGGTTTTGCAATTTTTTTTTTTGTATTTTCAGCATACGTTTTGATTGCTTGCATATGTAGGGGTCCCTTTACTAAGCTGCACTAAAAAGTGGTCTGTAGTATGACTATTGCATGGGTTTCTTGTGCACTGAGTCCACTTTCAGAGCAGCAGTAAAATGCCTGCATTTTCTATTTCCCCCCATTAATGACCACGTGCTAATTTCCCAATTAGCGTGTGGCCATTAGTGTGTCAGCCTTTACCGCCACCTATTTACTAGGCATAAGGGCTCACACGCTAATTAGCCAACGCACAGCGATGCAGCTGCACTAACCGATGGGTACTGGGCATGCCTACTCTACACCCCCCAAAATGCCCTAATGCTAAAACTATTTTCTATTTTTTTAGCGCGTGGGAAGCGCACACCAATATGAAAACTATCAGACACCCGCAGTAGTGGATTTTAACCTGCAGTAAGCACGTGTTAGTGCTTACCGCAGCTTAGTAAAAGGACCCCCATAGACTTGTAATTGCAAAAGTTTGATATTTCTTGT
The DNA here is from genome assembly GCF_901765095.1 of Microcaecilia unicolor. Classification (NCBI taxonomy): domain Eukaryota; kingdom Metazoa; phylum Chordata; class Amphibia; order Gymnophiona; family Siphonopidae; genus Microcaecilia; species Microcaecilia unicolor. The sequence goes on along the minus strand of NC_044040.1, from coordinate 183,191,702 downwards.
TTTTCTATACAACTATTTGCCACTTGTACAGAAAAACCAGAAATATCAAAATTTTGCCACTTGGAAATTGATAAAAATCTTAACATGAATTAGGGACATGTTAATGCCTTCCACCTGACTTAACACACATTAATTGGTAGGTTAACATGCATTAAATCAATATAGTGCATAGTATATCTTTTAAAGAGAACTAAGGGCCAGATGCTCAATACTTATTGCCAGATCAGCACAACGAAGGAACGCCCTAATGCTCAATGCTAATGAGATGCAAATTTAGGCACCCTCCTAGCATTGAGCAGTGGGAGAGCAGTGTCTAGTGATGCGCTGAAAAGTTGTGCATTAAGTACAGCTCTTCAGTGTATGCCCTGAACTCCAGAGGGGAGGAGGGAAACAGGAGGAAGAAGTGCTGGTTGTCCAGCGTCCCGTCCACTGGCCTTTGGTAAGTGGGCTGTGATTGATTGGGGAAGCAATGATTGGTGGGTTATGCTATGGGGGCAGGCAGCGATTTGTGGGTTGTACTATGGGGGTGGGCAGTGTGTTGGTACCCTGAAGGACAGTGATCTGCTTTCCTGCTTCTCTGCCAGATGCTTAAGACAAAATTCAATCTGTACAGACATCACATGAAAATAGCCGGAGCCAGTCAAGCCCCCACCCCTGTGGGCCAACACTTCTCAAGACCAGAACACTGCACCAGTGATTTCACAGTAAGAATACTGAAAGGTAATTTTAAAACAATACAGGAACGTAAGGCCTTTGAAATAAGAATGATTGAATATTTTGACACCCAAGAAACAGGACTTAATAAGGATCTAGGTTTTCTAACCCATTAGAAACCATAAAGCTGTATTTCTCTGTTTATTACCCTCTTCTCACCTACGAATACCCATTCTGTTAGAATATCAATGAAATGCTTTGATGTCCCCATGCATACCCCCACCCTCCAACTCTGTCAGAGTCTGTTTCTCTTATATATACTATCTGCTAACACATTTGCTTATTTCCGATCTGACGAAGAAGGGCAACCTTTGAAAGCTAATCAAGAAATGTATTAAGTTATGTCCAATAAAAAAGGTATCATCTTATTTTCTTTTCCATGTTTTATTTTGTTTGATTTCTATTGATAACCTTTAAGAGTGGACTAACAAGGCTACCACACCTCTCTGCTTCTCTTCGAATCACTGTACTTCCTCGGCTCTTTCTTGGGCTAGCACTGCTTCATTGTTGTTTGCTGCTCGCTGCCCTCAGGGGCGGCAGCAACACCAATCAAAAAAACAAGCCACGGGAAGTGAATGAGGGAGAGCCGCAGTGTGGAGCAGCCGAGTTTCAGGCTCTTAGAGAAAGCGCAATGGTTGAGTGTCTGCGGCTGGCAAAACTCTCTCTCTTCCTGGTCTCCTCATGGCTCACAACCCTAACACCAGCTCCGATCTGACACAGGGTTGACAGCGGAAAGAACATCCTTGTTTGGCACGCTGCCTGCTGAGCATTAGGGAGGAATAGGGAGTGACCTAATTAGCATGTATTTGCATGCTCATTGCACTCAGAGCCGGCAAGCTCATTGGTTCACGCGCTCACCGGCTCTGAGCATTCGGCAGTAGCAAATGCAGGCGCTAGTCCAGTGCTAATGACTTCTAGCACCAATATTTGCTTCTGAGCATCAGGGCCTAACAAACCAAATGGATGCTAACAAAAGCACATCTCTACTTTACATTCTTGATAGACCTTAGAAAGCTACTGTCTCTACTCAACTACTTTGTCCATTTGCTTTTAACTTATTATTTCATTTTTATTTATTACATTTGTATCCCACATTTTCCCACCTATTTATAGACTCAATGTGGCTTACATAGTTCCGGAGAGGCCTTTGCAGGCTCCGGTGTGAACAGATACAGGGTGATGTTGTGGCAAGATCAAGTTCATGTGGTACAGCCACATTAGGGAATCGGAGAGCGGAAGAGTTGTGTTATGTCCATTACGTGCTTTAGTTTGGTTGTGTTGCAGAGATTAGGCATTTAAGTTGGATCGATAGGGTATGCCTTTTTAAACAGGTTGGTTTTTAGTGGTTTCCGAAAGTTTAGGTGGTGGTACGTTATTTTCAAGGCTTTTGGTAATGCGTTCCACAGTTGTGTGCTTATGTAGGAAAAACTAGATGCGTAAGTTGTTTCATATTTAAGTCCTTTGCAGCCTGGGTAGTGCAGATTTAAATAGGTTTTAGCTCTATCCAGCCCAAAGCATTTAAACCAAACCATTCTCTGTCAAATGTGGAAAAGGAAAGTGCTTCTGCACACACTGTTACAGCAATATTTTCTAAATTTCAATTTGAAGTGGAAGCATGGTTATCATTATGCTTCTGAGGCCAATAAAGCCAGGACCACAGTACAGTGTTCAGTGTAGCAACCAGCTCCTACTGCATTAACCCCCTAATTCTACAAAATTGGGCACCCAACTTTACGCTTAGGGGTGCCGAAAAAAGCAGCGCCGAAAAAAAGCAATACTATATAAACTGTTACCACGCTTAAAGTTAGTTGCAGTTTATACAATAGTGCTTATGCCTAGGAATTGTGCGTAACTTTAGGCATGACCATTAATACAAAGAAAGCCATTTTTATGGCTGTGATTAAAACGGCCTTAGTGAGTGGGAATGACATGGGGATAAAACTTTGTCCCTGTTCCCATGGGTTCTGTCTCCATCCCTACAGGCCCCATCTTCATCCCCGTCCCATCCCTACAGGCCCCGTCTCCGTCCCCACCCCGTGGGCTCTGTTCTCATCTGCAGAAGCCTCGAACACTTATGATTTTATATTTAAATCTTTTTATTAAAGTATAAAAGGGAACAATATGCTGTGCAACTGTTGTGTATAAGTTACAAATAGAAAACAATAATAACAATGAGAAACTATAATAAACCCTCCCACCGCCACCACCCTCTACCCTTCCAACCCTAACAATAGTTGACTTCTACTACCCCAAGGAATTCTAATCCAATCTGTTAAAATGTCCAGGGATACAAAATACAACTCGTTCTGTATGCCCTGGAGGGAGGAAATATGCCCTATGAAGCACTGTTATGATTTTTTAAATCTGTGGATGAATAAGAAGGCAACAATCTCAGGATTTAGTCTAGCTCTCCTGTCTTCCATAGTCCTTCCTGCAACAGAAAATGTCTTCTTAGACGATGTGCTGGTAGCAGGATGTACAGGATCCCCCAAGCAAATTTTGCTAGCTGTGGCCAGCATGTTTGCTTGTTTTTCCAAACAATAAAAACATTATTGTCTGCATTAATCAAACATAAATAACAATCCAGTTCACTAACAGGCTTCAAAGTAGAAAGTGACACAGGGACAGTTTGTCCCCATCCTCACAGGCTCTGTCCCCATCCCCGCGAGATCTGTCCCCGTCCCCACGGGATCTGTCCCTGCCCCATCCCCGCGGGCTCTGTCCCTGTGGTTACCATGGGTCCCCGTCCCGTGTCATTCTCTATTGCTAAGGCCACTTTTTACCCCAGTTTAGTTAAACGACCCCTGAGTTGGGTACAGGCACATGTTCCATAGGGAGCATGTGAAAGGGAGAAACAGTGCAATGTGCTAATGGATGGAAGTGGGCCGCCTGGTTAGAGAATAATCTTGAATAGCCACTAAATTTAAGGTTTTTCTAAATCATGTCCCAGCCTCTTTGTCTTGTTTGTTTTTGTCTGCAAGCCTTGACTATCTTTTCCAGATTATAAACTCCAAAGAGCAGGAAATGATTCTAATGTGTCTCTATATATTGTGCAGTATGCTCTAAAGAATAGTAATAAACAAATGTGTCACGACAAGTCTTTTGAAAGATTCATCACCCCACTTCAGCATGAGCTCACTAGTAACTCGTGACCTTGCACAGCAGCCCAAAAACTTGGGTCCTTCCCTCTCTTCAGATAAATGTCTACACTCAGCTAAACATGCGTCCCATGCTCAGCGAGAGCTTGCAGATCCTCCAGTATGATGAGTACTGTAGGGTTAATGTAGGCCAGCCATGAATAGCACTGTAGTTAGCTTACTTTCATTTTGACTGGAAACAGGAAGCAACCTAGTAAATGACAGCACATAAAGACCAGTATGATCCATCTAGTTTCCCACTGAGATGGCTATAGTTGTAGAGCGTGTACCCAGGGGCGTAGCCAGACTTTGGCGGGAGGGGGGTCCAGAGCCCAAGGTGAGGGGGCACATTTTAGCCCCTCCCCCCGCCACCACCATCAACTTTGACCCCCCCCCCCCCCGACGACGACCCTCTCGACCCCCCTCCCGCCGCCGTCGGCTACCTTTGCTGGTGGGGGACCCCCAAACCCCGCCAGCCGAGGTACTCTTCTTCCGGCGCAAGGCTTCGTTCTGTTTCTGCGAGTCTGACGTCCTGCACATTGTACGTGCAGGACGTCAGACTCACAGCAAAGGAACAAAGCCTTGCAGATCAGCTAGCAACGCAGCCGCTGGCTGATCTGCAAGGCTTCGTTCTGTTTCTGTGAGTCTGATGTCCTGCACGTTGTACGTGCAAGACGTCTGACTCACAGAAACAGAACGAAGCCTTGCGCCGGAAGAAGAGGACCTCGGCTGGCGGGGGTTGGGGTCCCCCGCCAGCAAAGGTAGCCAACGGTGACGGCGGGGGAGGGTTGGCGGCGGGAGGAGGGTCGAGAGGGTCATCGGCAGGGGGGACCAGGGCCAAATCTACGGGGGCCCAGGCCCCACGTAGCTATGCCACTGGTTGTACCTGCCACTAGGCCCGATGCTCAAAACACCGGCTTAGAGGCAAGAGAACACATCCCATAGAACAAAAACAGCACTGAAAACTAGCCCCCTAATGCCCAAAGCAAATGGGACACAAATTTTATGCACACTAGTAACGCGCAAGCAAGGGGGAAGGAACATGACAGACACATGCACACAAGAGATGCGCTTACCGCGAAACTCCTGTGCATATGTGCCAGGCAAAACAGGAAGTGCCAGAGCATATCGACACCCTTCCCCAAATCCCCTAAGAGGCTCATAACAAAGGGCAGAAAAACAGGCTCCAATGGCCACCCTCACACCCGGCTTTGCTCAGACTCGTAGACATGGTTTTTTTTTTTCTCACTATTAGCACTACAGGCTTCTTTGTCCTTTCAAAAGAATCCAAAACCCAGCAATTTAATGTGAACAATGCAGAAAAATATCCTTTCCTCAAAACCTTAACGCCATCCCCGATCTGGCAGTGTGTTTTCAGCTTTAAGGCCAGCATTAGTTTCTGCACTGCCTTCTGAGCATTCGGACTGAACATGTAATCTCTTGATTTGAATCCATTTACATACAATTTGTGCCGATCTTTAGCACACGCGCTGGAGGGTTCTGTGCATGCTGCACACATTAACATGCGTGCAGTTCCAGCACCCAACAGGTTTTGAGCATCTGGGCCACTTTGTCTGGGGCTGTATCTAACACGCCGTAAGGTTACATCCCTTCTATGCTTTGTTTGAAGCGCACACGTCATTTACGTTTTGCTTCGATTCCATTCTATTGCTGTATAGGGGGCTACTCTGGAAGAAAGGAGAAACAGGGGTGATATGATACAGACGTTCAAATATTTGAAAAGTATTAATCCACAAACGAACCTTTTCCGGAGGTGCGAAGGCAGTAGAACGAGAGGACATGAAATGAGATTGAAGGGGGGCAGACTCAAGAAAAATGTCAGGAAGTATTTTTTCACGGAGAGTGTAGTGGATGCTTGGAATGCCCTCCCGCGGGAGGTGGTGGAAATGAAAACGGTAACAGAATTCAAACACGCGTGGGATAAACATAAAGGAATCCTATTCAGAAGGAATGGATCCTAAGGAGCTTAGCCGAGATTGGGTGGCAGAGCCAGACGGTGGTGGGAGGCGAGGATAGTGCTGGACAGACTTATACGGTCTGTGCCCTGAAGAGGACAGGTACAAATCAAAGTAGGGTATACACAAAAAGTAGCACATATGAGTTTGTCTTGTTGGGCAGACTGGATGGACCATGCAGGTCTTTTTCTGCCGTCATTTACTACGTTACTATGTTACTCTGTTCTTAACAAGCAGATATACTTGAAAAATGAAAACCTTATCCACAGTAATAAAGACAATTAACTAATTGACAATCTACGGCACACGTTTTGTTAAAAGTGTGCCAAATTACCGTGAAGAAATTGCAAAGCCTGTGCTGAACCACTTGGGGGCGTTTTTAGCATCTGCCCAGGCGGAGGTAAACCCTCATTGTGCAGAATGTGCCACAACAGTGCAGACGCATTCATCGCCTCCTATTAAGGAGGCCGGTAAATACATCTGTACTATCTGCATCAGTGGCAGCATGTGCTCTTCAAGAACAGGCAGGCCCATTCTCAGAGTATGCAAATGAATTGGTGTGCGCCGCCATGACTGCACAGTCACTGTTACTATGGCTAATGAGTCAACAGTTTCCACATGCTAATTCCCATAGTAGCTGCTTACTGAATCTTAGTAAAAGGGCCCTTAAAGGATTTAGAATCCATTTTTAAGCTCTGCAAGAAAGAAATAGCTCTTTTTGTTACTCATCGAAGTAGCAAAGTGCATAATTAAGCTGTGGAACCTGCTGCTGGAGGAAGTGATCGAAGGAGCAACATAACGGGTCTCAAAAGAAATTTGAATAAGTTCCTGGAGGAAAAGTCCATATATATTATTAGCCAGGTGGACTTGGGAGAATCATTGCTCATCCCTGGAAATTTACTGTGAGAACTTAGGGCCTCTTATCAAGCCGCACTAGTGGTTCCCAGTGCGGTAATGCCGACAAAGCCCATTCACTTTGAATGGGCTCAGTCGGCTCTGCGGCACGCCTTGATAAAAGAGGCCCTTAGATTGTAAGCCTCCAGGGACAGAAAAATACCTACAGAATCTGATTGTACACATCGAGAGTTTTCTGGCTTGCAGGCAGTACATAAGAAACTAAAATAAATACATCTGCTTTTTGGGATGTGCTACGCACTTGCGACCCAGACTGACCACTGTTGGAGACTGGATGCTAGGCTTGATGGACCCTGCTGTGACCCAACATGGATTTCTTATAAAGAACAGAAATCCATTAATTGAATAATGTTTTAAAACTATACAAACTTGTTAACCCAGACAAAAATCAAGAACAACCACTGAAACTAGACTGTACTAAATCGTCGGAAAATGAGGCACATTGATTTTAAGACCCAAATCTATTGGCTGAATAATTAGCTGCCATTTTTGATGTTTTATTAATAGGCTGCTTTTCAAGTTTTCTTTCAAAAAATGGAAGAAGCCATGATAATGATGCCAATGAAGTAGATCTCAAGCATGTTCTGTAATCTTTTTTTTGGGCTTTGCAGTGCATGTGACCTAGTCCTAAGCATGTCAGTTTAACACTGACTTCATTGTTATGCACAGACTGTAACAGATTCCAGTCTGGCAAGCCTTGCACCCTTTTCCTCCATCATCTTAATCAGTCACACCCCTAACTCAGTTCAATTTCGGTGGGATATAAACTGACAAGACACAATGTTTAACAAAAACTGCAGTTGTATTCAAATTATTTTAAAACAAAACAGACAAATTGTTAAAAGCATGTCTTGAGTTAGAATGACACTTGTTAGAATTTTCTTGGTGCATCACAACATTAAGATCTTTCGTCTTTGCTGGCTGGAGAAATCCCCAGACAACACAGAAGCAAAATACCTGCAAAACTGAAACAAACAAAGCCAAAACATGGCAAAATTACATTGAAAAGGCTCAACTGGAAATATGAAATAAAGGTTCCACGAACAATAGACCCCTTTGTCCTGGCTCATTTAGAACAATGACTGGGAGGAAACTGTAAAGTAGTTTGTGGAGTGGCAGATAATGGGATTTTGTGGGGCTTTCACAGGTTGGCACCGGCTGGAACAGCTGAGTTTTGAAGGCACTCTACAGACACAGGGCTGCTGTGGGCCCTGGATCACATATAAGGAAGTCTTTGCACTGCACGTTTAAAGAGCAAGTCATCAAAATCAGTTATTGCCAGCAAACAAACAAAAAAAAACCCGGAACAAAACCAACAATAATAAATTGTGCAGATCTGTAATTTTTTTTTCACAGCTGTTATAAAGAATACTACCTAACTTCCCAAACTCCCATTCAATACAGCAGGTAAACAAAATAGAAAATTATTTTCTCAAATATCAGCAGGGACTCATTTTAGGCACCCGCCGGCATCAGTGTCAACAAGTCCCATTTCACATGTGCAATACTTGAAATTGGATACACTGTAATAATCCAACCTTGCATAGAAATCCCTAGGATTAAAGTCAGGAGGTGTCCTTTATTGTTTCCCAACGTGCCCCTAGAACGGCTCTCCCTTCGATTCTTCATTTGCTTCTCGGTCCTTCAAGTGGGCATTTCAATCCGCTGGTTCAACGCACAGCTCCCGAACATCTGAAACACGTTTTCTTCCCTTCTCGTGCAGAAACTTCGAACTATTCAGCTGCCAAGGTAACAATTTTTGAGCATCCCAGAAATGCAACAGGCTGAGCAGCGTAACTACAGCCATGTCGAAAGCACACCCCTGGCACTAATCACGGCTTGCAGCTGGAATCACTGTGTGCAAAGTTGTGTCCAAATCCTATTCACATGTAACGTAGTGCCTTGTAAAACCTCTTAGCAGTTTCAGAGAATTACACAGGACGAGCAGCACTGATTGTCTCCGTTTGGCTGAGAAGCATAGTTCATTTGCCTGACAATCTCTGCAAAGAGTTCATCCACCGAGACTTTATGCTTGGCAGAAGTTTCCATGAAGGGGCAATTCCATTCATCGGCCAGAGCTTTGCCCTCTCCGTACGAGACCTCCCTTTCCCCGTCCAAATCCACTTTATTGCCCACCAGGATCATCGGCACCCTCTCGTACCTTTTCACTCGGATGATCTGATCCCTCATGGGCTTGATGTCCTGAAAGCTCTGCTGGTTGACCAGGCTGTAAACCAAAATAAACCCTTGTCCGTTTTTAATGTACAGATCGCGCATGGAGGCGAACTGCTCCGTGCCGGCCGTATCCAGAATCTCCAGCACCGAAGGCGAGGAGTCCACCTCGATCTCTTTCCGGTAGAAATCTTCTATGGTCGGGTCATATTTCTCGATGAACGATCCCGTAACGAACTGAACAGTCAAGGCGGATTTGCCCACTCCGCCCGATCCGAGCACAACCACTTTGTATTCTCTCATGGTGGCTCCTTACGGCAGGCGGCTCCTTTCTGCCTCCCCCTTTCGGCTCTCTCCCCGGCGACTGTAAAGGCGAGAGCCGCACAGTTTCACTTCATTTAGGCAAGAGTCCCTCAGGAGGAGACCGATCGAAAAAAAAAAAAAATCAAATGCAAGCGAGAAATCAAGCCTCGATCGTGCAGGGTGTGCGGTGCTGCAGCTCAGAAGTGGGGGAGGATTTCAGCACAGCCCAGCAGCGGCAACGTGCTGTCTTAGCCCTGCAGGTCCTAGTGCAGCGTTCCATTCCTTCCTGTTCTGCTGCAGCCCACACTGTCTTCCAGCAAGCTCAAATTACACTCGCGCACCCTGCGACGGCTCTTTTACCATTGGCTGTCCTTCCTGCTTCCATTGGATTGGCTTCCCGGAGGCTGCTCCGGATTGGTTTAAGAGGCTTAGCACACACTGGGTTCCATTGGTTAGACGTGATTAATATGCGAATGGTTATTTATAGGGCGCTGCTGGATTGGCAGATGGACTGCATTTCCCACCCCCGCCTCGTTTCGCTAGGGTAACCTGCAGGAAGAGAGTTCAGTTGACGTCACGTCAGGGCAGGGCAGGGTGCTGCTGACACTTTTTGTTGCCCTGTGTCTCTCTCGTTGCAGAAGTGGAAAGCACTGCAGTAAGATAGAGGGTGACTTGCAATAACTGCAGATGCTTTTAGGGTACCTTTCTATAGGACTGTTTTGTTTGGGTTTTTTTTTAAAAATAGACAGTGTGGGTTGTAATTGCAGAAAAGGACCATTTAACTATTAGTTTCAGGAACAGTCATTTTTTTCTTGTCATTCAAACAGTTACATTTGCCTTATTCATCATACTGAGAAAAACTATACATTATCTTTAAAACACATTTAGGAAGATGCTTATGTTTACCTTGGGTCAAAAATATAGCTTCACGTGAAAAAGAGATGAGCAGCGTTGACCTGCTACTCTTGAACCTGGACAAGCATATGCGATTCCGTCTGTTGAAAGATTACCCCTATGAACCCTGACCTGACTGAGCTTCATTGCATGTACAGACTTGTCTCGCAGGGGATTTTAAACTGCATATCCATATGGTTTGAGGCAAAAGGGTTCAGCCTGTCCTTACTGGCACTGAAACTGTTTTTTTTCCCCCTACATAAATGTGTTACTTATAGTAAATTACAAGTTATTTAACATTTAGGGATAAAAATACACAACCAGAGCCTGTACCCTGAAACAGAACAAATGATTACAGAGAGTAAAATATTGGAGTCTAATATCACTGTTAAAATGATAGCAGCTCTGGTTAGTTATTGTATGAAAATCAGTGCAGAACTATAAAAGCCTCAGGCAGGCAGGCTCAGCAGCAGGACCATTGCAAACATAGGCACCTTCAACAAAACTTTGCCCTTGCATGCTCCCCCAATGAACTGTCAGATCCATGAGAGGGACGTTTTAAAAGCCCACGTAATATGCAGTAAATACTGGTTGAAAATAACCTACTCTAAAAGCACCTAAAAGTTAAAGTCCAAAGGAAAAGCATGCTCATATTTTCCCTTTGAGAACTGGTGTGGACTTTGCAGCACAACTTACAATTTTGAAAATTCCCTAGTACTAATTCCCCAAATTTAAACATCAACAGCTCTACCAATGAAAAAAACACAAACATCAGACTCTAGGGGTCTGATACTCAAAAGCCGGGTGCTATAGCCCACAACGTAAAACCTCATAGCACAACAGTGGCACAGAAAAATAGCTAAGCAATGCTTAAAGGAAATGATATGCAAATAATATGCAGTTAGGGCCTCTTTCACCAAACTGTGCTAGCAATTTCAGCGCGGTAATGCCAATGAAGCCCACTCAAAGCAAATGGGCTTTGTCGGCATTGCCATGCTGGGAGTTACTAGCAAGGTTTGGTAAAAGGGGCCCTTAATTTGTGCTACCAAACTGAAAGGAAGGGGAGGAGCATCCCTGGCACATGCGCACAAAGATTTTGTGGCCATTATGGCTCTTGTGTGCATGTCCAGTCAAAACCGGAAGTGCAAGTACACATCGGCACTGTTCTTCTGCACTTTTAAAAATGAGCCTTTCAAAAATTGTTTGCACTTCAAATATTTGAAAAGGTCATATTTATATGCAGAAAAACAGGCACCAATGTGTGCTTTCATTTTCATTTTTGCTCAGACTTGCACAAGTTTGTTTCTCACTATCAGTTCTTAAAGTTGCACAGGATTCCTTCCTTTTGGAAAAGAAGACAAAACACATAGTTTATTGTGAGTAATTGACAAGAAATCGTCTCCTGAAAACCATCTATGCTGCCTCTGACCTCGTGATACATTTTTGGTGTTATGTGTCATTATTTCCTTCTGTGCATTGGTGTACTTTCTTTTGTGCATTGGGAAGGAACACTTACTCATTAACATCCATTTGAATACATTTAAATACAGTTTGTGGCAATAAGTGCTCCTGTAATTTTTCATAATGGCTGCATGCTAATGGCAATATTAGCGCATGGCCATTAATATAAAAAATAGAAAATGCCATTTATTTTGGCTGCAGTAAAAATGGCCTTAGCTTGCAGGAAATATCTGTGCTAGGGCGCACTAAGGCCACTTTTTATGGTAGCTTAGTCAAAGTGCCCCATAGTTACTATCTCAGCTTAGTGTGCTTTGCTCTGCTCTGCCCATTATGTTTGCACACTCCCTTCTCTTCCCAATGCCTGGAAAAGTAGGAGCTGGAACAGTAAACATAGGGCTGTTATCTACTGCCTGCGATTAGGGGTATTGCTGTAGAAAGTCATTGAAAAGTGCCCTGTGTGCTTATGCATATCAAAGCCACTGGTGCCACCCTCAAAATTAGGGAGCTCCTGGTGATTGCCTAATTCTGCCTAATGGAATATGTCTGCTGAATCCTGTTCCTTCTGCTGATCTAATCACAGATGAGAGTAGCAGTAGGCTGATTGGTTCAAACTTTCCATTTCCATAATGCCAAGTTGCCCTGTGTGCAATCCTCATGGTACTTTCCTGCATGCTCGGGTCCTGCACTTGGGGGGATTTCATGATTTGCATGTTGTGAAAGCAGATTTTAGTTAAAACGCGGAGGGGAATTCAAATGTCCAAATCAGGATATGTGGAATTCCCATACTATTTTATAAGAGGCTCTGCAAAGGTAAAGTCTCTTGTAAAATAGAAGTGGGGATGCATGTTCAAGATCTTCCATATCTAGAAGGAGCAATGATTTTATAAAGCTGGATGTGGGGGGAAAATGTAACCCCCTCACCCAACACACACAGACATTGGAACAGCTTTCAAAAGACAATGTTTCCTGTGTTAACATTCCGATGCCAGCACTCACCACCTCTCTGATCAAGCCCCCAACCAGATGCCAGTTTTTCTCCAACCCCCTAGCAACATAATCCACCCCAAGGCCCCTCCAACAGCAAAGCCCACCCTATGCCCCCCTCTTGTTGCACACTCAGCAGCATAACCCACCCCTAAGGCACCCCTTTTGACTCTCTCACAAGCAGCATAACCCACCCCCAAGGTCTTCCCCCCCCCCCGCCCCATGGCACAAACAGGCCTGGCAGCATAACCCATCTCCAAGGCCTCTCTTGTGGTACATCCTCCATCTAGCCTCCTCAACAATTCCATCCCTCCCCAGTAACCCCCCCCCCCCTCCAACAGAGGAGCCTCCTTCCACATGAGGGCACAAGCCCAACATGTAGCAGCCACCCCCAGGCCAACCCCAACGGTCCCAACGCTCTCAAACATAACTCTCTTCCATAGGTGTTGTTTACCTCCACCTGACCCACATCCTGGGCTTACAGAAGATTCCTGGTCTACAGTGAGGCAGGAGCTGTATGGCTGGTGTAAGTTCTCACACTTAAGTTATAGGGGTGCATATTTTCACTGTTATGTTTGTAGTCTATAAAGAAGGATATGCACCTACCAGAGCTGTAGCGAGCTACATGCTCAGGCCCTCATGATCAAAAGCAAACTCTGGCGCTAGAGGCTGTTAACGCCATACTAGCGCCAGAGTTTGCAGCCGACCCATGATCAGAGCCCTCGAGCGCCTGAAACAGTGCACTCGAGGGCTCTCAGCGCAAATAGCATGCAAATGCATGCTAAACAGGGCTTCTAGCGCAATTAGCTTGCAAATGCATGCTAATTGGCGCTTAACGCATTCATCCCCAATGATCAGCGACCAGCGCGCCAAAGATTGGGTTGCTGGCCGCAGCAAAATCAACGCTCCGAGCTGGCGTTAGATTTTGCGGATCATTGGGGAGGAATGGTGAGCCCTGTCCCAGGCCACCCTTCCCCCCCAAGGCAAACTCGAACGGGGGGCTGGAGGTCCGGTGGGTCTCCAGCCTCTGAAACCCCCAGAAATCGTTCTTCCATCGACGGGGGGGGGGGGGGGGGGGGGGGGGGGGGGCTGGAGGTCCGGTGGACCTCCAGCCCACCCCAAATCCTCCCCCCAGCATTGTCTTTAAATTCCCTGGTGGTCCGTGGTGTGGTGACACCCCCCTGGCCCCGTCCCGGCCCCCTCCCGGCCCCCCTACCTTTCTGTTGGAGGAGGGACGCAGCCTGCCTGCCTGCCTCCCTCCTCTTCCAGTCAGTCGTAGCCCAAAATGGAATCCTGGGATGCATTGGGCAGGGCTACAGACCATGTAAGGGAATCGCTCCCTTACATGGTCTGTAGCCCCGCCCAGTGCATCCCAGGATGCAGTGGGCGGTGCTGGGCGCCGCCATTTTGGGCTACAACTGACTGGAAGAAGAGGGAGGAAGGAAGGCTGCGTCCCTCCTCCAACAGAAAGGTAGGGGGGCCGGGACGGGGCCAGGGGGTGTCACCACACCACCGGACCTCCAGCCCCCCCCCCCCCCCCCCGTCGATGGAAGAACGATTTCTGGGGGTTTCGGGGGCTGGAGACCCACTGATCCTCCAGCTCCCAACCATCGCTGGGTGGGAGGGTGGGAGAGGGTTTGGCCGCCAGTGGCGGCCACGACGTTTTCTGGAGGTTTTGGGGGGGCCTTGTTGTTCGGGCCTCGGGCCAGGCTGTTTGACAGGTTTGGGCTTTTGACAGCCCAGACCTGTCAAACAAGTGCGGGAGGATTGTGCTGAGCGCATGCTCGGGCGCAATTCTCCCGCACTTCAACATGATAATCAAAGATAATAGCGCTGCTTAGATTTGCATGCATTATCTTTGATAATCGATGCAGAAAAGCCCTGCGCTGTCCCGGCGCTATTTTTAGGGCGCTGTTTGGAACAGCGCAGGGCTTTTGATCATCTGGGCCTCAGGGTGCAAGGAGGTGATGGCACCAAATTGTGCCCCATCCATTTGGCCACTAGTCAGTGAGTGAGACAGAGTGGTGTACAGGGCATGTTTCTGGAACCCCAGAACCCATGCTTCTTTATAGAATAGGGTCCTACCAGGTTCCCTCTGGGTGCAAAATTATAGAATTAGCTCTAAAATGCAAAAGTTATCATGCAGTAAGTGCAAAGGCACTCACAGTTGTCATGTTCCAATTCAGTTACCCCACAGAAAGCGTCTTTATAATATATTAAGTGTATTGGCAGTGCAAGTACACTTCATACCTTCCTCTCCGTGTACATCATGGATTCCATGGTACCTACTTTTTTCAGAAATGCAGCAGGATGGAGGAATCTGAATAACTACCCCTCTCCTCAAGACCCTTCACTGGCTCCCTATCCGTTTTCGCATCCTGTTCAAACTTCTTCTACTAACCTATAAATGTACTCACTCTGCTGCTCCCCAGTATCTCTCCACACTCGTCCTTCCCTACACCCCTTCCCGTGCACTCCGCTCCATGGATAAATCCTTCTTATCTGTTCCCTTCTCCACTACTGCCAATTCCAGACTTCACGCCTTCTGTCTCGCTGCACCCTACGCCTGGAACAAACTTCCTGAGCCCCTACGTCTTGCCCTATCCTTGGCCACCTTTAAATCTAGACTGAAAGCCCACCTCTTCAACATTGCTTTTGACTCGTAACCACTTGTAACCACTCACCTCCACCTACCCTCCTCTCTTCCTTGCCATTCACATTAATTGATTTGATTTGCTTACTTTATTTTATTTTTTTGTCTATTAGATTGTAAGCTTTTTGAGCAGGGACTGTCTTTCTTCTATGATTGTGCAGCGCTGCGTACACCTTGTAGCGCTATAGAAATGCTAAATAGTAGTAGTAGTAGTAGTATCTGAATAACTAACATTTCACAGCTCCTGTTAACTGGCTGATCCAGTCCTGTTTTTCCTCCACTGTAGTTCTGCTTTACTTGAGGAAAGGAACGACAAGATTGAAATGGCAACTTTATGCATTCCATAGTTTGAATTGGATCAACCTGTCTACTTCACCTGGGGTGCGAAGAAGGCAAGCTTCATTTTGGGGGAAAGGACAGTGAGGTAAACACCCTGGATAGCAGCATGTAATTCCCAGACCTGTAATCAGAAATACTGCAACCTCATCTTTATTCTACAGGGTTTCCCAGCAACATTGTAACTGTCGGATGAGTCAGAGAATGAAACATTACAGGGTGAGAATAATGGGAGCAGTTTTCTGTATAATTCTGCTGATTTCACTAAACCAACACTCATATTAAAAAAAAAAGCCTAAGAACATATACCAGAGGGAGGAAAAACTTCATTAAGATTCCTGATATTTTTATCAGAGACTGCATTGTCCTTTTGGAATAGATATAGGTAGAACTCGCCTTATAAACAAACATATCTAGCCATTTCAATGGAGAAACACAGTTACTTCTTCATTCTATAACTTTTCGCCTACTCTTAGGCTCCAACCCCTGGATTCTATAAATGGCGACCAAAGTTGTGTGTGCAAATCAGCACGCATAACTGATTCGCGCGTGCACAGCTGAATTGCTTAACAAGCTTTCAGCACCGCTAAGTGGCCACTAACAAGCAATTCTTGGCACTAATTGGCTCTAATTAGAATTTATGCATGCAACTTTCTAAGTGTATTCTGTAAAGTGGTGCGTGTAAATTCTAATGTGTGGCTCACAAAAGGGGGCATGTTATAGAATACGCCAGGTCTACGCCTAAATTACACCAGGTTTTCGTTGGTGTAAACGTTTATGCCTAAATTGTATTCACAGGAAGTAGTAAGCTACACGTATTCTATAAACTGCACCTAACTTTAGACTGCGGCATAGCCACAGGTGGGCCTGGGCCCATCCACTTAGGGCTCAGGCCCACCCAACAGCAGCACATATTTAGTGCTAGCTAGTGGGGGATCCCAAGCTCCACCAGCTGAAGACCTCCCCCTGATGGTGCTGAAAACATTGCTCTCCACGTCAGCAGTCTAAGCTTCCTAAGCTGCTGATTCTGGCCTCATCGCATTGGGGGGGGGGGGGGGGGGGGGGGGGGGGGAGGGGGAGGAGAACACTTGGTGCCCACCCACTTCTTGATTAGGCCCACCCAAAATCTGCTGTCTGGCTACACCCCTGAGTCTTTAGATGATGTTTATAGAATAGCACTAAGCGGGGTTTTTTTCAGCCTGATTTATTAGGCACAATTTATAGAATCTAGTTCCAAGTGTGCAGGTATTTTACAGAATGTTAGCACATACGCACATCAGAGGGACTGATAATTGGTATTTATGTACATAATTGCTAGGTGCTTCTCTATAAAGTATGCGCCAAATTTGCTTAACATTTAACTGTGAAGGAGACATACACATGGGTGGATCATGGGTGGCTATGGATGTGTCGCCGAGTGACAAGTGCAACTTATAGCAGGGGGCCTCGAATCCAGTCCTCCAGGTCTAGAACCTAGCCTGGTTTTCAGGATTTCCACAATGAATATGTATGAAATCTATTTGCATGCAATGGAAGCACTGAATACAGATAAATCTCGTACATATTCAATGTGGAAATTCTGAAAACCAGGCTGGGTTGTGGACCTTGAGGACTGGATTTGAGGACCCCTGATTCGTAGAATACTGTCAGGAGCACGCATTGCATGGTAAACATAACTGCACCAACTTATACCAACCACTGACGTGTCGTAAGTGGATGCACCTAACATTTGGCATATCAGTGTGGCTTCATGCTAGTACATGAATTTTTTAACAGCTTAGATACAGTATACTTTAGTGCCATTATAGTATTTGCCTTAAGTACACCCCATTATGGCTACAACTTCTAGATCTGGACCTTCTTTGTGTTGGTACAACTTCTAGGCACCAAGTTATAGAATTGCCCCTTAGGGTGTAAATTTATAAGGTGGCATCTAATTTTAGGAATGTGTGTATATAAGTGGCTACTTCTTTGCTTAAATTACTTTTTATGGAATACTGACTAGTGGAAAATTACACACCCTAATTTGATGCTGTATATTTTGCTGATGGGCATGCAAAGAGCATAGTTTGGACAGAGCATTGGCGGTGCGAACAAGAATGTAGGCACGGTCATTTACACCAGCTTTAGCGCTGGTGTAACTGATCATGCTGTAAACGAAGGCTTGTTTCCAGCAACTTAAAGATAGTATTTTTTTAAAGAAGAGTGGGCACCTACTTTTCTTTATAAAATTGGTTTGAAATAGGGGTGGACAATTAATGCATTAATAATGCTTTGAACACATTAATATTTTAACGCAAGTTGTGCATTTTAACGCAGCTTGATTTTTTTAAACGCTGACCTGTGACCCACTCTTACTTCTACAGCAGGGCTCCTTTTCACCTTCCTCAGTACTCCTTGTCTCCCCCTGTAGGGCTGGGCTCTGAGGATATTTGAGCCGCCACTGTGCAGGAAGCTGGGGAAGTCTCACGGGACTTGAAACCATGAGACTTCCCAACTTCTTGCACCACATGGCTCAGGTATCTATTGGAGAGGATTGTGGTTTGTCTATTGGTGGATTATCATGGAGGATTTTTGTGAGTTGATTTATGATTGGATTATTGTGGAGGATTGTGGACTAGTTCTTGTTTTGGATTGCTACAAAGGGATTGTGGATTGATCAGTTTTGCTGGGTGATTCTGCTTGTATGGTGCTGAATAAGGAAAAGAGGTGTTTTCACAATCACTTGATCCATGTTTATGGGTGGCAGGTGCTTGAAAGGTCTCCTTCATGTAAAAAGGTTATCAGGAGGGTGGCCGTGGCAGCAATGAAATCTGTAGAATCCTCCCAAAATGCAATCAAATCTGTACAGTCTGCTGGACCCAAAACAGCTTGATCATCCTCCTGACTTTCCAAGGAAACTTTTCTAATCTCTCTATATAAAAGGCAACCCCAACGTTCTGAAGCCTCCACGGAAGTTGAGGTGCCAGAGATATCCGGTGTGCCCTGGAGTGTCTGCACCGCCCTCGCGTCAAAACGTCATGACGTCGAGGGCGGAGCTATGACACTCGAGGGCCGAAACGGAAACTGTGGCGAACAAGGCAAGTAGCTCGGAGGGACGGAGGGAGGGGGCCCCTTGCTAGCGCCCGTTTTATTGCGTTCTGAAACGGGCATTTTTTCCTAGTAGATATATAATAACACTTAACCAAAATCAAATGCTCAGAATTTGGTAAATCAAGTACCTCTTTAAAATATTTCCTTGACAGAATTTCAGTTGAGATGTAGTGAGTTATTGGAGAATTAAGGAACCAAAGGTTCCAATTCCTCTATTATTATCCATCATCTTGAGCTTGTGATGCAAGAGGAGACTTTCTTTAACGGCAGAAATGCTGGTATTTTGCAAAAAGGAAATTTTGTTGTCAATATTATTCACTTTGCTGGAGAAAACAAACCTCCGCAATGGTAAAACCAAGAGAAAGGCACAGCGAAGGTGAGAAGGTGGATGATGTCGTTGAAACAACTATTTGACTCAAAAAAGTTCACAACAAGAGTTTATTGATAAAGACTGGACTCTTGCTGTGAACGTTTTTTGAGTCCAGTAGTAGTTTCATCGACATCATCCACCTTGTCACCTTCGCTGTGCCTTTTTCTCACTTTGCTGGAAACATTATCAGTTATAGTGCCCCGTCTGCGTAGAAATTGATTCAACAGTAAAAGAGTACAATTGAGACACAACACTCCTCGATATTGACTCTGTCCGTGTGACAACTGTCCATAGGCCCATAAGAGTAATGTCTTTGAGAAAACCAAAACCCTCAGCAGTTGGGGGAACTTAAGCCATCTTGAACTTGGTCCTCACTTCCTGATGAGGAAACTGCAGGTGATGGTTGTGGTGGAGAAGTTCTTTCTAAGGGGCTAAAAGAAACTCCTTCAAGTGATGAAACATCAGATGTTATTACCAGCTCCATCTCTGGTACAACATGTTTGTCCATAGGACTCTTAGCAGCTGGCATCAATGTTCCCACTATCTTCCTCTTTTTCCCCATTAAGATGTAAAAAAAACAATGCTATCAATAGCTGATTCAGATGTTAAAAAGGAAGAAAAAAGAAGGCTCACCCAGTAAGATGACTAGAGTACTTTTGCTCTTCCTCAGTACCAGTGGCGTAGCCAAGGGTGGGCCCAGGTGGGCCCAGGCCCACCCACTTTGGGCTCAGGCCCATCCAGTAGCAGTACACCTATGATGTGGCTGGCATTCATTCTTCCCAAATCCCACCAGCCGAAAACTCCCAACAACTGTCCCTCCTGCATACCTTGTAAATAGATCTTCACTTGCAGCAAGTAGCGACTGATACACGCTGTAGGGCCAACATGAGCTGTGTGTATTAGTTGCTGCTTGCTGCAGGTGAAAATCTATTTAAAAGGTATGCGGGGGGGGGGGGGATGTTTGAGAGACCTTATGGTATGCAGGTGAGAGAGGGAGAGACCATATCACTTGTGGGACAAGACGGAGTTCTTCTACCCACCCATGTTGGGCCCAGGCCCACCCAAAATTGGGTGTCTGGCTACGCCCCTGCTCAGTACTCCTCGGTGCTCGGCTCCCAAGGGGCCTGGGGTGCCCCTTCAGGCATGCTCCTTCAACCACACCCTGTGGCCACATGCCACACTAGTGGCTGGGTTTTATGGGGAGAGGGGCAGTGCTTTAAGATGATATCCCCTAAACCCACCTCTCCTCTCTCCCCTTTCTCTATTTCTGTGGATGGCTCTCTCATTCTCCCTGTCTCATCAGCTCGTAACCTTGGGGTCATCTTCGACTCCTCTCTCTCCTTCTCTGCTCACATTCAGCAGATTGCCAAAACCTGTCGTTTCTTTCTCTATAACATCAGCAAAACCCATCCCTTCCTCTCTGAGCACTCTGTCAGAACCCTTATCCACACTCTTATCACCTCTCGCCTAGATTATTTCAACCTGCTTCTCACCGGCCTCCCACTTAGCCATCTCTCTCCTCTTCAATCAGTCCAAAACTCTGCTGCGCGACTCATTTTCTGCCAGAGTCGCTATGCTCACATTAGCCCTCTCCTCAAGTCACTTCACTGGCTCCCTATCCGTTTCCGCATTAAATTCAAACTTCTCTTACTGACCTATAAGTGCATTCACTCTACCGCTCCCCAGTACCTCTCCACTCTTGTCTCTCCCTATGTCCCCCCTCGGGTACTCCGTTCTGTGGATAAATCTCTCTTGTCTGTCCCCTTTTTCTCTACTGCTAATTCCAGACTCCGTTCCTTTTATCTCGCTGCACCTCACGCCTGGAATAGACTTCCCAAGCCTGTACGTCTAGCCCCGTCTTTGGCCGTTTTCAAATCCAGGCTAAAAGCCCACCTTTTTAACGCTGCTTTTGACTCCTAACCACTACTCACTTGCCCTGTACCCTTTTATCCCCACCTCTTTAATTCCCTTACCTCTTAGTTGTTCTGTCTGTTTGCCTGTCCTATTTAGATTGTGAGCTCTTTGAGCAGGGACTCTCTTTTCATGTATGGTGTACAGTGCTATGTATGCCTTGTAGCGCTATAGAAATGATAAGCAGTAGTAGTATATCAGACCCTGTGGGAGAGCCAGCCAATCGAAGGGGGAGTGCAAGCTGCCGATACACTCCAAGTTATTCCAACACTCGGTATGGGTCTCTGTCTATCTCCTCCTTGAGGCAGTATTTTAAGATGATGTCAGACGCCATGAGAGAGCCAGCCAATCCAGGGGGGAGTGCAAGCTGTGACTATGATACACTCCAAGTTATTCCAACACACGGTATGGGTTTCCATCTATCTCCTCCTCTCCCAAATCTCAAACTTTTAATGATCTTTGGGGCAGAATGTTATACCTTATTGATAAATAAATACGTTAGACGCAATTATCATGTGCTATAAGGTTTTAACTGCCTTACTTGCTCTTTAATGTATACAATTGCCATAATTCAGGTTAGCAAATAGGGCTCTGTATAGAGAGATTGAGAAGTAGATACAAACGCATTAGTATTCAGTTTTTCTTGTCAAAGCAGGGCTGCAGAGAGACAGAGCTGGGCCGGGGCAGGACCTTCGACCGCCGTGCCGGGACACAGATGATTGCTTTAATGTGATAACCTGGATAACATGGGAGCAGGAGTGAGACAGATCAGGAAGCAGGCAGACAGGAAGAAGCTTGCTGTCATGGGCCCCCCCTTGGAGACCGGGCCCAGAGAATTTTACCCCTCCCCCCCTCCCCCCCGCTTCCACCCCCTCGACGGCCATGTGTCAAAGTATCATCGAATGTGCCAATATTGTATGTATCTTCTAACATCCATACAGTCCTGGGCACACGTAATGCTATGGACATGTCATGCATGCTTGAATAGACACGTTGAAGAGATTGTTTGGTTACTTTAAAGCAGAAAACCTGTAGAGCACAAATATGAGTTGGTCATCTGTGACTATGAGAAAGAGATGATGTAAAGCTATGAATAATTTATAATTAGAACCAGATGCAGAAGAGAATAAGAGATGTGCTCTGAAATTATGTATAGACTAATGTACGTAGGCAGGAAAAATGGGACTTGCCCTTGAAAAATGGATTTTGTATTGTGATGCTAAGAAGCTGGTTTGCAAAAGTAAAAATTGCAAGCCAGTGTGGTGTTATATGTTGGAAACTTCAATAAAAAGTGTTAAAAATATAAAAGTGGATTTTGTATGTATGTAAATGTATATAAATGATATTGATATAGCTGATAGCACTGTAATAGTATCCCTATACTGTATTTGTTCACACCGGAGTCTGTAACCACCTCTCTGGAACTATATAAGCCACTTTGAGCCTACTAATAAGTGGGACAAGGGATGCAAATGTAACAAATAAATAAAGCAAGGGATTTTTTTTTCTATGCATTGCTTTCTTATACTTCCTCAAGGGGGAATGCTCTAAATATGTTAGAATTACTATCATAATCATAAGAGGCATTTGACTGTCGCTAGACTCAGCCTGCTTAGCAGTGGCGTAGCCAAGGGTGGGCCCAGGCCCATCTACTTTGGGCTCAGGTCCACCCAGTAGCAGCATACCTATGATGTGGCTGGCAGGGATCGCCAAGCCCCACCAGTCGAAAATTCCCTGCATACCTTGTAAATAGCAGATCTTCGCCTGCAGTGAGCAGTGAGCAGCGAGTCATACATACTGCTCGCAACAGCTCCACAGCCTGCCTAAGTGGAAACAGGAAGTTGCATCAGAGGGAAGGCTGTGGGGCCAACATGAACAGTGTGTATTAGTTGCTGCTCGCTGCTGGTGAAAATCTGCTATTTAAAAGGTATGCAGGGGAGGGGTGGATGTTTGAGAGACCATATGGCATGCAAACGAGAGAGGGAGAGACCAAATCACTTGTGGGAGAAGGTGGAGTTCTACTGCCCACCCATCTTGGGCTCAGGCCCACCCAAAATTGGGTATCTGGCTACGCCCCTGCTGTTTAGATCAAGAGTAAGGTGCATTTGGGTCTGATGGTTGACAGTGGTGACTAAAAGGAGTGCATGTAGCTGGGTGATTGAGGGGCTCTTGTACTAAGCGCATAAGCGTCTACGCACGCCCAACATGTGCCAAAATGGAGTTACCGCACGGCTACCATGTGGCCCTTGTGGTAATTTCATTTTTGGCATATCCGCTACGCACGCTCGAAAAATATTTTTTATTTTCTGACGCGTGTCAGCTACACTCGCCAAGTGGCATTTGGCGCACGTAGGTCATTACCGCCCGGTTACCGCGTGAGACTTTACCGCTAGGTCAACGGCTGGCAGTAAGGTCTCAGACCAAAAATGGACACATGGCAATTTTCGGCAAAAATTTTTAAAAGGCCTTTTTTGCAGGTGCGCTGAAAAAGGATTCTGCGCGCGCCCAAAACCCACATCTACACTACCGCTGGCCATTTTTCAGTGCGCCTTACTAAAAGGACCCCTGAGTGTTTGTGGGTGGGGTGAAGAGTATTATTGAAACATCTTGGGTGACTCATATCCTGTACCCTCCAAATATCTTTCCTCTTAGACTAGGATGAGTGTCTTTGTCAAATGCCCAACAAAATATTTACAGTTATGACAGTTGCGTTTTGGGCTTCTTTTTCTAAAATTTGCCCTTCAGAGGCTCACAAGATTTTGTGTGAATTGAGCCCATTGCGATTAATAGACATCAGAAGTGTTACAAGCCACTCCTTCTCTGTCTGCTTTGGCCAGGCCATCTGCTGTCATCATCTATAATGTATGACAGCTTGCAAAATATGTACATGAGCAGATTATGCGTCGTGCCAGAAAATTGTAAAATGACCTTGCTAACCTGAGACTCCACTGTTGCATCCTGATTAAACCCAATATAGTTTATTAAAAATGAATTATTTGAACTTGTACTTTCTGAATGGTATCGGCTGGAAAAGTGTCATCCATACAGATGTAGTATAAACCAGTATTAGACAGACACAGGAGAATAATGTTTTTACACGTATAAAATTGTGTTAACTAGCGCTAGGATGCCACCTGCTTGTTCCAAATATTTAAAGTGAGTAAAGCACCTTGTTTTATGATTGTGTTCAGTTTCAGTGCTGCGTACGTCTAGTAGCGCTATAGAAACGATAAGTAGTAGTAGTTTCAGGAGTCTAGCAGAGCTGGCCTTCTAGAACAGCGGATGCTGGAAAGAGTGATGATGGCAGTCTACCCAACAGTAGTCTTCCCTCACTCTAAGCTAGTTTAGGTCCCAATCCCTGGCCTGTGGGATGTGTGTGTGTGTGTTTTGGGTGGGGGAGGGATAGAGGGTGGTTATGACGTGATGCTATTGATACAGTCATTTTTCCAATCTACTCTGTGGGTGTTAAAGATCTTGTGGTGCTTTTTAAATAAAAATAAGAGTGTTAATATACATGTCATAGCTAAACTCTTAGAAGGTCTTTTACTATGGCGCGCTCACGTTTTTGGTACGCGCTAAAATTGTGAGCACGTTAAACGTTAGAGATGCCAATGCATTCCTATGCCATTTTATTTTGATGCCGAAATAATATTTAAGATGCAAACCTCTTCCCTGATGAAGAAAATTCGAAACCTGGCCAAGTTGGCGGAGGTTTGAAGTTGGAGAATCAATGTTACATACAGCTATTTAAAAGCTAAGTTATATTTATATTTATTTGATTTATTTGATTTATTTGATTTGCAGTTCATCATTTGAGAAGTTTGAACTTACTATATAAAGACTTTTAGATTTGGTTAATTAAAAAGTAATAAGAAAACGGGTGGAATTATGACGAGTTAAACAGCACCATCACTATATTGAAAAATGATTGGATGGTTGCGCTGTTAAAAATTCTGAATATCCCCGAAAAAAGATACTGTGAAAAATATTGGTTATAGTTAAAAATGATTTAAACACTAGGTGTTAGGGACTATTTAATTAGTGGATTATGTTTTAATCCCCACACCATGTAAATCGTGGTCTCCTTAAGTTAGAATGCATTCCTATGGGCATCTCTAACTTATAGCGTGCCTACAATTTTAGCTTGCACTAAAAACATGAGCGCGCCTTAGTAAAAGACGCCCTCACTTAGGTTGTGTTGTTTAATTTCTTCTTCCTTCACCCCCCTCCCCCAACTCTTGGACTAGAGGCCTTTCTTTAATTCTTGTTATCGTTACTTTTTTTTTAAAGATCTTTGATTTCATCTGATTTTCTGTACTACGCAATGATGATTGGATTTAAGGTTGAAACGCTCTATAAAATAATATATGAAGAAAGCAAGGGCCTGATATTCAGCGGGCAGCTTATTCCCAGCTATTCAAAGCCAGGCCCTGTCTGGGCCTCGGCTTTAAATATCCGGTTATTTTTCAGCCAGCTAACACATAGCCGCTTAAGTCGATATTTAGCACTTAAGCGTCCATGGAGTAGCTCATAGTAGTTCGGTTCCATTTATGAGCTAAACCTGGCCGCTTAGGGGGAGATTCTATATATGGCACCTCAAAAATTGACGCTGGGATCAGTGCCGACTAAGTGTATTCTATAATCTATGCCTAGATTTAGGCGCCAGTTATAGAATATGCTTAGTTCATATTTGAGCGCCTGAATCTACGCGCATCCATTTACACCACTGAAACCTTGGTGTAAATCCCTGCGCGTAGCTTGAGGTGCACTAAGCCATATTCTATAACTAGGCACATAAATTTTGGAACACCCACGAAATGCCCATTTCCCTGCCCATAGCCATGCCCCTTTTTGCCTGCATGCGTTAGAAGTTCGGCACACTTTCTTAGAGAATATGCTTAGCGAGTTGTGCACCTAAGTTCTAATCAGTGCCAATTAGTGCTCATTAGCTTGTTAAGCTTGTTAAATTACATGCATTGTTATAGAATTCACGCCGATTTTAGGGCCAATCTTTAGAGGTATTATTTATTTATTTGTTACATTTGTACCCCACATTTTCCCACCTATTTGCAGGCTCAATGTGGCTTACATAATACCGTAAAGGCGTTCGCCAGTCGGTTGATAACAAGTACAAGGTTGTATTGTGGTCAAGTGAGGTAGGTGTGTGTCAGGCACCGTGAAGGTCGAAGGGAATGAAGATTGTATATTGGCCAGTACGATCATTGGTTGTGCTGTGTTGCTGGATGTGGAGGTCATGGATCACTCTTACAGTTTTTGGGAGTCCATTCCGTAGTTTTGCACTTATGTAGGAGAAGCTGGATGCGTAAGTTGTTTTGTATTTAAGTCCTTTGCAATTTGAGTAATGTAAATGTAGGTATGATCGTGATGATCCGATTATATAGAATCTGGGGGTAAGCTGACTGGGCTTGAAATGTTCCCAACATAGCCTGCTTTGAATTAGGCGCCAACAGTGAATTTCAGTGGCATTAGCCGGTTAAGTGCCAGAAACAAAAATAGCGACTAGCCCCGACCAAGCAATTTAACCAATCAGCTGGCTAAATCACTATGAATGTTGGCCGGAAAATGTCCATGACATTACGGTGTAAAAGAATAATGTGCACTATCAAAGGATAGTGTACACTATAAATAATAACTTTTTAAAAACAAAACATACAACAATAACAACAAACAAAAACTTTTCCAGTGCACACACCTATTCAGAAGATTATTGCATACTAGGAAAAAATGCCCGTTTCTGAGCGGAATGAAACGGGTGCTAGCAAGGGGCCCCCTCCCTCCGTCCCTCGAAGCTACTTGCCTTGTTCGCTGTGGGCCGTTTCGGCCCTCGAGTGTCAATAGCTCCGCCCTCGACGTCGTGACATTTTGACGCGTCATGACGTTTTGACGCGAGGGCGGTGCAGACACTCCAGGGCACACCGGATATCTCGGGCACCTCAACTTCCGTGGAGGCTTCAGAACGTTGGGGTTGCCTTTTATATATATAGATATTCAGTCAGTCACATTCTCACACACACACACACAGGATAGCTTTAATCCTTGCAATGTTTGGGTTTATGCACTGATAAACAGTGCACCCGTTTCAGACCTCCCATGCTCACCAGATGGCCACTGGTTCATGTTACAGCACATGCACTGATTCATTCTATAGAAACTGTAATATTATAGAAAAACCATATGATATATAACACTTAAACTGTTGAGAGGTGATGTTCTACTCAAACAATTCAATCGAAAACAGTCCAAAAAGGTTCCAAAGGAATACAAAGAGGTGGAAAAATGCAGGCTTGAGGCTGATAAGCAGCAGTGGGATATATCTGAGTAAAGATAACCAAATGCATTTTCCAGTTATCTTTGACAAGATACTCAAAAACCTAACCAGTTAAGTCTACAGCAGTGAAAATCAGGAGCTAAATTAATCCGCAAAAAGTCTTCTGGTTCATTTTAGGACAGCCATTTTTTTTTACCAGACCTACCCAATTATCTTTAAGTGTTCAGCACAGACTATCGGCACCATCTGGTTAAGGAATAACCACATCTCTCTTTCTTCCCCAAGATAACCAATTACAGTTTTACATGGTCAATGGGATGGATAGGAAAATTAAAAGTGAAGATTTGTCTGGTGAACAAATCTTTTGAAAATCGGTCTCACCTTTTATTTTTATTATAGGATATTTAAAGGGTAGTTCTGTAAATATATCTGCACGTTATGCACATAAATGTATTAAATAATGGCATATTTGCATGTATGTGTGCTTATAACATAAATGTTAATATTCTACTTAAGTAGTATTCTGAAAATACCAACTTACTCCTGGATTCTATAAATAGTGCCCAAGTTTCTGTGCCCCAAATTACACATGATCCTGAGCTCCACACGCAAATAAATTAGATCATGAGCCATAATTGGTAGTTAGCAATCAATTATTGATGTTAATTGGCTCTAATTTGGATTTGTGCGCGGATCTAGCTGTGGGTGATTGTGTAAAGATTCATGCCCACATCATCTCGTATGCAACCAAAAGTGGGCAAGGCTATGGGAGGGGCATGGCGGGTCAGGGGAGTTCCAAAGATTTATATGCAATGTTATAGAATTTGCCCAAGTTGCGTGCCAGGAGTTACACCGGGTTTCAGTTGGTATAAGTCCTATGTGTGTTGAGCGCTATTTTAAAGAGTGCTCTGCCCAAAGTGCCTTTAAAGAGTAGCACTGAGCACAAATTTTTCCAGGTGCCTGCTTTTCTGCGTCTTGTACTGAATTCAGCACTTCCTTCACCCCGTTCTCTGATTTTACCTTCTTTTTACATTGTTTAAAAGTCAGCAGCGATTCGCATACGCAGCCTCTTCTCTACTGCAGCCGCCTATGAGGAAACTGGAAGTTACACCAGAGAGATGGCTGCAGTAAAGGGAAGAGGCGGGTGCTGGCAGCAGGGCAGCGTACGGGAATCACTGCCACCGCCGGCTTTTGAAAAACACGAAAAGAAGGTAAAATCAAGGGAACGGGGTGGAGGATAGAAGGGGGGAGATACCGCTCACAAAAGAGTGCCGCCTGAGGCCCCCTCCTCCGGTGGTCTAATAGCTGGGCCGCCCCTGGTCTACTTATAGAACTGACCTCTATAGATCAGTGCTTATCAAATTCTCTGTGGCTGCAACCCCATTCATGCAGCCATAGAAATTGTGTGACACCCCCCCCCCCCCCCCCGGATGCATGGGCTGATGCTGTCTCT
Source organism: Microcaecilia unicolor (assembly GCF_901765095.1). Taxonomy (NCBI): domain Eukaryota; kingdom Metazoa; phylum Chordata; class Amphibia; order Gymnophiona; family Siphonopidae; genus Microcaecilia; species Microcaecilia unicolor. Next base: position 183,163,041 of record NC_044040.1, on the reverse strand, counting down.
GTGGAGGCCTGCCCAGGTTGTGACCCTAAATGCAGATTTTGTTAGCCCATTTGAGGTCATGACCCACAGTTTAGGAAGCCCATCTTTAGAGGGTAATTTTATAAGGGCATGCTTAATTTAAGAAGGTAATAGGCCCTACTTAGGCTCAATTTTTAAAGACACATAGAACCTATAGTGCTTTCCATAACAAGACATCGTAGTGGTTTGTAATCAAAATCAACAGAGGATGAAACTGGCACTCTATAAAATTCACAGGGTAGCATAATAGCGCAGAGGAGAGAGAAGAGAATACAGGCATAGCAGATCCACCACTAGGATGGGATAATACAACAGTGCTGAGGAGAGAAGAAAGAAAAAAGTACAGGCATAGCAAATGTATCAGAGGTAATGTTCATAGTCTCTGGAGTAGGGAAGGGAACCTCGGCCATTACACAACAGTGACACCTAGGGAGCAATTCTATAAGCTCAGGCCTAGAGTACATGGCACTTACACATATCAAAAGCACTTTTAATTGCCAATTTCACACATGAGTGCACTAAGTGCTATTCTATAAAGTAGCGCATAACTCCAAGGTGGGCAGATATGTGTGAGGAGCATGGATGGGCCATGGCTATGGTGCCAAGTATCATGCATATGTTATAGAAAACTGTCAGCTATGCACGTCACTTGGGGGCACTTTTACAAAGGCGCATAGACCCCTACGTGCATCCAGTGCACGTCAAATTGGAACTACCGCCTGTCTACCGCATGCCCCGGGTGGTAATTCCATTTTTGACGTGCACCCAAAACACACAGTAGAAAATATTTTCTATTTTCTACCGCGTGGCGCTTACCCAGCAGTAATTGGCAGTTTATGCACGCTGGCTGCTTACCGCCCGATTAGCGCATGAGACCTTACCGCTAAGTCAGTGGGTGGCGGTAAGGTCTCAGGCCGAAAATGGACGCATGCTGGTTTTAATTTTGCTGCACGTCCATTTTTGGCCACAAACAAAAAGCCTTTTTTTCCAGGTGCACTGAGAAAATGGACCTGCACGCATCCAAAACATGCACCTACACCAGCGCAGGCCACTTTTAGGCATGCCTTAGTAAAAGGGCTCCTTGGTGCTCTGAAGTACAACCATTTACACCAAGCATTGACATGGCATAAGTGTTTTTGCCTAAAATAAAGCATGCCAATTCCAATTTGTGCTAATCCATATGCTGTTATAGAATTAGTGTTCAGTGCGTGGCATATGGGAGCCTAAAATTAGGTGCCAAGTCATAGGAATGCTTCCCTAATGGGCAGATTCAGGATGCACGTGTACCACATTCAAGAGAGCACTGTGGTCTGTGGAATCTAGGCCAGTACTGTAGCTATAATACCTGGGTTACATAGAGATGAGGGTTATGATAATTCCTCCCAGGTACTTGTAAATGAAAGCTCAGTAAAGATCAGTTCCAGTTGGGTTGGAAGATAAGAAGAGTAAGAGGTAAAACTAATCAACAAGGGGGTAATTCTCTATAGTTCACCTAAACTTAGATGCCAGGATGATGCACGCTAAGCGTGAATTCTATATTAGCAGTTGTGCACACAATTGCCATTATAGAATTTTGGCCTAAGTTTGCATTTATGCACCTAATTTTAAGTGCAAGCACTTACGCAAGCTCAGTGGCTGGTGTAACCCTGAAAACACAAAATGTCTACTGTTTGACTTTAAACCAGACCCACCGAAAAAAACAGATTTCCTTATGAAACTCACTTTTCTCATCACAACCAATAACCATGCTATTGGGAGTGTATTTAGACCAAACACTGTCATTTAAGCTAAGCATCTCAAATATAGCGAAAAGCTCAAACTTAATGCTAAGAAAACAAAGGCGAATAAGGAAATTCTTTGAGCCAGTACCGTTCAGACTACTGGTACACTCTTTGACTGTATCGAAGTTTGACTACTGCAACCTCTTACTAGTAGGAGCCCCAAAAAACCAGATACGCAAACTGCAAACTATTCAAAACACAGCGATCCGTTTTTATCTATTCTTTAAAAAAAAAAACACGACCATCTCTCTCATCTTTATATAGAATTACACTGACTTCTAGTGGAAGCAAAGATTCAGTTCAAACTAGCTTGTACATTATTCAAAATCCTTACAGGAGAATGTCCAAGCTAAATGCCTTCACATTTAACATTCATCACCAATAAGAGGTTGAGAAGAATTAACAACTGAGTCCCTTTCACTCTGCCTTCCCCTAAAGGAATAAAACGAATCAATATCTACGAGCAACTATTAGCATACCAAGCAGCCAGAACCTGGAAGGACTTGAACTTAAGCCTAGAATATTTAACTGATTATAGGCAATTAAGAAAACACGTAAAAACGTCACTCTTTACAAATTTCCTTTGTTAATTCTTTTACAATGTACATTTGATTTGCAATACTTTCTGTAAGTCCCAAGGTATTCTCTTGGCCCCATCTTTGTACCTAAACTCCAAAATGTAAACCACGTAGAACCTATTAAGGTAAAAGTGGTCTAGAAATCCCGAATAAAGTGAAGTAAAAGTAAATGCTCACACCTGCACTTAGGCGTGTAAATGCTAGCATTCTGTATCCTGTGCATGCAACTGCTGGGCACACCCCAGACTCGCTCATGCCCTCCCAGGGTCAAATCCGACTTAGGCAGTTATGGGTTGTTACTGCTAATTAATGCCAACTAGCACCAATTAATACCAATTATAGACAATAATTGGTTGTTAGCGCCAATTAGCATCTAATTATTACATTAATTATCAGTGTGCAACTGATAATATTCTATAACTTGTGTGTGCAACTGAGAGGCACCTGCTTAAAACTCTGGCACTGTTCAGTACAGCACCGAAAAAAAATTTCTACAACAGCTCTGCAACACGGCTCCCTAATGCTCAGTGCTAATGACATGCAAATTTAGGCACAAAGACAGTGCTGAGCATTAGGGAGCTGTTTCAAGTTAGGGGAAGGATAATGCCTGACACCTGCACTAAAGAGTTGTGCGTCATTCAGCGCATGCCCAGAATGCACAGAGGAGGAGGAGGGAAGGATGAAGAGCTGCCAGTTGAGTCAGTGTTCTGCAAGGTACTTTCTAGAGACCAAGCTTTAATTAAAGTTGTGCAGTTTAGTACCAGCAACCCCCCCCCCCCCCCCCACATGGCTTCTGTCCTGTGCTTTGTACATCTGCTCTGCCCGGAGTTCATGGCTGCTGAGAAGGAGGAGTACGCCGAGCCAGGCGGAGAGATGTTCAGCGAGCTTATGCAGGCACCTTCTAACAGCAGCTTGAAGCTGGCGTAGGTTCTGCAGCAGTAAAGTCATCCTTACTAACTGCATTGTTCATGGTGGTGGTAGTACATTTCCGCCCCTGTATATATATATGTCATTTGCACTGTTCTTCAGATCATATGTTAGTTTCCGCATTGTTTGCCTATGAGCATGGCACGCTTGCAAATGCAGGTGCCAGTCCAGCCTCTAGTGCCCACATTTGCTTCTGAGCATTGGGGTATTAATGCGCTAAGGGCTAGATTCTGTAAATGGTGCTCAGAAATCAGCGCTCAGTTTTGAGCGCCATAGAAGAATCTGGGGGTATGTGTAAATTTTGTGCGTAAAAGCTTATAGAATAAAGGGTAAGAACATATTCAGGGGCATTTTCGAACGAGAAGGGCGCCTATCTTCTGACACAAATCTGGAGATGGGCGTCCTTCTCTCAGGGTCACCCAAATCGGCATAATCGAAAGCCAATTTTGGGCATCCTCAACTGCAGTCCGTCGCAGGGATGACCAAAGTTCACAGGGGCGTGTCGGAGGCGTAGTGAAGGCGGGACTGGGGCGTGCTTGAGAGATGGGCGTCCTCTGCTGATAATGGAAAAAAGAAGGGCGTCTCTGATGAGTATTTGGTTGACTTGGTCCATTTTTTTTCATGACCAAGCCTCAAAAAGGTGCCCAAACTGACCAGATGACCACCGGAGGGAAGCGGGGGATGACCTTCCCTTACTCCCCCAGTGGTCACCAACCCCCTCCCAACCTAAAAAAAATTGTAAAAATACTTTTTTGCCAGCCTCTATGTCAGCCTCAAATGTCATACCCAGCTCCATGACAGCAGTATGCAGGTCCCTCGAGCAGTTTTAATGGGTGCAGTGCACTTCAGTCAGGCGGACCCAGACCCATCCCCCCTACCTGTTACACTTGTGCTGGTAAATGTGAGCCCTTCAAAACCCACTGTACCCACTGTCAGCTATCGTTGTCTAGGGTTGGTCCCGGGTCCAGTTCGCAGAGGCAGTGGGTTCTCAAAGAATGCACAATCCACACGGGTTTGGGTATATAAAGTATATTATATTTGCAGATATGTATAGGTTCACAGCATTTGGTAACTGGTACAGGCTGTCTCTGGGTGTGTGTGTCTAGAGTCCTGTGCACTCTGCTGCAGCGAGAAAGAAAGAGGGAGACGTAGTGCCCTGGACACAGAGAAGTGCCCGGGACAGAGAGAGCATGCCCTGAGCATGTGCTCTACATTTATACCTCAAGAGCAGAAAGAGATCAAAACTTATCTTTCTTCCCAGTTATTTCCTTTACAGAACTCCAGATTACTTTTGAAGTCAGGAAAGCTTCTCTGAAGTCAGGAAGAAAGGTGACAAATTTCATAGGTTGTACCTCTTTGAAATCCCTAGTGATGGAGCCTCTATGTCTGGCCTTGGTTGCTCTGAAGCCCTGCTCCCAGATGGAACAAAAGGTATGTTAATCAAGAGTAATTGAGAAACCAAAGAGCTATCAGGCCTCTGACCACCAGTTGGTGCCATCCTCAGTGGTTCCTGAAGGGGAGGGGGGAGAGTTTATCAGAGGTCAGAAGCTGATTTAATATTGTCAAGCTGGTTTCATATTGATATGTCCAGCAATAATTTTGACCTCCCACAATCCTGACACCCACAGGTAGGTGCCCCCTTCACCCCTTAGGCCTATGGTAGTGGTGTACAGTTGTGGGGAGTGGGTTTTTTTTTGTGGGGGTTGGGGGGGCTCAGCACCCAAGGTAAGGGTGCTGTGCACCTGGGAGCAATTTGTGAAGTCCACTGCAGTGCCCCCTAGGGTGCTCGGTTGGTGTCCTGGCATGTGAGGGGGGACCAGTGCACTACAAATGCTGGCTCCTCCCACGACCAAATGGCTTGGATTTGGTCATTTTTGAGATGGGCGACCTCGGTTTCCATTATCGCCGAAAACCGGGGACGACCATCTCTAAGGTCGCCCATCTCAACATTTAGGTCAATCATCTCTAAGGTCGACCTAAATGTTGAGATTTGGGCGTCCCCGACCGTATCGAAACAAAAGATGGATGCCCATCTTGTTTCGATAATAGCGGTTTCCTGCCCCTTTGCCAGGACGACCTTAGAAATGGGCGCCCTTAGAGATGGTCGTCCCTGTTTGATTATGCCCCTCCACGTATTGCAAATAGTTTATATCTAAGGAGGGACTAAAAGTTCTGCCAGTTAAATTCAAGCATGATTTATTTATTTATTTATTTATAGCATGTATACCCCGCTCTTTCCCGCTCGATAGCAGGTTCAGTGTGGCTTACAAGGTATGGCACAAAGTATCACAGAGATAAAACAAAGTATGGTACAACGTATCACAAAGGTAACCCAGTTATAGAGAGTAGGACAATAGGACGAGACGTGGGGGAGAGGATTGGAGTATGGGTGGTGCTAGTGGTGTGGATTAGGTTCAAGATTTAAGTTGGGTTGTTGGGGTAGGCTTGTTTGAAGAGGTAAGTTTTCAGCAGCTTTCGGAAGGGTAGATGTTCATTGGTTGTTCGGATGTGTCGAGGTATTGCGTTCCAGAGTTTGCTGCCTATAACGGAGAAGTTGGATGCATAGTAGGTTTTGTATTTGAGGCCTTTTCAATTGGGAAGATGAAGATTGAGATATGTTCGAGAAGATTTGGACCAGTTCCTTGCTGGTAGTTCGATCAAGTCGGCCATGTAGCTTGGAGATTCGCCATGGAGGATCTTGTGGATCATTGTGTGGGCTTTGAAGTTTATGCGTTCTTTGATAGGGAGCCAGTGAAGTTTTTCACATAGTGGTGTTGCACTTTCAAATTGTGATTTGCCAAAAATGAGTTTGGCTGCTGTGTTTTGGGCGGTTTGGAGTTTTTTCATGATTTGGGCTTTGCAACCGATGAAGATGCTATTGCAGTAGTCGGCATGGGTGAGTACTGTGTATTGACCTTGGTAGAACAGGAAAGTCAATCAGGAGCTATTTGTAGAGCAAGGGGTTCTTAGATAGATGGGGTTCATAGATAGATGTCCGGGGGGGGGGGGGGGGTCCATGAACTTGGATGGGAAAACAAATTACAAGTTTATTTTCACTAGCCTCTAACTGAAATGTAGCTTTTTATTCAATAATGAATGCAGGCAATAAAGCAATTTATGGCCTCTAGATTTCTTAAATCCTGAAAAAGTGAGACCAGCCAGCTTATAATCGAAAGTGATCGCCGGCCATCTTCCGACACAAATCGGGAGATGGCCGGCGATCTCTTAAAAGTGGCGAAATCGGTATAATCGAAAGCGGCATTTTTGACAGCATCGCCGCTTTCCCGTCGCTTTGCCGGCGAAAGTTCAAGGAGGCGTGTCGGTAGATTAGCGAAGGCGGGACATGGGCGGGCATGGGCGTGGCTACCAGATGGCCAGCTTTCGCCGATAATGGAAAAAAATAGCGGCGTTAAGCAGTATTTCTCCGGCTTTACTTGGTCCTTTTATTTTCACGACCAAGCCTCAAAAAGGTGCCCCAACTGACCAGATGACCACTGGAGGGAATGGGGGATGACCTCCCCATACTCCCCCAGTGGTCACCAATCCCCTTCCAAACTAAAAAAATAAAACTAAAAACCTTTTTTGCCAGCCTGTATACCAGCCTCAAATGCCGTACCCACCTCCATGACAGCAGAATGTGTTGTATCCTCCGACAGCCTTTCCCTGGTTGCGATGTGGCTCTCGGGTGAATGTGACACCTTTTCTTTAGGTGCCCTGCAGAGTCACATTAGCAATGCACTGTGGTGGGTGTAGGATACTGGGCTGTACTCCCATGGTGCTTTTCCCCCCTGCTAATTGGGTCAGAGTGTGCCCTGTTTTGTTTCCTGTTGTAGTCCATGCGGTAGTGGCCATTTTTGTAAGCCAATTTTAGTTCCCTTTCCTGTGTTACCCACATTAGAGAACATAGTTCTTACCTTGAATGGTGCTGAAAGAGGGCATTGTACACCATTGTGCCAGCTCTGACCTACTGCTAATCTTAGTACCAGGGGACTCTTTGCCAGTGGGGCACAACCTCTGATCTGCAGTTAACTGTGAGTAAACGTGCTTATTTCAAGAAAGGACTTTTTCAGAGAGATTAGTCTTTAGGTGTGAACTGGTGTGCTAAAGTTATACAGCAGCAATAAGTCCTAGAGGCTGTATGCAGGTCCCTGGATCAATTTTAGTGGGTGCAGTATATTTGTGGGTAGTGGGTTTGGGGGGCTCAGCTCCCAAAGTAAGGGAGCTATGCACGTGGGAGCTTTTTTGAAGTCCACCGCAGTGACCCCTAGGGTGGCTGGTTGGTGTCCTGGCATGTCAGGGGGGCCAGTGCACTAAAAATGCTGGCTCCTCCCACGGCCAAATGCCTTGAATTTGGCCGGGGTTTGAGATGGCCGACATAACTTTCCATTATCACTGAAAAACAAACCCGGCCATCTCAAACCCGGCGAACTCCACGGCATTTGGCCGGGCTAAACCGTATTATTGAAAAAAAAGATGGCCGGCCATCTTTTTCGATAATACGGTTCCGGCCAGCTGTAGCGCCGCCGCCAACATGGATCACCGGCGATCTATTTGGCCGGCGACGTTCGATTATGCCCCTCCAGAATACACTTGGATGTGTGAAGTATCTTTTTTTTTTTTTTTTTTCGGAAAGCATGTACTTGATAATAGTTAACACATTTTTGTTATTTTTTAAGATATTTTAATAACTGTATTTGAGCATAAATTATTTTCTTTATAATACAATCTGTGCATTTTATGCATGTAGATACATTTTTCTGTGAAGGAGTCCATAGGTTTCACCAGACTCCCAAAGGGTTGGCACATAAAGATTAAAAACCCCTGCTGTAGCGTCATCAGAGCTGTTTGGTGTGTGAACTGGTTCATGTCCTGACAGGTAAAATACAGCAAAGGCTCCCTGTTTCTGCTTCCTCCTCCTCTCTGAGTAAGAACTGATTAATGCGTAGTCATGCTTTTCCTGCTTATCATTGCAGTTACAATGCATCATCGGGGGAAGGGCGGACTTGCTAGGTGACTTCAGATGATCTTCTGACTCATATGCAAAGTATTTCTTCAGCTTTCACTATAACTAATGTCTTGACTTATCTGGTTGCAGTTTTTGTTTTGTTTAACACATCAGTCAGGAAAGCTGACACAATTTCCAGGTATTATCACAAAAACCTTTTAAAAGCAAATTTTATTCTGTAGTCTCACATTAGCATTTGTTGAATCCCCATTCATTTCAATGGAAACAAATGCAGAATTAATGAAGCCTATTTTAATGAAACCTATTAAAGTGTATTGGGATATAATAATAGTAATAATAATAATAAATACCCCATCATAATCTCCTTATGGATTGGAGTTGGAGTGCAATGGACTTTGATCCTGGGGAACCGGGTTCAATTCCCAGTGAAGCTTCTTGTGACTCTGGGCAAGTCATTTAACCTTCCATTGACCCAGGTACAAATAACTACCTGTTTGCTATCAGGCTCATTTTCGAAAGAGATGGACGACCATCTTCCAACATAAATCAGAAAATGGACGTCCATCTCCCAGAGACGTCCAAATCGGTATAATCGAAACCCGATTTTGGACGTCTCTAACTGAAGTCTGTCGCAAGGACGTCCAAATTTCAAGGGGGCATGTCAGAGGCTTGGTGAAGGCGGGACTTGAGCGTGCCTAACACTTGGACGTCTTTCAGCCATAATCGAAAAAAGCAGGGACGTCCTAAAGTAAAACTTGGACGTTTTTACCCAAATGTGTTTTTTTTTTTACAAATCAGGCACAAAAAGGTGCCTGAAATGACCAGATGACCACCAGAGAGAATCGGGGATGACCTCCTGTTACTCCCCCAGTGGTCACTAACCCCCTAATACCAGACAAAATGGCTCTAGCAAAAAATTGTTAGTGCTTAATTGGTGTGGCGAAGAAAAGCCCTCAGAAACCACTGGTAAAATACCAACGGTTTAATGCGCGGTTATATATTATTCAAATTATAACTCATGCAGCGATTCTATCATTGGGCAAAAACTCCACAAACTCTTCATTGTCCGATCTACGGAGATCACCGTTTCTCCTAAAGACACGGCTTCATCAGGAATGGAGTGCTCACATGGTATGCTGAAAATTTAGATTGAAGGCATAAAATTTTCAAAAATGGCGTAGAACAGACAATGAAGAGTGCTTGATTCTAGCGAAAGCTAAGTGCTTTTTCTTTTTCTTTATGCTGAACTGTTTAATAGGCTTAAAAGTTTAGCCCATGAGAACAATTCTATTTCTGCTTGTGAAGAATTTTCTTTGGTAATTTTGAGGCTTAAAAATTTAGCTCGAGGTTTGTGGAGTTTTTGCCCAATGATAGAATCACTGTGTGAGTTATAATTTGAATAATATATAACCGCGCATTAAACCGTTGGTATTTTACTAGTGGTTTCTGAGGGCTTTTCTCCAATTAAGCACTAACGATTTTTTGCTAGAGCTATTTTGTCTGGTATCAGGTCACGTTTTTTGCTCTAACAATACTGCATTTAGTTCTGGTGGTCACTAACCCCCTCCCAACCTCAAAAAACATCTTTAAAAATATTTTGTGCCAGCCTCTATGCCAGCATCAGATGTCATACTCATGTCCATGACAGCGCATGCAGGTCCTTGGAGCAGTTTTAGTGGGTGCAGTGCACTTCAGACAGGTGGACCCAGGCCCATACCCCCCTACCTGTTACGTTTGTGGAGAAAACAGCGAGCCCTCCAAAACCCACCACAAACCCACTGTACCCACATCTAGGTGCCCCCTTCACCTGTAAGGGCTATGGTAGTGGTGTACAGTTGGGGGTAGTGGGTTTGGGGGGGCTGGGGGGCTGGGGGGTTGGGGGGGCTGAGCACACACGGTAAGGGAGCTATGTACCTGGGAACAATTTATGAAGTCCAGTGCAGTGCCCCCTAGGGTGTTCAGTTGGTGTCCTGGCATGTCAGGGGGACCAGTGCACTACAAATGTTGGCTCCTCCAACGCCCAAATGGCTTGCATTTGGACGTTTTAGACATGGACGTCTTTGGTTTCGAAAATCGCCTAATGTCTAAGGACGTCCAAATCCAAGGATGTCCTTAGTATTTTCAAAACAAAAGATGGATGTCCATCTTTTTTTGAAAATACGGTTTTCCCTGCCCCTGGATTTGGATGTTTTACAAAGACGTCCAAATCCCAACTTGGACGTTTCTTTTGAAAATACCCCTCCATATAAACCGCTTTGAATGTAGTTGGAAAAACTACAGAAAGGTAGTATATCAAGTCCCATTTCCCTTTCCCTTAGATGTCTTGACAATTACTGAAATCTTGACCTGGAGAAGACACATTGCATTGAGTGGACTCTGAGGTAAATAACTCACATTAAGGGCTGGATTTCATAAATGGTGCTGAGAAATGGTTGCTGGAAAAGATTGGCGCTAAGCATGATTCTATAAAGGACGCATGCTCCTTATAAAATTGCACCTAGCGTTGATTCTTGCCCCTAAACTGTAGGTGCCAGGCTTATGCCTGCTGAACCCTGGTGTAAATGCTGGCATCCAAGTTGGGCATGCTGACCCAGTATTCTATAACTACACGTGCAACTTTTTGGAAGGCCCCTGACACGCCCAAGCCCCTCCCATGGCTACACCCCTTTTAGGTGCCTGCCTTATAGGATAGTGCACAGCCAAATGTGCACGCAAATGCTAATGGAAGCCAATTAACCTCAATAATTTGTTGGTAGCCAACAATTATTGATGCTTCAGAGCTCATTATTCAATTAATTTGCATGCCTATCGTGGGAACACGCCCAAATTTGGGTGTGCAAATCCGGGCACCATATATAGAATCTGGGGTTAATGGCATTAGCACACACTGGGCTTTTATTTTGCAGTTATCACATCCTAACACAAGAAATGAATGTGGGGTAAATGCAGATTTAACACCGCGGCTATTGGGGAGGCATGCTCTTTTCGGATCCCATGTTAAATGTTCATTAACACACAGTATCCTGGTTTTAATTAATGCAGATGCATTTAGCACAATATGTGCTGAGTTCTAACTGCAATATACTCTGTATACCCATTTTCCACTCATAACCAGCAGAAAGGTGAGCAGACCGAAGAACAGAGAGAAGTACAAAGTATTCCAAAATGCAATTTATTAGCAACACTGGAAGGGTAAACACCAGGGGCGTAGCCAGACTTCGATGGGATGGGGGTCCAGAGCCTGAGGTGAGGGGGCACATTTTAGCCCCCTCCCCGCCATTGCCGACCCCCCCCCCCCATTGCCGACCGCCGCCGCCATCACCACCAACAACTTTGTCCCCCCCTGCCGATGACCCTCTTGACCCCCCCCCCCGCCACCAACCCTCCCTTGACGACGCTGTCGCCTACCTTTGCTGGCGGGGGACCCCAACCTCCGCCAGCCGAGGTCCGCTTCTTCCGGCGCAAGGCTTCGTTCTCTTTCTGAGTCTGACGTCCTGCATGTTGTACGTGCAGGACGGCAGACTCAAAAACAGAACGAAGCCTTGCGCCGGAAGAAGCGGACCTCGGCTGGCGGAGGTTGAGGTCCCCCGCCAGCAAAGGTAGGCAACAGCATCATCGGGGGAGGGTTGGTGGCGGGAGGGGGGGTCGGGAGGGTCATCGGCAGGGGGGTCCAGGGCTAAATCTACAGGGGCCCAGGCCCCTGTGGCCCCACATAGCTACGCCACTGGTAAACACTACAGCTGACTTGGCTAAGTATCACCCTTCCTGGACTGCGTCAGCGGCCAATGGTACTGTCAGAACAAAATAAATGTGAATACAACAAAAAAGTAACATACACAGGGGACCATTTATTATGTTGCGGTAAGCACTAGTGTGTGCTTACCGTAGGTTATAAAGCACTACCTTGGGGGGGCACTCAGGCATCCCATGGTAATTTTAGGATTGGCGCATGCTACCTATGCCCTAGAAAATAGAATTTGTTTTGTAGCGCTGGAGGTGTGTCTGGGGAAATAAGCGCATGGCCATTAATAGGAAAAATGCAAAATGGGGCCATTTTACCATCACGCTGGGGATAGCACTGGCCATTTTTTAGTGCTGCTTAGTAAAAGGATCCCATAGTCAAAGTTGTATAATAAATAAATAAATAATAAAAACCAATGAAGTCATAAATAATGAAAAGCATCAATAAAGATGAGAAAAATGACTGATAATCATCACTTATAAAACAGCTGCACTGGTTACCAGTACATAGGGCCACCGAGAGGAGGGGGGGCAAAACTCCCTGGACCCAGCCTCCAAGGGGGGGGGGCCTGGGCCCGACATCAGCAAACTTCTTCTTGCTGTCTGCTTCTGGGTCTGTCTTCCCCTACTCCTGTGTGCCGCCCAGGACCTGGAGGATTGCATTAGTGTGATATCATGTTAATGCAATCATCCGGGTCCTGATGGACAAGAGCAGGAGAGGACAGAACCAGAAGCAGCGAGAAGAAGCTTGACGGCGCTGTGCCCAGGCCTCTCTCCCCTTGGAGGCAAACACAGAAAGGTAAGGGGGCAGGCGGGTGGGAGCGGCGGTGCAAGTTGAGGGGGACGGCTTGTTGTGGTCCGGTTCTGCCCCGGGCCTGGCTATTTCTCTCGGCGGCCCTGCCAGTACAGAGTGGAATGCAGTTTAAGGTTCTTTATGTGCCTCAGGCTTTCTATAGATCTGCACCAAAATATTTGACAGATACCTTTTGTGTGTACCGTCCTGCCAGGAGTTTGAGGTCAGAGATAACAATGCGTCTGTCATCTGATGCAGTGTCTCATATTAGATATTGTGAGACTAGATTTGCTGCTTTTTTCTGTGGCTGGGGTACAGCTGTGGAATGCATTAAAAGGTCAATTGAGATTCTGCACTGAAATGTCACAGTTTAAGCAGCTATTGAAAACTTGTTTCTATTCTATTCTGTTCTATTGGAGTCTTTATATACCGCCTATTTTCCAAAACAGGATTCACAGCAGTTTACATAATGAGGAAGAAAACTCTGCAATAGAGGGAAATGACATCATGAAAAAATGAACAATAAAAAATCAATTTAAAAAAACAGCACCATTGTTTGCGGAGGCATTTATTTATTTATTTATTTTATTTATTACATTTATACCCCGCGCTTTCCCACACATGGCAGGCTCAATGCGGCTTACATAGTAACAATATAGCGAAAGATACATACCTGTAGCAGGTGTTCTCCGAGGACAGCAGGCTGATTGTTCTCACATGTGGGCGACGTCCACGGCAGCCCCCCCCCCCCCCGGATCGGAAGAATCCCCCCAGCAAACTCCAAAAGTTATGTAGAGTTAGTCGCTATAATGGTGCAGTTTTGCTGTAAGTTCTGGTTATGACAGTGTGATGGCATGTATTTTGTTGTTGGTGATTTTATTTTGTATGTTTTTATTGTAAACCACTTTGATTTAAGTGGTCTATAAATGTGTAAAATAAATAAATAAATAAATAAAATACCCTTCATAACACAAAATATCTTTAATGCATTCATTGGTGTGTGCTAACTACTAAAATAATGAAAAAAAAAAAAAGGTTAACACATTTGTGTTCTGCCAGTTAACCTGCACAACTTCATGTAAAAATATCCCATGGTTAGTAAATGACCCCTTATGGAATTTTTTCCTGTTAACGTTATCATACAACCTGGGGGGAAAAAAATGAAAACTAGAAAACAATTTGAGTGAGCCACTTGTCCTGAACTATAAAATACAGGATGAGCATCGTTCACCATTTTCAACATTAAAGAGAGAAGCAGAAGAGCAAAATTTATTTGTAAAGAAATAACTATATGACTGAATGTATGCCATGCTTTTCTGCTTCTTAGGTGAAAGTTTGGGGAAACTAATCTGCCCAGAGTGAATCTTCTGGGGTACTGCACTGTCCTATGGCAAACAAGTCTTTAGCAGAGTCTCTTGACCCTCACTCAGAAGTGAAAAGGGAAGGAAAAAACCTTGGTATGTGCCCCTTAGCCGAAGCGTAAGGGGGCGTACATGTGAGTGGATCATGGACAGGCCAGTTGCAGATGCCGTTGACTGAATACCAGGGGCGTAGCCAGCCTTCCGTGGGGGAGGGGTCCAGAGCCCGGGGGGAGGGGGCACATTTTAGCCTTCCCCCCGGCGCCGCCCCCCCCGCCGATATTGCCGCCCCCCCCTCCCACCGCGAACCCGCCGCCGCTGCAGCCTACCTTTACTTTTGCTGGCGGGGGATCCCACTCCCCTCCAGCCGACGTCTTCTTCTCAGTCGCTTCCTGCTCTTCAATTTGTTTGCTGACGTCCTGCACGTTCAGGACGTCAGCAAACAAACTGAAGAGCAGGGAGGACTGAGAAGACGTCGGCTGGCGGGGAGTGGGATCCCCACCAGCAAAAGTAAAGGTAGGCGGCGGCGGGGGCGGGTTCGCCGGGAGGGGGGTCCGGGGGTGAATCTGCGGGGGCCCCAGCCCCCTCAGGCCCCACATAGCTACGCCACTGCTGAATACTATAAATTACATACATCACGTGACTCATGTAGGGGCCCTTTAACCAAGCTGCAGCAAAAGGGGCCTTGCGTTAGCAGCAGCGCATGTTTTTGCTGTGTGCCGAAAGCCCCTTTTACCGCAGAAGGTAAAAAGGCTGAAAAAAAGAAATGGCTGTATGGTAAGTTCGCACTTGCCGCATGACCATTTCAGGGGAAGCACTTACCACCACCCACTGAGGTAGCAGTACGGGCTCCCGCACTAACCCAGTGGTAATCTGCACTGCGTGATTACCGCCAGGTAATCCTGGCGGTAAAAATACGGAAATAAATTTCTGTAGCACCAGAAATGGCGCTCGCTGGGGGAGGAATTACCGTTGGGCTGCTGCTGCGGTAGTTCCAGATAAACCCAGGGCTTTTTTTTGAGGGGGTACTTGGGGGGGGGGGGTACTGAGTACCAGCACCTTTTCCATTGTCTGCTAAAATTGACCCATGGTCCCCAAGTTTTAATGAAAGAGCTCAGGCTCTACACACCAGTTCTGCCTTGTCATAGATTCTGTGATGAGTTTCAGGGGGTCTGGCTGTTTTGGGGTGGGTCCATCAGTGATCACCTCGTCCCTGAAGGGTGGCCTGCCATTTGAGTACCGGCACCTTTTTTGCTAGAAAAAACACACTGGATAAACCTATTGCCACGTGCCAACCCTTTAGTAAAAGGGCCCCTTAGGCACCAGCTTATGTTTACCGCTGACGTGGCATAAGAGGACACACCCAAAAATGGGAGCGCCAATGCCGACACGCGCTAGTATTCTGTAATGAAATCTTGGTGCCAAGATGCTGTCATAGAATTGACACTAAGGGATGAATTCTATATATGGCGCCAATAAAAGCACAATTCTATAAGCTGCGCTTAAAGTTAAGAGTGCTTATAGGATAGCGCTTAAGACCGGGACTCGTGCCTAACTTTAAGCGTGGCCATTTGCAGCAACTGAAACATGGTGCAAATGTACGTACCTAAATTAGGCACATACCCCCATCATTCTGTAACAATGTGCATAAATGTTAGGAACGCCCCAGTTCTGCCCATGACCCTCCCATTTCTGCGTCCCTTTTTTTTTACTCACATGTAAAATTGTAGTCATGGATTAAGCGCCTAAATGTACACATGTAAGTTCCAATTAAATCTAATTAGTGCCAATGATTGCTTGTTAAAAAGCCAATTATTGGTACTAATTGTCTTGTTATTCAATTAAATTGCACGTGCAAATTGGGCACTTGCTCAAATTTGAGCACGCGGTTTTTGGCAACTTTTATAGAATTAGGGATTACACACATGGCATTGGGGCACCTAAACCCAAGCGTCCATTTATAGAATTGTCCGTATGAGTGTTTATGAGATAATGCATGAAAACTGCATCTCGTGTGTACATGTAACCCTGGTATCAGGGAAAATGTCCTGATCAGTTTAAAGTTCTATCAGTGTGGTCTATCTGATGCTATAGTAGACCTTACGTAGAACCAGTGGTGTAGCCAGACAGCCAATTTAGGGTGGGCCCAAGACCAAAGTGGGTGGGCCAAAAATTTCATCTCCACTCCTCCCCCTACCTGTGCCCCCCTCCAAAGTAAACAAAATACCTGTGCTGGCAGGGATCCTCAAGCCCCCCCAGCTTAAGACTTCCTCCCTGCCGAAGAACCTTTACCTCTTGGGTGGCCAGTGGCGGTGTCCACGAGCCACAGCTGTCAGCCACTGGCTCTATCCTGCGCGTGCTCAATTTTTGCACATGTGCAAATCCTGCCTGCCCTTAATTCTTCTCCCCAGGCTCCGCTTCGCTGCATCGCTCCCTGCGTTCTTCGACTCGCCTGTCACGCAGCGCTGCCATTCACACAGGCAGCTGCGCTCCCCTTTGCCGCGTCCATCCGGTCCTCTCTGATGCACTTCCTGTTAGGACCGGATGGGCACGTTAGGGGGGAGCGCAGCTGCCTGTGTGAATGGCAGCGCTGCGTGACAGGCGAGAAGAATGCAGGGAGCGATGGAGCGATGCAGCGAAGCGGAGCCTGGGGAGAAGAATCAAGGACAGGCAGGCAGGCTACGCTGAACGCTGCCTACCGGACGGCCGTACCCAGTGGAGCCGCGGGAGAAAAGGCAGCGACAGCGTCAGCGAGCAAGGATGTGGATGGGCGGACCTGGAGGGAAAGTGGCTGGGCCTGGGCCCGTCCAGGCCCAACCGTGGCTACGCCCCTGCGTAGAACCCACTCATTGCAGAGGATACCAGTCTTCTCTTTCACAGCCTATAAATCACTTTACTGGCATGCAGCGTAGCAGCCTGTGCTTCAGATGTAGTGCTCAACTGACATGAATTTATTTACAAGGAACATTTAGATATATGGACTGCACTCCACAGTTTACAACACCTATAGCAGTAGTGCTAAAAGCCCAACTTCCATAGGATATTCCTGGGCATAGACTATAGCAGTCTTCTCTGTATTTCACAGAAGTGTCAGGGAAATTCCAGCACCCAGCTGATGAGTCTCTCTCTCCATGACGGTGATATGGCCTTTTAGATAGCTGAAGATCCTCTTTGACCCAGCCCTTTGCTTAGATGCATATTGTACAGTCACTTCCCACCCTACCTCTGTTATGAACACAGTCAGTTTTTTCACCAGGGCTTAATTTGCAGACCAAAAAAAGAAGTGGATCTGTGGATCCAGGGGAGGGAATTGATGGTCCGGGGCAAAAGCAACAGAAGAACAGAAGCTGGATTAAAGAGCAGAGTACCTGTTCTCTGCTGTGCTCTAGGCTCGTCCGCTCCCCACCTCTTCCCTGTAAACTTTCTGGAAAGAAAGGACTGCGACAGAACATGCCTGTTGCTCTGCAGTCTGTAAAGAAGTGGATGCAGGGGCCCACCCAGTTTCACTTCAGGCCCACCTATTGGCAATGCACATCATTGGCGTAGCTGGCGAGGATCACTGGGCCCTGCCAGTTGAAAATCCTTTCTACCTGGAGTTCCCCCGAGCAGTCTCAACCCCGCAGCAGTCAGCAGCGTGTTTCCAGCTGCTGGTACCGGCAGTGCCCCCTCCCCCACCTCATGCGCATACTCAGTTCAATTGGCACCACCGCGCATGCGTGCATGGAGATGCTGGTTGAACTGAGCAGGTATGTGTGTGTGTGTGTGGGGGGGGGGGGGTGGCAATGCTGGTGTCAGCAGCTGGATACACGCTGGTAACTGGCGTGGGGATCAGACTTCTCGGGTCTCGGTGGACTCCATAAGATTCTTCAACTGCCTGGAGATCCCTGCCAGACAAGGTATTTATCTTTAAAGGGGGAGGGAGGGGGAGGAGGGGGGGTGGACAGAGAGGAAATGCGTGGGTCATGATCACCCAGTCCACCCCCAGGCCCATCCAAAAATTGTGGTCTGGCTACTGAGTGGAGGAACTAGGTTCCAAGCTGTTCCTGCAAAAATTAAGTCCTGTTTTTCACACATCTGGGAGCTGATACAAGGAAAATCCTCTGGGAGGAAGATTCCTCTTTCAGCTCTGCATGAACCTCTGTGGGAACACTGAACTAGTAAGCTAGATAAATGTCACCTGTTCCATACTGGCAGCTTAAAAGGCACACTTTTTTCAATCTGTGTGTGCATCCTTTAAAAAAAAAATTTATTCCAGCTTCTAGCTTTTCACTTTCCTTTCCCTGACACAGTGCCCCTGAGCTCACCAGAATATGCCCAGATATGACACTAAGGGTCACAGCATTTTGACTACATCCACAAACTTAAGAAGCACAGGGTCTCTGAGTGGGAGGAGGTGCAGGAGGAAAAATTCCCTAGGCCCAGCTCCAACAAGCTTGTTCCTGCCTGCTTCTGGGTCTGTCATTTCCTGCTCTTGCATGCTGCCCAGGACCCGGATGATTGCATTAACGTGATATTGCGTTAATGCAATCATCCAGGTCACGACTCTCAGCACGGACAGGAGCAACGCAGGAGAGGACAGAGTGAGGGAGCAGACAGAAAGGTGCATGGGCGGTTGCCCGAGTGTGGGGGAGTTTAGGTGCGGTGTGGTGATGGCGGCCCAGTTGGGGGGGGGGGTCGTGCAAGCGGGGCCATCCAGTCCTGCCCTGGGCCCGGCAGTGTCTCTTGGCGGCTCTGAAGAAGCGTGGAATATTATGGCAATAAAGGCCACAACTCTCTACTGAGCTGTCCACTTTCTTTCGTCTTTGACATATCTCCAACCCTACTTGTCCTTTCTTTCAACTTTCAGTTATTGATAAGTAAAACCCACTGGCTTACCTCATGTCTTCTTGAATTCTACTCTCATATTACTGTTTCAATTTCCACAACCTCCACTTGGAGATGAGAGTGTTAAGGCTAAAAAATTTGTCACATGGAATTTTTTTGTTTCTTTTCTTTCAGATTTTGAAATAAACGTCTTTTTTGTTTCAGGGTCAATAGAGCCAATAAGAGGGCAAGCATTTAGGCACACGCATTTACACCAGCTCTGTGGCTGCTGTAGGTGTGAGCACCTAAATGTTTGAGAAAAAGGTCATGAATATAATATACTGCCTTTCAGTGGTACAACCAAAGTCGCTTCCATGGCTCACAATGTAAGTTTTTGTACTTGGGGAGTGGAGGGAGGGTTATGGGTCCCTTTTACAAAGGCACATAAGGGCCTGTGTGTGCCAAATCAGCATTACTGTCTGGCTACTACATGCCCCAGGCGGTAATTATGAATTTGGCATGTGCCAAAACCACATGGTAGAAAATATTTTCTATTTTCTACCGCATGGTGCTTACCCAGCGGTAAACGGCAGTGGATGTGCGCTGCTTGCTTACTGCCTGGTAGCATGTGAGACTTTACTGCAAAGTCAATGGGTTGCGGTAAGGTCTCAGAATGAAAATGAATGTGTGCTGGTTTTTATTTTGCCACACGTCTATTTTCCGGCCCCTTAAAAAAAGGCCTTTTTTCCAGGGCGTGATAAAAACTGGTCTGGCATGCACTCAAAAGACGCGCTCGCGCTGCTGCAGCCCACTTTTTGCTGTGGCTTAGTAAAAGGACCCCTAAATGCAGTGGTGTGCTGGTAAATTTTTAACAACAGGCTCTCTCCCCGGTCCACCTCTGTGCCCCCCCCCCCCACAACAGGCCCTCTCCCCGGTCCACCTCTGCATGCCCCCCCCCACAACAGGCTCTCTCCCCAGTCCACCTCTGTGCACCCCCCCCACAACGGGCTCTCTCTCCAGTCTACCACTGCGCACCCCCCCACAATGGGCTCTCTCCACGATCCACCTCTGCGCGCTCCTCCCCACAATGGGCTCTCTCCCCCGTCCACCTCTGCGCATCCCCTCCCCCACAACGGGCTCTCTCCCCGGTCCACCTCTGCGTGCGCCCCCCCCCCCCCCACAACGGGCTCTCTCTCCAGTCTACCACTGCGCACCCCCCCACAATGGGCTCTCTCCACGATCCACCTCTGCGCGCCCCCCCCCACAATGGGCTCTCTCCCCCGTCCACCTCTGCGCATCCCCTCCCCCACAACGGGCTCTTTCCCCGGTCCACCTCTGCATGCGCCCCCCCCCACAACGGGCTCTCTCCCCAGTCCACCTCTGCACCCCCCCTCCAAATTGCAGAGCTGGCTATAGCCGGGGAGAGAGCCTGGGAGGGAGGCAATGCATTACTCTCTTCAGGAAGACTGAGATTCTGTGGTGCAGGGCAAGCCGGCTCTGCTCTTCTCCTCCTCCCCTCCCCTCCCTGCCCTTGTGGTGCAAGGCAAGCCGGCTCTGCTCTTCTCCTCCTCCTTCGCCCGGTGCGCGCTTCAGGGTCCCAGTCTCTGAGTCCAGTACATACCTGAAGAAGGCAACCTGGTTGTCCAGTGGATTCTTTAGGGCAGGCAGGAAAGATCCCCAGTCTTTCCTGCCTGCTGCTGGCGCTGACTTTACGGCGGCGCTACTGCATCGCTCTTCAAAATGTCCGTCGAGACTTACAAGGGCGGCCTCCAAGACTTCAGCAGAAGTCTCGCGAGGCCGCCGCTGGAAGTCTCGGCAGCCATTTTTAAAGAGCGATCCGGCAGCGGGGGAGGGTCAGCTCCGGCAGCAGGCAGGCAAGACTGGGGATCTTTCCTGCCTGCCCTGAAGAATCCACTGGACAACCAGGGTGGTCGCCTTCTTCAGGTATGTACACTGGACTCGGAGCCTGGGACCCTATAGCTCAGGGGAGGGAGGGAGGAGAGCCGGCTCATCCTGAAGAACAACCGGCTCGCAAGATGGTAAAAAAATTTACAACCGGCTCTTGCGAGCCGGTGTGAGCCGGCTCCAGCACACCACTGCCTAAATGACTTGGAGGTGTAGCGGGAATTGAGCCCACTTCCTCAGGTTCTTAGTCCACTGCACAAATCATTAGGCCACTTTTCCCACAAGGTTACTTTTCTAGTCTATAACAGGATCTAAGGGGTCCTTTTACTAAGCCGCGGTAAAAGAGGGCCTGCACTAGCGTCAGCACATGTTTTTGGCACGTGCTGAGGCCCCCATTTACCGCAGCAGGTAAAAGGCTATCTTTTGTTCAGGAAAAGAAATGGCTGTGCAGTAAGCGAATGTCACGTCTGTGGCCGTGACCCCTCTCAAACTCACCTTATTTCCTGTGGTCAGCTTCTGAGTTGGCTTCTGTTTGTTCTTTGTGAGTTAGTTCTGTCTCTGTCTCTGTGTGCTGGCTGTATTAGATTGTCGGTGTGGTGTCACCCGTTCCAGATTTCAGCTCAGTCCAGTCCGGATCTTCCAGGCTGCCCGACCCTTAGTTGCCTGGTGATTGTTGCACTTGAGTCTCAGCTGCCTGCTGGGCTTATTAGCCATTTGGAACCTCTCTGCCTTTGCCTTTGCATTGTGTCTAAGGCCCTGGTATGTTGGTGCTTGCTGCACTTCTGCTAGTCCGGTCGTTGCCTGAGATTCTTGCCTGTTTCTAGTTAGTCTGTGTTTAGTTTAGGTTTGCTTGCTTTCCTTGCCTGGTTTCTTGTTTGTAATTCTGTGTGTAGTTTCTGTTTGTCTGTGTTCTGGCTTTGGGGCTGCTTGCAGCTCTTAGTTCTGTGTCTTGTTAGTCAGTGTTTGTTCCCTGTTTAGTGGCTGTTCTGCAGCTTTTTGTTCTACCCTTTAGCTTTCCCTTCCTTGCCCAGTCTCCTGCCTTGCTGCCCATGTTCCTCCCTTTCCCCTCTGACCCTCAGTCCCTGTGCTGCCTTGCTGTTATTCAGTCCTGCCCTGTCCAGCAAGTCCTGCCAGCCACCTGAAGCCCAGAGCTCAACTCTGGGTGAAAAGTGGCCAAGTGCAGGTGAAGCCTAACTGCTTGCCTGAGATTTGCCCTGTTTGTAGCGTGGGGTGGTTTTGCCTGCCACTGCCGCTCCTCGGCAGTGGCCCAAGGGCTCACAACCTAGTTTCCAGTTTTGAAAACGTGACAGCGAACCACTTGCTGCACAGCCATTTTAGGGTGGGGGGGGGAGCACTTACTGCTACCCATTGAGTTAACCCACACTAACCCGTAGTAACTGGGCAGCGATTACTGCTGGGTAAGCAGCTGGCACTACAAAATTGAAACAATTTTTATAGCGCCAGAAATGTCGTGCGCTGGGGGAGGGAACTACCGCTGGGTTCCTGCAGTAGTTCCAGATTGCTGCACGCCAATCCTTTAGCGAAAGGGCCCCCAAGTGTCTAGATTCCTTTATACATTAGGCTCCAACCATGGTCCTCAATGTGCCTAAATGGTATTTGAATTCCAGTGCTGTTAAATGTGTATATTTTTAATACTGTTTCACAGTAGTTTTATTATTAGGTTTCAATGTACTGTTTTTAAGTTTACTTCATTTAGGGACCCTTTTACAGAGCGCTCGCTCTTCCGGGACTACCGCCGGCCCAACGCGGCCGCTGGCAGTAGTCCTTCCCCAAGCATGTGCCATTTCCGGGGGAAAAAGAAACCCCATGGAAATGGCTTGTGCAGCGGTAACTCAGCGGTAATTGGGCATCGCCACACGCTGCCTGGTTACTGCCAGGTCAGCGCGGGAGCGGCTCCCCGTCACATGGCCATGCAGTAATAGTTCTCTTACCACATGGCCATTTGTTCCTGAGGTCTTTTTACCTACTGCGGTAAAAAGGGCCCTGGCATGCGGAAATGACGGCCCCCGCTGCTAGCGCAGGGCCCTTTTCCCCACAGCTTGGTAAAATGACCCCGTATTGTATTTATGTTTATTCTTGGTTAAAATTGTAAGTTTTATGTTAAAGGCGATTAATAAATCCCAATAAAGAAAGAAAGGCTTCCAGTTAAATATAATGCACCATTTTGGTTTCCTTTCTCTGAACTTCTTCTGCTCTGCATTCTTGTAGATATACAGTCTTCAGAATTAGACTCACCAATTACTGGATATGAGCGCATTTGAAATATTAGCTTTTATTCAATAATGATTTTTTATTCCAGTGGCATTTATTACCCTTAGTGAAAGTGAACTTTTTTTTTCCATTGTTCTTCTTCACTGAAAATTAGGATCATAATTTCTTAAGCACAATAGGGGTGGCATAAAACTTTAATATGATGGATAATGACACCAGCAGGCTCCAATGACTCAAATTCCAAAGCTATCTGTCAACTTCAGAACATACAGTATTCAGTTTAGTTAAAGCTCATGTACAGATTGTCTTCTACTGCATTAACAGGAAATGCTTTTTAATAATTGGAAAACATACAGTTGGACCCTTTAGATAGAGGAAGAATGGACAGTATATAGATGATATACTGATATTAAGATTTCAAGGAGCCTTCCATTTTTTTTCCTTTTTTGGTGAAATGTAACTTTTTTTCCAGGAGGAAAATATGATGATTATAATATGCAGGTATAATATGTGTCAGGAGAGAATTCTCAGCAATCGATCAGTACAGTCTTCCTCCTCAGTCAGGGCCCTTTTTACTAAGCCACGTAAGGCTCTACATACGCCCAACGTGCGCCAAAATGACCTTACTGCCTGACTACCGCGTGCCTCTTGCGGTAATTTCATTTTTGGTGCACATCCGGTACGCACGTCTGAAAAATATTTTTTTAATTTTCTGGCACGCGTAGAGGACATGCGCAGGTCGTTACCGTGCAGATTCCTTACCGCTAGCTCTATGGCTGGCGGTAAGGTCAGACACCCAAAATGGACGCGTAGCAATTTTGATTTTGCCGCATGTCCATTTTCAGGGGGGGGGGGGGGGGAAGTAGCATTTTCTGTACGTGTACTGAAAAATATTTCAGTGCGTGCCCAAAGCCCACGCCTACACTACCGCAAGCCACTTTTTATCACGGCTTAGTAAAAGAACCCCTCAGTTTTGCTAACTTTCTCCCAATAAACAGGGCTCAATCAGACTACTGACCTGGGAGGGGCTGGGCGCCGCCATTTTGCGGCGGAGTCAACCCAAGGAAGAGGAGGGAGGCAGGCTACCTTCCTCCTCCAACTAAGGTAGGGGGGCCGTGAGGGGGTTCTTTTTCACGCTGGAATACCATGGATTCAGCAGACAATGCTGGGGGGGATTTGGGGTGGTCTGGAGGTCCACCAGACCTCCAGCCCCCCTCCCGTCGCTCTCTGGGAGGGTGGGGGGTTTGGCCGGCAGCCACTGGACCACCAGGGACCATTTTCTGGGGGTTTGGGGGGGGGGCTGGAGACCCACCGGATCTCCAGCCCTCTCTGAACCTGGGGGGGGAGTAGTCGGGGGGGGGGACCGGAGGTCCGTCGGATCTCCATCCCCCTCTTGGCAGGTTTGCTTTGGGGGGGCCTGCCAGCATGCAACTGCATGCTGGACAGGGCTCACCATTCCTCCCCAATGATCTGCAAACCCTAACGTCAGCTCAGAACTGGCGTAGGGTTTGCTGCGGCCAGCAACCCAAATTTTGGTGCGCTGACCACTGATCATTGGCGATGAATACACAAAGCCCTGTTTAGCATGCATTTGCATGCTACTTGTGCAAAGAGCCCTCGAGCGCATTGTTTCACGCACTCGAGGGCTCTGATCATGGGGTGGTAGCAAACGCCGGCGCTAGTATGGCGCTAACAGCCTCTAGCACCGGCGTTTGCTTTTGATCATCTGCCCCCTGGAGACTTGAAATTATGTACCTTTCAGGGGAGATTCTATAAACTGGTGCCTAGAGGTACACACCACTTAGGTGCCTCAAAGATGCAATTAATTGACAGATAAGCACCCATGTGCATAGAGCTTCTCCCTAGAGCGGTAAGGAGGGGGTACATTTTTTTTTTCAGTGGTTTTAGAAATTAGTGTCTCAGGTAAGTCCTACAGAGCAAAAACAGGCCATGTCCACTTTTGCATTAAATCAGCTATGAACTGATTCATAGCTTGTAGAAGAAAATTATACCTAACCAACTCTGCCATCTGGTAAGTGACCTTTTATGCGCTCGCTACTTTCTTCATAGTCTTTGGAAGAAGAATGGCCTGTGTCCATTTGTTGTAAGTCTTGTGGAGTTGAGATACTACATGCCTGAAGATTGCTGACAG
The DNA here is from genome assembly GCF_901765095.1 of Microcaecilia unicolor. Lineage (NCBI taxonomy): Eukaryota > Metazoa > Chordata > Amphibia > Gymnophiona > Siphonopidae > Microcaecilia > Microcaecilia unicolor. Next base: position 183,137,787 of record NC_044040.1, on the reverse strand, counting down.
ATTGAAGCCGATTTGGGCATTGCTTGTTCTTTTTACTGAACTGTATACCTCACAACTTCGAAGGCCAATATCTCCCATTGTAGCAAAGTGGACTTGGCCAGCTTCTCTTCTCTGGGGCTCAAATATGCCTGTAATGCCTAAGCCTAAACCTAGCACTGGTTTCTACCCAGACAGACCCTACTTACTGAAGAAATGGGGCTGAAGAATCATCTCGGAGGAGATGCACCTCCATCTCTACAAGAGGTTTCAGGGCATGAGACGGGAGTAGCAGGAAGGGAGTGCTGTAAGGAGAACAAAAATGCCTTTGCTAAATCCTCTCTTCTCTACTTAGTGAGCACCAAAGGGGCCCCACCTTCTCTTCTGCTCCTCCAGGGCACATACTTGGATTAATACTGTATATCCTAGACAAAGCTCTGTCTCATGTTTCTTGGGGAAGTGCATTTGCAGAATCATCATTATTTCCATAGCATAACTAGACATATGCAGCACTGTAAAAATACAATACACTACATTGTTTACAATCTAGATGAGACAATCAAGCAAGAAGAAAGGAATTTGGAGAATTTAGGTGTCATTTTACTTAGCTGCGCTAAGAAATGGGCTTGGTGTGTCCTTATGCTGGCCTTTCCTGCACACCAAGGACCAGATACAATAATGAGGTCCTTTTACCAAGCTGTGGTAAAAAGGAACCTGCACTAGCAGGGGGGGGGGGGGGGGGGGGGGGATGTTTTTGCCCTGTGCTGAGGCCCTTTTTACCGCAGCATGTAAAAAGGCCAAAAAAAGACATGGCCATGCGGTAAGATTTCACTTACCGTGTGACCGTGCAGGGGAGGGGGAGCACTTAACATCACCCAGTGAGGTAGCGGTAAGGACACCTGCGCTAACCCAGCAGTAACCGGGTAGCTTGTGGCGCTACCTGATTACTGCCAGGTTAGAGCCACACTAAAAGATATGGCCCTGGCATGGGAAATGGCTTACGCTGGGCTGGAACTACCCCCGGTGCCTGTGTTGGGCCGCTGGTAGTTCCAGATTAGCACAAGGTAAGCTTACCACCACTTTGTAAAAGGGATCCTAAATGATGGCCAGATTTGGGCACCCAAAAAAAATGGAGAAATTGGAGAGTCATGGTATATTCTATTGTGGATTAAAAACTGGTTAAAAGATAGAAAACAGAGAGTAGGGTTAAATGGTCAGTATTCTCAATGGAGAAAGGTAGTTAGTGGGGTTTCCCAGGGGTCTGTGCTCGGACCACTGCTTTTTAACATATTTATAAATGACTCAGAGATGGGAGTAACTAGTGAGGTAATTAAATTTGCTGATGATACAAAGTTATTCAAAGTCGTTAAATCGCGGGAGGATTGTGAAAAATTACAAGAGGACCTTACGAGACCGGGAGACTTGGGCGTCTAAATGGCAGATGACGTTTAATGTGAGCAAGTGCAAGGTGATACATGTGGGAAAGAGGAACCCGAATTATAGCTACGTCATGCAAGGTTCCACATTAGGAGTCACGGACCAAGAAAGGGATCTAGGTGTCATCGTTGATGATACGTTGAAACCTTCTGCTCAGTGTGCTGCTGCGGCTAAGAAAGCAAATAGAATGTTAGGTATTATTAGGATAGGAATGGAAAACAAAAATGAGGATGTTATAATGCCTTTGTATCGCTCCATGGTGCGACCGCACCTCGAATATTGTGTTCAATTCTGGTCGCCGCATCTCAAAAAAGATATAGTGGAATTAGAAAAGGTGCAGAGAAGGGCGACAAAAATGATAAAGGGGATGGGACGACTTCCCTATGAGGAAAGGCTAAAGCGGCTAGGGCTCTTCAGCTTGGAGAAAAGGCGGCTCAGGGGAGATATGATAGAGGTCTATAAAATTAAAACAAGAAAGAAGCTATAGTGCGATGGTTAAAACAGTGAGCTGTGAGTCACGAGGAGGCCTGGAACACTAAAATGCTGTTTTTGTATTTTTTTGTCCATTGTAACAGTAAAGAGTGGTATGATAGATACGCATACCATAGGCTCTCAGCAGCAACTTATTATACCGTTCTGCAAAACAAAAAACAGAGCCTTATTGAGTGTAACAGAACTAATGACATCCAGATCAAAACTTTGAGCCCATTGATAAAATGGGGGGGGGGGGGGAGGGGGGCACATCACTGACTAAGGAACTCAACTGCTTCACAAGCCATTCCTGCTCCATGACACATACATTATGTTTTTAAAAATGTAAGTACAGCAATAATTATATACTCCATATCCCCAAATGATGCACTCTGTTTCCCTCTGGGCATACAACTATGTAGAATGAAGTCACCTCATCCACAGATAATCCCTGCTAGCCAATGGCCTAATTTCTTTCTGGCCTGCTCTATGACAAACGTTCTTTTACTAGATTCAATTCACATGTAGAAAATATCATGGAATTCTCCTCTGGAGCAAGAAGCTTTGTGCATTTATTTTGTTGGTGCTTTGGGGTAGGCCACATTGGTACTAACAGATTGTAACACCTGCAAAATAAACTAAGGCTTTCTGGCAGGTTTGTAGCAGCCTGGAAGTGTTTATGAGTACAACATAGACCCATTATAACGCAGCTCGATATAATGCGGGATCGGTTACAATGCGGTCAAAGCTTGGACCCCGGAATTTCGTGTGTTTCAGCTGCGAGCTAAGTATTTCTGATCTAGTTCTTCGAATTGGTGCAAGGCAGTACTGGGTAACATGGAAATTTCTGAAAAAAGGAAAAGAAAAGCATGGCCAATACAAGAAAAGCTACAAGCCTTAGACCAGTGGTTCCCAAATCTAATCCTGGAAGCACCCTAGCCAGTCAAAGTTTTGAGATATCTACAATGAATATTCATGAGAGAGATTTACATTCAGTGGAGGCAGTGCATGCAAATCTCTCTCATGAATATTCATTGTGGATATCCCAACAACCTGACTGGCTGGGGTGCCTCCAAGACCAGGTTTGGGAACCACTGCTATAGACCTTTTAAAATCAGGAAAATGCAAGCGGAGACATGCAGACACGTGGGCATCGGCGACTATGGGGGTGGATCAATGATGAAGCAAACGTATGGCATGCCACAAGTGATGAGGGTCTCCAACGAAAACTGCTAAAGCAAGCAAGCGATGGGCCCCCCCCGGATAAAGCCATGTTCACTTGGTTTAACCAAGCATGAGCAGAAGGAACACCTATCTCTGGAGAAATAATTAGGGGTCAAGCAGAAAAACTGAAAAAGAAACTAGACCAACAGCGTGGGCTACAAGTAGAGGAAAAGGAATTTAAAGCAAGTAAGGGGTGGCTTACCCAATATAAAAAGAGACATCGCATCAGAAAAGTTGCAATTTCTGGAGAAGTTCAATCAGCTGACTCTCAAGCGGCTGATGATTATCACCAAAGTTAAAAGCTATCAGGGCCAGAAACAGGGGAACCGGAAGGTGAGTCGGAGAGAAGACGGAAGCTCTGTGTCAAGAACTGTTTTTCACAGTGTGGTATTGAGGACTCTATAATTGAAAAAACAGCCTCAGATGCCCAGGGAACCTATACATAGGACTCCACTGAATTGGCTAACATCACAGGCCCTACCACCTTCCGAAAAAGACCACAATCATCAAAAAACTCCTATGGGGAGAAAAAATATTGTGGCCAAAAAACGGAACGTGAATCATATATCAATTATCCAATTTTGATCAAACCACCCACACCAAACATCTATGATTAGTGATGGATCTGTGAAAAACACAACAATCCACTCACTAAACTACACACTTTAACTGACTGCTAACGGAACAAGATTAAATAACTACACAGTTCTTAATTTTCAATATCTAGTGCTTGTTGTAAAACGTCACTAATAACAATTTGACCAGCAAATGTTATCTTGAAACTTATCTGAATGATTCTGAGCCGTATTTTCCGTTTCTTGCAGACACCGGTGTATAGATAAACAAAATTTATATTCCAGTGGTGGATTCTGTTCTGTCGTCCAACTGGATCTCAAAACATCTTTTGTGGGTTAAGTAATTCCACACTCGCTATGTCTCTTTTATTTTCTCAACAAGCACTAGATGTTGAAAATTAAGAACTGTGTAGTTATTTAATCTTGTTCCGTTAGCGGTCAGTTAAAGTGTATAGTTTAGTGAGTGGATTGTTGTGTTTTTCACAGATCTATCACTAATCATAGATGTTTGGTGTGGGTGGTTTGATCAAAATTGGATAATTGATATATGATTCACGTTCCGTTTTTTGGCCACAATATTTTTTCTCCCCATATGAGTTTTTTTGATGATTGTGGTCTTTTTCGGAAGGTGGTAGGGCCTGTGATGTTAGCCAATTCAGTGGAGTCCTATGTATAGGTTCCCTGGGCATCTGAGGCTGTTTTTTCAATTATATTTCATTTATTTTCTGATCATAACCCTACACCAGCATCTTTTATGAAAAAGGAGTGACGGTAGTAGTTTCTTTAGATACTTTTTCTCTCCTTGCAGTTGTTTAGATATTGAGGACTCTATGGAATGGATTCATATCAATGATGAGTGCCCTGCATACGATCATCTAAATGACCAGACAATTACAGCGAATGCTTTAAGTCATCATGCACCTACTGAAAACCAATCTCAGGACAGCAGTGATGAAGATGACTCTCCATCTCCACCTCAAAAATTACATTGGCTTTAGCGGCAATGGATACTGTTCTTCAATGGTTGCAATTTGAAAATGTGGACATGACTCATATTATTCATTTGAAGTTGATTATTGAAATTGCAAAACGGAAGACACGAGAAACAAAACAGTCAACTCTGGACTCATTTACTAAACCAGGATGTTAATTTTAGCCTGCGTTTTCTGTGTTGTGACCACATTCACTTTTAATGTGTGGATATGATGTTTAATAAAGTCCATTTGATTTTTCAATGAAAAGTGCAGCTTTTTACTGAACTGGAGTGCAGGTGTTGGTGTGGGTAACAGAGACCTGATATCATGCGGACTCACAGTACGGTGTAAAAATTTGGACCCCGTCTTCTGCGTTACATCGGGTCTGTGGTGTCGGTAATAATCTAATCAGCACCATCGACAGATAACATATTGCTCTGGGCAAGGCTTTCTGCTGGAGGTGTCACTGCTCTGGAACTTATCCTCCCTGGCCTTTTGTGCTGATCCTACGGTCTGATCCATTTAGGGGGGGGGGGGGTGTAGAATGGGGCAGGGAGGTCACAGTTTGTTCTTCTTGTCTCCATCCTTCTACAACCCCCCTCCCAACCTGGTGACCCAGGTGACAGCTTTTCTTACCTCACATTCAAAACCCCAATGGGAAGGTATAACAACCCAATAAAAATGTTTATGTATAAGAGAGACTCGTATTTTGTGTATAAAGGAGGGGATTTTCAGTAGACTGGTTGAACCTCAACCCGTGAGCTATATAATGTGAATCTGGCAATCAGTCAGCCACTCATAGCAGCTCACTTAACATCATATAATCCCTTCCCATGCTCAAAAATGAAATGTATTAAACAAGTTATTCACCGTGTAAACAAATGCCTCTTATTTATTTACTGTCCGCCACTGTGGTGCAAGAGCAAGAACCTGAAGACTAGATTTCAGCTTCTTAAATTAAACTATTCCATAACACGTGTAAAAAGTCACTCATCTGTGCAATTACTAGCATTGACATGACCCGACAGAGTACTCCGTTTCAAATTTTCCTTCTTCAGGGGCTGAAAACCATCCAACGACCCTCCATTGTGACCCTTCTTGCTTGAATCAATGGCATCTTGCTCAAATATCAAAGTATGACACCCAAAGTTAGGCATGCAATTGGACATGTATTTATAGAATAGGGTAAGTTACGTACTTAAACTAATTGGCTTAATTGGTGATAACAGTAAATAATTGGCCTTAACAACACTATTTGGCATTAATTACTAACTACACTCATGTCTTCTTTGAGCCTCTATTCTATAACTTGCATTGCATGCCTAATTCACCTCATGTGCAATTCCAAACAGGGTGTGGTCAAGGGAGGGGCATGGACGGGTCATGGAGGTTCCCAGGATTTAGGCGCAGAGTTATAGATTATTTCCTTTTCTGCGCCTAACTGACTGTTGTTAGGCATGAGCATTTACATCGCCCTTTGGCAGACATAAATACACACACCTAAAGTTACAGTGGTGGAAATAAGTATTTGATCCCTTGCTGATTTTGTAAGTTTGCCCACTGACAAAGACATGAGCAGCCCATAATTGAAGGGTATGTTATTGGTAACAGTGAGAGATAGCACATCACAAATTAAATCCGGAAAATCACATTGTGGAAAGTATATGAATGTATTTGCATTCTGCAGAGGGAAATAAGTATTTAATCCCTCTGGCAAACAAGACCTAATACTTGGTGGCAAAACCCTTGTTGGCAAGCACAGCGGTCAGACGTCTTCTGTAGTTGATGATGAGGTTTGCACACATGTCAGGAGGAATTTTGGTCCACTCCTCTTTGCAGATCATCTCTAAATCATTAAGAGTTCTGGGCTGTCGCTTGGCAACTCGCAGCTTCAGCTCCCTCCATAAGTTTTCAATGGGATTAAGGTCTGGTGACTGGCTAGGCCACTCCATGACCCTAATGTGCTTCTTCCTGAGCCACTCCTTTGTTGCCTTGGCTGTATGTTTTGGGTCATTGTCGTGCTGGAAGACCCAGCCACGACCCATTTTTAAGGCCCTGGCGGAGGGAAGGAGGTTGTCACTCAGAATTGTACGGTACATGGCCCCATCCATTCTCCCATTGATGCGGTGAAGTAGTCCTGTGCCCTTAGCAGAGAAACACCCCCAAAACATAACATTTCCACCTCCATGCTTGACAGTGGGGACGGTGTTCTTTGGGTCATAGGCAGCATTTCTCTTCCTCCAAACACGGCGAGTTGAGTTCATGCCAAAGAGCTCAATTTTGTCTCATCTGACCACAGCACCTTCTCCCAATCACTCTCGGCATCATCCAGGTGTTCACTGGCAAACTTCAGACGGGCCGTCACATGTGCCTTCCGGAGCAGGGGGACCTTGCGGGCACTGCAGGATTGCAATCCGTTATGTCGTAATGTGTTACCAATGGTTTTCGTGGTGACAGTGGTCCCAGCTGCCTTGAGATCATTGACAAGTTCCCCCCTTGTAGTTGTAGGCTGATTTCTAACCTTCCTCATGATCAAGGATACCCCACGAGGTGAGATTTTGCGTGGAGCCCCAGATCTTTGTCGATTGACAGTCATTTTGTACTTCTTCCATTTTCTTACTATGGCACCAACAGTTGTCTCCTTCTCGCCCAGCGTCTTACTGATGGTTTTGTAGCCCATTCCAGCCTTGTGCAGGTGTATGATCTTGTCCCTGACATCCTTAGACAGCTCCTTGCTCTTGGCCATTTTGTAGAGGTTAGCGTCTGACTGATTCACTGAGTCTGTGGACAGGTGTCTTTCATACAGGTGACCATTGCCGACAGCTGTCTGTCATGCAGGTAACGAGTTGATTTGGAGCATCTACCTGGTCTGTAGGGGCCAGATCTCTTACTGGTTGGTGGGGGATCAAATACTTATTTCCCTCTGCAGAATGCAAATAAATTCATATACTTTCCACAATGTGATTTTCCGGATTTAATTTGTGATGTGCTATCTCTCACTGTTACCAATAACCTACCCTTCAATTATGGGCTGCTCATGTCTTTGTCAGTGGGCAAACTTACAAAATCAGCAAGGGATCAAATACTTATTTCCACCACTGTAGGTGTGAAAATGACTTAAGCTAGTATTTTATAAAGACATTTCCACATGGAATTGCCTTGATAAAATTCATGCTTAGTGCACATCATCCTGGCACCTAACGTTAGGTGGACAAACAAGAAGACGGTTCCAAGAACAACCAGAACTTTTATTGGAGAATAAACTTTTTCAAGATAAAAAGTTTATTCTTCAATAAAAGTTCAGATCCTGTATAAACAGTTAACACGGTCTGTGTTCTGGCTATGTGTCTTCTTCAGGGGTCACAACTTTGTTGAAATGCAAGAGACAATGTGAAGAACAATCTTTGTTGAAATACAAAAGACAAACGGAGAACAATCACAGCTCTTTTCTACAGTGGGCCTAGGTGTTTACAGGTGCTGCGTTACTTCAATGGCTCCAACACTTTGAAAAAGGCCGCTATTAAAGTATTCAGAGCAGAGAATGGCATGGGGACGGGGAACCGCAGTAACTGCGGGGACAGGGCGAGGACAGATCCCACAGGGATGGGAGGGGATGGGGACAGAGCCCACAGGGACGGGGACAAACTTTGTCCCCGTGTCATTTTCTAGTTGGAAGAATAGAGGGTGGTGGTGGGAAGGAGGGTTATTATAGCTGCTCATTGTTATTATTGTTTTCTATTTGTAATTTATACACAACAGTTGCACAGCATATTGTTCCTTTTTATACTTTAATAAAAAGATTTAAATATAAAATCATGTGTTCAAGGCTTTTGTAGATGAGGACAGAGCCTGTGGGGACGGGGTGGGGATGGGGACAGAACCTGCGGGGACGGGGCGGGGACGGTGACATAACCTGCGGGGATGGGGTGGGGAAGGAGACAGAACCCACGGGGATGGGGCGGGGATGGGGACAACTTTGTCCCCATGTCATTCTCTAATTCAGAGTCTCAAAACCTTATGTTATCAGCACTAACGCAGTACCTATAAACACCTAGGCCCAGCATGCACAAGAGCTGTGGTTGCTCTCCGTTTGGAGTGGAGGAGTGGCCTAATGGTTAGTGCAGTAGGCTTTGATCCTGGCAACCTGGATGCAGCTTCTTGTGACCTTGGGCAAGTCACTTAACCCTCTCTTTGCCCCAGGTACAAAAACTTAGATTGTGAGCCCCCTAAGGACACAGAAAGTACCTGCAAATGCATGTTTTGGACACGCGCAGATCCATTTTTCAGTGCACCTGTAAAAAAATGCCTTTTTTTGGGTCCGAGACCTTACCGCCACCCATTCACTTAGCGGTAAGGTCTTATACGTTAACTGGGTGATAATGGTCAACGCGCATTCAAATGCTGATTACCGCCCGCATGCCGGAAAATAAAATTATTTTCCGGCGTGCATAGTGGACACGCGTAAAAAATGAAATTACTGCCTGGACCACGCGGTAGGCAGGTGGTAATTCCAAATTGACATGCGTTGGGCGCGCGTAGGCACCTACGTGGCTTAGTAAAAGGGCCCCCATCTGTACAGCGCTGTGTACATCTAGTACGCTATAGAAATGATTAGTAGTAGTGAGCCCACCATGTAGAAGAGCTGAGGTTGTTCTCCATTTGTTTTTTTGTATTTCAACAAAGATTGAAGCGAGGGCGGCTCGCTGTGAGCATATCCGAACAAAATAAAAATGCCAGCATATATCTGTGCCTGTTGTTCAGCACATCAATATTAGCCTCACAGAAATTTCTTACACATAACATTTTTGTAAGGCTGATATTTGTGTGCGGAACAACAGGTGCAGGGTGTGTTTGTGTTGGCCCTTTCATTTTTGTTCAGACACGGGTCTGTCTTTTAAAGTTGCAGGCAGTTCTGGTTAGAAAAAAGACAAAACCCTTATTTAAACCTTCAAAACTGGCACTCATTCCTCTAATCAGCCCTTCTATGTTTTCTCAGACCTGACAAAAAATGCATCACACTGTGCACATGTTCAAAGCCAATGTTTCCTTCTGTCCGTTGCGAAGGAATTAATTAATGGCCCCATTACCATTCATTGTAATGTAATATGCACTCACCTGTACTACTCAAGTTAACTCCTGCACTCAACCCCTTTCAGCATTGTGCAGCTACTTTTCTGGCGGACACTCCATGGTAGCCACATGCTTTGGCTCCGACCAGCTCTCTACATCAGCTCCAGCCCATAGCTCAAACTCACCGAATGCTGCGTGGCACTGATTTTACATTGAATAACAGTTATGGAGGTATGCAAGCAAAAGGTCTGAATAAAAGGTGGGTAGAGATTGTGTACTGGGGAAAGAAACAGGGGGCTACACAGGGTTGATAGGGGCTGCCACTGGTCCCGTCCCTTGCCTTACAAGGGAGAGGAAAGACTATGCAAAACAGAAGAATTCAATAAGTGGCTTGAGTCTTGGTGTAAAGAAGAAGGTTATAGATACATAGGAGCATTTAAGCTAGAGGGTAGGGGTGACAAAAAGAGACATGGGATTTCAGAAAGTCACCCCCAGAATAAACATGATGGCAGAGAGAAAGGTCATGTAATTATAGTAAACCACCTAAACTCACTAAGCACATGGAAAGCTATGTGCACAAATGCTCGTAGTCTAAGTAAAAAGGTTCAAGACTTGCAAGCCCTGATATTTGAGGAAAACTTGGATATTGTTGCTATTACGGAGACGTGGTTCAACGATTCCCACGAATGAGATGTGACCGTACTGGGCTACAATCTTTTTAGGAAGGATAAAGAGGGCCGAAGAGGTGGAGGAGTGGCTCTGTATGTGAAAGACTATATCAGAGCGGCTGAAATGCGGGGAACCTGGGGAAAGGAAGAAGCTTTATGGATCATCCTGGAAAAAGAAGACGGAACCTGTATCCACACGGGGGTTATCTACAGACCTCCTGCGCAAACGGAGAAGTTAGACAAGGATCTGATAGAAGATATTCAAAAGATTAGTATGAAAGGGGAGGTACTACTGTTGGGAGATTTCAAATTGTCTGATGTGGATTGGTACGTCCCGTCTGCGGAATCAGAAAGAAGTAGGGAGATTGTGGATGCCTGTCAAAGTGCCTTGCTCAGACAAATGGTGACGGAACCCAAGAGGGAAGGGTCGATGCTGGATCTAGTGCTCATAAATGGGGCTAGTGTTTCAAATATCTGGGTGGGTGCCCACTTATATAATAATGATCATCACACCGTATGGTTTGAAATAAGGGCGAAGGCAAAGGCGGAGTGCGGACGCACAAAACTCAAAGTACTGGATTACAGATGTAGTGATTTTGATAAAATGGGGGAATACCTCAAGAAGGAGCTGTTGGCATGGGAAGGCACAGAAGATGTGGAAAACAGTGGTCCAAGCTAAAGGCTGCTCTAAATATGGCAACTGATCTTTTTGTGAGGAAAGTAAACAAAAACAAGAGAAACAGGAAACCTATATGGTTCTCCAAACAAGTAACTGAAAAAATAAGAGCAAAAGAGGCTTTGTTCAAGAAATACAAAAGAACGCAACGAGAGGATCACGGAAAAGATCATCGGATTAAACTCAAAGATGCAAAGAGGGAAATAGGGCTAGCGAAAGCGTGAGCGGAAGAAAAAAATGGCTAAAGACAAGACCTTTTTCAGATATATTGGAGAAAGGAGAAGAGATAGGAATGGAATTGTGAGACTGAAAGATAATGAGAATGGCAATGTGAAGAGTGACGAAGATAAAGCGAACGTGCTAAACAATTATTTCTCTTCGGTGTTCACGGAGGAAAATCCTGGAGAAGGACCGTGGTCATCTGCCATGGGAACGTCTGGGAATGGAGTGGATACTGCATCGTTTACGGAAGAAAGAGTTTATAAACAGCTTGAGAATCTGAAGGTGGACAAAGCTATGGGGCCGGATGGGATACATCCCTGGATACTGAGGGAGCTCAGGAAGGACCTGGCGGGACCTCTTAAAGATTTATTTAATAGTTCTTTAGAGACGGGAGAGGTTCCACAGGATTGGAGACGGGCGGATATGGTCCCTCTTCACAAAAGTGGAAACAGGGAAGAAGTGGGAAACTACAGACCAGTAAGTCTCATGTTGGTAGTAGGAAAAATAATGGAGTCGCTGCTGAAAGAAAGGATAACTAACTTTCTAGAAGCCGACGGGTTACAGGACCCGAGGCAACATGGCTTAACCAAAGGAAAATCCTGCCAAACGAATCTTATTGACTTCTTTGACTGGGTGACCAAAGAACTGGATGACGGACGTGCGCTAGATGTAATCTATTTGGACTTCAGCAAAGCCTTTGATACGGTCCCCACAGAAGACTCGTGAATAAGCTGAAAGGGTTGAATTTAGGACCGAAAGTGGTGAACTAGATAAGAAACCGGTTGACCGACAGGTGATAGAGGGTGGTGGTAAATGGAATCCGCTCGGAGGAAAGGAAGGTGAGCAGTGAAGTTCCTCAGGGATTGGTGCTGGGGCCTATTCTGTTTAATATATTTTTGGGAGATATTGCTGAAGGGTTGGAAGGAAAGGTGTGCCTTTTTGTGGATGACACGAAAATAGCCAATAGAGTGGATACCCTGGAGGGAGTAGAAGCGATGAGAAGGGATCTCCGAACCTTAGAAGGACGGTTGAGGGTTTAGCAGTTAACATTTAATGCCAAGAAGTGTAGACTGATGCACTTGTGGTGCAGAAACCCAAAAGAGAGATACCGAATAGGAGGGGAGAGATTAGTAAGCTCGACTCAGGAGAGAGACCTTGGGGTGTTGGTGTCTGAGGATCTAAAGGTGAAGAAACAATGCAACAAAAGGCGATGGCCGTGGCCAGAATGATGCTATGCTGCGTAGAGAGGGGCAAAACCAGCAGAAAAAAGGAGGTGTTGATGCCGCTCTACAAGTCGTAGGTGAGGCCCCACTTGGAGTATTGTGTTCAGTTTTGGAGGCCGTATCTTGCTAAAGATGTAAAAAGACTGGAAGCGGTGCAAAGAAAAGCTACAAAAATGATTTGGGATTTGCGTTGCAAACCATACGAGGTGAGACTTGCTGACCTGAACATGTATACCTTAGAGGAAAGGAGAAACAGGGGTGACATAATACAGACATTAAAATATTTGAAAGGTATTAATCCGCAAATGAACCTTTTCCGGAGACGGGAAGGTGGTAGAACTAGAGGACATGAATTGAGGTTGAAGGGGGGCAGACTCAGGACTAATGTCAGGAAGTATTTTTTCACGGAGAGGGTGGTGGATATGTGGAATGCCCTCCCGCGGGAGGTGGTGGAGAAGAAAACGGTAATGGAATTCAAACTTGCGTGGGATAAACACAGAGGAATCCTGTTTAGAAGGAATGGTTCCGTGGAATCTTAGCGGAGATTGGGTGACGCCGCCGGTAATTGGGAAACAAAATGGGAGCTGGGCAGACTTCTACGGTCTATGCCCTGATTGTGACTGAATAGATAGGGATGGGCTGGAGTGTAAATTTTAAGGGACATCGGCATTAGCTCCAGAACTTAGTAGAAGAACAGTGCTGGGCAGACTTCTACGGTCTGTGTCCTGAGAAAGGCAAGGACAAATCAAACTTGGATATGCATATAAAGTATCACATACCATGTAATATGAGTTTATCTTGTTGGGCAGACTGGATGGAGCGTACAGGTCTTTATCTGCCGTCATTTACTATGTTAGGTACAGCAGGTATTGATCTGTCTCTGGAGGGCTCACAAAAAAAAAAAGAGCTGAAATGGGATTGAAACTTTGGTCTATTGCTTATACACTGCACTAACCATTAGGCTACTCTGTGGTGCTTTCAAGAATGTTCATAGTTCGTGGGAGATGAAGGGGGACAGCAAACATTGGGTAATTATAAAGGAGTCATACCTTAACCCTTCCAGTGGATATCTGCTCAATTAGCACACCTGTTTGTAACCTGAACGCGCTCAGTAAATGAGTTTATCTTGTTGGGCAGAATGGATGGACCGTACATGTTACAATGAAGAACTCTGCAATAGACTACAGTTCAAGTTTTGGCTCCACTGAAAAGCTGTTCTTTGCAGCTCCCAGCCTTTCTGTGAAGAAATATTTTTCTCTCTCCTTTGAGCTTCAGACTCTGACCTCATGTTCTAGAACTTTCTTTTGATTGCTTGTTGCGATATGAGTCACAGTTTCCGGTCCCTGACTTTTAAACTTGTGAGAGTGATATCTCAGGTGAGAGCATGGCAAATCATTGTTTTTGCTGCACTGCTATATTTAGTAAACCTGTTATATAACTAGCAGGGATTTAATTCCTGGAATACGCTCTAAGACAGGTGTGGCCCTGACAATACACTGAGAAAGTTTCTTGCAGTGATTCACAGAATTACCCAATGACTCAATTAGCTTATAATGAAACCTGCATAGAAAGGCAGTGTGACCAACCCCTTTCTTAAAAATTGTTTCATAACAGTTCAGCCCTGGAGCTAAGAAATTAATTGACGGAATAGGACCCCATTCAGCCTACAAGATGCTATATTTCTGATATGCCAATTTAGTCAAGCCTGAGTTTTGGCTACAAAATTAAATATTGAGCCTTCCGATTACCAATAAATTCTAGATGCGCTGGCGTGTGCGTACTGAAGCTTAAAACAGCTTATCATGGGGTGCGCTTAGGCATTCTGCAGTAAATTCCTGATCTGCACACACAAACTTCACGCTAAAAATATATATTTTTTATTTTATCACGGAGGGGGCATGTCTAGGGGTTGAGAGTGGGCATTTCTGTGCTAATCAGTTAGCCTTATAATACAATATAGGTGTTGGTAAGTGCTCATGTGTTGATATTATTTAATGGCATATATTTCGCCTTTACTTCAAATTTAGGGAAGCTCAATTTTTTGGCTCAAAGATACAGATTTTTCCTGATGTCAGCAAACCTACACAAAAGAAAAGGCGAGAATTTTTGGGGCTTAGGCCTTGAACTCTCTCCCTGGGAGGATCATTTAAGCTGAAATTTGCATGCAGATGTCTTGTTTCTTTTGGTAGTGTTCATTATGTTTTTTTTGATCCAGAAAAATTGAAGCTCCTATTAATAAGTAAAGAAAGCAGGGATCTTCAAGCCTCGGAGGCACCAGTAGGGAGCTGAAACCGCAGGCAAACTTGTGATTCTGTCCTCCTTATGTTTATTGTAAGAGTTTTTTTTACTCTTTTTGTTTCCTATGATCAATACCTTGTATCTTGATCGTTTATAGTGGACTAAGTAAGAAAGATATTCTTTTGAAAATCCATGGAAATGTAATGGATGGTTCTTTAATCTCTTGGATGTATTTCCTGATTTCTATACATTTATTATTGTGAATGTATTATTTTGAAATTTAATAAATAAATAAATAAATAAATATTATTTAATGGCCATGCACTAGGACTTTAGTGTAAAAAAAGGAAAATCAGCCATATTACTCCTGTGGTAAAAATGGCTTTAGGGCATGGGAAAAACACTCATAAGAGCACACTAAGGCCACTTTTTACCACAGCTTAGTATGGTTTATGGTTAACTTTATTTCATATTTATTTGTTTATTTAGGATTTATTTACAGCCTTTTTGAAATAATTCACAGTAAGAATAAATCAAACATAAGCAATAGACAATTACAGCAGTAAAATTATTCAAACAGCAATGCAAAGTATGGCATATTATACTACTTACGCGTAAGCGTCTACATGAGCCCAACGCGTGCCGAATGGAGTTACTACCCGACCACCGTATGGCTTTTGCGGTAATTTCATTTTTGGCATGCGTCTGATATGCTCGTCCAAAAAATATTTTTTATTTTCGGGTGCGCATAACAGACGCATGCCAAGTGGAATTTGGCGCGCATAGATCATTACTGCCCGGTTACTGTGTGAGTCTTTACCGCTAGGTCAATGGCTGGCGGTAAGGTCTGAAACCCAAAACAGACACGCAGCAATTTTCATATTGCCACATGTCCATTTTTGGAAATTTTTTTTTGTATTTTTTATTTATTTAATTGAGCTTTTTTAACAAACATAAATTTACAATTATGAGTGATAATACACTACTTGGAAATTATACATATAATAATAGTAAAATTTTTAAATGCAAGTTTCACTATCGACCACAAGTTAAAGAAATAATCCAAGATGCAAGATTATATACTAATCTAAAGGAAATTTTAAGGTATTACAAATATATGATACGCCCATCCCGGGTGTTCCCTCCAAGTCTGTTAAACAGTGAACATATGGGACTATACCACTACATTTACTTCTTCCCTACTTAGTAAAAATTCCTCTTATTGTTTAGGGTCAAAGAATTGAAACTGTTTAGATTGAAATACAATTCTACAAACACAAGGAAATTTCAACAGGAAGTTAGCTCCTATTGCCAAAGTTCTTGTGCGCAAAGCCAAAAAGACTTTACGCCTTTTTTGGGTCTCTCTAGATAGATCAGGAAAAATTCTTATTTTAGACCCCAAAAAATTTGAATCCAAGTGTCTTAATGAGAGCCTCAATACTGCATGTCTGTCCATTTCCAAAGCAAATTAGACCAATAAAGTTGCCCGCTTTGTTACAACCTCTAGAGACGACTCCAAAAAGGAAGTCAGATTCAACTCCCTACCATCCTGGAAAGGTTCCCTTGATTCCTTACGTGGATCAGTTTGTAAATAGAAAGCACGAGTTATTGGTGGTAGGGAGGTATCTGTCATACCCAATATTTCAGTAAGATATTTCTTAACCATCTGGACAGATGTAATCAAAGGTGAACTGGGAAAGTTTATCAGCCTTAAATTTAATCTTTTAGACTGATTCTCAAGATATTCCAGCCGTCTAGAAGTGAAGTTCTTATCTTTAATTAGTGTTAGACCCACAAGTTCCAATTTTAAGGCTTTTTCGGTAAGAGCTTTCATTTCCGTGGCTTGAGAGTCAGTCTTTTTCAATTGAGAGAGTGCAGTTTCTGATAAAGTCTTTATAGTTGCCGCATTTTTAACCACCAAGGATTGTAGGGAAGTATGTGCTGTAAAGGTTAAGTCCCAAAGTGACTCCAGGGTCACTACGGCAGGCTTTTCCATTTTCCCAAAAGTCAACAAAGGGAGCGGTGCTTTAGCAGCCTGCTCCAGAATACTCACTGTCTGAGACAACAGCACAGGAGAAGATGTCACTTCTGGAGCTTCTAGGCTGGCAGCACCCTAATCTTCATTTGGCTCCAACAGGTTCCCTCCCTGGTCACTCCGACTTCCACTCTGGGTTGGAGCGCTAGGGCTCTGAAGAAAGCCTCCACTTCCTGGTTGTGGGGGCGCCGCACGTTCGACGGGGCTCAGGGAAGCCCCGTCTACACTGTCAGCTAACACCAAAGCGCCAGCCTCCTCAGACGGAGTAGAAACTCTCCCGGGACCCAGCGCGACTCCAAAGTCCTCCAATCGCACTTGTCGAAGCTGGCTTGACCTGTCAGGGAGAGAGGGACTCTCCCTGACTTTGCCTTTCTGTTTCCCCATAACAAGGATCAGGTAGGAAACTGACCACTACAGCGTTCTAAGGAGGAAAGTGAGATGAGTCTGGTAGCGCGTCTCAGACCGTCGCCATCTTGGATCCCTTTGGCAAAAATTTTAAAAAGGCATTTTTTACAGGCGCGCTAAAACATGGATCGGCACACGCCCAAAACCCACGCCTACACTACTGCAAGCCATTTTTTCAGCACGGCTTTGGAAAAAAGGACCCCATAGATAGGTAAGAGACTAAGAGCAGTTAGAAAATAAGGATAACAAGAAAATTTACAATCAATTTAAAACTCAGAAATAATGCCAAATTATAGGAATAATAGGAATGCCAAATTATAATAGGAAAGAGAGAAACTATAAAGACAGGAAAAATCCCAAAGTCTGGGGGAAAAATAGAGAGAGAGAGACAGCAGCATTGAACGTCCACCGCAGGACACTTTTGGGCAAGATAAGGTAATAATCATGGGAGAATTAGAAAGACAGAAAACATAGAAGGTAAAAGTAGAGGCTGACCAAAGCAGTGGCATAGCTACGTGGGGCCAGGGGGGGCCAGGGCCCCCGTAGATTTGGCCCTGGATCCACTGCCGCCGACCCCCCTTCCCGCTGTCAACCCACCGTCGCCGTCGCCTGCCTTTGCTGGCGGGAGACCCCAACCCCCGCCATACCCTGGTGCTAGAAAATTAAAAAAAAAATTTTTAGTCAGAATTGGTGAATAGCAGGAGATAGAACTACCGCCAGGCTCCCGCCAAGTCGCTGTATGCCAAGCTGGCGCTACCCCTACCGTCCTTTTGTAAAAGGGCTCCTTAGATTGAGCGCTGGAGAGAAAGCACCTGCAAACAATAAATGTAAACCATTTTGATTATACCACAGAAAGGCAGTATGTCAAATCCCATTACCCTTAATGTGGCATGGTTTTGTCTATTATTATGTGATACCTGCACCCTCATGTATTACCTTATTGTAAGAAGAAAGAGATTACAGTCATTTGAAATGATGTGTAAATACCAATGACATTTCTTTTTCAGCTAGCAAAAGAACCCTTTCACTAAAACATGGAGAAGTTTTACTTGTACCGAGGTTGTGTGCTAGCTGTTGGGGGTGTTCCCAGCATGCCCAAGTGCGTCCATAGCAACATGCAGTCCAGGCCCATTCCCTGTCCTAACCTACCATTTCCCACACCACCAGTTGCATGTGAATTAACACGTGATGTCGTGTCAGCACAGTAATGGTTACATGTTCATGCAATAACAGTATACACTAATTCAAACATTTTGGACTAGATTCAGTAAAGAGCTCCAAAAAAAAAATCCATGTGGATCGCTAGTCTATAAACGGCGCTCAGAGTTGCATGCTGTCGATAGAATAGCACCTGGAGCAGCAGTTCCCAAACTCTGCGCTGTGGCACCCTGGTGCATCGCATCAAACACACAGGGGTGCCGCAGCTCATCGCTCCCTACTTTCTCCTCCCACAGCTCCGACATCTGCCTCTTCCTGCTTCTTCCCCCGCCGCTACTACAGTGCTTCTAGCTTACATTTTCAGGTCATCCACGATTCACACAGGCACTCCGGTGCCTTCCCATTCTGCAGCGTCTGGCCCTCTCTGATGTAACTTTCTGTTGCGA
This sequence comes from Microcaecilia unicolor, assembly GCF_901765095.1. Taxonomy (NCBI): domain Eukaryota; kingdom Metazoa; phylum Chordata; class Amphibia; order Gymnophiona; family Siphonopidae; genus Microcaecilia; species Microcaecilia unicolor. The sequence continues at coordinate 183,118,989 of NC_044040.1, read as the reverse complement.
GGGCCGGAAGCGGCAGAGGGAAGTCCCCGCAGTGCCTATGTGAATCGTCAACGCCCGAAAATGTAAGCCTGTCTGGTCCAAGTCTCTGTGTGGGGGGAGGGGGCGGTGGATAATGATGGGGCCAGGGGCCGGAGGACTTGCTCTGATGGGGGGAGGGGGTGTTTGGTTTCTGCCGAAAACCTGAAGTTGGATTTCGGGCCAGTTTTGGTGTCAAAACCAAACCCAAAATTAGGTCAGCCTCTATACTGCATTGCCTGGTTATGCTAAGTGTTCTATTAAGAAAAGTAGATGCCTATTTTTCTTTACAGAATAGGCTCCTAATAGGTGCTCTCTTTCTCTCTTCCTCTCTCTCCCTCCCTCCTTCTCTATCTCTCTCTTTCCATCCCTCTCTCTCTCTTTACATATATATATATATATATATATACAGGTATATATATATATATATATATATATATATATATATGTATGTATGTTGGCACACTTATAGAATTGCCCGCGGCCAGGGCCACTGAGAGACTGGGCCGGGCCTGGGACAAGGCTGCCCCCGGAGCCCCGCTGCCCCTCCCCCTCCACCCCCTCCTGAGGTCACTGCCGCTGCTCCCCCCTCCACCCGCCCCCTCTGTCTACCACTGGGCCGGGCCCCCTGCATTGAAATCACAGCGCCTCTCACCTCCATGTGAAAGCACTACAGGCAGCAGCAGATCGCCTCCCTTCGGGCCTCCTTCCTTCCCTGTGTCCCGCCCTTGCGGAAGTTATGTCAGACAAGGGCGGAACACAGGGAGGGAAGGACCCAAAGGGAGGCGATCTGCTGCTGCCTGCAGCACTTTCACACGGAGGTGAGAGGCGCTGTGATTTCAATGCAGGGGGCCTGGCCCGGTGGCAGACTGTCGACTGCGGAGGGCGGGTGGGACTGCAGCTCCAGGCCCCCCTTGGAGGCCCGGGCCCAGGGAATTTTGTCCCCCCCTGCACCCCCTCTTGGCGGCCCTGCCCACGGCCTGATTAGTGCAATCTAGGAAACATGACCCAAAATGTTGTTTATGTTATTTATATCAGTTTAGCATGGGCTATTTTAAAAACATGATACTTTGCAAATAATGCATACTAAAATACTTTAGCGTATGCTATGTAGTATGTGTAAAAATAAAAACTGTACACTTAGGGTCCTGTTTACTAAGGTGCATTAGTGTTTTTAACATGCCTACACATAGTGCAAGCGCTAACCATGTAGGCGCCTATAGGGATATTGTAGGCACGTACATAGTTAACGCGCATTAAAAATTTTAACGCGCCTATAATGCTGCTTAGTAAACAGGGCCCTAAAATGAAACAAACAAATGAAAAAAATTTGCAACTTAGATGCAAAATAAAACACAAAAATAAAATGAACCAATTTTTTTCCCATACACATCCCTACAAATATCTATTTTTTCAAAACAAAAGGTTTTTTAAAAAATATATTCAAGGTAAAAAAAAAATCCCAGAGATAATACTAAAAGGATAGGACTGTATCTGAAATTTCCAGCCCGTTTTCTTTAATGCTTTGTCTCACTGACAGCCTATAATTTGGTACGAGTGTCAGTGCCTGTGTCAGATTTTACGTTTCTGAACTTTGTCAGCTAATTTACTGGTGTTTCTAACCTTATCACTGCTGGACAGCAAGGGATAGATATCATCACACTGTACATTGATTCTGCACTGCCTTCATTCCCAGATTTAACCTCGGCTCAGAGCATCATCCTCCAAATCAGTGACAGAAGTGACACAGGACATAGTTACTATGCCCTTTCAGTGGTGTATTTGAGCAAAACACGGGGACTGAAACTAGGGGTTTAAAAAGGCTTTTGTTCAGGGATTATAGCTTTTTATTTTCCTCCTAATTCTACCTTTACTCTAGTGTTGTTTTTTGGTTTTGTTTGTTTGTTTAGATTTTGCTTACACCTTTTCAGATGTAACTCAAGGTGATGTCTGGTATTTTCTTGTCCTCCCCCAGGGTCAGGGCCGCCGAGAGGGGGGGGGGGGCAGGGGGGACAAAAGTCTCCGGGCCCGGGCCTCCGGGGGTGGGGGGGTGGCCCAGCGTCACTGCAGTCCGGCCCGCCCTCCATAGCTCCCGGAACTAACCTGAAGCGCCTTCACATTCGCATCGCAGCAAGCAGCAGCAGGGCAGGCCACTCCTTCCTTCCGTGTCCCACACTCGCCTGATGTAACGTCCGCGAGGGCGGGGCATGGAAGGAAGGAGAGGTCTGCCCTGCTGATGCTGCTGCTGCTTGCTGCGATGTGAACGTGAAGGCGCTTCAGGTTAGTTCGGAGGGCCCGGCAGCGGGTGGAGGGGGGGCCCGGCGACTTCGGGTGGGGGGGGCGGGGCGTGACGTGACCTCGGGTGAGGGGGGGGGGGTCCGGGGGCGGTCTTGTCCCGGGCCCGGCCCCGGCTCTCGGCGGCCCTGCCCAGGGTTTGCAATCTAACTTTGTACCTGAGACAATGGAGGATTAAGTAACTTGCCCGCTATCACAAGGAGCAGCAGGGCTTTCCCCCCCCCAGTCTTAGCCAGGAAGAAAAGAGAGTAGGATCTCTTTGCTGAGGCTCGGTGAACAGTTATATGTCCTGACCTTCCCAGGTACTACTTAGTTAGTAAACACATTTTTAAATAGTTTTATAATTGATCCCTATCTCAGTTACCTGTTATTGTTTGCTGATTGCACTTCTTTTGTTCATTGTGCAATATTTTAAAGTCAATAAGCAGTATTCAGTTTATTGCCTCTGCTGTCTGGACTGATAAAAAATCCTGGTGGCTTGTGTGTTGGGTCTGTGAGTGCTTTCTGGGAACTGTGGGACCACTGAGATTGTGACCTCTAGTAACCTAAAAATCACTGGTGATAACTTGAGAGCGGGAGACTCGCCCAGAGGCGGTTAGGACCCAGTCGGTGGTACGAGGGTACTAGTGTAGAGCACAAGCGGCAGGTGCAGGTGGACCAGAACTGTGCTGGGGAGAGTCCCTCTCAGTGGCCTCGGGGTAGCCCCAGGCGGGTGGCTAGGCATTTTGTGAAATACGCGCATCCATTTACACCAATGAAAATGTGATGTAAATCCTGGTGCATAGATTTAGGCACACTGGGCTATATTCTATACACGTGTAAATTGTGGAACACCTATGAGAAGCCCATTTCCCTGCCCATAACCATGCCCCTTTTTGCCTGCATGCGTTAGAAGTTAGGCACACTGTATTACAGAATGCATAGCGAGTTGTGCACGTAAATTGTAATTATTACTAATTAGTGCTCATTAGCTTGTTAAGCCAATTAAGTTACGTGCATTGTTATAGAGTACATTTTGGATTTCAGCGCAGATCTCTAGATGCAGTATATAGAATCCGGGGGTATATGTGTAATTAAGTGTGAGTCCTGCCTAGTTTTGCCCAGACTTTGCCCGTGTGTACACCCACATATAAAATATGGACTAGGTAAGATATGAGCATGTTTACAAAATTAAGTATAAGCAGGCTTTTAGCATTTGCATGCATATGTGCACACATCCTATATAATAATTCTCACCTCCAACGTTCTGACTTGTCTGGGACCGTGGCTCATTCTGAGTTGGTCTGCTGGGTTCCGTAGATCAGGCTGACATCACCGTAGCCATTATGATGTCAACTTCAGAACCCATGGGGGGGGGGGAACATGCCTCACAGCTGATCCATGTCCAGAGGAGGGTCGCTGGACATGGGTGGCTGGAAGGGGGGCAGGGGAGAGAGGAGGGTCGCTGGACATGGGTAGCTGGAGGGGGGCAGGGGAGAGAGGAGGGTCACTGGACATGGGTGGCTGGAGGGGGGCAGGGGAGAGAGGAGGGTTGCTGGACATGGGTGGCTGGAGGGGGGCAGGGGAGAGAGGAGGGTCACTGGACATGGGAGGCTGCAGGGGGGACAGGTGGTCGCTGGACATTGGTTGGCTGGAGGGGGGCAGGGGAGAGAGGAGGGTCGCTGGACATGGGTGGCTGGAGGAGGGGCAGGGGAGAGAGGAGGGTCACTGGACATGGGTGGCTGCAGTGGGCGCAGGGAGAGAGGAGGGTCGCTGGACATGGGTGGCTGCAGGGGGAGAGGAGGGTCGCTGGACATGGGTGGCTGGAGGGGGGGCATCTCCAGGCAACCCAGTGAGGGGACCAAACCAGTGTAACAATTTTCATGTTAAGCAGTAATCCAGGATTAAACCCTCCAGCAGAAAGCGTTGACCACAGGTTTTGTATATGTTCATTAAAAGGTGTCAACTTGTTGTTATAGCTGATTTATGCACCTAGGGTAAAGGGGTTCACTTCACACCTTTGATTTCTATGTGTTTTATTTGCTTAGGTATGCTCTCAAAGTTAGGGAAAACCAGCTCCCTCATGGAGATTAATATTTTCTGTGATACATGGCTGATGGCAGTGACTAGATAAGCTTTAGTCCTTCCTTCTCCTGAAAACCTACTCATGTGTTTTTCTTCAGTATATCTATCCTGTTTTATTGTTTGCAACTTAATCTTTTTTCTGCTTATTTTCCTGAGATAAAGAGAGATTCATGTCTGAGTCTGCTTTCTCTGCCACAATGACACAGGATTGAATAGATGGCATTAACTGGTCCCAGCCTGGAAGGCTGGCATTGGAAGGGGGGGGGGGGGCACAAACAGGGCGAGTGCCTGGGCCCTCAGACAGCAGACAGTCCCAAGCCTCTCTGAAGCTGAAGGAGCTACAACCTGCTGGTGGGCTTGGGGTCTCTCCAGTGTTCCTTCTAATTTATGTGGGAGTCCTCCATCCTCAATCCTGCCAGTAGAGGGTGATGCTTCAATATTGTGTTTTCGATCACTAGGGACAGACAAGTTCTCTGGAGTTCTGCAGAACTTACCTATCTCTCACTACTGAAAATGTGATATTGAGACAGCACCACCACTGGCAGAAATGTAGGTGGAACATTGGGCCTTTCCCAAACTTTTGCCCTGGGCCCCAGCATATTTAATACAGGCCCTGCTAGTTTGTGATGCCACTTTCTTGCCTTAAAGTAAAAGGGATACAAGATTTTCCAGATTCCTGTGTGGACTGTGAATTCTTGAATATATTATCTAGTTTACCAAGCATATTACTTTTATTATTTTTTCCCCTTATTTTCCTTTTGTGGTATCTACCATCTGACCTCTTCCTCCTCCTGCTCCAAAACCAACATAGCGTATTTGAGCCACCTCAGGACCCTTTCCTAGCCCAGAGGCAAGAAAAGTTGCCTTCTCATTGGCTGTCAGGGACTTCCTGTCACAATAGTCATCTTCCCTTCCTTTCTAGGCCTGAGCATCAGTCGTAATATTTTTAACAGTAAAAATCCTTAAGGAGCGCCAGACTGCTTTCATTGGTTTTTTAATTTCATCAGGCAATGTACTGGAATTATAATAATCTAAGGATATTACAGTAAACATGAGCACATTTCAATTATCTTTGCACATTTCAATTATCTTTGCTGTTGAAGAAAAAGAAGACATATTTATAAGCTAACTGCATTATTATTATTAGTTTGGCGCTTCTAGAGTGCCTTAAAAATGAATATAAATGTACATAAAGATATAAATCATTAGGGATGAGCACCTAGAAAATGTTTGTGTTGTTTTCATTTGGAAGTCTTTCTGTTTCCAATGATGTCATTAATAATATGCCCTTTTCTTAAAATGTGTGCACTATAGACCAAGCTCTATAAATAACGCTGAAAAATCAACACAAAACAAAACATGCTAAGTGCTATTATATAAATGGTGCAGAAAGTTAGGTGTCGTTTATAGAATATGCTCAGTGCCAGGATCGGTGCTTAACTTTAGGCACGAGGATGTACACCAAGTAAACCCTGATATAAATCCTCATGTCTAAATGAGGCATGGATCCCCCTTATTCTGTAACAGCACGCATAAATTGAAGGAAAGCCCCTGACCTGCCCATGACCCTCCCATAGCCATGCCCCCTTGGTGGACCTGTATATAAGATTTACTCTGTGAATAAAAATGTATGCGTAATTTCCAATTAATGCCAATTAATGCTGATAGTAACATAGTAGTAAATGACGGCAGAAAAAAACCTGCATGGTCCATCCAGTCTGCCCAACAAGACAAACTCATATGTGCTACTTTTTGTGTATACCCTACTTTGATTTGTACCTGTCCTCTTCAGGGCACAGACCGTATAAGTCTGTCCCTCCCAACCACTAGCCCCGCCTCCCACCACTGGCTCTGGCACAGACCGTATAAGTCTGCCCAGCACTATCCTCGCCTCCCACCACCGGCTGGCTCTGCCACCCAATCTCAGCTAAGCTCCTTAGGATCCATTCCTTCTGAATAGGATTCCTTTATGTTTATCCCACGCGTGTTTGAATTCTGTTACCGTTTTCATTTCCACCACCTCCCGCGGGAGGGCATTCCAAGCATCCACTACTCTCTCCGTGAAAAAATACTTCCTGACATTTTTCTTGAGTCTGCCCCCCTTCAATCTCATTTCATGTCCTCTCATTCTACCGCCTTCGCACCTCCAGAAACGGTTCATTTGCGGATTAATACTTTTCAAATATTTGAACGTCTGTATCATATCACCCCTGTTTCTCCTTTCTTCCAGAGTATACATGTTCAGGTCATCAAGACTCTCCTCATATGTCTTGTAACGCAAATCCCTTACCATTCTCGTAGCTTTTCTTTGCACCGCTTCAATTCTTTTTACATCCTTTGCAAGGTACGGCCTCCAAAACTGAACACAATACTCTAGGTGGAGCCTCACCAACGACTTATACAGGGGCATCAACACCTCCTTTCTTCTGCTGGTCACACCTCTCTCTATACAGCCTAACAACCTTCTAGCTACGGCCACTGCCTTGTCACACTGTTTCGTCGCCTTCAGATCCTCAGATACTATCACCCCAAGATCCCTCTCCCCGTCCGTACTTATCAGATTCTCCCCGCCTAACACATACATCTCCCGAGGGTTTCTATTCCCTAAGTGCATCACTTTGCATTTCTTCGCATTGAATTTTAATTGCCAAACCTGATAATTAATTATTAGCACTCAATTATCAGCGCTAATTGGCTTGTTGATCATGCCAAATTGGGCGCAGGCCCAAATATGCACTTTCAGTTTTAAGTGCCACTTATAGACTTTCAGGTATAGGGGAATTCTGTATAGAATTTAGGTACTGGGATGATCTGTGCTAAGATAAAGGCCATTCTGCATTGTCTCATTTCTGGTGTTGTCGCTGATGATACGTTGAAACCTTCTGCTCAATGTGCTGCAGCGGCTAAGAAAGCAAATAGAATGTTAGCTATTCTTAGGAAAGGAATGGAAAACAAAAACGAAGATGTTATAATGCCTTTGTATCGCTCCATGGTGCGACCGCACCTCGAATATTGTGTTCAATTCTGGTCGCCACATCTCAAAAAAGATATATGGAATTAGAAAAGGTGCAGAGAAGGGCGACGAAAATGATAAAGGGGATGGGGCGACTTCTATATGAGGAAAGGCTAAAGTGGCTGGGGCTCTTCAGCTTGGAGAAAAGACGGCTGAGGGCAGATATGATAGAGGTCTATAAAATAATGAGTGGAGTGGAACGGGTAGACGTAAATCGTTTGTTTACTCTTTCCAAAAATACTAGGACTAGGGGGCATGCGATGAAGCTACAAAGTAGTAAACTTAAAATGAATTGGAGAAAATATTTCTTCACTCAACGTATAATTCAACTCTGGAATTCATTGCCAGAAAATGTTTTAAAGGCGGTTAGCTTAGCAGAGTTTTAAAAAGGTTTGGACGGCTTCCTAAAGGAAAAGTCCATAGGCCATTATTGAATGGACTTGGGGGAAAATCCACTATTTCTGGGATAAGCAGCATAAAATGTTTTGTACTTTTTTTGGGGATCTTGCCAGGTATTTGTGACCTGGATTGGCCACTGTTTGAAACAGGATGCTGGGCTTGATGCACCTTTTGGTCTGTCCCAGTATGGCAATACTTATGTATTTATATAATGATGGTTTATGCTTATATTGTATAAGAACACTTAGGGGTCCTTTTACTAAGCTGCATAGGTGCCTACGCATGCCCAACACATGCCAATTTGGAGTTACTGCCCAGCAACCGCATGGCCCTTGTGGTAATTTCATTTTTGATGCGCGTCTGCTTCATTCGCCAGAAAATAATTTTTCTTCTCTGGCGCATGGCAGAAACCGAGCGATAATCCTCATTCTTATGTACATAGACAATCACTGCACGGTTAACACGTGAGACCTTACCACTAAGTCAATGGCTGGCGGTAAGGTCTCAGACCCAAAATGGACACACGCCAATTTTTATTTTGCCGCACGTCCATGTTGGGCAAAAATTTTAAAAGGCCTTTTTTATAGGTGCGCTAAAAAAATGGATCTGTGCACACCCAAAACGCGTGCTTACACTAGCGCAGCCCATTTTTCGGTGCACCTTAGTAAAAGGACCCCTTATAGAATAAGCTCACAGCCTGTGGAAAATATGGCACCTAAATTGTGGCACCCATTTAAAGAATTGCCCACCCCCCATGTGATTTTAGCTAATCAGTGGATGAAATTTTTAAGCCAGATGTTTAACTTCTGTAGCTGGTATGACAAGCCTTTAGGAAACCTACGCCAATCTCAACAAATGCCAAATTACTCATAACATGCAAGAGAAATATGTTCCACAGAAAATCATAAATTTAGGAGTGGTTCACTAAGCATTAGTGTTTTAACATAGAAAAACTAGATTAATAGTGATCCAGTTTTTCTATGTTAAAACACTAATGCTTAGTGAACCACTCATAAATTTATGATTTTCTGTGCAACATATTTCTCTTGCATAATTAATAGCGATTGGCCTTCACTGAATAAAATGGGGTGTTCAGTACATAACACGATTTTCCTTTATTAATGAATCAACCTAGGTGTGGTAAATGTTATCCATCTACTCTGCCTCTTTCCTCAAAATTGTACTTAATTGCAGATGATTTAGGCTTGCCAACTCACCAGTAACAGGGTGTCTGCCCTTCCTTAAGTAGGACAGAATCTATTCTGAATAGAGTCTCAAAATAACTGTGAGACAGTTCTTCTGCACAGTATAAGAGAACACAGTCTGACAATCTAAGGTGTAGACTGGGGGAGGGGAACTGGAGTGAGCTGTATCCTGTGCCAGTGGCATTCCTGGGGGGGGGGGGCGGTGGGTGCGGTCCGCCCCGGGTGCACGCCGCTGGGGGGGTGCCACGTGCCTGTCGGCACCGCTCGTTCCGTGCTCCCTCTGCCCCGGAACAGGTTACTTCCTGTTCCAAACCTGTTCCGGGGCAGAGGGAGCATGGAACGAGTGACACCGACAGGCGCGCGGCACCCCCCCCCCCCCCCCAGCAGGTAAAAATGCACCCGGGAGGAGGTGTTGCCTCTCCAGGGGGGGGGGTGTCATTTCACCAGGGGGGGAGAAGGTGTCATTTCGCCGGGGGGGGGGGGGGCACTGCACCCCGGGGGGGCGCATCGGCAATCCACCCCGGGTGTCAGCCGCCCCAGGAACGCCACTGTCCTGTGCCTGTGCTTGTATGATCCATACCATCAGACTGCCACTGCAGAAGCCCAGACTAGGAAAAGCTGTATTGGAATGACATAGTCATACCTGGAATAAAAGGCAATTCTGTCTGTGATATGCAGCCATGGGGCCAAACGGGCATGCCCAAAGGGGCATGTCTTGCCCCTTTGGACCCTCTTTGGTGCCTCAGCAGAGCACATCTTTACTCTGCTAATTGGTTGAACATAAACAGCTTGAAGTACTGTTTTTTTTATGGCTAAGTGTAAAGATTACACTGTTCCACTGAGTGTCACAGATCCCATGGATAGGCTTGCCATGACTGTTAAAGCAGAGGATTTTTCACCCTCTCATGAAACATCTTCGGTCTCTGGCATCTCACTGAGTCATGGAAGTTGACCTACCCCACCTCCACCTATGTCCTTCTTGAGAACTATTTATACTGGTTCCCCCTTAGGCGCTTTGTCGCCTCTTCTGCAGTCAGTGATTCCGGGCTTGTTTTCCTATCTAGTCTATCAGTTTTTATTTGAGTATCTTTGCCTGTGCAAATTCCAAATGTGGACTCAGAATGTGACTCACAACCCCTCTGGGAGGGTTGATCAGGAGGTGTCTTTAGCTGATATCTGGTTGGTAGTCACAAGGACTGAGGCTATATTGATATCATCTATGACTCAACTGACCATTTCTTTTTTTGTAAACAGACTGCAGACAAGCTAGTAGAGGTGGATGCTACACTTTCTGATGTGAGAAGCGTGACTGGCTTAGGCTGAATTTCAGATTTCCACTGCAGTCAGCTGGGTAATCCACTGTTAAAGATGGAAACACTGAGGAACTGGCATAGGTGAAAATATTTGTGGTTTTTAAATTTCCCTGTTTGTACATTATCCACTGAAATTCTTTTAAGCAAATATTTCAAGAAGGTAGGTACTATTTCCTTGACTAAATGCTATAATTTCCCTACTTGCAAGATCAGACAGAGTGGAGAAGAGGGCACTCTAGATGAGTTGATTACTGAAGTTTCTTTTAATCTTACTGGGTTTCTGGAGCTCAAGACTATCCTCTTAGGATGCAGTGAAAGACGTGCTTTTGGTTGGGGGTGGGGGAGGGGGAGTTTTGGTTTCAGCTGAAAATGCATCGGGTTTTTCGACCAAAACGGAAACATGGCCAAATCCGAATTTCAGACCAGGTTCAGCACCGAAACCAAAATTATGTCAGCCTTTAACCTGGATCATCCCCAACACCATGATCAGCCCCCTCCTCCAACACTCAGTAACACAGGTTGCTCACTCCCTTGGTAAAAGACCAGCGCTACTTGCGAGCCATCTTGCAAACAGTATTAGTCCATCAGCAGTGGTATAGCTTATAAAATAACCTCAGCTAAAGGCTGAGGTTATTTTATCACCCAGGAGCATAGGGCCACTAAGACATGGCCCGATACTTCCGTGCCATCTCTTAAAGGGGCCAGCAACATGGAAAATTATAGTGTCCCACATGCCCTCCCCAGGAATACCCTGTAGCTGCCACCCAATCAAGTGCCTCTAAGAGTACCCCCAACCAGTTACACCACCCAAGGGCCCCCCAAGATGTGACCCAGTCACCTGGAAGCCTTACCCGCCGAAAAGTCAAAAATGGCCCCCTAATGACCCTCCACTTCCCAAAGGCACCCCTTGACAAGTCCCTTTAAACTTCCCTGTGCTCTCGTGGGCAAGCAGGATCAATCCCCAGTCACTCTTTCCCTTGGCGGCACTGAGATCCAAACTGGCACTGGCAAAATCCTTATATGAGGAAAGGGGGAGTAGGAGGAGTAGGCTCTTGAACAACACTAGTAGGCGACGTAGGTTAGGAACAATCTAACTAGTAGGCGACGTAGGTTAGGAAAATCCTTATATGGAAATGTGACCCTAGCGGTAGTATTGTGAGACTACCAATGGAGGTCACTAGCTCCCATTTGGTTCTCGGCACCAGTGAGGGCTGAAATAACTGGGGATCGCATGGGAAACTACAGTTTTCATGTTGCTGGCCTCGTTAAGAGATTATCTGTAAGCATTGGGCCACAGCTTGGCAACCCATTGCTCCTTGACAGTAAAATAACCCCAGCCTTTAGCTAAGGTTATTTTACAAGCTATGCCACAGCTTGCAGTAAAGCTTCAGGATATTTAAATAGTCCTGTGCATAAGTTATAGTATAACACTGAGTGTGCAGCTAGCACTTATGCACGTAACTGTAACAGTGTCACCCATAATTATCTATATATATAAAACTCACCCTCAACGTTCTATTGTCGGATGACGTCACTGAAGCCAAGGTTCGTAAGTTCGAAGCTCTGAAGCCAAGAAACTCACAGCCTCGGGGCCCCGCCCTCGCGTCAAACGTTATGACGTTGAGGGCGGAGGCGGAGCAATTCACTCACATCGACGACGGCCAGGGCGCCGCAATGGGCCACCCACTGACGACGAAGGTGCGTTGGGTGGGGGGCCACAGTCACACATCGACGGCGGCCATGGCGGTGCAATGCCGTCACTAACAACCAAGGTGCGTTCGGTGGGGGGGGGGGGGGGGGCACAGGAAAGCCTTGCTAGCGCCCGTTTCATTGGCTCCAGAAACGGGCCTTTTTTTTACTAGTATTCTATAATTTACATGTGCAATTTGCACCTAACTTTAGTTGACCTGTTATAGAATGAGGGTGCTAAATCCTAAAAATATAGGCGTAATTTGTGGAGATTATCATCCTTACTGTTGTTTTAATATATTGTTCTTTTTTTATTATCTTCATCTCCCCAATAATGTGGATTAAATAACAGCAAAGTGGTTCCCTTTCCTTGTACTTTTCCTTTTCTCTCTCTCTCTCTCTTTTATTGATAATTCTTTTCTTAGTGGAAATCTTACAAAGAAAAAAGCACAGTAGTCCAAAAGTAGACATTCAAAGGAGGAAACATGGAGATAACTAAATTTATTGGTTTTGGTGTCTGGATCAATCTCTCATTTGTTTTGTTGTTTTTTTTTTAATTCTATTTATTTTAATGATGAATGTTTCAATTATAATCCGCCATAAATTGGGAAATACATTTTTTTAAAATAAAATAAAATAAATAAATGAGGTTTAAATAGAGCTCCGTGGATATTTTGGAAAGGAGAAATTCTTTCTAAGCATATATCATCTTTCTTACATTTTTTCCAGTTTTTGGGAAACACACATCTGTCTAAGCGTGTGCTGGCACTGTTTACTGGTCTTCTGGTCTTATAGGAATGTTGAGTGAACGGCTGAAGTGAACATCTGATTCTTATCTAGTGATCCCAGAAAACAAAGGCAACATTGTCATTTCAGCTTACAACAATAATGCCACACAAAACTGTTTTAATTCCATGATGGAGAGACTTTACCAGGCATAGGAAATCTGACCCTAGAAATGTTATTTATTTATTTATTTACTCACATTTACATACCATTTTCCTGATCAGAATAGATTGTTCAAAATGGGCCACAGGCATATAAAACAAAAAACAGAAATAAAATGACAAGTTAAATACCAGCCCCCTAATTCTATAAACTAACTTACCCAATTTCATGCTAAACATGCAAAGTTGTGCATGCAAATTATAGACAGTTGTGTGCATAACTTAATACCATAATTAGCTGCTAATTGGTATTAATGAACAATTATTGGCTATAATTAGTCTTAATTGGTGCTAATAGGCACTATTTAGCAATTATGCGCATAACTTCCGACTGAACATGTATACCTTGGAGGAAAGGAGAAACAGGGATGATATGATACAGACGTTCAAATATTTGAAAGGTATTAATCCGCAAACAAACCTTTTCCAGAGATGGGAAGGCGGTAGAACGAGAGGACATGAAATGAGGTTGAAGGGGGCCAGACTCAAGAAACATGTCAAGAAGTATTTTTTCATGGAGAGAGTGGTGGATACTTGGAATGCCCTTACTGCTGGAAGTGGTGGAGATGAAAACGGTAACGGGATTTAAAAATGCGTGGGATAAACATAAAGGAATCCTGTTCAGAAGAAATGGATCCTCAGAAGCTTAGCAGAGAATGTGTGCAGCACTGGTGGTTGGGAGGCGGGACTAGTGCTGGGCAGACTTCTACAGTCTGTGCCCTGAAAATGGCAGATACAAATCAAGGTCAGGTATACATTTTCGAAAGAGAAGGATGCCCATCTTCCGACACAAATTAGGAGATGGGCGTCCTCTCAGGGTCGCCCAAATCGGCATAATCGAAAGCCAATTTTGGGCATCCTCACCTGCTTTCTGTCACGGGGCCAACCAAAATTCACGGGGGCGTGTCGTCACCATACCAAAGGCGGGACTGGGGCGTGATTTAGAGATGGGCGTCCTCGGCCGATAATGGAAAAAAGAAGGGCGTCCCTGACGAGCATTTGGCCGACTTTACTTAGTCCATTTTATTTCATGAGCAAGCCTTGAAAAGGTGCCCGAACTGACCAGATGACCACCGGAGGGAATAGGGGATGATCTCCCCTTACCCCCCCCAGTGGTCACCAACCCCCTCCCACCCCCCCCCCCCCCCCACATTTTTTTAAAACATTTTTGCCATTTTATAGAATAGTGCTGGGCACTTAGGAGATCCAAGATGGCCGCTAAGCACTTGTGACTAGCTGCACGCTCAGATTCCTTCAACTAACATGCCTAAACGGAGAGGGAAATGTACTGCCCGAACTACCCCATTACCTCCCTCGATTCCTGGACCGATGGATCGGTTCTTGAGCCTGCAGGGGACTGCGGTACACGTCGGGAGTGGACCCTTGATGGGCGCTGCTAATTTGGAGGAGTCGACGGCGTCCCTCGGGCTGGATACAACTTTGAGCCCCGACAACAGAGCACTGCCCCCGCAACCGCCGATCACAAGCTCACCGCTCCATGGAGAGCAGGGGCCGACGCAAGAACGCGTTAAGACCCCGTTTGCTCTGGGGAATCGATTTCATCTTGATGAGAGCGGACGAGCTGGATCGACTGAAGTAACGGGGGAAAGAGACGATGGAAGAGAGCTAGAGGAGGAGCAGGAGGACATATTCCCAGCAGAGTTAACCAACAAACCAACAGAGGTAACTTTGGATTCCCTTTGGGAGTTAATGTCCCAGCTGGGGAAAGTATTTATTTCCCAAACAACTAAAGGGGCTCAGAAACTAAATTCTTTAGAGCAAAAAGTGGAAGAAATTGATAATTTTCAGCAAGCTTTGGTAACTCGCATGGATAAAGTAGAACAAGAATCAAAAAAGACAGAAAATCTTCAAATGACTATGGTTAAAGATATTTCAAATTTAAGATTGAAAGTTGAAACATATGAGAATCATATGAGAAACCTCAACTTGCGATTTGTAAATTTCCCAAGAGTTCAAATGATTCAACCATATGATATGCTGAAAAGATATTTGCGGGAAAACTTGGGAATTCCGCAGGACAATATTCCACCTTTTACTAAAGTTTATTACCTACCCAATAAACAAGTTATTCAGCAAAATCAACAGGAACAGAGACTTGAAAATTTGTCACAATTTCTAGAGACATCAGACACTGAATCAGCCACAGCGGCCACTTTGGTGGCAACCGTGGCTTTACCACATGATAAACAGTGGTTGTTCTCAATGTTTTTTAAGCATAGGGAAACCCTGTTTTTGGGTTTAAAAATTTCCTTGTTCCCTGATCTCTCTAGAGAAACCCAACGTAAGCGAAAACAGTTCCTTATTATGAGACCAGCAATTCAACAGTTGGGAGGTGTTTTCTTTCTGAGATATCCATGCAAATGTATTGTTAGGATTGACTCTGTTAAATACGTCTTTTTAGATCCTTCTCAGCTCTCAGCCTTTATTGCGTCTAAAAGAATATCTAGTAGCCTTAAAGAAAGTTAGCATTCTCTTCACAAGTACTTGATTTCCTATTTTGTATTTCCTGAATCTCCTCATAAACTAGGATCTTGGATCTCCTTTATTGTTAGGACTTGAGTATTGTATCAGAAAATATTTACCTTTTGAATAATGATTCTGATTTGTTTTCTTTTTTTTTCCTGAGATATAATACTATCCTTCAAGTTGTATCTTGAATAATTGTTTGTAAAATTCATAAATAAATAAATAAATAAAAATTTTTTTGCCAGCCTCTAATGTCATACCCTTCTCCATCACAGCAGTATGCAGGTCCCTGGAGCAGTTTTTAGTAGGTGCAGTGCACTTCAGGCAGGTAGACCCAGGCCCATCCCCCCTGTTACCCTTGTGGTGGTAAATATTGAGCCCTCCAAACCCCCCAAAACCCACTGTACCCACATGTAGGTGCCCCCCTTCACCCCTTAGGGCTATGGTAGTGGTGTACAGTTGTGGGGAGTGGGTTTTGGGGGGGGGGTTTGGAGGGCTCAGCACCGAAGGTAAGGGAGCTATGCAGCTGGGAACAATTTATGAAGTCCACTGCAGTGCCCCCTAGGGTGCCCGGTTGGTGTCCTGGCATGTGAGGGGGGTCAGTGCACTATGAATGGTGGCTCCTCCCATGACCAAATAGCTCGGATTTGGTCATTTTTGAGATGGGCGTCCTCGGTTTCCATTATCGCCAAAAACCGGGGGCGACCATCTCAAAAACGACCTAAGGACGACCATTTCTAAGGTCGACCTAAATTTCATGATTTGGGCGTCCCCGACCGTATTATCGAAACGAAAGATGGACGCCCATCTTGTTTCGATAATACGGGTTGCCACGCCCCTTTACGGGGCAGTCCTGCGAGGACGCCCTCTTGACAACTTGGTTGCCTCGTTCGATTATGCCCCTCCACGTTACTATGTAGTTGGTATTGTATAAACTGGGAGTGCAGTTTCTGTATTGCAGAACTCCAAGGGGGTTGTGGACCTGGGAGGGGCATGGGTGAGTCAGGGGGTGGGCGTAGGATTTGTTTGCACAGGTTATAGAATACTCTCGTTTATGTGCCAAACTGCCTACAGTTAGGTATGAGCATTTACACCAGCCCATTACAGACTTATGCTAGTATTCAATACTGCTAATTGCATTTGTGCTTAGGGACCCTTTTACTAAGCTGCTGTAGAAAGGGCCCTGCACTAGCAGCAGGGCCATTTTTGCCGTACATGCTGAGGCTCTTTTTACTGCAGCAGGTAAAAAGCCCACCCCCCCCCAAAAAAAAAAACCACACAGCTATGTAGTAAGATTGCTTTTACTGCATGGCCATGCAGGGGGGAAAACTTACCGCCACCCCCCCCCCCCCCCATTAAGGTGGCAGGAGGGGCTCCAATGTGAACACAGTGGTAACTATGTGGTATGTGGCGCTGCCCAATTATCACCCGGTAACTCCCTGCAGAGATATTTTTTTAATATTTCTGCTAGTACCGGAAATGCTGCTCATTGGGGGGGGGGGGGGGGGGTACTACCACCAGTGGCCACGTTGGGCAGCAGTAGCTCTAGATTGGCATGCAGTAAGCCCTGAGCTTACTGCTTGTGATGGGGTGTACATCCCATCACTGGGAAATAGATCCCCCAGACAAGAGAAAATATCTCCGGCCAACTACAGGAGGACCATTTGGGTGTACTCCTGGGATCCTGCTGGGATAGTTGTAGTTCGGGGGTTGCTCTCTGAGCAAGTCTCTCTTGTCGTCCCCCTTCTCCTCCACCGCTAACTCCAAACTTCTCTCCTTTTATCTTGCTGCACCTTATGCCTGGAACCGCCTTCCCGAGCCCATACGTCTAGCTCCATCTCTACCTGTTTTTAATTCTATGCTGAAGGCTCACCTTTTCACTGCTGTCTTTGGCTCCTAGCTACTACCCATTTGTCCTCCTCCCTGTTCCTCTTTACCCTGTAATTCCCTTGCCCGTAATGTCTTGTCTGTCTGTTTTACCTAGATTGTAAGCTCTTTGAGCAGGGACTGTCTCCCTATGTCAATTGTTCAGCGCTGCATGCATCTGGTAGCGCTATATAAATGCTAATAGTAGTAGTAGACTACACGGAAGGTGGCAAGAACAGACTAACCCTGTCCTGAAAGGTGGAGAGTGGATTAATTTATCATGAGGGAAAACTGTGGATACATAATGTTGACCTAAATGGTGATCTGCATGTTATTTGCATATTTGGACTGGCAAAGAGTTTTGACTGATTTAAAACCCGAGGAGAAGGGGAGTTGGACCCTTTGGCTCTAAGGGCCAAACTGAAGTCCCTGGAATTATCTGGGATGACCTGGAAGAGAGTTTTGTTTGAAAGTGCAACCATTTCACCCTGAGTGAAAAATGGACCTGTTAAGAGGACCTAGCAGCCCAGGCGACCCAAAAAAGAGTCTGATCACTTCAGAAATCTGGATCTTGGTTTACACTTTAGTAAACAGTGGATGGTGGATTTTGGTTTGTAGTTTGGCAATTTGTGTTCTAGATTTTGGTTTATATTTTAGTAAGCAGTGGCTTGGGTTTCAGCTTGTATTTTGGTAAGTAGTGGATTCAGTTTACAGTTTGGTAAATAGTACTCTAGATTTTGGTTTATACTTTGGTAAAAAGTGGACGGTGGCTTTGGTTTTCATTTCAGCAACCGATGCCTTGTGGGTCTGGTTTGCTTTTCAGCAAGTGGTCTTTGGTAAGAAACCCTTGGCCTACACTCTCGGGTAGGTAGCGTGGGTCATACTGCTGCTTAGTAAAAGGGCCCCTTAGCGTGCATCATCTCACATCTAACTGTAGGCAATTGCTAGAGAATTAACCTCTAGGTGTACCAGCACTGGGTTAAATGTATGTTTATAAGTAACTCAGCAGGTCATGACCATATGTAGAATCTCCAGTAACAAATCTTTATGTGATATTGTGCAAGATTTAAATATTCAATGATAATATGACAATTGATGGTGTCATTTACTGGCTTTTTCAGTTAATTCAGGGTTTTTCTATTCTATTCTATGTATTTATATCTCACTTCCATCAATAGAGAATCTAAGCAGGTTACAATAAGATTACAGAAACATAATCTAGAATAGAAGAAACATTATACTACCTAGTTACTCAGAAATCTTTCAAAAATAAGACTTTTTAATGCTTTATGAAACAATAGATCATCTGAAATAGTTTGCATTTGCTCTGGTTTTGAATGTCATATTTTACTAGCCTGATAGATAAATGAACTATCAACGAGTATTTTTGTAGTGAACGCCTTTAGCTGATGGAAAGCCCAATAGTAAAGTTGAGTGAAAATGAGAGTTCATCCTATAAGTTGAATAGGTTTTTAATTTTCTTTTTCATTTAGGGGACATTGTTGCTAATACTACATAATATTGCACAATAATGTGCACTGTTGTTCAGATAATGTACTATACTGGCATTAGGGGGCTGATCTTGGTGTTGAGAGTAATCTTGTGTTGGAGGGGCTGATCTTGGTGTTGAGGGAGCTGTTCGTGGTACTAGGGTGCTAATATCGGGAGATTGATCATGGTGTTGGAGGGTGATCTTAGTGTTGCAGGGGCGAGGGGGCTGATCATGGTGTTGAGGATGATCCAGGTTAGAGGCCATCCAAATTTCAGTGTCAGTTTTCAGCTTTGGTTGTATTTCTCTGTTTATTTCTCTGTTTATCACCCTCCTCTCACCTTCCCACACCATCCTGTTAGAGTATCAATGAAATGCTTTGATGTCCCCATGCATACCCCCACCCTCCCACTCTGTCAGACTGTCAAAGAAATGCTTTGATGTTTCTTTTATATATACTATCTGCTACCACATTTGCTTATTTCCGATCTGACGAAGAAGGGCAACCTTTGAAAGCTAATCAAGAAATATATTAAGTTATGTCCAATAAAAAAGGTATCATCTTATTTTCTTTTCCATGTTTTATTTTGTTTGATTTCTATTGACAGTTTTGGTCTGAAACAGCCCCAAAATTCAGATTTGGCCATGTTTTGGTTTCAGTTAAAAATACTGGTGCATTTTCAGCTGAAATTGAAACTTCCCTCCCCCTGACCAAAGAGCTGCAACTCTCTGCCCACCCTGAACAAAAGTGTCACCTTCTCACCAGCTGAAGATCACTCCTGCATATGCTGATCCAATCTCAAAATGGCAGCCAATGAAAAGGTGCCTATCCTGCTTATTTTCGGAAGAGAAGGGCGGCCATCTACCAACAAAAATCGGGAGATGGCTGGCCTTCTCCTAAGCCCGGCCAAATCGGTATAATCGAAAGCCGATATTGGCTGGCTTCAACTGCATTCCGTCGCAGGGCCGGCCAAAGTTCAAGGGGGCGTGTCGGCAGTGTACCAAAGGTGGGCGGGGTGTGGTTAAGAGATGGCCGGCCTCGGCTGATAATGGAAAAAAGAAGGACGGCCCTGACGAGCATTTGGCCGACTTTACTTGGTCCTTTTTTGTTCACGACCAAGCCTTGAAAAGGTGCCCAAACTGACCAGATGACCACCGAAGGGAATCGGGGATCACCTCCCCTTACTCCCCCAGTGGTCACCAACCCCCTCCCACCCCAAAAAAAAATGTTTTAAACATTTTTTTTGCCAGCCTCTATGTCAGCCTCAAATATCATACCCAGCTCCATCACAGCACTATGCAGGTCCCTGGAGCAGTTTTAGTGGGTACTGCAGTGCCCTTCAGGCAGGCAGACCCAGGCCCATCCCCCCCTACCTGTTACACTTGTGGTGGTAAATGTGAGTCCTCCACAGCCCACCTGAAACCCACTGTACCCACATCTAGGTGCCCCCCTTCATCCCTATGGACTATGGTAGTGGTGTACAGTTGTGGGGAGTGGGTGTTGGGGGGGGTTTGGGGGGACTCAGCACAGAAGGTAAGGGAGCTATGCACCTGGGAGCAATTTGTGAAGTCCACTGTAGTGCCCCCTAGGGTGCCTGGTTGGTGTCCTGGCATGTGAGGTGGACCAGTGCACTACAAATGCTGGCTCCTCCCATGTCCAAATGACTTGGATTTGGCCAGGTTTGAGATGGCCGCCATTAGTTTCCATTATCGGCGAAAACCAATGACGGCGATCTCTAAGGGCGGCCCAAATGTTCAGATTTGGCTGGCCCCAACCGTATTATCGAAACGAAAGATGGCCGGCCATCTTGTTTTGATAATACGGTCGGGTATGCCGCTTTACGAGGCCATCATTAGAGATGGCCGTCCTTATAGATGGGCAGCCCCATTCAATTATGTCCCTCCACGTGTATTCTATAAACTGTGTCAAAAGTTATGCACGGGTTATAGAATATATGTAGTACCATCCACATAGCTAAAATTTAGGCGCAGCCATTTATACCAGTGAAAAGATGGTGTAAATTCCCACGCCTAACTTAAGGCACTGAACAGATTATGTAAATTTTAGGAACACCCATGACCTGCCCATACTCCTTCCATGGCCATGCCCACTTTTCAATTCCGCGCAGTAGAATTTATATGGACTACTTTATAGAATACGCTTAGTGAGTAGTACATGTAAATTCTAATTAGTGCCGATAACTGCTTATTAACATCCAATTATCGTTGCTGATTGGCTTGTTTACCAATTGAGTTACATGCGCAAATCAGAATACGCCCAGATTTGCATGCACAACTCTAGTCGTACTATATAGAATTTGCAGGTTAACAGTTAAAGTTATGCACCTAGATCTTCTGAAGGTTGGCCTGACTTCTAATGTGGCCAATATGTCAGAAGTGCAGCAAGCTGAAACAGAGCCAGCCCTATCATCAAACAACTGTTTTTCAAACATGGCCCTGCTTTTCTGTTCTGTTTTTCAGCTCCTTCTGACTTTTATGAATGAGGCCCTACAGTTAATCTTTACCCTGCATCCCTCCAAGTGCTGACCCTGAGTTGAAATGTCTAGTATCTGTACAGCATAATAAAACCAAGAAAAATGCAATTGCGTTTCAAGGTCTCTGTTCTCATTATATCGTCCTTTCTAAATACAGTGCTAAAGGCAGACTCAATATTGCTTTTATTTCCTTTTCTGGAGAAAGATGGTAACTAGGCCCAGATTTGCCTAATTGGTATCCCTCGGCATGGGTAATTCAGAGCATTTCCTCTGCCCAAAGAAATACCACTGTGGAAGGGGTGCCTCCTCCTCTGCCTTCTCTCTGCTGTCACTTAAGCTGAACAGCAGTGTCCTGCTGACATGCTACCATAAAGGCACAAGGGTGGATCAGCAGTGATTACATAGTGCTCTGAATGCCACCAACCTGCTCCCGCACAATTATGAGACAGGTCCAATTGTTGCTGATTCTGAATGGTGCTTAGATGAAACCCTTAGACCAGTGGTTCTCAAACCAGTGGTGTAGCGAGGGCGGCTGCCACCCAGGACGGGTCGCCACTGCGCACCCCCCCAGGTGCAGCCCGACACCCCCCCTCAGCGCAGCAATCCCCCTCCCCTGGAGTGCAGTCTTACCTGCTGGGAGCTGCGTCGGTTGCGCTGGTTCCCTGCTCTCACTGCCCCGGAACAGTAAGTAACCTGTTCCGGGGCAAAGGGAGCAGGGAACCAGCGGAGCCGACACCTCCCAGCGGCATGCACCCGGGGCGGACCGCCCCTCCCGCCCCCCCCCTTCCTAGGCCACTGTCTCAAACCTGGTCCTGGTGGCACCACAGCCAATCAGGTTTTCAGGATACCCACAATGAATATTCATGAGAGAGATTTGCATGCACTGGAGGCAATCCGTGCAAATCTCTTCATGAATATTCATTGTGGGTAACCTGAAAATCTGACTGGCTGTGGTGCCTCCAGGACCAGGTTTGGGAACCGTTGCCTTAGACAACTACCTACATTACTGCCTGGTGAGAAATCAAGGCCTGAAGGTATGTTCTGTGTAATAACTTACATCCTTACTTTCCACTTTCTCCAAGACTGAATTACTACCTGTTTCCCTGTGCTCTACCTCTTCACCTGTCTTCATCTGAAGTGATGATTCTGATCTCCTGCTCCTTTGACTTTCAACTTGCCTTTCTATTATCGCTTCCCTCTACCCCAATTTCTCAGTTGGACAATTCTTTTCTTGCTTTCTTTAAATCTTCCTGGGTCATTCTTCTTTCTACCCTATTATCTAACAGTTCTCTAATCTTATTCACTGTTCACTCTTCATCCTAACTTCTATTTAGCCTACCTATTCAGTCTCATGTTTATTTGTTTTCCCCTGCAAATTTAACAGCTCTAAGTTTTTCAAGTCTGTCAGAATAAACTTACCATGCCTTACAGGCACGGAGGAGTGGCCTAGTGGTTAGGGTGGTGGACTTTGGTGCTGGTGAACTGAGTTCAATTCCCGGCACAGGCAGCTCCTTGTGACTCTGGGCAAGTCACTTAACCCTCCATTGCCCGCCGCATTGAGCCTGCCATGAGTGGGACAGCATGGGGTACAAATGTAACAAAAAAAAAAAAAATCTTGTTCCCATTTGGTCTTTCTTCCACCACTTTGTTCTTTTCTGTCTCCTCTATAGCCATCTCCTCGCTTTGCTCCATCGTTCCTGTCTTAAAGCAGAGTTTACCAAACATCTTGTAATTCAACAATGCTACTACCATCACCAGAATCTTGTAAAAAACAAAAAAATCTGCCAGTCTTTGAAGTTACTCCATTTGCTTATTTCTGATCTGAAGAAGAAGGATTACCTTTGAAAGCTAATCAAAAAATGTATTGTTAGTCCAATAAAAAAAAGTATCATCTTATTTGCTTTTCTATAAATGTTGTAGCACCTGTAGAACGACATATTCACTTACTGCATTCCACTTACAGAATTACCTTCAAGCTATAAATACTTTGATACTATAGCCCAGGGCTGCCAGCACTCTCAGTTTCATAAAGGATAGGGTGAGGTCACCGCATTTTTTGGTTATGTTGTTCTGCCATTCTGTGAGTTGCAGTTTCAGTGTCTCATAGAAAGGTAGAACTACAAGACCAGATATGCAACAGGGTAACATGCTAAGTTTTAGTAAAAGGGCTCCATAGTAGCAAAGCAACATAGTAAATGATGGTAGATAAAGACTCTCACGGTCCATCCAGTCTGCCCAACAGTCACATTGATTATCTATTCATGATTGAACTAACAATTCAATAGTAGTATTAACATTTTGCTCAGTAAGTTCCACTTTAAGATGTCTTCCCCTGCTCTACCAAGAGGACTAGTCTGTGTGGTTTATGACATGGAACTTGTTTACTTTCTTGTTCAGATCCTTCTTCAAATGTGCGTAATCGTTTTTTTTTTTTGTTTGTTTTTTTAAATCATTAAAGTACTTCAGGCCACACAATTAAAGAGAGTATAGGAAATCAATGTGTATTTTGTCATGGTTTTAGGTTGGTGAGCCCTTGGAACGCAGTCAGGGAACAGGGGGACCCAACCTGGAGGCCAAGCGTCCCTGACAGGAGGCAGGTGAGGCATGCCTAAGAGAATCGGGCTAACTAGAGAGACAGAGAGGAATCCTGGGAGACAGGCCCGACTGGAGCAGGACCTGGGGATGGCTCAGAAAATAGCCCTTGGGGACAGGCTTCATGGATCAGGACCTGGAGGTGGCTTTGAAAAGAGCCCTTGGGGGCAGGCCTGATGGATAAGGACCTGGAGGTGAAGCACGGACACTCAGAGGCAGGGCTGGAGAGAAGGCAAGGCTAGTTGGAAGACAAGACAAGGCTAAGTGTCAAGGTAGGGCTGGGGACAAGTCAAGGCTAGATGGCGGGGCTAGAGACAAGGCAAGGCATCAAGCAAAAGAACCTATTGCAAACGCACTAGAGAGAGGCAAAGACTTCCCTAAAATACCCCTTAGATAGCAAGTGGGATGTACCTCAGAGTCCCAGAACTGCTGCTCCTAATAGCAGCTCTTCAGCACTCGTGCACCTAAGGAGACTGGCATCAGCAAGTGGCGGGGGAGCAGCACAAGCGTGGGCCATCTGGCTGAATGGGAGTGACAAAGCACCAGTGATGGCCGCACAGCAGCCATCCCAGACTGGTAGGCCACTGAAGCCCCTGAAAATGCTGCAAGGCCTGATCCCCCGGGAGCAAGAGGTAAGTCAGGGCCCTGGGCACAGCAGTAGCCATGACAAATTTGTTGACTGAAATGTTTTCAGTTCTCTCTATCCTGTTCCCCAGTTAAAAATTGTGTGTGTGTGATGGGTGGGGGGGGGGGGGGGGGGGGGGAGGATAGCCAAAGGGTTCACATTGTGGTCCTTGTGTTATTTTTATGATGCTGTGAATTCTTCTGTACACTTTACCATTGTGTGTGGGGTCACCACCATGGTCTTTTCTCATGGCTAGTGCTGGTAGTTGTCAAGAAACAGAGAAAGAAGAATTAGCAACATATAAGAACATAAGAGGAGCCATACTGGGCCAGATCAATGATCCATGTAGCCCAGTATCCTATTTCCAAGCCAGGTCACAAATACCTGGCAGAAACCCAAATCTTGGCAACACTCCATGCTACCAATCCCAGGGCAACCAGTTGCTTCCCCATGTTTGTCTCAATAGCAGCTATGGACTTTTCCTCCAGGAACTTGTCCAAACCTTTTTGAAACCCAGATACTCTAACCACTGTTACTATATCCTCTGAAAAAGAGTTCCAGAGCTTAACTATTCATTGAGTGAGAAAATATTTCCTTCTATTTGTTTTAACAGTATTTCCATGTAACTTCCTCGAGTGTCCCCTAGTCTTTGTACTTTTGGAACAAGTAAAAAATTGATTTACTTCTACTCATTCTATACCATTCAGGATTTTGTAGACCCTCAATCACAGCTCCCCTCATTCATCTTTTTTCCAAGCTGAGGAGCCCTAACCTCTTTAGCCTTTCCTCATACAAGAGGACTTCCATCCCCTTTATCATTTTGGTCACTCTTCTTTGAACCTTTTCTATTTCCACTATATCTTTTTTGAGATATGGCAACCAAAACTGAACACAATACTTAAGGTGAGGTCGCACCATGAAGCGATACAGAGGCATTATAGTATTTTAGGTCGTATTCACCATCCCTTTTCTAATAATTCCTAGCATCCTGTTTGCTTTCTTGGCCGCCGCTGCACACTGAGCAGATTTCAGCATATTATCTACAATGTTACCTAAATCTTTTTCTTGGTTGCTGACCCCCCCCAAGATTCACCCTATCATCAGGTAACTATGATTCAGATTATTCTTTCCAATGTGCATCACCTTGCATTTGTCCACATTAAATTTCATCTGCCATTTGGATGCCTAGTCTTCCGGTTTCCAGAGGTCTTCCTGCAATATTTCACAGTCCGCATGTGTTTTAGTTTTATGTCATCTGCAAATTTAATCATCTCACTCATCATTCCGATTTCCATATCATTTATAATTATGTTAAATAGCACCAGTCCCAGTACTGATCCCTGTGGCACTCCACTGTTCACCCTCCTCCATTGAAAGAAATGACCATTTAACCCTACCCTCTGTTTACTGTCCAATAACTACTACTACTACTATTTAGCATTTCTATAGCGCTACAAGGCATACGCAGCGCTGCACAAACATAGAAGTACCAATTTCTAATCCGCACCAGAACATTGCCTCCTATCCCATGACTCTTTAATTTTCTCAGGAGTCTCTCATGAGGAAATTAAAAGCTTTCTGAAAATCTAAATACACCATATCAACCGGCTCACCTTTACCCACATGTTTATTCACACCTTCTGTACAGGGCATAGCACCAAGTTCACTGTAGATGCAATATTGAATGAGACTCATTCTCATCTCTGGATTTTGGTTTGATCTAGTTATTTATCTTCTTACGATCAATCAGCTCCCAGGTGGAATAGTATTGTGGTTCATTTCTTATCTCTGCTGCTGTTCATTTTCAATGAATGTCAGCTCATCTTTTACTCATAACTGTCTTCCTGATTCTGGAGTATCTAATTGGTTGTTTCTGAATCATTACTATTGTTACTGAATCATTATATTATTATAACCACTTTGATGCGTACTACAAAAGATGAAATAGGAAGTTTCTGAATAAACTCCACACTCTGGAATGCACTCCATGAAAGGCTTCACTTAACACAAGACTATGTCTACTTCAGGAAGCAGGTGAAAGCTTTCTGACCTCATTTGCAACTTCTTACTCCTGTTACTCTATCTTATCTATCTATATGCTCCATCTTTGCTTACACCCTATGCTGGCTATTAAAATGTTTTATTGTGTATTGTGTTTGCATTGTAATGTAGCATACTATGCCATACTTTGTATTCTGCCTCGCCTCACCCTATGCCTGGAACAACGTTCCTGAGCCCTTATGCCAAGCCCCCTCCCTGCCCATCTTCAAGTCTTTGCTTAAAGCCCACCTCTTCAATGCTGCTTTCGGCACCTAACTCTTACCTTTCAGGAAATCCAGACTGCCCCAATTTGACTGCCCCTATCGAACTGACTGTTCACTTGTCCTTTAGATTGTAAGCTCTTTGAGCAGGGACTGTCCTTTTATGTTAAATTGTACAGCGCTGCATAACCCTAGTAGCGCTTTAGAAATGTTAAGTAGTAGTAGTAGTAGTAGTATTGTTGTTTGAATATTTTTATTGCTGTAATTGTCTATTGCTTATGTTTGACGTATTCTTGCTGTGCACCGCCTTGAGTGAATTCCTTCAAAAAGGCAGTAAATACTGCTCGACTACCACGTGGCAATTTTGCTTTTGCTGCACATCCATTTTCGGCAAAAAATGTGCTAAAAAATAGATTGGCGCCTGCCCAAAACCCATGCCTACACTACTGCAAGCCATTTTTCAGTGTGCCTTAGTAAAAAGACCCCTGTACTTTTTGATAGGAATAAAGTATGGTTAGATTTCTTTTTTTTCTAAAACAGGCCTATTGTGTGTTTTCTCCATTCATCTTCTAGCAGCAGTTCTTGTAATGTGCTTGAAATGGAAAGGTTTTAAGTAAATAACATAGATATGTAATTTATGTTACTTTATGCTTAAAATTCTTCCTGTATCCCCACACTAAACCAGAGATCTTCCACAAAGCTGGAGCTATCCTGCACATGGTCTTGAATCTGACTAGGAAGGGGTCATGCTCTTAGTTGACAAGCATCAAGCCAGTATTGTCACTTAAGTCAAATTATATGTGGTAAAACATTTTTTAAATCCTAGAATCCACGGAAGATGGGATATAGGCCTTTGTAATCAGGGGAAGCAAAGCTAAATTTCAGGTTAAAGGTCAGTGCTTTTATCCACTTAACTAAGGAACCCACAATTTAAGCACAAGTGTTAATTAAAACCATCTGTTCAGCAGGAGGCGTGAAAGTGAAAGATCAATTAGAGCCATATGTAGTAAACTGACCCGTGATTGTACAGCCTAGAATATTTAAAAAAAAAAAAAAAAAAAGCAAGTACAGTTATTCTTTGGCTAAAGATATGCAAGGGTAAGAAAAATCTTTTGTTTTGCCTGATTTTTTTTTTTAAGCAGAATAATCTTCTAACATTTTCACACACTGGGCTTCATTAATCTAGCACAGGAATTTTCCGGCCTGTTGCGTGCACCCTGGAAGAATTGCTTCAATTTGCTGCTTTAAGCAGGAAATGAGTCCCTGAAGTTTCTTAGGTTAAGAGTGGCCTTAGTCAACATTTAGGTGAAGGGAAACACTTTTTTCTCTTCAGCAGAATCTTTTTTGTAAACTAGGAATGTGCACCGTAGAGTTTAATTTACACCATCTAGGCTGCTGAAAAATAACCTGCTAGGTATTCAGTAGCCTAGTGGTTAGAGCACAGGGAAGCCTGGTTCAGATTTATTTAATTCTGCATTTGTATCCCACATTTTCCCCATCTATTGGTAGGTTCAGTGTGGCTTTCAAGAGTTCTGGCGTAAATTGGTTACAGTTTGTATAGAACAAGTTTACAATTTATATAGAACAATGAGATTAACAGTTGTCTTACCTTAGGTGGAAGGTGGTGGCTTTTGGGGCCACCTTATAGTTCCCCAGCAAGTGTTTTTTAATCATTATCAAGGGGTTTTATATCTTTATGAATCCACTAGAGTTGCAGTTGGTTCTTGCAGATAAAGTTCCTTCTATTTGGTTAATTCTCTTTTTTTTTTTTTTGCACTACCCTATAAAATAGGGTTTAGCATTTGATATTGTACAACATATCTAATATGAAGGGGGGCAGACTCAAAAAAGATGTCAGGAAGTATTTTTTTCACGGAGAGGGTGGATGCTTGGAATGCCCTCCCGCGGGAGGTGGTGGAGATGAAAACGGTAACGGAATTCAAACATGCGTGGGATATGCA
This sequence comes from Microcaecilia unicolor, assembly GCF_901765095.1. Taxonomy (NCBI): domain Eukaryota; kingdom Metazoa; phylum Chordata; class Amphibia; order Gymnophiona; family Siphonopidae; genus Microcaecilia; species Microcaecilia unicolor. Next base: position 183,090,273 of record NC_044040.1, on the reverse strand, counting down.
TAAAGGAATCCTATGCAGTAGGAATGGATCCTCAGAAGCTTAACCGAAATTGGGTGGCGGAGCAGGTGGGGGAAGAGAGGTTGGTGGTTGGGAGGCGAGGATAGTGGAGGGCAGACCTATACGGTCCGTGCCAGAGCCGGTGATGGGAGGTGGGACTGGTGGTTGGGAGGCGGGAAATACTGCTGGGCAGACTTGTAAGGTCTGTGCCCTGAAAAAGGCAGGTACAAATCAAGGTAAGGTATACACATATGAGTTTATCTTGTTGGGCAGACTGGATGGACCATGCAGGTCTTTTTCTGCCGTCATCTACTATGTTACTATGTCTTGAATTTGACAGGCTTTATGTGGTTATAGTTGTTAAGTGTTTGGGATGAATTGGGTGATGGAAGCTTAGTTCAGTTCTGTCCATCGTCGTCATGTTCATGTGGTGTTATTCGGTAATCTAGTTGGCTCAGTGGGGAGGAACTTTCTGAAAAAATAGGCTTTGAGGTGTTTTCCGAAGATTAGGTAATTGTCCTTGAGTGTTAGGTCTTTTGGTAGTGTGTTCCAGAGCACGAGAAGCTGGAAGCATATGTTGATTTTTTATTTAATGCCTTTACATCTAGGGAAGCAGAGGATAAGGTAAAATCCCAGTGCTGCTCCATGTAACCTTGAGCAAGTCGCTTAACCCTCTATTGCCTCAGGTAGAAACTTACCCCCGCCTGCGGTAATGCCGAGTCAGCTTTGCCGCACGGCAGCCATTAGCCCAGTTTTGTAAACAGGGGGTTAGTGGCTCTTTTACTAAGCTGCATTATGAAGTGCTAATACGGGCTTAACTCAAGAAAAATGGCCTAACACAGGACATGCTCAAATAGTGTACATTAGTTTTGCCATTTTTTGAAGGAGGGATGCCAGGGGCAGAGAATGGGTGTGGAAGCTCTATTTAGCCTACTGCATTGATATTACTGGCGAGCTAGCTTGTTAGCGCATCCATATCACAGAAGTCCTTGGGAGCACTTAGCGCTTCATATTTAGGAAGGACTAAGTCCTTCCTAAATACGAGGTGCTAAGTGCTCCCAAGTTAAAGGCCACACACTAAAGCTAACATTAATGTGCAGCCAGAAATTCAACTAATAGAAAAATACCTATTTTACTGCCGCCCCAGAAACGGGATCCGTGGGGAAATCAAAGTGCGCATAACTTAACAAGTTTAACAAGCTAATGAATGCTGATAACAGCACTTAAGAAGCAATAATGAGCACTAATTGTCACTGATTAGAATTTACGCGCACAACTCACTAAGCATATTCTATAATGAAGTGCGCCAAACTTCAAACGCACGCAGGCAACAAAGGGGCATGGTTATGGACGGGGAAATGGGAGTTTCATGGGCGTTCCAAAATTTTTGTGCGTAGTTATAGGATATGGCCCGGAGCCTGTAGATCTACATGCTGGGATTTACGCCACATTTTCATTGGTGTAAATGGATGTGCGTAGTTTTAGGTGCTGAGATATCAACTAAGTGTATTCTATAATCAGCACCTGAATTCAAGAGAGCTTGGGACAAGTACATAGGATCTCTAAGGGAGTGATAGGTAGATGGAATGGATGGGCAGACTAGATAAGCCATATGGAGGGGCACAATCGAACGGCGCTGGCCAAGTTGACGGCCGGCCATCTTCGGGGGTGAAGCCAAGCGCATTTTTGAAATACGCTTGGCGCCGGCCAAATCGCTCACCGGGTTTAGAGCAGGATCGCCGGGTTTACATGAGATGGCCGGCTTCATTTTCCAGCCATAATGGAAACCAGGCTCGGCCATCTCAAACCCGGCGAAATGCAAGGCATTTGGTCATGGGAGGAGCCAGCATTTCTAGTGCTCTGGTCCCCCTGACATGCCAGGACACCAACCGGGCACCCTAGGGGGCACTTCTAAATATTAAAAAAAAAAAAAAAAATAGGTGCCAGGAGTATAGCTCCCTTACCTTGTGTGCTCAGCCCCCCAAAACCCACTCCCCACAACTGTACACCACTACCATAGCCCTAAGGGGTGAAAGGGGGCACCTACATGTGGGTACAGTGGGCTTTGGGGGGTTTAATATTTATCACCACAAGTGTAACAGGTAGGGACAGGATGGGCCTGGGTCCACCTGCTTGAAGTCCACTGCACCCACTAAATACTGCTCCAGGGACCTGCATACTGCTGTCAGGGAGCTGGGTATGACATATGAGGCTGGCATACAGGCTGGCACAAAAATGTTTTTTATTTTTATTTTTTTTGTGTGGGAGGGGGTTGGTGACCCCTGGGGGAGTAAGGGGAGGTGATCCCCGCTTCCCTCCGGTGGTCCTCTGGTTAATTGGGGCACTTTTTTGAGACTTGATCCTAAAAATAAATGGACCAAGTCCAGCTGGCGAAATGCTCATTCGAGCTGGCCATTTTTTTTCCATTATAAGGTGAAGCCGGCCATGTCGTAACCATGCCCCCGCCCTGCCCCCATCCCGCCTTCGCTACCCTACCAACAGGCCCCCTTGAAGATTGGCTGGCGCAGCGACGAAAAAGCAGTTGGGGCCAGCCAAAATCGGCTTTCGATAATACCGATTTGGCCGGGATCAGGAGATCACCGGTGATCTCTTTCGAAAATGAGCTGGATGGTCTTTATCTGCCTAGTTTTTTCTCAGTTTCTATGTTTAAGACAGGAGCGTAGCCAGGCAATAGATTTTGGGTGAGCCTAGGCAAGAATTGGGTGGGCACCAAGTGTTCTCTCCCCCCCCCAAAAAAAATATCTCAGCTGGTGGGAAAACGTTTCTTTCCATCTTGGCAGTCTGCAGCAGGCATGTGCTGAAAACTGAGCATGCACAGGTGCTGGTATTGTGGAGAGTTGCGTTTTCCTTACCATCAGGAGGAAGTCTTCAGCAGGCAGAGCTTGAGATTCCCACCAACTACCGCTAAATGTGTGATACTGTTGGGTGGGCCTGCATACAAAGCTCAACTGCATTGCCAGCTGATCTACAAGGTCGTCATGGTGATTGGTATAAATATATAGCCAAGCTTTTCCATTCTGCACCACATACCTGTGCAAACTCCAAACAACCCAATGTCCAAAGACTTCTGACTGCTGGCCTCAACTACTTCCCCAATGATCAGGGCCGGTCCTAGGGTCTCTGGCTCCCCCCTGCAGACTATGAGTTGGCGCTCGCGCACCCCCCCTCTGGCACCCGCGTACCCCCCCCCCCCCCAGCATCTCCTTTCTCTCTTCTCCCACCCTGCCCCTGTCCAGCGATTCTCCTTCACCCCCATCCTCCGCCGCCCTTGGTGCTTTAAATCTTTAATTTACCTCCGTTCCAGCAGCCATGTCATTTGAAAGCCTTGCCCCGTCTCTAGCCTTCCCTCCCTTCATGAGTTCGTTCTGCAGTCCTGCCCTTGAGGAAATGACATCAGAAGGCGGGACTGCGGAACAAACTCACGAAGGGAGGGAAGGCTAGAGACGGGGCAGGGCTTTCAAATGATGCGGCTGCTGGAACGGAGGTAAATTAAAGATTTAAAGCACCAAGGGCGGCGCCCTTGAAGGCAGGCGCCCCCCCTGTGGCGTTTACCCCGCTTACCGGGTTTGACCAGCCCTGCCAATGATCCTAAAAAAACAGAAGATCCTGGGTGGCAACAAAATAGAAAAGGAACACAGGTTAACTCTCACCAAGCCTGGTCTAATGCTGATCAGAGGGAAATCAGCAACACTATTCATTTATTTATTGGGATTTGTTAACTGCCTTTATGAAGAGAACAGTACAGTAGAGAATTGCATGGGGACAGAAATCTTACCCGTCCCCACTGGAATCTTACCCATCCCCACCCGTTCCTGCAAGAATTTAATGGTACATTAAAGTTATCAATAGAAATCAAACAAAATAAAACATGGAAAAGAAAATAAGATGATACCTTTTTTATTGGACATAACTTAATACATTTCTTGATTAGCTTTCGAAGGTTGCCCTTCTTCGCCAGTTGTCTCTCTCAGTCTCTCTCTGGGTTTGAGCCGCAGCACTGCAGGAAAGGAAGGACCAGAAGTTGGAACTAGGAACACTCTGGTGCGCACGTAAGACTTGGTCTCTGATTTACTGACACTGTGCTGAGAGGTCGCCACTTGCACGCGGCAGTAGGTCAGGTGACATCTGATGCTTGTGCCTGTGTCAAAGCTGAGGTCTGTGCATCACCCCGGGAGCAGAGAGGATTAATAGTAACTTAGTAAGTGACAGCAGATAAAAACCTGAACAGTCCAGTCTGCCCAATAGTCACGCTCATTATCAATTCATAATTAAATCAACAATGAATGTGATATTATATACTTGATTATGGTCTTTCTTTGGCATTTCTGGGACATAGACCATAGAAGTCCGCCCTGCCCTATCCTTATGTTCCAACTGCTGGTGTTGCCATCGAAACCCACTCCAGTCTATTTGTCTTCTCATTTGCGAGAAACAGACCGTAAAAGTCTGCCCAGCACTGTCCTCATGTTCCAGCCACTAAAGTTGCTGTCAAAGCCCTTTCCAGCCCATCCTAAACCAGTTTACCATATATGAGACACAGACCATACAAGTCAGCTCGGTATCGGTCCTAGTTCATCACAACCGGAGTCACCATCTAAGCGTCACTCGACACATCCACACACATTCAGTTTTTTATAACTTCTATTTTCTATTTAGAGATCCTCTGTGATCATCCCATGCCTTTTTGAATTCTGTCACCATTTGTGTCTCTACCACCTGCTTAATGCAGACTTTCTGCATCTGTGCTGTTAAAGCAAGGAGGAGGAGGAGGAGACAGCACTCAAAGAACTTGGTATTCAGTAAGTGAGAGGCTGGCACAAGTGCAGCGTACACTTTCACAGGAACACTGCAGGAATTGTTTCCATCCCCACGGGAACCCCGCAGGAACGGCTTCTGTCCCCATGGGAACCCCGCAGAACTACTTCCGTCCAGGGGCGTAGCCAGACCTTGGCAAGAGGGGGGTCCAGAGCCTGAGGTAGGGGGGCACAGTTTAGCCCGCCACCGCCCCTCGCCCATCGCCGCCAGGTACCTTTGCTGGCGGAGGTCCCCAAACCCTGCCAGCCAAAGTCTTCTTTAGCACCAGTCTCCGGCGCGTTTGCTGATCTGTTTCTGTGTGTCCTGACTCCTGACATCCTGCGTGCATGTGCAGGACACCAGCAGTCAGGACTCGCAGAAACAGATCAGCGAACGCGCTGGACACCGGCGCTGAAGAAGACTTTAGCTGGCGGGGGTTGGGTACCCACCAGCAAAGGTACCTGGCGGCGGTGGCGACGGGGAAGGGACGGCGGGAGTGGGGTCTAAAGTGGCGGGGGAGGGTCGGAGATGGGGGGGTCAAAAGTAGAGGGGGCCAGGGCTAAATCTGTGGGGGCCCATGCCCCTGTGGCCCCACCTAGATACACCCCTGCTTCCGTCCCCATGGGAACCCCACAGAACTACTTCCAACCCCACGGGATTGCCGCAAACCCCATTCCCATGCAAGTCTCTACAGTGCAGTAGGTACGGTTTAACATCAAACTCACAATTTTGTTAACAGCATAACAATAGTAAAATGAGCAAGTATAAATACAATGAAAAAGGAAAACTGAAAAACAGTAAATTGAAAACTAATAACAGGGGCGTAGCCAGATAGCCAATTTTGGGTGGGCCTAAGCACAAGGTGGGTGGGCATGAAATTAACTCCCCCCCGCCCCCCCCAGTTTGCTCTTCTCTCCACCCCTCCCTGCCCACAAACCCCAAATATTAAACACTTGAGCTGGTGGGGTCCCTAAACTCTGCCAGCTGAAGATTTCCTCCCACTACTTGAGCAGCCAGCACTCTTCCAAATGGCAGCCGGCAGCACTTGCCTCAAACTGACGCTGCTGCTGGCAGGCCATGCATGCTCAGTGCTTTTGCATGTGTGAAAACTGAGCATGTGCAGAAGGGCCGGTCTTTGCGTCAGCTCAAGGCAAGTGCTGCTGGCTGAGATTTGGAAGAGCACTGGCTGCCCAAGGACAGAAAATCTTCAGCTGGCAAGGTTGGGGAATACCCACCAGTCATAGCAAGAGTGTCACAATTTTGTGTGGGCCTGAGTCCAAAGTGGGTGGGCCCTGGCCCACCCAGGCCCACCTGTGGCTACGCCACTGACTAATAATAAGACTACCACGAAATAGGATAAAAAATATGCACATTTAACAGCACTGGAATTCAAATAACAGAGCTATAATACAATGTATGCATAATAGTGATGGAATATCTAATAAGCACACAATTATTATCAGGCCAGTGCAAAAGGCAGGAAGTAACAGCCAGTAAGATTAAAGCAAGCTGTGTCTGTAGGGGACTTCCCTTTTTCTCCAACATGTGCAATCTGTTTACCAGTCAGCTATTTACTGTTGCTGTGCCTGCACCTAGTATGATATTATCTGGTAGAAACAGGAATAGTGAGACAAAACTTGAAAAAAAAATGGGATTTTTGCCAGTTTTTTTTCAATAGCTCTGATATTTATACCTTGCATAGAGTTTAGACAAAGGGATAAAATAATAGAACTGGATTATCTCACTTCAAGAAGAATATTTGGTTATCTTACCGATGCAAATTTACAGATTGTTCAATTACACGGGGAACATAAAAGCCCCCCTATCTGCTAATGCTTAGAAGGCTTGTTATCTGCCACTAAGCCCTTTGCATAAAATAGGGATTTGCAGCAGATAACACAGGATAACACCGTTATCCCATGCTAAGTGTTAGAACAGAGGGACCAAAATGTTATGAGCCTGTTAACCTATTAACTGTTCTACTTTCTGGCTCCATTTTTTTTTCTTCTTTTTCATCCACCCTTCCTCTGAATGCATGCCAAGGTGGCACATGCTCACAGCAGCCAGGAGAGCTGGAGGGAAGTCCCCCTGCATAGACCCTCTGCCTAACAGGGCTCTGGTATAATGCCGACAGCTGTCTTTCTTCTCTCCCTTAGGGATCGAAGCAGTAAAGTGTGATAGGCTTTGGGTACATGCCACCTTGGTATTAGCACACACTTTTGGGCGTGCCCTCTGTAGAAATGAGTTTTGCACAGCAGCTAACTGTATGCAAAGCCTCAGCACATTTAAATCCTTGATAATGAAGTGATTTTGCAGGGAAGTGCACACTGCACAGAAGACAAGGCTAAGTGGAAGGCTGGGGTTTTAATGCAAGGTCTGTAATGATAAGGACCTGCAACAGTTGTTGTTGTTGTTTATTTTGGCTCCCATGAAGACACGGCTGGGTGAGGGGGGAGGGAATGCTGAAGAAAGAGTACAGTGCTTGACTGTTGACAAATGGGTATCAGCACTTGCTGGATTGCACGCATATGCAGGCATGTTATTCTGTGCATTAGTATTGATATGTCACCAGGCGTCCTTTTACCAATCTGCGGTAAAAGGGGCTTTGCGCTAGCGGTGGGGGCCATTTTTGCCATGTGCTGAGGCTCTTTTTACTGTAGCAGGTAAAAAGGCTGAAAAAAGAAATAGCCATGTGGAGGGGGGGGGGGGGGGGGGGGGGTGAGCACTTACTGCCACCCATTGAAACTTGGCGATAAGGTCTCCAGCGTTAACCCGGTGGTAACTGGGTAGTGCGCGGTGCTACCCAGTTACTGCTGGGTTAGCACCTTCGGAAATATTTTTCCAATATTTCCATTAGCGCTGGGGGTGGAACTTCTGTCTGCACCCGCATTGGGCCGGCAGTAGCTCCAGATTTGCACTTGGTAAGCCTGTGGTGCAGGGGCATAGCCAGACACCCAATTTTGGGTGGGCCTGGGCCCAAGATGGGTGGGCAGAAGAACCCCGCCCCATTCCACAGGTGATTTGGTCTCTCCTGCATGCCATATGGTCTCTCAAACATCCCCCCTCTCTCACATCTTTTAAATAGCAGATTTTCACCAGCGGCGAGCAACAATTAATGCACGCTGCTCATGTTGTTCCCACAGCCTTCCCAGTGATGCACTTCCTGTTTCCGCATAGGCGGGAGTACGTCAGAGGGAAGGCTATGGGGGCGGTGCGAGCAGTATGTATCAGTCACTGCTTACTGCAGGCGAAGATCTGCTATTTACAAGGAATGCAGGAGGAACAGTTGTTGGGAGTTTTCAGCTGGTGGGACTTGGGAATCTCTGCCAGCTACATCATAAGTGTGCTGCTACTGGGTTGGCCTGAGCCCAAATTGGGTGGGCCTGGGCCCACCTAGGCCCACCCTTGGCTAAGCCACTGCTGTGGTGAGCTTAAAGCTGCTCACACTAGCAGATGCATCAATGTAAGTGCATGCAATCTGATGCATGGCAATTCAATTTATGTGCACAAGATATACCTGCTCCTAGAGAAGACCATGTGCATGTGAGTCCAGTATACGTTTTAATGTTAGCTTACATTTTGCATACTTTGCTATTTATGCTACTTATGATGTAGCTGTTTGTGCAGCGCTGCGTACGCCTTGTAGCGCTATAGAAATGCTAAATAGTAGTAGTAGTAGTAGTAGTATTTGCTTACAGCAGTGGGAGCAAAGTTTTGCATTATGCTTGTGTTAGGAAAGTATGCGCTGAGCCAGTGGCATAGCTAGGAGGGGCCACAGGGGCCTGGCCCCCCCAAATTTTGTCTGAGCCCCTGGTTGGCTGTGCTGCATTGCCTGCCCTGCTGTCTATTCCTCTCATGTCCTTTTAGTGAAACTGAGCGTTCCCCTCACGTTCGACATGCTCCTTTTAGTTGGGGACCCCCGCCAGCCAAGGTGTACAGCAGCGGCAGTGGGCAGCAGAGGGGGGTGGCGGTGGGGCGGTGACCAAAATGTGCCCCCTCCCCCCACTTAGGCTCTGGCTTCCTCCCACCTTGAGGTCTGGCTGCGTTCCTACCCTGAGCTTCAGTGCATACCTCTAACCAAGGTTACTGCATTAGTCATCTCTGCAGAGTGTCAGATCCTGCCTTCCTAATTGGACAGGAAACAAACACAAGTTTCCTGAGCTACAGTGTGTAACTCTGTGCTAGGCCATTAGACAGACTGTTTGATCCTTACACAATATTACCTTGATGGCATTTGTGAGCAAGAATGAAAGGGCAAATAGTTTTCTCAGATATATGGCAGTAGCGCTCTAAGTCAAGACTTAAAGAACCAAATTAGTTTGTCCCTGCAATATCTGTCTGCATTGATTTTATCTGTATTTTATACATACTTTTAATGCTTTCTAGCTATTCTGAATTTCTATTCATTTGTATCAAGGTACAGGAATCTATGGCCTGTCTTTGTATCTGAAACTGTTTTAATCACATTGAAAAGAAGTGCGTAATCGCCACCTGGTGGAAACTCTTCAAAATTACAAGAGGAAAGAAATGTCAGGGAATATTATTATTATTACTAATTTAGGATTTGGCTCACACTTTTTTCAGTTGTAGCTCACGGCAAGATATGTTCAGGTACAGTAGGCATTTCCCTGTCCCCAGAGGCCACACAATCTAAGTTAAGTGAAGAATATATTAAAATGTTACATCAAGGCACTGGCATATGCTGTACATTATGTACACGATGTTAGGGAAAGAAGTAGGAATAATTCATATTTGTAAGATGTCAGATCTGTGACAATAATATACCAACTGGCTACATGTACAGTAAACTTCCTTCTGCTTAATGGCTTAAGCAATAATGCTCAGCAAATGTTCAAGGTCAGAGAAGGTCAACATTGCTTAATAAAGGACTGGCCTATATTTATTCTTATAGAAGCGAGAGCTTTTATTAGCGAGTAGTTTAAACCTCCTTTGTTTGTAGTCATGCTATCCTTGGGTCTCCAGTGGACCCCATTCATGCCCCCCCCTTTTTTTAATCATACAGGACCTGAAGAAAAAGATCTAGGTGTCGTTGTAGACAATGTGCTGAAATCTTCTGCCCAGTGTGTGGCGGCAGTCAAAAAGCAAACAGGATGCTAGGAATTATAAGGAAAAGGATGCAAAATAAGACCAAGAATAATATAATGCCTCTGTATCGCTCCGTGGTGTGACCTCACCTTGAGTACTGTGTTGAATTCTGGTTGCCGTATCTCAAAAAGGATATAACGGAATTAGAGACGGTTCAAAGAAGAGTGACTAACAGGCTTATTTTTGAAAGGGATCGCCGGCGATCTTCCGACACAAATCGGGAGATCGCCGGCCATCTCTCAATCCCGGCCAAATCGGTATTATCGAAAGCCGATTTTGGCCAGCCCCAATTGCTTTTTCGTTGCGGCGCCGGCCAACCTTCAAGGGGGCGTGTTGGTAGGGTAGCGAAGGCGGGAAGGGGCGGGGTTACGAGATGGCCGGCTTCACCTTATTATGAAAAAAAAAAGGCCGTCTCGAACGAGTATTTCGCCGGCCGGACTTGGTCCATGTATTTTTAGGACCAAGTCCCAAAAAAGAGCCACAGCTGACCAGATGACCACCGGAGGGAAGCAGGGATCACCCCCCCTTACTCCCCCAGTGGTCACCAACCCCCTCCTACCCCCCCCCCCCAAAAAAAAATGTTTTAAACATTTTTTTGCCAGCCTCTATGTCAGCCTCAAATATCATACCCAGCTCCATCACAGCACTATGCAGGTCCCTGGAGCAGTTTTAGTGGGTACTGCAGTGCACTTTAGGCAGGCGGACCCAGGCTCATGCCCCCCCTACCTGTTACATTTGTGGTGGTAAATGTGAGTCCTCCAAAACCCACCCGAAACCCACTGTACCCACATCTAGGTGCCCCCCTTCACCCCTTAGGGCTATGGTAATGGTGTAGACTTTTGGGCAGTGGGTTTTAGGGGGGATTTGTGGGGGCTGAGCACACAAGGAAAGGGTGCTATGCTCCTGGAAGCTAATTTTGGTTTTTTTTTAAAAGATTTTTTAAGTGCCCCCTAGGGTGCCTGGTTGGTGTCCTGGCATGTCAGGGGGGCAAATGCACTACAAATGCTGGCTCCTCCCACAGCCAAATGCCTTGCATTTGGCCAGGTTTGAGATGGCCGGGTCCGGTTTCCATTATGGCTCAAAATCAGAGCCGGCCATCTCATCTAAACCTGGTGATCCGCCGGCGATCCTGTTCCAAACCCGGTGAGCAATTTGGCCGGCGTCAAGCGTATTTCGAAAATACGCTTGGCTCTTCCCACTCGCGGAGCCGGCCCCGAAGATGGCCGCCCATCGATTTGGCCGGTGCCATTCGATTATGCCCCTCTATATTGATTAAGGGGAAGGAACTCCTCCCATATGAGGAAAGGCTAAAGAAGTTAGGGCTCTTCAGCTTGGAAAAGAGATATGAGAAGGGATATGATTAAGATCTACAAAATCCTGAGTGCTGCAGAACGGGTAAAAGTGAATTGATTTTTCACTCTTTCAAAAAGTACAAAGACCAGGGGACACTCAATGAAATTACATGGAAATACTTTAATAGGACAAAATATTTTTCCACTGAACGAGTCGTTAAACTGTGGAACTTGTTGCCAAAGGATGTGGTAACAGCAGTTAGCGTATCTGGGTTTAAAAAAGGTTTGGACAAGTTATCGGAGGAAAAGTCCATAGTCTGTTATTGAGATGGATAAAAGGAAGCAACTGCTTTCCCTGGGATTAATAGCATGGAATGTTGCTCTTAATTGGGTTTCTGCCAAGTACTTGTGACCTGAATTTGTCACTGCTGGAACCAGGATACTGAGCTAGATGGACCATTAGTCTGAACCAGTATGGCTATTCTTATGTTTTTATTTGCAAAAGGCCATGAAGGAACCATATGATAGTCTATACCCTATGCTTGGTCTAAGCTAAAGAATAAGAAGTGAATTTAAAGTCACCCAGTAGTACATGGGAATCCAAATCAGATCACTATATCAGGTTCTATACTGTCTAATGAATTCAGAAAGTCTGACCTTTCAGAGAAAAGCCAGAGTTTAATGAGCTGTGCTTTTCTACCTTCTGTCTGCCCTGCTATAGAAGGATTTGAGTTTTCTGGCAGTGAGATGAGCTTCCGAGAAGTCTGAGAAGTTAGCCTGACCTTCTCTAACTGAGATAAGAGTTTCTGCTGTTTGATAGGGTTGTTTAAGCCTCTTGCATACCAAGGTGAGATTTTTATAGTAACATTATTCCAGCCTTGAAGACATAGATTCACAAAAGTGACAGAATTAATCCACAATCCCTGGAATTCTACATATTGCGCCTTAATTTCCGCATAGAAATCGAAGTGTATTCTATAACAATGCATGTAACTTAATTGGTTAACTAGCTAATCAGCACTGTCAATTGGATGTTAACAAGCAATTATCAGCACTAATTGGCATCAACTAAGTCTTAGGCGCACAACTCGCTAAGTGTAGACTCTAACATTGTGCGCTTAAATTCTAAGTCACATAGTTGAAAAAGGGGGTGTGGCCATGGGCGGGGTGTGGACATTTATAAAATCTATGTGCATTGTTATAGAATACAATCGCTCTGCCTCTAATTTAAGCATTGGGATTTACGTCAAGTAAAACATGGCATAAACGGCTGCGACTAAATTTGATCACACGGAGAGGTACCCGACCTATTCTATATGTTGTGTGGAAATTTAAGCCTATTCTATAAAATACAGGCATACTTTAGAGAATACACCTAGGTATATTAATTTTCCACGCAGAATTTTCAGGTGCGATATACACAATGTAGCCCAATATGATTCTAACAGGAGCCAATGATTGAAAAAAGTCTTTAATGAATTACAATATAAGAATTAGAAGTTCCTCTAGAGCAGGGGTTCTCAACTCATCCTCAGGACACACCTAGCCAGATACTCATAATAAATATTCATGAGCTAGATTTGCATGTAATAGAGGTAGTGCATGCATTTTTATCATTTGCGTATATTCATTATAGATATCCTGAAAATCTAAGTGGCTGGGTATGTAGGACAGATTTGTAGAGCTGTGTTATCATTTATAATATAAATGCACTTTAAAAATCTGTAAAATGACTATGGAGTAAATATTATCTACAGATATTCAACGTATTCAATGCTGGGCCATGTTCGAACACCGGCATTGCATAATGGGGCATGCACAACTGACTAATGTTTATTGTAATATTCAGCGCTTAACTACATAAGGTGAACCGTATAAAGATAAGACTGTGCTTTATGTGGTTACCTTATGCAGTTAAGCGCTGAATATCGACACATAATGAATATCGACACATAATGAATATCGATTTCAGGAATTTTAGAACAAGGCCAGTGCCGGGCAGACTTCCATGGTCTATGCCCTAAAAATAAATCAAGAACAGGTATACATATAATGTAACACTTCATACCATATGCAATGAGTTTATATTGTAGGGCAGACTGGATGGGCCATACAGGTCTTTATTTGCCACCATCTACTATGTTATTTAACCTCGTGAATGCCAACTCTACCCCCAGATCACTCGCAATTAGCCAGTTTCAGCTTAGATGCTAACTACAGATATTCAGCAGCATTAAACAGTTAAGTGCCAATGAATAATAATAATAAGAAAGGATGTTTTACTACCTTATTAATTTGATTTGTCATCATCAATCTACTATCCATTTCGATTCCTAAAATCCAGGAAAAAAATTCAAATTTAAATTGCACCTCATTGATGAAAATGTTTTCTTTACCTTCAATCTCTTTTAGGGAGCCCATCCAGTCTGCCCAACAATCACACTCATTATCAAGTCATGATTAAACCAACAATGATGTGATGTAAAATAGTTGATCATTGTCTCTCTTTGGCATTTCTGGGATATAGACTGTAGAAGTCCACCTGGCCCTGTCCTTAGGTTCCAACTCATGAAGTTGCCGTCAAAGCTAACTCCAGCCTAAACAAATCCCTCTTGTCATTTGTGGGACACAGACCATAAAAGTCTGCCCAGCACTGTCCTCACGTTCTAAATTACTGGAATGTTTGTCGAAGACCTTATCCTAAACCAGATTGCCATATACAGAACCCAGACCATACATGTTTGCCCAGCACCAGCCTTAGTTCTTCACAGCCGGAGTTGCCATCTAAGCACCATTCAACATTCAAACATACATACAACCATTTAAGTTTTGTTTTTTATACCATTAATTTTCTAATTAGAGATCCTCTGTGTTCATCCCACACCTCTTTGAATTCAGTCACCGTTTTTCTCTCCACCACCTCCCTCGGGAGGGTATCAACCACCATCTCCATGACAAAGAATTTCCTGACATTACTCCTAAGTCTACCACCCCACAACCTCAATTCATGTTCTCTTGTTTTACCATTTTCCCTTCTGTGGAAAATATTTGTTTCTATATTAATATCTTTCAAGTATTTAAACATCTGTATCATATCTCCCCTGTCCCTTTTGTTCCTCTAGAGTAGATATATTCAAGTCTTCCAGTCTCTTCTCATACCTCTTTTGGCACAAACAAAACACAGTATTCCAAGGGGGGCCTGAACTGCTATGGATTTTCAGCCTGTCTCACTAACACAGACTGCTCAATAATTACCGTGGATTCTTTTGGATTCATAATAAGTAAATGAAAAACTTTATTAGAGGAGCTAAATTCTACAATGATTAGGATATACAATGGTTAAGACATATACAATGATTAGCTGTATACACACAATGATTAGCTGTATAAACAATTATTACATCACTGGTCTCTACATCTAAGCAATGCTAAGAGTTCTTAGACCAGGAAAGAAACAATACATACACTATAAATACAACATCACTGGTTCAGGAATCTCAGGCCCTTATCTCATCAGTCGGGAGGTCCGTTACCGCGAAGGCTCAAAGTCTCCTTACAACCAGGAACAAACCCTCTGCACAGCACGTCTGCTCACAGATGAACCCCGACTCTGCTGTGACAAGCCCTCCCTTTTTATTAGGCTCTGAGCGCATGTCCAGAGCTAAGGAAAGCTACAGAATGCTTCTAAGGAAAATTACAGAATGCTTCTCTGCTTAGGTCTATGGGAACGTGGTCAAATGATTTCCAACTCCAGGTGGCCAGGCTGGACCTGGAAATGAGAACCATCCTCCCCTTTACATACCAAATTAGTTAGAGCTGTGTCTTATCTTCTGCATTCCAACTTGTTTTTTGTATTTACAAGAAAAGTTACTTTCGGTCAAAGACAGAGTTGGAAAACAATCTTTTAAAATTCACTTCCATTACAGGGCCTCACCAATGACTTGTACAGGGGTATCTCCACCTCCTTTCTTCTGCAGGTTACATCTCTCTGTACAGCCTAGCATCATTCTGGCTACGGTCGCCTTGTCACACTGTTTCGTCACCTTCAGATCCTCAGATTCTAATCTGGAAGTGGAGAATTCCAAGTATTCATAGTTCATAGGGTTCTTGTTCATTATCTGAGGAAAAACAGCTGATTGACACCTGCTTTAAAAATCAATACAGAAGCATCTGGTTAATTTAAAACCTGTTATACTATTATACTGAATGTAGGAGGCTTTCACAGTGTATCTGAACTGCTCAGAATTCCTGTTCAATTGAAGGGAAATCAAATCATCACATTGCTTTCTTTAAAGGTTATTGTTTTTTTAATTTGTTCCATGAACAAATTATTCATGAAAAATCTAGAGGGTAATTTTTTTTAAAGCATTTTCCATGTGTGCAGCATGGTTTTTGTGGTGAAGAGGGCTCATAAAATTGCACAGGATATACACATGTAAAAAGTAGGTGCATGAAAAGAGTGTGTCTAATTTTTACAAGTACACCTAGACGCAAAGTTAGGGTAGAGTTTTGATGTATGTGCATATTTTATAGAATAATGCAATATATTCTTCCCAATGAACTCAGTAATGACAGGCAGACCATCAGATGGTGAACTAGTACCATATAAATTTCTTCAGGTACTGGCTAAGCACCCACTTTTTCATAGGTCCAATCAGGTGCAGAATGACAGTGATCTGGACCTCTGGACACTAAGGGTCATGGGCCCCTAACCACCTATCAAAAGAGCTTAAATTTAGATAGAAGCTAGGGGAGATTGGGCCCCCTACTGCTGTGGGCCCCAGGCACTGTTCTGTTGTTCCAAAGGTCAGTCTGTCCCTGGGTCCAATATAATTTTTTTTCTTAACTTCAAACTTAATTTCAGATAACATCGTTCATATATATCAACTCTAAATTACAAAGCTATGGAAGACCATGAAGTATAATTTCGAATATATAAACAAATTTCTCAGGCAACCTCCATCAAGACAGATGTCACTCAAACTGTTTCCTGAGACTCATATCTTCAAACATTTGTTCCTCATCTTAATACCAGCATTTGCGTGGATCTGCAGTGAGAATGTAGCCATGGAAGGAGCACAGTGTTATAGAATAGTGCACAGCTGCACACAAGTTGCCAGGACTTACATGTGTTTTAAGTTGGTGTAATTCCTCATGCCCAAAGTTGGAAGAGGATCTCGGCACTATGTGCTATTCTATAAAGGGTGCCTCTGACAAAACAGTGGGTTTTTAAGCCTGTAAAACTGTATTATTTCTTGAAGTGTATTTCTCTAGTTTGGCCAGCAGGTGGTGCATGTTTATGTTTAAAGCTGTTACAAAGAACTGAGGGGTCCTTTTACTAAGGTGTGCTGAAAAATGGCCTGCGGTAGTGTAGGCATATGTTTTGGGCGTGCACAGATCCATTTTTCTGTGCGCCTGCAAAAATGCCTTTTTGAAATTTTGGCCAAAAATAGACATGCGTCTAAATCAAAATTGGCGCGCGTCCATTGTGGGTCTGAGACCTTACCTCCAGCCATTGACCTAGCAGTAAAGTCTCACACGGTAGCCAGGCGATAATGACCTACATTTATCTAATGCCACTTGGTGCGCGTAGCAGATGCGCGCAAGAAAATAAAAATTATTTTTCGGACGTGCGTATCGGACATGCGCCAAAAATGAAATTACCGCAAAAGCCACGTGGTAGCTGGGTGGTAATTCCATTTTGGCATGCATTGGTCGTGTGTAGATGCTTACACAGCTTAGTAAAAGGGCACTTTACTGTTCCTTCTTTAGTTAACACAGATAAGAGGTAACCTGCAGTGATATGGCCAGCTACTTTTAAAACTTGTTGTTCTGGGCCCTGATTAGCACAGGAGCTCAAATTCAGCTAGGATGTACAAGGTTTTTCTCCAATCTTAGCCAGCCTTTGCTGAGGCCCTGTGAACAATTATATTTGATAACCTGTGAGCAGCTATATGTACTGATTTCCCCAGGTACTATTTAGATATTTTTATAATTGATCCATATTTAGTTATCTGTTACTGTTTGCTGATTGCACCTTTTCTGTTCATTGTTCTAATTTTTCATGACAATAAACATTGTTAGTTTATTGCCTCTGCTTGTCTGGACTGACTAAGAATCCTGGTGGTTTGTGTGTTGGGGCTATTAGTGCTTTCTAGGAACTGTAGGACCACTGGGAGTGTGGCCCCAGTAACCTAGAAATCACGGGGGATAATTTGAGAGCGGGAGACTCACCCAGAGGCAGTTGGGACCCAGTTGGTGGGAGGAGGGTGCTAGTGTAGAGCACAAGCAGCAGGTGCAGGCGGACCTGAGCTGTGCTGGGGATAGACCCTCTAAGTGGCCGCAGGATAGCCCCAGGCAGGTGGCTAGACGTTTTGTGACAGTGCCTATCCCCGAATGCCTGTTACAGAATACCATTCAGCAATGATTTTTTTTTTCAGTGCTAAATTTTGAGCATCATTTACTGAATCTGGCAGTATTTTGCTATATCCTCCATTAATGGCCACAATCTAATTTCCCAATTAGCACATGACCATTACCTTGGGAGCCCTTACCATTAGAAATAGGCAGACCCAATAAGGGGAGGCTGCCCACAAATGGGCCGAAGGCCAGCGAAGACGAGGGAAGGGGGGAGGGGTTTAGGAGAAAGTAGGGACGAAGAGCAGCTAAAGGGGAATGAGGTAAGGAAAGAGTTAAAGAACAAAGGGGAGGGAGAAGGGGGAGGGGTGACAAACAGGAAGGAGACAAGGAAGGAGTCATTTTGAGCCAGCGAGCACAGGAGTAGCAGCGCTGACCCAACCCACCCACCCGATTAACAGGCAGCATTTGTCGCAGCTAGGCGTCAGGCTACAGCGGTTATACAGTAACAGCGACGGGTACACAGCAGCTTAACAGATAAAAGTTATAAGTTATGTGGTAAATCGTTCTTTGAAAAGAGTTTTTTGAAAAGGTTGAAACGTAAGGAAAGAAATATATGCCTGCATTGTAGCTGAGTCACAGCTTGTCTCCTGGCTTCGACGGCCTGGAGGCCCAGATCAGCAGATTGGGAAAGATGGTGGTGCATCCTTCAACGGGATACACTGAAAAGACAACAGGTGCTATGAGAGACAGCACAGAGAGGAAACAGGGTGCTTGGATGGCAGGGCCGGTCTTAAGGCGAGGCGACCGAGGCGGCCGCATAGGGCCTCGCGCGCCTGAGGTCGCCCCGCCCCGACCACCCGAACTCCAGTCCTCCCTCCCTCCCTCGGACGGCGCGCAACGGCGGTGTGGTGGGGGTGGTCCGCCCCGATGTCAGCGGGTGAGGCAGGGCCGGTCTTAAGGCGAGGCAACCGAGGCGGCCACATAGGGCCTTGCGCTCAGGGGGGCCCCGCGTGGCGCGCCTGAGATCACCCCACCCTGACCGCCCGAGCTCCAGTCCTCCCTCCCTCGGATGGCGTGCAACAGCGGCGTGGTGGGGCAGTCCGCCCCGGATGTCAGCGGGTGGGGGGTGCCCCGATCCTGTTGCTCCCACCCTGTCCTACCTTTTAGAAAAGAATTTGGAAGTGCCGGAGGGACAGGCAGCGCCTCGCATTTGCCCTGCTACTAAAAATCTCTTCCACGTCGTTGGGCCTTCTCACATTGAGTCCCGCCCTACTCTGAGGTAACTTCCAATTACCGCGAGGTGTGGGCGGGACTCAATGTGAGAAGGCCCAACGACGTGGAAGAGATTTTTAGTAGCAGGGCAAATGCGAGGCGCTGCCTGTCCCTGCGGCCAAATATATATATATATATATATATATATATATATATATATATATATATATATATATATATATATATATATATATATATATATATATATATATATATATATTTATAACCATTTAAATTTTTACAAGTGATGAAACAACTTGCCAAAAATACAGAGAGAATAATATATAGGAATTATTTCAGTCAGGAAATTCTATTTCTGTCGAAAGCAGACTCCAGTGTATTAATGTGTGACACAAGAGGCTATGTCTGAGTATGTGCCGAGTGCCCGAGTTGATGTATTTACTTGACCTTTAGGGCTCCCGTACTATTCCTGTGCAGTGGCGTTCCTAGGCTGGCTGACACCCGGGGCGGATCGCTGATGCGCCCCCCCCCCCCCCGGGTGCAGCGCGGCCCCCCTGGCGAAATTACACCCCCCCAGGTGCAGCGCGCCCCCGGCAAAATTACACCCCCCAGGTTCAGCGCGACCCCCCCGGGTGCATTTTTACTTGCTGGGGGGGGGGGGGGTGCCGCGCGCCTGTCAGCTCTGAGTCCGCTCGTTCCCTGCTGCTCCCTCTGCCCCAGAGCAGGAAGTAACCTGTTCCGCGCAGAGGGAACAGCAGGGAGGGAACAAGCGGACTCGGCCAACAGTCGCGCAGCACCCCTCCCCCCCAGAGGCGTGCACCCGGGGCGGACCGCCCCCACAGCTCCCCCCTTGGTACGCCACTGTTCCTGTGGTAATTGAGCAGCATGAAGCAATGTGTCCACACTACCTGATTAGCACAGGGCATGCCTACTCTCCGCCCATGGGCATGCCTCCTGCACTGAAAAATAAAAAATAATTTTCAGTACAGGATTAGTGTGCACTGAGCAGTGCACTACTGCGGGATGCCTCATCATGTACCATGGCATGCACAAGTGCTACTGTGACTTAGTAAAAGGGATCCCAGATTACGTAGCAAATGCTATTGCATTTTATATATTACCTCTTCTATTGCGTGCTTAAATATTTGGAAAAGTTCATGTTTGGGAGTTGATATAAAGTCATAAGCCACCCTGAACAGTCCTAGTGGCTAGAGTGGGCACCGTATAAGTATGTAATTAAATTTAAAAGCCATTTTAAGTCAAAATATTACAAAAAATATTATTATGCATGGGTAGGATCTGTAACAAGAACAAAATATGTCCACAAAGCAAAATGTAAAAGGAAAAACCATTTGAACCAGGGAATCACACACAGTAGATATCTGTACTTTACACAAACTACTAATGGTAATTATTAAATTTAAATGTGTAATAAGTAAACCAGTATAGTACGCAGTGAAATAATCAGAGTTAAGGTACCTGCCAGAAATATCTGTTTTAAGAAGAAAACTTGGAGCCTGTAATTTGATGACAGTCACATTATACACAGCTGCTTTGGGCCCAGAACTGTACTTCAGTATTTCATTTTCCCGGTGACTGATTGGGTGATTGATTTGCATCTTAGAAATTAAGGACAAACTTGAAATCTGAGAAGTCTAATTCTGATGTCAGTATTGCAGGACTGCTTTGGTACGAAAGGACTTTAATTGGTGCTACAATACAAAATCAAATGACTTGATTAATTTAACATGCTTTAGTATCCACATCCTCATTCAGACTTCCTTAACATACTGTGATCCTTTCTTTATTATGCAGTCAAACTGATTTTGAATTATTAAATAGATTTAACAGGCAGTGGTGCCTTAGTAATCCTACGTAGATTTGAATAATGGTGAGATGTCTAATTTGGCAAAACGCTGAAGGTTTACTCTGTTAATCCCTTGCTGATATGTCCGATGGATGTTTACATATGGATAACTTAATACAGAACTCAGTAAAATATGAATATTACAAGCATATCTTTTTGTTTCCATGATTAAGTAATGGTATGAGAGAAAGGAAATCAAGACTTATTTCAAGTTGGTTCTCATGTGATTATACAAATTTTAAATAACTCTTATTTATAAATCTTGTTTTCTCTCTAATTTATATTCAGGCATAGAAACAATCAAACTTCTCAGTGCTTGTCTATTTCATTGAAAACAAAAAGGATTTTGCTCACCTAGTACAGATGACTCTGCCTACTCTCCTCTTCCTCCACTCTCTATCTCAGTTGATGGCACCCTCATCCTCCCCGTTTCATCTGCCTGCAACCTCGGAGTCATCTTCGACTCCTCCCTCTCCTTCTCTGCGCATATCCAGCAGATAGCCAAGACCTGTCGCTTCTTTCTCTTTAACATCAGTAAAATTCGCCCTTTCCTCTCTGAGCACACCACCCGTACTCTCGTCCACGCTCTCATTACCTCTCGCCTTGACTACTGCAACCTACTCCTTACTGACCTCCCACTTAGCCATCTATCCCCCCTTCAATCTGTTCAGAACTCTGCTGCACATCTTATATTCCGCCTGAACCGATATACTCATATCACCCCTCTCCTCAGGTCACTTCACTGGCTTCCGATCAGATAGCCCATACAGTTCAAACTTCTCCTTCTTACCTACAAATGCACTCAGTCTGCAGCCCCTCATTACCTCTCTACCCTCATTTCCCCTTACGTTCCCGCCCGTAACCTCCGCTCACAGGACAAATCCCTCCTCTCAGTAATCTTCTCTACCACCGCCAACTCCAGGCTCCGCCCGTTCTGCCTCGCCTCACCCTATGCTTAGAATAAACTTCCTGAGCCCTTACGCCAAGCCCCCTCCCTACCCATCTTCAAATCCTTGCTCAAAGCCCACCTCTTCAATGTTGCTTTCGGTACCTAACCTTTATACCTTTCAGGAAATCTTGACTGCCCCTATTTGACTGACTGTACATTTGTCCTTTAGATTGTAAGCTCCTTTGAGCAGGGACTGTCCTTCTATGTTAAATTGTACAACGCTGCGTAACCCTAGTAGCACTTTAGAAATGTCAAGTAGTAGTAGTAGTAGTAGTAGTAGTACTCTATTTGTGATATCCTCCTGACCTGATGGGCTCCAAGAACACAAATTTCATTTCAGCAGGAAACTCCCATGAATTGTGAAGTATTTCCATTTCAGCTGCTCTTTTATTGATGCAAAAGGAATGACCCTTTCGATGGAAAAAAATGTTAAGTACTGTAGGAGATTATTATTATTTTTTTTTTAGCAGTGAGCAGATTCTATTCTGTTAAAGAATTTCTGCAGAAAACTGATTGTTTTCTACAGAAGAAAGTGAGCAGCTTGTAAATAATTACTATACATTATTGTCTCTATAACCCAACATCCTACACTTCCAGACTCATGATAATCAGTTCAAAACTACTTAAGTGCTTCCTGTTCCTGGTCCACACCTCTGTATTGCCTTAAACTGTTTTATTATATTGCCTGTTTGATAAGTATATTGATTTTTGTTTCAGGAAAATGTTTGTCCTGAATCAAGTACATTGTTCTGTGAAACCTATAATACCATGCCGTTCAATTGTTGGCTGCAGGCCTAGTCATATAAATGATCCTGCTGCAGTAGTCTCTGTATGTGAATCAGAATCCAGTGAAGCCAGGGTTCAAATCCCACCGATGTCCTTTGTGATTTTGGGCAAGTCACTTGACCCTCTATTGCCACAGGTATAAATTTAAAGGCCTTTTTACTAAAACGCACTAGAATGCGGGCTTAGCGTATTTTAACATCCTGCACGCTAAGCCCTTATTTAAGGCACCAGTATTTTAAGGATTTTCTTCTTCTTCTTTTCTTTTTTGCCTGCGCTAATTTTTTCCATTAGTCCAAGGACATGCAAAAAATTAGCACGGGAGCACTTACCACCTACACGATCCAATTAGGTCCATATTCTGTAAATCATGTCTAAAATTTAGATGCAACCAAAAAAACACGTAAGGAAGCCCTCACAGTTAAGCTGTGAGGGTGTTAACATTGGCTGAAGCCAAGGCAGCCAGAATAAGTAAAGAAAGGGGGGGGGGGGGTTGCAGGAGGGAGTAAGTTTAGAAGTAGTTAGTGGTGAGGTTAGCAACAGGAAAGGGAGGAAGGGGATTGGGTAGGAAAACAGGGATAGGATTGGCTGAAAGGGAAGTGTTAGGATAGGGTGAAGATTTGGAGCTTAGAAGTAGTTTTTAGTTAGGTAGGAGAGGGTTAGGGTGAGTAGAAGGGAGTTTAAAGAGAATTTTGAGGGGAAAAGGGGCAAAAAACGAAAGAATTTCTTGGTTACCTGAGGTGGGGGAGGCTGGTGCTTTGTATTTGCGTCGAAGAAAACATCGCGGCGGCACTTCCGGTTTCGCGGAGGTGAGGGGGTTGGGAAACGGAGCGCTTTTATTTTTATTTTAATGAGTTGGCGGTTTGGTGACTGAGGGACGGAAAAGTGGGATTTGAGAGGTGTTTGTGACAGGGAGGGGGCGGGTGAGTGAAACGAGGGTTTTTGAGTGCACTTCCGGTTTCGCGGAGGTGGGGGGGGAAGAAAACGGAGGCGAATTGGGAGTTTATTTGGCGTTATTGAAGGGTAATGCGGCGGTTTTAATTGCGAGTGTGGGGTTGTGTGAAGGAAGAGTGACGGGTGTGTTACGTTGAGGGGTGGGTGAGGACACGTGTGTGAGCGGGGTGTCAGTGGGAAATGGCGATATGAGGGGCTGGATGGTTTGAGGATGTCAGTGAGGTGTTTTACAGAGTAAGAAAGTGGGAAATCGGAAGGTAATAGGGGAGGAAGTTTGTGAGAGGAATTTTGGATGGATTAAAGCGTTTTTGACAGACTTTTGGGAAGTTGGTGAAGTTTTAAGGTTGGGGTTATCTAAAGGGGTGGCTGAATTGTGGGTTTATTAGGGGGGTTGGGTTTTTTCTTTTGGGTGGAAAGTTGTGGAGATATTAGTTTAATCAAAAGGGTGTTTGTTTGGGGGAATTGGGACTGGGGTGTTTTGGGGTGAGTGAACTGGGGTAATTAAAAAAATAAAATAAAATAAAAACTGTGGAGAATGGGGTCCAAAAAGATTGGTAAGGGTGGTGGTAAAGCGAAGGAAAAGAAAAAACATGGTATGAATTTGTCTGAAAGGGTGAGTGTTGGTGAGGACAGGGGGAATGTTGGGAGAGTGGTAGATGGTGATGAAGAGGTGGGTGGTGGACAAAGGGTTGATATGGGATGTCAGGTGGGTTTGAATATGGAACAGGAGAGGGCTTATTGGGTGGAAGTTGATACTTCAATTGGTGACCTGGTTGGTGGTATTCAGATGCGAGATGATGTTCCAGTGCAGAATGCTGATGTGGAGGATCCTTTGGAGGGGCCTTCCTCGAGGAGCAGGTCCAAAAGGGTGACGGGGAAGTGTTTGAGGAAGAAGTTGAGGAATAAAAAATTTTTACGTAATTTGTGTCATGTCGTTAGGCGGCTGGATAGTGAAAAACGGCAGAGGAGGGGTGGGACTGGAGACCCGATGCAGGTGTGGGAATCTTCAGATTCGTGGGATTCATCAGGGTCTTCTTCATCTTCTTCTGAAGAAGAGGATGGAGGGAATGGTTTACAAGTTTCGGGAGACACTCAGTTGCCTGGTGTGTTGGTCGGTTCTAGGATGGGGCATACGTTATGTAGTATTGCACCTTTAGATTGTTATATAACATTAAAGTGGAGGCAGAGAATTTTAAAGGGCAAATATATAGATTTATTTGCTTTATTGGTGCGGGATAAGGAGGGTAATACAGGAAAGGATGGAGGAAAAGAAGAGGGAAAGAAAAAAAGAGGGAGAGTTCCAAAGACGATTATGAATTGGTTGTTAAGTTTTCATGTATTTGTAAGTGTTCTTGGGGCGCAGAAACCGGCATTGTATCCGGGTTTATTGAGATATGGTGATTTAATATTGAGAGCTTATAAATTGTATGGAGGTTGGGCCTGGGTTAATTATGATGAGCAGTTTAGACGAAGTTTGGCAAAGGACAAATCTGAAAATTGGGGTGTGAGAGATGTTGATTTGTGGATTGCTAATTTTACACCTGCGGTTAACCCCCCTTTCGTTCGGGAGCCTCTGCCGGATTTCCTGGGTACGGTAGTGGCTCAGTGGGAAATACTGGGGGAATGGGCATGGTCCGAGCAGGGAGTTTTGGAATGGCAGGAGGAGGAAGTGCTGGGACAAGCGGATTGGGGGGAAAAGGGAACGGCCCAGGTAATGCTTGTTTCCAATTTAATGCAGGACGATGTAATAGGCCGGCCTGCAGATTCCGGCACTGTTGCAGTGTCTGTCAAGGACTACACCCAGTGTTTAAATGTCCCAGAGGGTTGGGGGGGCGGGGTAGGGCAGGGCGAGGTGGAAATATGGGAGGCACAGGTTTGGGCTGGCAAGGCTCCTTCTCCTATTAATTTATCGGCTTTAAAACATTGGCTGGATCGGTACCCGTGTGGTGGAGATGCGTATTTGTTGTGGGTCGGTTTTTTAGAAGGTTTTCCGATCCCATTTGATGGACTGGTGTTGGATCATAAGTGTAAGAATTCAGTATCTGTGATTCAGCATGCGGAAGTGGTTCGGAAGAAGTTGAGGAAGGAGTTGAATCTTGGGCGGATAGCGGGGCCGTTTGTTGACCTGCCGATGAAAAATCTAGTTGTGTCTTCATTGGGTGTGATACCGAAAAAAGAGCCGGGGACGTACAGGTTGATTCATAATTTGTCATATCCGGAAGGTTCTGGTGTAAATAGTTTTATTGATCCAGAATTGTGTACAGTCCAATATGCCAGTTTTGAGCAGGCGGTGGATTTGTTGAGGAATTTAGGAAAAGGTGCATTGATGGAAAAGCGGATATTGAAGCAGCTTTCCGTTTATTGCCGGTACACCCTACAGCTTTTAGGTTGCTGGGATTTAAATTTGAAGGAAAATTTTATTTTGATAAATGTATAGGAAAAATTGTGGCTTTGCGTCAGGAGATTTGATAGGGTATGCAATAAGAAAAAGTTGAAGTTGAAGGAGATTCAGTCGTTGTTGGGGCATTTTTAATTTTGCAACAAGGGTGATTCCTATGGGACGAGTTTTCTCGAGACGTTTGGCTTTGTTAACAGTGGGTTTGAGGAAGACGCATTTTAGAGTGCGTTTAACACAGGCAGTACGAGCGGATTTGCAAATTTGGAGAGAATTTTTGTCAGTATTTAATGGAATTTGTGTGTGGCAAGAGGTATTGGTCTCCAATGTGGATTTGCAATTATTCACAGATGCGTCGGGTGAAATTGGATTTGGGATTTATTTTGGAGGGGCATGGTGTGCAGAAGAGTGGCCTCAATGGTGGAGAGAGATGGGTTTGTGTAAGAATATAGCTTTGTTGGAATTATTTCCAATTTGGGTGGCTTTGTGTTTATGGGAACAGAGGTTGTGTAACAGGAGGATTGCCTTGTATTCTGACAACATGTCGGTAGTATGGGCAATCAATAAGCAGTATTCGCGTTGTCCGCTGTTAGTTGAGCTGTTGAGATTGATTGTTTTAAAATGTTTGCAATTAAATTTATGGCTAACAGCAAGACATGTGTCTGGTGTTTGTAATGAGATTGCTGATGCTTTATCTCGTTTACAGTTACATCGTTTCAGAGCTTTGGCTCTGTCAGCAGATTGGGAGCCTACACGGATGTCAGAAGATTTGTGGCACAATTTTTAGGAGGTTGTGAGGCGCTGTTGATGAGTGCATTAGCTCCAAATACTGGGAAGGCTTATGGAGTTGGATGGAGGAGATTCTTAGCATTCTGGGCAGACAGAGGTTGGGATTTGGTTTTCCCAATTTGTGAAGAGAGGATGGTCCGGCTTATTGCTTTTGCAGTGGATAGTAAATGGTCGTTTGGGATGGTATCTCAGACGATGGCTGCAATAGCATTTGTTTCAAAATTGTTGGGTTGGGCGGATCCAGCTGGGAAATATTTGATCCGGAAGTTGTTGTGTGGTTTTTCCAGAGTACACAAGAAATCACGGATAAAGAGGGTGAGGAAGCCGTTATTTTATGCACAAGTTGTGCAGTTGTGCAAAGTTTTAACAAAAGTTTGTTTCTCAAAATATGAAACACTGTTATTTCAGGTGGCTTTTGTGGTAGCCTTTTTTGCAGCTTGCAGAGTTGGGGAGTTGGTAGTTTCCTCAACGCGAGCTATGGAAGAGGAGGGTTTGAGAAGAAATGAAGTGATTGTTAATAAGGGGCTGTTGCGCATATATTTGCGGAAGTCCAAAACAGACCAAGAGGGAAAAGGCATTTGGATTAGTTTGCGAGCGGCTAAGAGTTTGGAATTTTGTCCAGTGCAATGTGCATTAGATTACAATGGTGTAAGGCCGGTGGGTTGGGGATGTTTGGTTGGTCCATAGCAATGGTATGCCTTTAACGAGGTATTAATTTGCAGCAGTGATGAAGAAAGATTTGAGTTATATGGGCTTAGAGCCGAAGGAATATGGGACACGCTCATTTCGAATTGGTGCTGCTTCCAATGTAGCCCTGGAAGGGGGTTCGGTGGCCTTAATTCAGCGGGTGGAGAGATGGCGGTCTAATAGATATAAAGGATATATTCGTGATAAAAAATGAAAATGTTTATGCTAATTGTTCTAGTTTCTTTTGCAGATGTATTGCCTCCGGACATATGTGTATGGATCTGCGGACATTCATATGTCTTTTGGGCACACAAGCATGCTTTGGAATCAAAGTGGGGATCCAACCTGGGATTGGTGGAATTCGGTATTCGAATCCGCTGGTTGGCCATACGAGGAATGACTTGGAAGCAGTTGTTGCCAGCATTACTGCAAGCTCGGCGATTCTCTTCTCCAGTTTTAATTTGTATTCATTTGGGGTGAAATGATTTATGTGTGGTAAAGGGAGTTGAGTTAATTCGTGTAATGAAAGCAGAATTATTGGAGGTGATGAGTTATTTTCCAGAAGCATTGATTGTATGGTCACAGATTATTCCCAGAAGAGTGTGGAGGGGGGCAGTTAATCCAAAAGGAATTGAGCGTTTGAGGCGCAGGGTGAATTGGGAAGTGTCAAAATTTATGGGGAGAATGGGGGTTTGGTGTTAGCACATGACCTGATCTCTTCGGATTGTGCAGGTTTGTATAGGCAGGATGGAGTTCATCTGTCCGATATTGGAACTGATATCTTTTTGAGTGCACTCCAAGATTTGTTGGAGGATTGCTTAAAGAAGGATTTGGCGGCAGCTTTGGTTATGGGGGAGCGGTGACAAGATGGAGTCTGTCACCGCTTGTGGCCTGGATGAGGGGTTTAAGAGGCACCAGAAGCGGTTAAATGAATATTATGAAATATATGAAATGGAAATGAACTCGTGGGCGGAACCGCCATGAGTAAGAGGTGGCTTGACGGTACCGTAAGTCACATGGGGGGAGGGGGGTAAGGTGGGAAGAAAGTGAGCCAGTTCGTTACCGAAGGGCTTAACATTATTATTAATCACACTGTGAAGTGGGGAGAAAGTGAGCCAGTTCGTTACCGAAGGGCTTAACATTATTAACTGCATTTGTGAAGTTAACCTGGTGGAAAGAATGATATGTTACTAAGTTGATGTTAAGTAAATGAATTTTATTAATATTTAAAAATAAAGCTGCAGCCAAATTTTATTCCAAAAAGAAAAATGTTGTTTGAGTTATTTAAGTTTTAAGTATGTGTTAAGAGCTGCCTGAAGTGCGAATGACAATGTTAGGAAGCCCTCACAGTTAAGCTGTGAGGGTGTTAACATTGGCTGAAGCCAAGGCAGCCAGAATAAGTAAAGAAAGGGGGGGGGGGGGGTTGCAGGAGGGAGTAAGTTTAGAAGTAGTTAGTGGTGAGGTTAGCAACAGGAAAGGGAGGAAGGGGATTGGGTAGGAAAACAGGGATAGGATTGGCTGAAAGGGAAGTGTTAGGATAGGGTGAAGATTTGGAGCTTAGAAGTAGTTTTTAGTTAGGTAGGAGAGGGTTAGGGTGAGTAGAAGGGAGTTTAAAGACCCATCCCAGCCCGCCCTTGGTGTCGGGAGTGTGTGGTGGAGACAGAGGTTTTGAGAAGTTTAGGGAAAGTGGGGAGGATTTGGGGGTATATGGGTAGCAGCTTTTACATGAAAGGGGTGCCTGGATGAGGGGTTTAAGAGGCACCAGAAGCGGTTAAATGAATATTATGAAATATATGAAATGGAAATGAACTCGTGGGCGGAACCGCCATGAGTAAGAGGTGGCTTGACGGTACCGTAAGTCACATGGGGGGAGGGGGGTAAGGTGGGAAGAAAGTGAGCCAGTTCGTTACCGAAGGGCTTAACATTATTATTAATCACACTGTGAAGTGGGGAGAAAGTGAGCCAGTTCGTTACCGAAGGGCTTAACATTATTATTAATCACACTGTGAAGTGGGGAGAAAGTGAGCCAGTTCGTTACCGAAGGGCTTAACATTATTAACCGCATTTGTGAAGTTAACCTGGTGGAAAGAATGATATGTTACTAAGTTGATGTTAAGTAAATGAATTTTATTAATATTTAAAAATAAAGCTGCAGCCAAATTTTATTCCAAAAAGAAAAATGTTGTTTGAGTTATTTAAGTTTTAAGTATGTGTTAAGAGCTGCCTGAAGTGCGAATGACAATGTTATGCTATTCTATATAACGTGCCTAAAGTTAGATGTATTGAACAGAGTAGCACATAGGGCTGAGGAATATTTATTTATTTATTTGTTACATTTGTATCCCACATTTTCCCAGCTATTTGCAGGCTCAATGTGGCTTACTTAGTACCTCAGTGGCGATCGCCAGTATCGGTAGAACAAATACAAGGTGATATAGTAGTAGAGTAAAAGTTCATGTGTGACAGAACACTGGGGAATCATAAGGAGGAGGTTACGTTATGTCCAGTATGAGCTTTGGTTTCGTTATGTTGCAGGGTTCAGGCATTTAAGTTGGATCGTTATGGTATGCCTTTTTCAACAGGTTGGTTTTCAGTAATTTCCGAAAGCTTAGGTGGTCATATGTTGTTTTCACAGTGGTCGGTAATGCGTTCCATAATTGTGCGCTTATATAGGAGAAGCTGGATGCATAGGTTGATTTGTATCTGAGACTTTTGCAGCTTGGGTGGTAGAGATTTAGGTATGTTCGTGCTGATCTTGTTGTGTTTCTGGTTGGTAGGTCTATAAGGTCTGTCATGTAACTCGAGGCTTCGCCATATATAATTTTATGGACCAGGGTGCAGATTTTAAATGCAATACGTTCTTTGATTGGAAGCCAGTGCAGTTTTTCTCGAAGGGGTTTGGCGATTTCGAATCTCGGTTTTCCGAATATAAGCCTGGCTGCTGTGTTTTGAGCAGTTTGGAGTTTCTTTATAAGTTGTTCTTTGCATCCCGCATAGATTCCGTTGCAATAGTCTAGATGGCTTAGTACCATAGATTGTACTAATTTGCGAAATATTTCTCTCGGGAAGAAAGGCTTCACTCGTTTGCGTTTCCACATTAGGTGTGACCATTTATGCCACTAGAAACCTGGTGTAAATACCCATGCCTTAATGTAGGCGCATTCCCCTGAATTCTATCTGCCTGATATTTAGCGCTATTTAACCGGTCAGAAAGGATGCTGACCAGTTAAATAGCACTTAACCGGCTAACTACTGATATTCAGTGGGTGATATCTGGTTATCCTCTGCTGGATAACTGCAGTTAGCGACTGCTGGATAACCAGTTATATCACGTGATATAACCTGCTATCTGCCACTCTAAACCGGATTTCTCAGTCATATTTGGCCGTGTCAAATCCTGGCATATCCTTGGTCTGTTTAAAGATAAATAGCTATGTCTGAATATCGACATAGCTGGTTATCTTCAAACTGCCCTCCCAAAAAAACAGATATTCAATGCTGGTCACTGGAAATGGCCCGGCATTGAAGATCCTGGTTCAGCGTGGACCACGGGAGACAGCCTGGTTACCTCCTGCAGTCCGACTATCGGGGCCTAAATTTGAATGCTGCTGCTAACACACCCATACTCCTTCCATGGCTGTGCCCCCTTTTCAATTCCGCACATTAGAATTCATACATGCACCTTTTTTAAATATGCCTAAAAAGAAGCTCGCATAAATTCCAATTATTGCCAATTAATGATAATTGGTTGTTATCGGCCAATTATAATGACCAATTGGCTTGTTACTCAATTTAAGGAGCATGTGTAAATTGGGCATACACCCAATTTAACACACGCTACTCGCCGTACCTTATATAGAATCCAGGATTTAGTGCGTGGTAATGTGAACATGCTAGTTGGATGACGCTTCCATGCCCATTCCCCATGTAATTGAGGGGGTCTCTTAAATATTACAGCTTAGGGGCCACCATACACATAAATCTGGCCCTGATGCCGTATGCAATTCAAGTGCTTGGCTATCTGTGACTTGCAGAGTTCTCACACCTTGGGCTTATAATTTTATCAAGAAAGGAGAGGATTGTGTGACTACACGTGTGCTGGGAAAGCAATTCCTGTGATTTAAGAGCCTCTGCTGATGCCTTTTATTGTCTCAGGATGCAGAATCCAGGCAGAAGTATGAATCTTAGCATGAAGCAGTACCTAATTAGGCCTGAAGGCACACTTTGGGAAACACTGCACTGTAGTGCAGAGCTGGTAAGGATGTGCACAGGCCAAAAGTATTTGCTTCCTTTTTGATTTGATTAGCCTTTACCTTGATTTTGGTCATATTGTTTTTTTGTTTCATACATTTTTCTTGTTAAAATATTTTACACACTTTACTACTTTTAAGCGTTAAGGGGACCCTAAACAGTGTTAAGCACTTAGGTCTGGATTCAGTAGATGCACTCAAAATTTGGTGCTGGAAAAAAAAAATCAGCACTGAATGTTATTCTATGATGGGCATTCTGTGATTGGTGCCCTTCACAGAATTTTACTTAGAGGTCACTAACCAGTTGATATTCAGCACTATTTAACTGGCTAAGCATTAATATTCAACGCGCGATACATAGGCAGTCGGTGGCCCAACTGTTTGGGGAGGCTAAAGGGGGCGGGGTTAGGGGTGGGGCCAGGGGTGGAGCTTAAATCCATAATTATCTGATAACACACAGGAAAAAATAAATAAATAAAAATAAAAGTCACAATTAATACCTTTTATTAAATTTAGATATTAGATATGTATCATATGTCAAAGAATAAAGTGGTTGCTTAAAGCATATTCTAAGCACAATCGCTCAACTGCAAAACACTATGCACAACTTTGTGCAAAAACACACTCAGAACCTTACTGTGCCATAAATATTACACTGGGCAGAACCTAATACACCAATATACCACCCATATGGAAAATGCAGACCGTCAACAATATGAAACAAGGGATCATATCACCACAATTCTCATGTAGAGCCACAAAACACCCTAATTCATGTTTAATGTGGGATAAAATGCCATAAATAAGTAAATAAATATGAACTTTTAATGTTGAGCACCTGATTCTCAAAGTGGACATATTCCAAACACTATAATGAAAATAAAATGATCTTTTCTACCTGTGTTGTCTGGTTGTCCGATTCTGCTGCTATCTGTTCTCAGTGCAGGTCAGGAAGTCATCCTGGTTAAATATCTCCCTGGCAACCCAGCCAACCCCCCCTCCCCCTGCTCTCCCAGTAAACAAACCATAAACCAATTTCTACAATTGGTTACACAAGGCTAGAGGGCTTTCACTGCAGCTCCTGCTGTGAGGATAGAGGTAAATCAACAATTTAAACCTCTCAGAGCACAGCAGGGCAGGCTTAGCCTGTCCAATCCTCTTATACCGGGCGCCTATGGCGAGATAGCCTGTTATCCCTGCTAAATATTAGAGCTTAGTGGCTAAGTGGCTGTATCATGTGATATAACTGGCTAGCCATGATTATTCAGTGCTTTGCTGCCTAAATTTAGCGGCCAAAGCAGACCGCCTAAATAGAAGTCCTATCTTTGGCCAGCACTGAATATTAACTTGGCTAGTTAAATTTAAAATAGTGAAAAAAACCCAAACCGGATATTCAATGCCAGTCACTGGAATCATCCTGGCATTGAATATCCACGCTCAGCACTGATCGTGGGATTTAACTGGCCTGCGTCTTGCGGGCTGAATATCGGCTGGTCAGACTTTACCTCAATAGCTATGGCTAACACATGAAGACAGATTTTGGAAAGACATACATTACAGGGGCGTAGCCAGAGGGCTAATTTAGGGTGGGCCTGAGCCCAAGGTGGGTGGGCATGGAATTTGCCCCGCTCTGCCCCCCCCCCCTCCGGTTTGCTCTTGCTCTTTCTCCATCCCTCCCTGCCCACAAACCCCAAATATTAAATACTTGAGCTGGTGGAGATCCCCAAACCCTGCCAGCTGAAGATTTCCTCCTCCTCCTCCTCAAGCAGCCAGCACACTTCCAAATGACAGCCAGCAGCACTTGCCTCACACTGATGCTGCTGTCCAGGCTGTACATACTCAGTGCTTTTGCATGTGTGAAAACTGAGCATGTGCAGAAGGGCCGGTCTCAGCGCCTGCTTAATGCAAGTGCTGCTGGCTGACATTTGGAAGAGCGCTGGCTGCCCAAAGAGGGAAAAGTTTCAGCTGGCAAGGTTTGAGGATCCCCACCAGCCTCAGCAAGAGTGTCACAATTTTGGGTGGGCCTGAGTCCAAAGGCCCACCTGTGACCCACCTGTGGCTACACCACGGAAATACAAATCGGAATTGAGATATCCAGATTGGAGTGTGTCAATTTCGAAAATACATGTAGGAATGGATGTGTATGTGTCAGCTACATGTGACATCAGCCCACATTTTGCAACTGTCAACATCTAAAATAACAATGGGGGGGTCAAATGACACACATATATGTTTATGTTGGTATTTCAGAACATATATGTGCTTGTGCTGGCACATACATGTATATGTCTGCCATACACTCTTAGCTTTTCCAGAGCACAATATCATTTGCCAGTATCACCTTTATATAACCTAGATGTCTCCAGGCTTTGGAGTAAACCCCAACATTGATCTTAGGAGACATAGAGGGCCTTTTCCCTTCTGAAATGGAGAAAGCATGGGTACATTTTATTCCTGCCCCTAGTCCCATCCAAAACACAGATCATTCCAAGTAAGAGGGATCTCTTTACACCCTGATGTTAAAGGGGCTGGTATACTCCAATGCCCACCCTTTCACTTCATACACAAAATGAAGGGATTTAGAGGTCCCGACTCTCACTGTCAACACTCACTGGGCCTTATTGGCTTCATTTCCAAGCCCTAAAACCCTGTTCAATACATAGCAACAGGCAGATGGGGGCTTGGTGGCATACGTGCCCCTTACTTTCCCCAGTGAGGTTCCCTTTTACTCCTTCTGAAGTAACCCAAGTGAGAGGGGGGCAGAAAAAGCTAGTTTCCCTCCCACTCAAATCTCAACATCTTAAAACATGCTGCCAAACATGCTATAATTCCTACTTTTCATCCCAAAACATGTGTGGAGGATAAAATGCCAGGAAAACTGAACTAACACCATTTATGAACATGCTGAAGGTAGATGAAAAGGATTTTTACTCTTTCCTACCCCATACAACTAGCAGGGCCGGTCAAACCCAGTAAGAGGGGTAAGCACCGCAGGGGGGCACCTGCCTTCAAGGGCGCTGCTGCGGCACCATACCGTGCCGCCCTTGGTGCTTTAAATCTTTAATTTACCTCAGTTCCAGCAGCCGTGTCATTTGAAAGTCCTGCCCTGTCTCTAGCCTTCCCTCCCTTCGTGAGTTCGTTCTGCAGTCCCGCCTTCTGATGTCATTTCCTGGAGGGCGGGACTCTGAGGGAACAAACTCACGAAGGGAGGGAAGGCTAGAGATGGGGCAGGGCTTTCAAATGACGCTGCTGCTGGAATGGAAGTAAATTAAAGATTTAAAGCACCAAGGGCAGCGCGGTATGGTGGGGGATGGGGGCGAAGGAGAATAGCTGGACAGGAGCAGGGTGGGAGAAGAGAGAAAGGAGGTGCTGGGGGGAGGGGTGCGGGCGCCAACTCATAGTCTTCAGGGGGGCACCAGAGACCCTAGGACCAGCCCTGACAACTAGGGCCACTACTAAACGTGTATGGAGATTACATGACTCGGTGGGAAAAGAGGCCTTTGATTCAGGTGAATGAGGGGAAAATGGAGGCTAACGGACCCTTCACTTTTCATCCAGGGAAACAGGCAGAAGGAAAAGTGCCAACAGACTAGTGGCCCCCCCATCTTCAGAGATCCATACTCTAGGAGAGTTGGGGATAAGATATTGGGACTTCCGATCCCTTTCGTCTTATGTGTGTGTTTGTCCAGAGGGCAGTTGCACATTGGAGCATTTCAACACTATCACCGTTGTTCCTGGTGAGGATGAGAAAAGAGGATATCACCATGGCTACCCTGACCTTTGGCTTCAGGCTGGTTAACACTGAGGATATTTGCTGGCACCAGAGCTAGTATATATTTAGTACCTTCTGCCCTCAGACCATGAAAACCCCATCTAAAACGAAACCCATCTATATAAAATACTAGACCTCATCCAATCCCCAGCATCCACAGACATTTCCTGAGGTATGCTTGGGGGTCTAGTGAAGGGTTGGAGCTATCCTGTTTTTTTTTTTAAATTTTACCTTGTGGCTCTGTTTTCTAAAATGGTGCCTTACTGAGGGGGTCTTTTATAAAGTATCGGTAAGCCCAACGTGCTAAATCAGGACTACTGCCAACTCTTTTATGCTGCTTTTAACTCCTAACTCTTGTTCACTTGTTCAGAACCCTTATTTTATCATCCTCACTTTAATATTCCCTTATCTCTTGTTTGTCCTGTTTGTCTGTCCTAATTAGATTGTTGAGCAGGGACTGTCTCTTCATGTTCAAGTGTACAGCGCTGCGTACGTCTAGTAGCGCTATAGAAATGATAAGTAGTAGTAGTAGTAGTAGCTCAATGTGGCCGCTGGCGGTAGTTTTGCCCCTGGTGTGCGCCATTTCCAGGGGGAAAAATATAACCCCTGGAAATGGCTTGCAATGCAGTAATCTGGCATCATCGTGTGCTGCCCAGTTATGGTCAGTTTACTGCAGGAGCCCTTATCGCCACCTCAATGGGTGGCGATAAGGGCTCCCCGCCACATGGCCACACGGAAAGAGTTCTCTTACCACATGGCCATATTTATCTGGGGGCTTATTACCTGCTGTGGTAAAAAGGGCTCAGGCGCATGGGGAAAACGGCCCCCCACCGCTAGTGCAGGGTTCTTTTTTCCACAGCTTGGTAAAAGGACCCCTGAATAAGGGAACAATTCTGGAGGAAAACTAACAATATAAATTCTGTTAATTTTCTATTAATAATACAGCTTTCAAAGTCTAACCTGAGCTATATTTATTTTGCATAATAATGAGCTGCTTTGCAAAGCAGACTAATATGTGTTAATGAACACTGTGGTGCAATTGTTTTGCGTTTAGCTGTATTATTTGCGAACGCACGCATTGTTGCCAACGTACATGCCTTAATTGGTCAAGAGTGGCTATTACTGCCATAATGCAACTTAGTAAAAAGAGTCCTTGTGTAAACAGTTTGAGGACAAGGAAATATTTGCTATACCTAATTTATAACTCACCTTGAGCTACTAATGAAAAGACATGAGCTAAGTCTAAATGAATATATAACAGCTTTTTCAGAATGACAATGTATGCACATTATTTACCGTGCAGACATGCCACAGAATTAAAATATTTTCCCAGCAAATTTCCATATGCCTTGTCACAGAATCTGACCTTGTGCTGTCATAGAGAACTAGGGACCTGGAATTCCTGGGAGGCAACAGGCTCAGGACGGTATCAACAATTAGTCACAGACAGAGCGGAATTCCAAGGGATTCATATCATTTATGACATCATCACCAATTTGATCCAGTATGTGATCTAATTGGTGATTCAGGTTTCTCTTGTTTTCATGGTTTGCATTTGGTGGTTCAGAGGAATTGTAGAGGAACTTAGTAAATAAGGTTTTAAAGCAATGATTTAACAATAACATTTTTAATTGCTATAAAGGGTATTGTAACTTGTCATGTGCTCCTGAAATACAACATAGTAGAGAGAGCATAATGTTCTTTTTAAATGCCTTTCTTGGATTCCTTTTCAACATAAACTAAGTATGACATCTTTCTGAATTTTAACAGGAACTAAACAGAGGCTGTCAGAGAGAGAGAGAGAGAGAGAGAGAGCGAGCGAGCAGGGAGCTGGTATAAGCAAAGAAGGAGATATTTCCTATTCTACATGGCCTACCTTTGAAAACATATAAAAATCATACTTGAGCTACCCCTCCTATGCCCTTTTCTGAAAGTTTAAAAAACAATAAATCATGATGTGCAAGGTTTAATTACTTGCTTTTTCAAATCTGAGATTTAATTATTCACGTTTTCCAAATCAATGTTTCAGGTAAATTATAAGCATGTTCACATTATTTCCATGGAGTAAAACCCAGGTCTTGCCAGATCAAATACGAGTGAAGCTGTCTGACTCTATGAAGATTTAAAAACACTGAATGAACCACACAAGAAGTAGTACAACTTCTATACCATTTGTGAAAGCTAATTTGCATATTTTTGACAGGTGGCCATGCCCACTTCCTGTTGCATCAGCCAATCAGAATTGAGGATCCACCCAAGCCATGCCCATTCCTCACCTACCCCACCCCTCAAAGATGTCACAGGATATGATGTCCTTTTGCATAACCCCCACCCACCGCCAACCCTACCATATTTGCTTAACCCCATCCACAATGCCACCCCTTTTTGCATAGCTGTGCCCTAAACCCTGCCCCCTTTTGATGATGTCACAGGACATGACAGCATAACTCCATCCAGGCCACACCTTTTTTCAAGATGGCAGAAAGTAGTGGACACCCTATGGCACATCCCGTTTCACACTACTCGCTGCCATCTTGGATGGGTCACGTGATGGGAAGTGACGCTGATCATTACATCACTTGTCAGACACTGTCCCCTGCAGCCTAGTAGGAGCATGTGCAGTTTATATTTCCCAACCCTTAAACTGTTTTTTAAATGTGCTTTTTCTAACACAGGGCACTGATTTTATTTTTTGTGTGTGTGATCGGCTGTCTGCATTTCTCTCAGGAACAAAAGGGCAGTGTGGAATAAACTGCAAAATGAAAATCATGTTATTTTTTTTCTGTGTGTGATGGCTGTCTGCTTTCTCTCAGGAAAAGGATGTTTCACATGGAGACAGAGAGAGAGGGTGTCTTAAAAATCTGTTGTTTAAACAAGCGCTCAAATCCCGTTTCATAGCTTGGTAGCAAATTGCCAGTCCCAGATCAAGTGTGTGCACAGCTTGTTTTTCCCTTACTCAGATGAATAAGTAAAAGAATAGAATTTGACCATTTCCCCTCCTTTATCCTGAAACAAAAAAATATATATTTTACACTTTAAGTCTGAAAACCCTCCATTACAGCACAGACAGGTTTCATACTGCTTTCTCTCTTTTTGGATCTTTAAAAGGGTTTAAAAAGAATGTGAGGTGCACTAGCATTACATCTGTATCAGAATGAAAACTTTGAATCATAGTCCCTCCCTCTACCCTCTTGCAGCTCATTCAAGCCATGTCCTGGCAAGCCGACCCTCCTCTCCCTCTTGCCAGGGCAAAGTTATGATGCCACTTCCTGTGATGTCAAAGAAAATGGCGCGGTTTGGGAATGGTGCTATATAAAGGGGTGGGGTTTGGGCAGGATTACACAAATAAGGTAAGGATAGAGGTGGGGTCAAGCAGAAGAGATGGGTATGGGCAAGGCTATGATGCCACATTCGGAGACATCAATTGGGGGTAGGACAGGGACTGGGCATGGCTTGGGAAGATCCTCGATTCTGATTGGCTGACACAACCAGAAGTGAACATGGGCACCTGCAGGGCCGTGCCGATGCGGTAAGCGGGGTAAGCGCCGCAGGGGGGCGCTATCCTCTGGGGGGCGCCGCCGCTGCGTGCTTACCCTGCCCTCCCGCTCCCATGTAGGAACTGCCCGCACTCTTCTCCCCCCCAAGATCCCATTCCTTTTTTTTTTCTTTTAAATTTACCTTCCTCCGGCAGCGCAGCTTCAGTGAAGGAGGCGGCGCTCCCAGTCCCGACGTCTCTAGCCTTCCCTTGTTCACTGCTCACTGCCCCGCCTTCTTCTGACGAAATTTAAGGTAAATTTAAAAGAAAAAAAAAAGGAACGGGATCTTGGGGGGGAGAAGAGGGCGGGCAGTTCCTACATGGGAGCGGGAGGGCAGGGGAGAGAGGGGAATCGCTGCCTTGGAGCCAGGCAGGTGCGGGGGGGGGGGGGGGGGGGGCGCCAACTGGTAGTCTGCAGGGGGGCACCAGAGACCCTTGGCACGGCCCTGGGCACCTGTCAAAAATATGTAAATTAGCCTTTACAAATGGTATGCAAGTTATACTAATGTTGTTCCATAGACAGAGTCAAGATGCACAGTAAGGCCATGGCCAACAGGTTTCAGCTTGAAATTGTACCCATATTTGAAGGGAAAAACAGCCAAAACTCTATCACGTTTTGAAATTCAAAGTAACTCTGTTTTTGAAGTGTTCAGCTGATGTTTAATGACATCAGTTTAACCGTTGCTCTGGGTATTCGGGTCAGGGGAATCCTGAGACCTGGGGGTTGTGCTGAATTTGAATTTTTCATTTTCCATTGACTTCCACTGAAGTCAATCTGAATTTAAAACTTCACCCCTGGAGGTGAAATAGACTCATCGCTAAGACGAAAGTAAAAACGTAATGTCAATCTTGAGCACAGTTTGCTATATCAGATGTAATTCCTTATACAGCTCATTAGCATGCATTTCCATGCTAATTATGCTAAGATTAGCACAGTGGTTTACTGTCGATTTTTTTTGTGTGTGCTCTTCAATGCTCTCTACGTCGGAAGTAATCACGGTTCATGCAGTAAAGCAGAAGCAAACCACTACACAAACATTAATGCACTTTATTACACTAGGGTCTCAGGGTGTACTGGATGCGCTGGATGATAAAGCATCAGTGGGAGAAGTGGCAGTTCAGCTCTGGTTTCACTGGAGCCTTAACCACAAGACGAATCTTCTAGTTTTATAATAAGACCTAGTAAGTTTGTAATTCAGTAAACACTCAGGCTGCTGAGTTTATTTTATGTCTTCTATGAGGCAGAGTGCCAATATTTTTACTGTAATCCAAACATGTGACATCCAGCATTTGCCCCCCAGTCTAATTCACTAGTCACCTAATCAAAGAACGGATCAAACTTGTTTTGAAACAATTTCTCTGTGGGAAAAATCAAGCTGTTTAAGATCTCTTAGCTGGCTACGCCACTTTCCTTTTCTCTAGTAGAAATTTGCTCCCACTGAGATCAGGCTAATGGGCCTGTAGTTCTCAATTCTATTACCATTTTTATGAAGAAAAACAGCATCTGCCCTTTTCCCGTGGACTCAGTTCTGTTTCTAAAGATGTATTTTAATAGAACTGTGAACCAACTTGCCGGAACTTCTCTGAACTCTCTTCCTATCTTAGGATGTATTTCTTCTTGCCCCTAAAGCTTTGTCCATTTAATGACACACAAACCCTCTTTTCTATAAAAGGCACAGCATCTAACACACTAACATATGTATCCCTGCTATCGCTGGAACCTTTCTGTTATGTAATGCTATAGTGGGCTTATAACATGCCAACTCCCTCAACTGAGGTTGTAAACTGGATACAAAAGAATACTAATACATTTTTATCAAGAATTAAGTAGAGAGGTGTGGTAGCCGTGTTAGTCCACTCTTAAAGGTTATCAATAGAAATCAAACAAAATAAAACATGGAAAAGAAAATAAGATGATACCTTTTTTATTGGACATAACTTAATACATTTCTTGATTAGCTTTCGAAGGTTGCCCTTCTTCGTCAGATCGGAAATTACAAGAATTACAAATTATTCTGACTACTTTTTAAAAGAGTTAGAAACAAATAGGTCTTCACCATTTTATGAAAAGAGAAATAACTTCTTAAAGAATAAAATTGAATAGGAAGATCATTCCTTAACTGCAAAGCAAGATACATAAAAGAATGG
The DNA here is from genome assembly GCF_901765095.1 of Microcaecilia unicolor. NCBI lineage: Eukaryota > Metazoa > Chordata > Amphibia > Gymnophiona > Siphonopidae > Microcaecilia > Microcaecilia unicolor. Next base: position 183,049,341 of record NC_044040.1, on the reverse strand, counting down.
GGGAAAAGTACATTAAACCTAACATTTTTTACAGTTGGGAAAGCCAGAAGCAAATAATTACAGCTCTTAGTTATTGTAGTCAAACTTAACATTTTAATTGATTGGGATAATCCTTCTGGACAATAGGCTTCCAAGATTTTAAATACCAAACAGACCACTTTAAGATGAACCCGAGCCTGTACTGGCAACCAGTGCAGCTCTACTAACAAAGGTATTCTTCTTCAATGAATACCGCCCATGAATTCCAGGTCCCATATCACCGCCTCCCTCAGGGTTCTGTTAACAGTTGCCTGAAGAGAGGCACTTGAAGTGAATCCAAGATCCTGTTAATTCTAATTCCACACAAGGTTCCTATCTTGGTCTGATTCTAGGACTGGGCCAGCCACATCTTGAGTTGGCTTGAAATGCTGGGTATGCAACATTCTCGGCTTTCTTACCAGGAGAATTTAGTAAGAATGTTTATTTGTTAGTGGCTATTTGGTTCCTTTGGTCTCCTTTTACAAAGCCATGTTAGCAATTCTGGCGTGGCAAATCCAACAAAGCCCATAGAAATTGAATGGGCTTCATCGCATTTGCTCCCCCAGTGTGGGCCATTTCCGGTGCTGCAAAAATATTTCAAAATTTATAGCGCCAGTGTGTACCCTCAATGGGTGGCGGAAAGTGCTCACCCCCCCACATACACACATGGTAAGTGGTTCACTTGCCACACAGCCATTTTATGAAAAGGGAAACCTGCCTTTTACCCACTGTGGTAAAAGGGACTCTCATCACGCATCAAAAACACGCACCGACGCCGGCGTAGGTCCCCTTTTGCTGCAGCTTTGTAAAAGGACCCATAGAGACTTGGTGTTTGAATTCACTTGTTTATTTTTTGATCTGGTTTCAGAGAAATGATATGTTCATTACAGATTTCACTGTGTTAGCACTATTTAGTTTGGTGCATGTTTGATCACACACAATTGTGACCGATGATGGTGTGAAGTTTCAGCTGTTTTGTGAACATTGTTTCACTGGGCTGTATATCTGAGAAGAGCGTTATTGCCTCTGTATCTCAGTTTGAAATTCTACACTGAGGATTCAGCTATTTAATATTATATTTTATTATCATACATCTCTCTGTCATCAGTTTTTTATTTTTATAAAAGGAACATACTGAGAGAGTATTTTTGTGTTTCATCATAGGGCTGTTGATTGAACGCCACTAATCACGATTAATCGCATCAAGATTTAACTTGCACAAATAAAATTTAACTTGATTAATTGCATCATGCTGCTCTCTCCTATAAGGAGGAAGAAAAAATGGCACAAAGTTGATTGTGAAAGATGTTATAGGGGAAGAAGAGAAGAAGAGAGGAGAGGAGGAGAGAAAAGAGACAGTGAGGAGAGAGGAGGCCCTGAAAATAGAGTTCAGAGCACAGACAGAGGAACAGAACCAGAGACAGGGAATAAGATGATAAGAAAAATAAAATCACTGGACAACAAAGATAAGAAAAATGATTTTATTTTCAGTTTGGTAACTGAAGTCCAATATGTCAGTTTTGAGGGTTGACATCTGCAGTCTATATTTTGCACTATACAGGTGAAAACATGAGGGGAACACTCCATACGATTAAGATTTTTAATCGTGACCAACCGTGCCATTAAACATTTTAATCGATGGACAGCCCTAGTTTCATGTATACTAATGTTAGCATTAGTGAGCAGCCGTTTTTAAAAAATTTAACATGGTAGTGAGCGCTTACCGCATTCTATTTAGGAGGCATTAAAGGCTATTGTGATATGGACATGCTAACCAGTTAGTGCACTAGTGATGACAGCATGCTAGTTGAATGGCACTTCCACAGCCATTCTCTGCCCCGACATGCCCCTTCCGAAAACAAAACAAAAAAAATATCCCATGCTTAGCGCACGCAGATGACAAAACTAATGCAGAAGGCTTTAGCGCGTCCTGCATTAGGCAATTTTTCCTGCATTAAAGGCCCGATTTTATATATGGTGCCTAAAATGAATGTGCAATAGGGAATCATGCCTAAGTGTATTCTAAATTGCGTGTTCATGTGACGAAATCTACGTGCGTCCATTTAAGCCAACGAAAAGCTGGTGTAAATCCCTGTGTGCACACTGGCCCATATTTTATAACAGCTGGCATAGATTTTGGAATGCCCACAAAACACCCATTTCCACTCCCCTAAGCATGCCCCATTTTGCCTATGCGCATTAGAATTTAGGCGCAATGCAATGTAATGCAATGCAATGTTTAGCAATGTACGTGCGTAAATTCTAATTTTTGCCAATTAATGCTCATTATTGCTTGTTAAGAGCTGTTAACAAAGCTTAACAGCTTGTTAAAACAATTAATCTACATGCGTAGTTATAGAATGCACCCAAATTTAAGCCTACATTAACGCAGCTTAGTAAAAGGGCTCCATTGAGCCTGGGTATTTTAACATGCAAAAGTCTAGTATGCTTGGCTTGTAGAGTTATAGGATGTTGTGGTTGCTGATTGTCACCATTTGTAAATACTGGGGAAGATCCGAGTTGGTTGAGCTGGTGGGAATGATTCATTAATTCTGATCAGTGATTGGTCAGGTGATTAGGTTATTTTAATGGCTTTATTTGCAATTTCCATTCTAGCATTTATTTATTTATTTTATTTATTTGAACATTTATACCCCACTTTTTCCCACATAAAGCAGACTCAAAGTGGCTTACAATGTACTGATGAATCAATTACAATGACATTAGAGAGGGTAGAAGGAACAAGGGAAGAAGTGAAAGGGAAGGGAGGGGGAAAGAGTCTAAAATGGACGGTGGAAATCCAGACGCTGAGATGGACACGTGGAAATGACATCCACATGTAAACGGTGATTTTAAAAACAGCTCAATTAACACATGCATGTCCATAGTATGTAGAAAGGGAATATATGATCTACTATTTCCACCTGGGGATTTACAGCTGCTCCCTGACATGTATAGGGCTTGTTTCAGCTATTCCTCTGTGGGAGGTTTGTTTCCCCCTTCAAATTAATAATAAAGATAGCTGTCTCTGTGTTTAATTAGCAACATTCACATCTACTATAATAAAACTCACCCTCAACATTCTGAAGACAACGTTCTGAAGTCACTCAGTCACTCACTGAAGGGTTCATGGATTCATGGTGGTGAAGCCGCAACACTGACCATGTCTCTCTGCCCCGCCCTCGCATGACGGACCAATCAGAAAAAACACCCTCAACATTCTGAAACACAAAGGACCATCACAACACCGTTCCCAGGCAACACTAGGCAATGTAAGACGGACCAATCAGAGGAAACTACGTGACAATAAGGGAGGAGCATTCCCCAGCAGAATGGCTCATTAACTGTGCAGCACGGAGAGCACAGAACCACCGCTGGAACGAGAGAAGAATATTCCTGTTGTGGGTATGTGCAAAAATAGACCGGGAGAGGGGGGGGGAGAAATTTTTAAATACCTAATGTCAGTACTGAAGAGTGCCAGAGGGCCTATAGCACAGACTATATTTGGGATCGCTTGACATGGAGTCAGAGGAGCCGGAAAACAACGTGCCCGTCACCATCTGGGACGTGGGCGAACAGGACAAGCTGCGGCTCAGCTGGAAGGATTACCCACGACCCAGCCAGCAGCAAACAGCGACCAAGGAAGGGGGAGGAGTACTCCTTCCCTAACTAGGAATCGCTGGAGACTAGCTGCCAAACTAAAGAAACAACCGTACACCGACGCACCACCTCCATCATTCGAAAGGCATCCACTCTTTCTTCAACAGAAATGCAGGCGGCTGCAGGTAACTCCCCACCCCCTTCCTCTTCCCCTTTTGCCAAAGCGGCCAAGGACGTGCCCAACCATCCCCAGCCTCAGGCAAGCTGTCTCCCACCTCGGGGATTCCCCGAGCACCCAGAAAAAGACGGTGCTGATTCCTGCAGCGCATAAATGTTCCAGCATTCCCCTGCAGCCGGCCTGAAATGGACCAAACATACCGGATCACCCCCGACGGCCCGAGACCGTGCTCTTCTCCCTTCCGCCAACTTAAAACAACCATCCCCGTCCTCAGGCAAGCCGTCACCCACCTCCAGGATGCCCAGAACCCCAGCCCAATGGAAAAAGATGGCGCTGCTTCCAACAGCACATTTCTCTTCCAGCATTCCCCTACAGCAGCCCTGAAACGGCCAAAAAATACCGACAGACAAAGAACGTGCTCCTCTACCTTCCGCCCATCTAAAACAACACTGCTGCCTCAGCACAACACAAAAAAAAAACATGGAAAAAAAAAACAACACTCAACAAAGGCTGACCCCCTACAACCACATTTACATTTCACCAACAGAAAGACCCCCCTCCACAAACCTCCTTGACAGACAAAACCACACACACACAATACAACAGAAACACACCCTCAAAGCCACACACCAATCAAACCCACTTTGTCAGCACAGCACAGCACAGCACATCCCCCAACCCCCAAGCAAAAAACAAAACAAAACAAAAAAAGACACACATCAACAACCTGCACACACACCGCACCCTCACACACTCACACACACAAAAAAACCACATGCTAGTGCCCCTTTCATTGGTTTCGGAAACGGCCTTTTTTACTAGTGTATATATATTTGTAAAATAGTACTTTTATGTGTTAGTTACAAAATGGCATTTACACATATAAGCTACTTCCTTTCCTCCCTTGATTTTTCCCCACATGTATATTAGTAAAGGGTAAAGGGTCACAGATTTCATAAACTGCCTTTCTCTGGTACAACCAAAGCGGCCCACATTCACATTGCAAAGAGCATACGCTCTTAATGACATTGTTCTCAAATGATAATGATAATGAAATCTAACCAAAAGAGATCAAATGTTACACATGACATGGAAGGAGGGGGAGGGGAGCAAACATTTCTGGGATACTCAGAGGGGCATAATCAAAAGGGACGCCCAAGTTCTGCTGAGGACGTCCTCGCAGGACGTCCCCTTGAAGGGGCAGGAAAACCCGTATTACCGAAACAAGATGGACACCCATCTTTCGTTTCGATAATACGGTCGAGGACGCCCAAATCTAGAAATTTAGGTCGACCTTAGAGATGGTCATCCTTAAACTTGGTCGTTTCTGATTTTCGGCGATAATGGAAACTGAGGACGCCCATCTCAGAAATGACCAAATGGAAGCCCTTTGGTCATGGGAGGAGCCAGCATTCGTAGTGCACTAGTCACCCTGACATGCCAGGACACCAACCGGGCACCCTAGGGGGCACTGCAGTGGACTTCATAAAATGCTCCCAGGTACATAGCTCCCTTACCGTGTTTGCTGAGCCCCCCCTCCCAAACAAAAACCCCAAACCCACTACCCACAACTGTAAACCACTACCATAGCCCTTATGGGTGAAGGGGTGCACCTACATGTGGGTACAGTGAGTTTCTGGTGGGTTTTGGAGGGCTCACATTTACCACCCCAAGTATAACAGGTAGTGGGGGATGGGCCTGGGTCTGCCTGTGCACCCACTAAAACTGCTCCAGGGACCTGCATACTGCTATGATGGACTTGAGTATGCCATTTGAGGCTGGCAAAAAATATTTTTAAAGAATTCTTTTGAGGGTGGGAGAGAGTTAGTGACCACTGGGGGAGTAAGAGGAGGTCATCTCCGATTCCCTTCAGTGGTCATCTGGTCAGTTCGGGCACCTTTTCGTGGCTTGGTCGTAACAAAAAAAGGACCAAGTAAAGTCATCCAAGTGCTCGTCAGGGACGCCTTTCTTTTTTCGATTATGTGTCGAGGATGCCCATGTGTTAAGCACGCCCTAGTCCAACCTTCGCTACGCCTGCAACACGCCTCCAGGAACATTGGTTGTCCCCGCGACGGAAAGCAGTTGGGGATGCCCAAAATTGGCTTTGATTATACCAATTTGGGCGACCCTACTACTACTACTTATCACCTGTGAGAAGGATGCCCATCTTGCGATTTGTGTTGAAAGATGGGCGCCCTTCTCTTTTAAAAATAAGCCTGTCAGTGTAAATGCTCATACCAAAATTCCTGAGATACACAAGTAACTTGTAGTATTTTGTAAGTGTCCCACCTATGTGTCAAAGACATGCTATGTAACATGTGCATTATTTACAGACTTTTGGCATTTACACACATACGTGCAAACATACTTGCAAATATGTCAGTATTCTAATCATTTAGGTGTGTATTTGGCACACAAATTTTGGCACTCACTTTACAGCTTTACCTTCTTAATGCCAGGATTCCAGCTCTGGTTCCATGAGCTGAAAAAAAAAAATGAACTAGGGGAACTATAGAACCAGAAAAAAAAAACACCCACCAGCAGCACTACCCCTGTCCTTATAGTTCTCTGTGTATTGTAAAACAGATCTCTCTCTCTCTCTCTCTCTCTTTCTGCCCCCTCTCTCTTTTGTGTAGAACAGATCTCTCTTTCTGCATCTCTCTCTCTCTATTTCTGCCCCCCCTCTCTTTTGTGTAGAACAGATCTCTCTTTCTGCATCTCTCCCTCTCTCTCTCTCTCTCTTTCTGCCCCTCTCTCTCACACACACACTCTTGCCTTTCTATATATGCCAGAGGGCTGTGGATGATTCTAGTGTTGATGAAAGCATCATCTCTTCTTTATAAGATCATTCATAGTCTCTTTTCTTTCTTCATACCACCTACATTTCACTTGCTAAAATACAATGTTTTACATAAAATGGTATGTATTCTTACTAGCCTATATACCGTCTGGACAGATTATAGCTCATAATGCCCAGAATCCAGTTAGAGGACTAATTAAATCATGTCTCTTTAACAGCAACAGTGTCTAGGTTTCCCACTGTCATTAGATCTTCTGGGTCTGTAATGTTATTTCTTAGACTATGAGAAATTCATTCTTCTGAGTTTCCAGACCTTTCCTTTTTCTTTCTCTGCTACCTGCAAAACCATGAACATCTTCCCTGACCTTCCCTGTCTGTTATTGTTAGTTTTGAGGGGCATATAGCCTTGTGTTTTCCTTCACTTGCCTCATTTTCATGTTGGAAGCGACGACCCAATTAGTTGTGTATATAATGTATTATGCATTTTACACTTGGAACTGCTAAACTGTGGAAAGTGGAATATTAAGTAATCAAATCAGCTTCCACCCACCACCTCTTCTAGTTTGTATGATTAGCAATGTTTGCTTTGGATCATGGTTTCCTTGTGAGATGGTGAAGACCATCTCTATAGTACAGCCTTGTATCATTCTATAGTACAGCCTTGTATCATGACCCCAGTTTTCAGTATATTAACATTTTTTTCTCATTAAAACAAGTTCTTCAGCTGGGCTGGCTTGATATAACACGTCCTCCCCCTGACCTGCTCCCAGAAATTGCTTACATCCTATTGTAGCAAAGATACAACCCTAAATTTCTTGAATACCTTCTGCATGACATGGCCAATTGACCCAAGTTGATTACAACATCATCGTCTCCTTCCCTTCTTTCCAGCCCTAGACTACAAGAAGGTCCATTTTACATAGAATGTAGAGATCAGAACTGAGAAGTTCAGGTTAGGACCTGCTCAGATCTGGTCATATTTTCAAAAGGCTGTGGATTAACAGAGCCCTTTCTAAAAGGTCTGCAGGAGAGCACATGTATTTGGTTGCACATGCAGTGGCAGCAGCCATTTTACAAATATATATGTGGAAAAAAGATATAGTGGAATTAGAAAGGGTTTCAGAGAAGGGCAATGAAAATGATGGAGGGGATGGGACGACTTCCCTATGAGGAAGGGCTGAAGAATCTAGGGCTCTTCAGCTTGGAGAAGAGATGGCTGAGGGGAAATATGATAGGGGTCTATAAAATAATGAGTGGAGTGGAACGGGTAGACATGAATCGTTTGTTTACTCTTTCCAAGAATACTAGGACTAGGGGGCTTGTGATGAAGCTACAAAGTAGTAAATTTAATACGAATTAGAGAAAAGTTTTCTTCACTCAACGTGTAATTAAACTCTGGAATTCTTTGCCAGAGAATGTGGCTTAGTGGGGTTTAAAAAGGGTCTGGACAGCTTCCTAAAGGAAAAGTCCACAGACCATTATTAAAATGACTTGGGGAAAATCCACTGCTTATTTCTGGGATAAGCAGCATAAAATGTATTGGGCTTTTTTGGGATCTTGCCAGGTATTTGTGACCTGGATTGGGCATTGTTGGAAAAAGGATGCTGGGCTTGATGGACCTTTGGTCTGTCCCAGTGTGGCAATACTTATGTTGTTATGAAAAATGAACAGCATGAACTCGGCAGCTTCCATGTGGGTGTTGGCACATCCACAAGGAAGTGGTGATTTCTCAAGTTACAGTAAAAGTGGCTCTGCTTCCATGTGTATCAGTCTTATTTTATAAACCTAAAAGAATGCCACCAATTAAGTAGTGAGGCCGCAGATTTTATTTTATGTTATTTTTGAGGGAGGAAATTAATCCCTTAATCCCTTCTGTAAAGCAGTTTTTAAAAAATAAATCTGTGTATGCCTCTGACCTGATATAAAACCTGACAGGGAAAGATTTTTCCCCCCCCATAAAATGTATTCCCAATCTAGATGTGTAAATGGCATTATTTACATGTGGAAATGATTCTAAAGTAAAGACCTAAGGGGTCTCTTATTAAAAGTGGGGTTTTTGCACTTAACCACACCTTAACTGCCTGTGTGGTAAATGCAAGGAGCATGCCCGGCATCTGCCCTGCATTTAATGCATACAGAAGGTATCTACTGCATGAGGCCACATTACATGCTCCGGCTGACAGCTTGGACCCCGGTGCTACCCCAAGTTGAAAAAAAGAGAGAAAGCTGCAGCAGTGGCAGCAACAGGTCAGTTTTTCCACCATCACACACATCTGATCCTGCCTAGTGTCATAATCTACTACTACTACTATTTAGCATTTCTATAGCGCTACAAGGCATACGCAGCGCTGCACAAACATAGAAGAAAGACAGTCCCTGCTCAAAGAGCTTACAATCTAATAGACAAAAATAAATAAAGTAAGCAAATCAAATCAATTAATGTGGACGGGAAGGAAGAGAGGAGGGTAGGTGGAGGCGAGTGGTTACAAGTGGTTACGAGTCAAAAGCAATGTTAAAGAGGTGGGCTTTCAGTCTAGATTTAAAGGTGGCCAAGGATGGGGCAAGATGTAGGGGCTCAGGAAGTTTATTCCAGGCGTAGGGTGCAGCGAGACAGAAGGCGCGAAGTCTGGAGTTGGCAGTAGTGGAGAAGGGAACAGATAAGAAGGATTTATCCATGGAGCGGAGTGCACGGGAAGGGGTGTAGGAAGGACGAGTGTGGAGAGATACTGGGGAGCAGCAGAGTGAGTACATTTATAGGTTAGTAGAAGAAGTTTGAACAGGATGCGAAAACGGATAGGGAGCCAGTGAAGGGTCTTGAGGAGAGGGGTAGTATGAGTAAAGCGACCCTCCCCCCACCCCAGCACCAGTAGCCCCTGAACCTCCAATCCCCCCAGCACCTCTTGAACCTCTGTTACTCTCCTCACTAGAAGTCCTCCTATATTTGATCCCCCAGAGTAAAACCCCACCCTCAAGCAGAATCCAACCCTCCCTCCAACATCAGAAACCCTCAATCCTCCTCTTCCCTGGGGTTCCCAGGTAGTTTAATGGCATGGAAACAGGAGTGGTCTCTGGGCTTCCACTCTGTCTAGCTTCAAGTGTAAAAGTGATAGCAATGCCCGTTAGCAGTAGTCTCACGGTACTACCACTAGGGGTCGTTCTTCTATGTAAGGGCAATCATTCCATATACATGGAAGCTTGACCCCTAACGTGGGTGTTCCGCCTAACTCTATTGGTGGCCGGTGATATTCAACTGCTATCCATATAACTACAGAGACTAATTTAAACCAGCAAAATGGCTGTTCTAACTTAATCCACTATCTATAGTATTAGTGGCAGTCATAGCTGTCCAGGTCTGTTCAGTACCCCTTGCTCTCTAGATACTGGCATTGAATATACAGAATAGATTTCAATGCTGTGGCTAGAGTTTTTAAAAAAATGACTACCACGGTGTTTGAATATTGGTCTGATAGAATCTAGGCATCCAACATGTCTCCTACAAGCACAGTGGAGCTTGCCTGACCTTGGGCTTCAGCTTGCATGAGAATTTCACTACCCTCTTCTTCCCTGGCACTTCCTCTGGCTTCAATATGTTGCTGCAGCTCACATCTGTGTTTCCTCCTCTGGTCTGGTTCAATACAGAGCTGGAGCTGCACATGCTCAGTACTACCATAGAGTACACACAGTTCAAACATGCCTTTGAAGGCAGGCACATATTAGAGGTTGCCTCCATCTCACATTCTGCTTCCTCAGTGCTCGAGTTTCGGTACAGTCTCCAACCATTACTGCCTTATGTGAGACCTTCCAACAGGAGTCAAAATCAAACTAGTGGCATTTACAGGTAGGTTGCTGATACAGACATGGCATCATCAACCGCCATCTGAACCTGCTTAAACATCCATATTTTTGAATAGATAACAGGCTATATTCAAACTGTTATTATCAACAGATAAAAAGATTCATGTGACACACACACACACACATATGGATTTCTAATAATGTAGCCACTCATGAAAATTCCTGGAGGTCCCTGGTAAAGCGCATACTAAAATATGATGAACAAATGAAACAATAAACACAAGAAAATGATATGATAGAAACTTTATAAATATGAAATAGAATAATAACATACAATTATATTTTTTCTGTAGATTCCTTCCCCAGCTTCCACTAAGATTATTTTACCGTCCAAGTTGTATTCAGAAATGCCACACCTAATGCCATTCAGCTCTGTGCCATGTTACATACATGGAAACCTATAATTTTGATAAATCTTTTAAGCATTATTTGGATGGCCTCCATTTTTTCAAGGTGGGACAAAAAAAACAAACAAATTATTTGCCAGTCAGCGGACTTGATACTTAGGTCAGATGCATTTTCTCCAGAGGCCCAAAATGTGAAAAACCCTTTAGCGCTTCTGGTTTAGCACAACAACAACAAAAAAACATACAGCTAAGCCAGTAATTAAATGTTATGGAAGGAAAAATGTGTGTAATAGTGCAGCTGAATTGTTTGTGGTCAACAACCACACCTGGCTTATGACTTTTAAAGTATTTGCCAGAAACCTACTCATTATGGTCAGGTTTTGTCTGAAATTATTTTGGAAAGTATTTATTTCATGGACATTAATGAAATTGAGAGCTCACAAAGTCAAAATGGCAGTATCACTATCACCAGCGTAGATCCCCAATTGTGGAGTTCCACAGGGATCACCCATATCCCCTATCTTATTCAATAACATGATGGAACCATGATGGAACATTCTGGAGGGCAAAGGTTTAAAATCTTTTATCTACGCAGATGACGTAACAACTTATTTAACATTTGATGACAAAATTCATGATATTTATTTATTGCATTTGCATCCCACATTTTCCCACCTCTTTGCAGGCTCATGGATACAATTCACAAAATACTAAATCTCATGGAAAACTGGGCCTCCTCTTTCCATTTCAAATTGAACAGAGTCAAAACTAAATGTCTAGTCATTCAGAACCAAAACGTTACCCAAGAAATCACCAGTTCCACAATCAATAAGAAAACTCCCATCAAATCTAACCTGAAAATACTAGGAGTCATTATGGACACATTTTCGTCATGTGAATATCAAATAAATGCAGTGATCTCTAAAACTTTCAGATCAATGTGGAAATTGAAAAGAATTAGACCTTTCTTTTCCGCCAATATCTTCCGTTCATTGGCACAAACCATGATCCTCTCTCACTTGGATTACTGTAATGTTTTTTTTTTTTAATATATATATATATATATATATATATATAGGAAACAAGGAATCACTTACAAAGAAACTTCACCCTCTATACAGCAGCTAGACTGCTCTTTAGAGTTTCTAAATTTGACAGGGCAACTCCACTTCTTATCAAACTACATTGGCTACCTATAAAGGCCAGGATTATCTTAAAACATGCACTTTCATCTATAAGAAAATTTATGGGATGGCTCCAAACTATAAGCTTGACTTAATAGATCTTCCTGTCCGAAATGCAACTCTTAACTCTAGAACCTATCTCACACTGCATTACCCCAATTATAAGAAGATAAAATACAAATCTACTCTATGTAGAGATTTATTTCTCTTATTTAGGCACCAATTGGTGGAATTCTGTTTCAATTGTAATCAGGCAAATTAGAAATTACTTAATCTTCCATAAACGTTTAAAGGCCTTCCTCTTCACTAAACAGATTAAAGTATCAGTCCTTATAATTGTCCATTTGTTAATATATCTCTCTTTGATGACTACTGTTATGTTCATTTTACCAATTTAACTTAAGGATGCTGCCTATCTTCTTCATATGATGTACAACTTTTATTCACATTCCATCGTATAATTGTTATAAATCTTTCACCATTGTAAACCACATTGAACCAGTTAATGTCTTTTGGATAATGTGGGGTATAAACATCAAATAAATAAAGCAAAATAAATTAATCTTCAAGCAAAAAGATTTTGCAACAGCAATACACATATACCCCCTATTTCTAAAAATTTGTGTGCTTAAATTTCTGAACGGTGTTGAAATTTCCATGCACAAGTTATAAAATAAGGTCAGTTGTATACATAATTTAATCCATAATTTAATTGGATGTTAATTGGACTTAATCGGTACTAATTGGAATCAATTAGCAGTTACACATTTAGCTACCCTTAGTCGCTATTCTATAAGTTGCACGCTTAAATTCCAGATTATGCACCTTCAAGGGGGCATGGACCTGGGAAAGCCATGGGTGGGTCAGGAGTATGTCAAGCAGTTACATGCACAGAGTATAGAATACTAGCACTTTACACCCTAACAATTTATAGATAGGTATGAGCACTTACACTAGCCTTTGACCTGTTAGATGCATAAGTATGGACTTACATGCGTGTTCTATAATGGCAGTTGCACACACAGCTGCCATTATAGAATTTGTACTTATCCAGGATTCTATATACCACACCCTAATTTCCATGTGGAAATCAAAGCGTATTCTGTAACAGTGTGTGTAACTTAATTGATTAACTAGCTAATCAGCACTGTCAATTGGATGTTAATAAGCAATTATCAGCACTAATTGGCATTAATTAAGATTTATGTGCACAACTTGCTAAGTGTATTCAGCAACATGATGCATGTAAATTCTAAGTCGTATAGTTGAAAAGGGGATGTGACCCAGGGGCATAGCTACGTGGGGCCACGGGCCCCCACAGATTATGCCCTGGCGCCCTCTACATTTGACCCCCCCCCCCCCTGCCACTGCCTGCTCCCCGCCCCACCACCGCATCATCAGGTACCTTGTTTGCTGGCGGGGGTCCCCAATCCCCGCCAGCCAAAGAGACATCTTCAGCGCCGGTCGACTCCGGTGCCTTTGTTTGTGATCATCTGTTTCTGACGCCTTACGTCCTACATGGGGCTACATGCACGGTGCAGGTTGTAAGGTGTCAGAAACAGATGATCACACAACGAAGGCGCTGGAGTCGACCGGCACTGAAGAAGACTCTTCGGCTGGCGGGGATTGGGGACCCCCACCAGCAAACAAGGTACCTGATGCAGCGGCGGGGCAGGTTGTGGGCGAGTGGCAGGGAGGTTGCGGTGGTGGGGGGTCCAAAGTGGCGGCGGGGGGGGGAAGCGGCTAAACAGTACCCCCCACCTCGGGCTCTGGCCCCCCTCCTGTCAAGGTCTGGCTACACCCCTGGTGTGACCATGGACTGGGCCTGGGTGTTCCTAAAATCTATGTGCACTGTTATAGAATACACTTGCTTTGCACGTAATTTAGGCGTCAGGATTTACACCAAGAAAAACATGGCATAAATGGCCCCAACTAAATTTGGTCATATGGAGAGGCGCTCGGCGTATTCTATATACTGCATGGAAATGTATGCCTATTCTATAAAATATAGGTATGCTTTAGAGAATACACCTAGGTGTATTTTTTCTCCACGTGGAATTTTCAGGCACCATATATAGAATTTAGCCCTTCATGCCTAAATCTCGGTTCCTAAATTTCAGCAACCTTTTGAGAATGTACCCAATACTAGGCATGACCTAAGGTACAGATCAAGCTCTTTAGGAGCCCCTATGGAGCACCAAATACCTTGGACAGAGGGTCTAATAAATTGTCTGGCTTTGGGTTCCATCAACTGTCATTGAGCATGATCTTATTCTCTTTGATAAAACGGTTGCTACTGTCCCATCATTTAAATATTTGGGAGTTATTCTTGAGTCATCACTTATTTTCTCTCCTCAGATTTCTAATGTTGTGAAATCAGGCGTTTACATTCTTTGAAAATGAAGGGCAATTTGGAATTATCTGGACATTGACTCATTATGTAATTTGTTCTATGCCTATATTAACTCTTAATATGACTACGGTTACATCATTATGCAGGTATAACCAAAGCTAATCTTCAAACTCTGCAAAATACTGCAGCTAGGATTCTCTGCCAAGCAAAATGTAGAGACCGTGTGACAACCTTATTGAAACAACTTAACTGGCTCTTTATCGAATCCAGAGTTACATTTAAACTACTGAAAATGACCCATAAAGCACTAGTATATCTATTCTCACTTGTTATTCTTACATGCCTACTCATTGTCTTCATTCACTAAATGATAATAGGCTGGTATTTCTCAGTCCCTCATGAGCAAAATGGGAATCTACTAGTAATAGCACTTTTTATTTTCTTTCCCCATCACTCTGGAATTCATGACCTCAATATCTGTGATTAGAAAGATCATATTCTAAGTTTCACTCATCTTTAAAGATTATTCTTTTTCAATCTGCATTTGATAATGGTTAGAGGATTAGTTTTTTTTTTTTACTTTTGTCTGTTGGAGTAGGAGTACAGTACTGGGAGCTGAAGAGTCAGAATGCAAATGCATGTCTGTTGAATACTTTAGAATTCTTTGGTATGACATGGAGGGGCATAATTGAACAAAAACGTCTATCTCCATGGGCGTTTATCTCCGAGAATGGGTCCGTGAAGGGGCGGACCGAACCGTATTTTTGAAAAAAATAGACGTCCATGTTTTATTCGACAATTTGTGAGCTGGGCGTTTTTGTTTTTCAGTGATAATGGAAAATGAAAGCGCCCAGCTCAAAAACGAATAAATCCAAGGCATTTGTTCGTGGGAGGGGCCAGGAGTCGTAGTGCACTGGTCCCCCTCACATGCCAGGACACCAACCGGGCACTCTAGGGGGCACTTTTACAAAAACAAAAAAAAAGGTAAAAGAGCTCCCAGGTGCATAGCACCCTTCCCTTGGGTGTTGAGCCCCCCAAATGCCCCTCAAAACCCACCGCCCACAAGTCTACACCATTACTATAGCCCTAAGGGGTGAAGGGGGGCACCTACATGTGGGTACAGTGGGTTTGGGGGGTTGGATGACTAAGCATTAAGCAGCACAATTGTAACAGGTAGGGGGGGATGGGCCTGGGTCCACCTGCCTGAAGTCCACTGCACCCCCTAATAACTGCTCCAGTGACCTGCATACTGCTGCCAGGGAGGTGGGTATGACATTTGAGGGTGAAAATAAAAAGTTGTGAAACGGTATATTTTGTGGTGGGAGGGGGTTTGTGACCACTGGGGGAGTCAGGGGAGGTCATCCCCGACTCCCTCCAGTGGTCATCTGGTCATTTAGGGCACTTTTTGGGGCCCTATTCGTGGAAAAAGAGGGTCCAGGAAAAGTGCCCTAAATTCTCGCTAAAAACGCATATTTTTCTTCCATTATCGGCGAAAGGCGCCCATCTCTGATCGCCTGATAACCACGCCCCAGTTCCGCCTTCACCATGCCTTCGACACGCCCCCATCAACTTTGTCCGCATCCGCGACGGAGTGCAGTTGAAAACGTCCAAAGTCGGCTTTCCATTATACCGCTTTATTCGTTTTTGTGAGATAAACGTCTATCTCTCGATTTGGGTCGCAATATAGGCATTTTTCTTTTTCAATTATAAGCTGGATAGTAACATAGTAGATGACGGCAGAAAAAGACCTGCACGGTCCATCCAGTCTGCCCAACAAGATAACTCATATTTGCTACTTTTTGTGTATACCCTACTTTGATTTGTACCTGTGCTCTTCAGGGCACAGACCGTATAAGTCTGCCCAGCACTATCCCCGCCTCCCAACCACCAGCCCCGCCTCCCAACCACCGGCTCTGGCACAGACCGTATAAGTCTGCTCAGCACTATCCTCGTCTCCCAACCACCATCCCTGCCTCCCAACCATCGGCTCTGGCACAGATCGTACAAGTCTGCCCAGCAGTATCCCCGCCTCCCAACCACCAGTCCCGCTTCCCACCACCGGCTCTGGCACAGACCGTATAAGTCTGCCCAGCACTATCCCCACCTCCCAACCACCAGCCCCGCCTCCCGATCTTGACTAAGCTCCTGAGGATCCATTCCTTCGGCACAGGATTCCTTTATGCTTATCCCACGCATGTTTGAATTCCGTTACCGTTTTCGTTTCCACCACCTCCCGCGGGAGGGCATTCCAAGCATTCACTACTCTCTCCGTGAAAAAATACTTCCTGACATTTTTCTTGAGTCTGCCTCCCTTCAATCTCATTTCATGTCCTCTCGTTCTACCATCTTCCCATCTCCGGAAAAGGTTCGTTTGCGGATTAATACCTTTCAAATATTTGAACGTCTGTATCATATCACCCCTGTTTCTCCTTTCCTCCAGAGTATACATGTTTAGTTCAGCAAGTCTCTCCTCATACGTCTTGTAATGCAAATCCCATACCATTCTCGTAGCTTTTCTTTGCACCGCTTCAATTCTTTTTACATCCTTAACAAGATACGGCCTCCAAAACTGAACACAATACTCCAGGTGGGGCCTCACCAACGACTTATACAGGGGCATCAACACCTCCTTTCTTCTGCTGGTCACACCTCTCTCTATACAGCCTAACAACCTTCTAGCTACTGTAACTTTACTAACATTTTATTTATTTATTGGGATTTATTTACCGCCTTTTTGAAAGAATTCACTCATAATAGAGTTCTTTTCTTTTAGTCCTTTTTAAACTATTTCTAAACCACTTTGACTTGTTTTACAAATTAAGCATTTTGTTAACATTTTCATAAATGATAAATGAATAAGAATCCTCTGGTTTCCTCCCCATATTTTTGCTGGACAAGTAGGATAAGATTTGATTAGCATCTCTCTTCCTGAGCCTCCTTGAGCTCTGGCCAGAGATCCCCCTCCCTACCAACAACTCATGATGTGTCTACTTTGTCATCCAGACTTTTTCTAGTTTTAAGAATTGCTTCAGTACCTACTTCTAGAGTTTTATTGTCCTCTGTATTAGCAGTTTCAGTATCTCTTCTGGTCTCTTTTCCAGGTTATTATGGAGCAGTACACGGGACATAGTTCTTAGTCATGAAATCCCTTTGACTGATGTGTGGAAAGTAGTGACTCATACTGAAGAGATACTTCAGGAAACTGTAGCTTGACTATAAAAACGTTTTCTAAAGAAACGGCAACTAAGTTAGGAGACCAGATCTTAAATTGGATGCTGTTGACGAGCATTTTGGTTCTATTGAATCACAGATAGCCTTGTTCCAAGCTTCTAGTGCAGTGCTTCTCAACCTAGTCCTTGAGGCACACCTAGTCCCATCAGGTTTTCAGGATATCCTCAATGAATATGTATAAGATAGATCTACATACCAAGGAGGCAGTACATCCAAATCTATCTCATGCATATTCATTGAGGATAGTTTATAGTTTATTCAAAATTTCTAGACCGCGCTAGCTGACGGGCAGAACCGTGTGGTCTACATGACTACAATTATAAAGCTTTAAGAAAGGAATGCCAACGTATAATAGAACAGATATACACTCATACTAAAAAGTTATGGGAGGGAAGAAAGGGGGAATTGGGGAAAGAAGAGTGGGTTAGAAATCCTTGGTGGAGGACACTCATAACCCTGTCTCGCCAAAGGTTTGTTGGAAGAGGAAAGTCTTCAAGGTTGCTTTAAAGGTATTTAGAGAGGATTCGCTGTGAAAGGCCAGTGGGAGAGAATTCCAGGTAAAGGGGGAAAGAAAAAAGAAGGCACTGTATTTGGTGGATTCATAGTGGGCAGTCTCAGGGCTAGGGAGCACGAGA
Source organism: Microcaecilia unicolor (assembly GCF_901765095.1). Lineage (NCBI taxonomy): Eukaryota > Metazoa > Chordata > Amphibia > Gymnophiona > Siphonopidae > Microcaecilia > Microcaecilia unicolor. Next base: position 183,031,140 of record NC_044040.1, on the reverse strand, counting down.
CGGTGGTCTTTTTTTTTTTTTTTTTTTGCAAGAAGTCCTTATTATCCATTGAAACAGCACAAGGAAACCATAAGACATTCCACAAAAAAAAGAATGCAGTATTCTAGTGGAGACGGTGGTCTTTGATGGAACGTAAGACCCTTGCGGGGGAATACGAATGGTGAGGTGTGCTAGATAATCAAGGATCCCTGTTCTAAGAGCTTTAAAAGTTAGGAGTGCTATCTTGTAGGTAATACATTTGTCAACAGGTAGCCAGTGGTAGCATTTTAACAATGGAGTAGTGTGATCTGAGCAGCGAGCCCACCAGAGCAACTGCATAGGAAGATGCTGGATATGTCTCCAAAAGTAACTGTACATTGTTTGTACATACTGTTTTGTAATTGTGGCACATGCTGTTTATTAAGAGCAAATAGTTACTGCATTTTAGTGAAAGGGTATCTATAGGAGTGTGCTGGGCAAACATTTCAAAATAGTGTGCACTATTGCAAAATAGTTCAAACTATTGACAGCACCTGTTTCAGGTTAAAAGTGACACGTAGGGGATGTTGTACAAAGATGTGGGGAAAAAGAGGCCTTAGCGCACCATTTAAATAGGTGGCGGTAAGTGCTCCCACCCCCGAAACGGCCGCACAGCAAGTGGTTCACTTACCGCATTTCCATTTCTTTTCCAGAACAACAGACAGCCTTTTACCCACTGTGGTAAAAGGAGGCCTCAGCACGCATCAAAAACACGCACTGATGCTAGCGCAGGCCTCCTTGTACCGCTGCTTAGTAAAAGGACCCCCTCAGTTAGCTATGTGGGCATTGGCCTTGAATATTGCCAGTAACCACATAAATCCCAGCTCCACTTAGACTCTGACCCTGTACTGCCTCACCACTGCTTCCATAGGAGCCAGCTCTGTGAGTACTTGAGCACCCCTAGTATTGATCAAACTCTTTGACTATCTCCATGGATTGGTAATTTCCATAGGATTTAGCACACCCCATCATTTTGAAAAATTGGCTGCTATGACTGCCTGGGTAGTGTCGTGGTGGTCAGGGGGGATATCCATATCACTGGTCATTTCAGTGCCACTGAATATCCCCTCCTCAGGCACTCATCGGATTTAACCATGCAGGAAGCTTTCCTGCCTTGTTAAATCTATTTGAATAGTGGGGGCCTTGTATTTTCTGTGTTGTCATGTGATAACTCTACCCTCAGTGTAGTCACTCATAAATGAAATTATTTGTCTGAGGAACTCTACCCGTCATTCATTTGTAAAGGATTTACAATTGTATTTTCATTTATTTGCTTTAACTTCAAGAATGAAAAGCAACAAATGACTTAAGACTATTAAGGAAATCAGTCAATTTTACCAAAGGTGAAAATACACTCAGAGAAATTACTTTAATGTCTCAACAACAAAATGGCCACCATAACTGTTCTTTCATAATTGAAAATGTTTAAACTCTAACTATTCTTATTATTTTGGCATTTAAATAGGGCTCTAAACCACTTACCTACAAGTACAATGAGTTCCTTTCTCAGAGACTTTACTCTCTAAAGTGGGTACTAGAGGAAATGGGAAATAACGTGCACTGAAGACGGGGTGGGGGGGGGGGGGGTTAGGGTACCCATGCTAAATTTGAATTTAATAAAGGGTATTAAGCTCTTTGTAACTATTGTGCTAAGTGGTTACTTTGGCTTCTAAATGCTTCTACACTCCTGACCACAGCGAAACTGGTCAATCCTCTCTGTTTCCTCTTAAGGAGCCAAAGTACCACCCTCCCCTTTCCCCCAGTGCAGCCTGATAATAGAAATTGCCCAGGTGTTATATGGTAGAACTGACCCCCAGCATTACCTCTTCTTACAAAGGACAGTAGTAATTTTGTACCTTGATCAATTTACTTGCTTATTAAACCTGCCAAACGTAGGATCCGTTTTACTAAGACGTGCTAAGAAAGCAGCATTTTCCAATGTACTAAGCCCATTTCTAATGCATCATTAAAATAGACTTTTCTGTTTTGCAGGTCCCACACAAATGTTCCCATTCGTATGTGAGACCTACCAAATTTTTTTACACGGGAGTACTTACCACCTTCCGTTTAGGAAGTGCAAAGTGCTCCCATGTTAGCTCTCAAAGTTGGGTGCCATTTATAGAATAGCGCTTAGCACTGGGATGCATGCCCAAAATTGGGTGTGAACAGTGCTCAAAACTGCACATGCAAATTTGGGTGTGTGCCCAAATTGTGCATGCAATTTAATTGCTTAATGATCCGAGTGCCAATAATTGGGTTCTAACAATCGACAATTGAGCCCTAACAAAGAATTATCAGCGCCGATTGGCAGTAATTGGAATTTCCGCATGCATTTAATGGTCACTATTGCTTGTAAAGTTTTCCATGTGGCTCTGAAGAGTGTGGCCCGGGAGGGGCCAGGGGCGTTTCTAGGATTTGCACAGTGTGTTATAGAATTTGGGGGATCCATGCTTAATTTAGGCATGGGGAATTACACCAAGGTTCAGTGGCATAGCCACAGGTGGGCCTGGGTGGGTCAGGGTCCACCCATTTAGGGCTCAGGCCTATCTAACAGTAGCACACGTTTATTGGTAGCTGGTGGGGATCTCAAGCTCGGCCAGCTGAAGACTTCCCCCTGATGGTAATGAAAACACTACTCTCTACGATACCAGCATCTGCGCATTCTCAGTTTTCAGCGCATGCCTGCTGCAGACTGCCAAGGTAGAAAGAAGCATTTTCCCACCAGCTGAGATATTTTTTTGGTGGTGGTTGGGGGGAGGGAGAACACTTGGTGCCCACCCACTTCTTGTCTAGGTCCACCTAAAATCTGTTGTCTGGCTACGCCCCTGAGTTCGTGTAAATCCTCACACCAATTGGATCCTGGCGCTAAGCACTATTCTATGAATGCCACCCAAATTTGAGCACCATTTATAGAATAGCACTTAGCACACTTTTTTTGGCGCTCAAAATTTGGATGCCATTTACTGAATTGAGTCCTTAGTGTGTGCTAATGTGAATGCACCAGCTGGAATAACTTCCATGCCCATTTTCTGCCCAGGACATGCCCCCTCCCAAACAAATGACAAAATAATAATAATAATAATACTCGACAAATTACCGCAAAACAGTTTAAAGCGTTAGGGCTGAACATGGTTTAAAAAAAGGGCCCTATACTTTTTAGGAGTACTGATTTATTTATATATATCCTATTTACAGGTTACAAATTATATCGCAACGATAGAGTGGACCAAATTGAGAGGAGGGGGGGGGGGGTAGGGTTGTGCTATATGTTAAAGAGGGAATTGAGTCAAACAAAATAAATACTCTACATGAAGCAGCAGCGTGGAATCATTATGGATAGAAATAAATTCCATGTGCAGATAAAGACGTGTTTACAGAAATTAGAACAGCTGCAAATTGGTAGGTCTTTCTTTTCCTCAGGAAATGGCCGTGCGGCAAGTAAAGCACTTACCGCGTGGCCTGTACTAACCTGGTGGTAACCGGTCAGTGTGCGGCACTGCCTGATTACCGCTGGGTACACACCAGCGCTACAAAAATAAATATATTTTTGTAGCGTTGGATATAACGGTGCACTGGGGGTGGGAAATAGCACCGGGCTGTAAAAAGTGCCTTTAGGCTCTTCAGCTTGGAAAAGAGGTGGCTGAGGGGGAATACGATAGAGGTCTACAAAGTCCTGAGTGGTGTAGAATGGGTAAAAGTGAAGTCGTTTTTTTACTCAGTAAAATTGCATAGAAATACTTTTAAAACAATTAAGAGAAAATATTTTTCACTCAAAGAATAGTTAAGCTCTGGAACTTGTTGCCAGAGGATGTGGTAACAGCGGTTAATGCATCTGGTTTTTAAAAAAGATTTGGACAGTTTCCTGGAGGATAAGTTCATAGTCTGTTATATGTGGGAAGAAGCCACTACTTGCCCTGGGATTGTTTCTACTATTTGGGTTTCCCTTAGGTATTTGTGTTCGAAGCAGGATACTGAGCTAGATGGACCATTGGTCTGACCCAGTATGGCTAGTCTGAGGTTCTTATACAAGGGGCTCTATTACTAAGCTGTGCTAAAAAGTGACCCGTGGTATCAGTACCACGCTGCTTTCCTACTCACCGAGGCAGTAAAATGGCAGCATTTTCCGTTTCTTCAATTAATGACAACATGCTAATTTCTTAATTAGTGCAGGGGCCCTTACCGACTTCTATTTACTAGATGGTAAGAGCTCCCGTGCTAACTACGTGCTAATCAGCATGCAGTAATGCAGCTGAGGTAACCAATTAGCGCTGGGCATGCCTACTGTCCTCCCCTGTGCTAAACCATATTTTCTTTTTTTTTTATTCCATGGGTAGCACACGCCAAACACAAAACTACTGAGTGTGTCTCACGGTAGTGAATTGTACCCTGAGGTAAGCACGTGGATGTCTCTAGCACTTAATGCACGCTAAAAATGCTATTGCGTCTTTGTAAAAGGCCCATTAAGGGCCCCTTTTACCAAGCTGCGGCAAAAGGGGGCCTGCACTGGCATCAGTGCGTGATTTTGATGCGCGCCGAGGCCCGCTTTTACCGCAGCAGGTAAAAGATAGGTCTTTCTTTTCTTCAGGACGTGGGGAGCCCTTACTGCCATTCATTGAGGTGGAGGTAGGGGCTCCTGTGCTAACCAGGTGCTAACAAATATTTTTGTAGCTGCTGTGGTAGCCCGGCGGTATTTCCTTTTTAGGGAGTAGTAAGCCCGTGTTGGGCTTACCGCCGCTTTGTAAAAGGGGCACCCCCCAAAAAGAGGCATAATCAAAAGGGACGCCCAAGTTTTGCTGAGGATGTCCTCGCAAAACGTCCTGGTGGAGGGGCGGGGAGGCCTGTATTATTGAAACAAGATGGACGTCCATCTTTCGTTTCGATAATATGGTCAGGGACGCCCAAATCTTGACATTTAGGTCATCCTTAGAGATGGTCGTCCCTAGACTTGGTTGTTTCTGATTTTCAGCTATAATGGAAACCAAGGACGCCCATCTCAGAAACGACCAAATCCAAGCCATTTGGTCGTGGAAGGAGCCAGCATTCGTAGTGCACTGGTCCCCCTGACATGCCAGGACACCAACCGGGCACCCTAGGGGACACTGCAGTAGATTTCATAAATTGCTCTCAGGTACATACCTCCCTTACTTTGTGTGCTGAGCCCCCCAAACCCCACTACCCACAACTGTACACCACTACCATAGCCCTTACGGGTGTAGGGGGGCACCTAGTCGGTTTGTGGTGGGTTTTGGAGGGCTCACATTTACCACCACAAGTGTAACAGGTGGGGGGGGGATGGGCCTGGGTCCGCCTACCTGAAGTGCACTGCACCCACTAAAACTGCTCCAGAGACATGCATACTGCTGTGATGGACCTGAGTATGACATTTAAGGCTGGCATAGAGGCTGGCAAAAATATTTTTAAAGATGTTTTTTGAGGGTGGGAGAGGGTTAGTGACCACTGGAGGAGTAAGGGGAAGTGATCTCCGATTCTCTCCAGTGATCATCTGGTCTGTTCGGGCACCTTTTTGTGGCTTGGTTGTAAGAAAAACAGAACCAGGTAAAGTCGTCCAAGTGCTCATAAGGGACGCCCTTTTTTTTCCATTATGGGTCGAGGACGCCCATGTGCTAGGCATGCCCAAGTCCCACCTTTACTATGCCGCCGACACGCCCCCATGAACTTTGGTTGTCCCCGCGACAGAAAGCAGTTGGGGACGCTCAAAATCAGCTTTCGATTATGCCGATTTGGGCGACCCTGTTAGAAGGACGCCCATCTTCCGATTTGTGTCGAAAAATGGGCCTTTCGAAAATGAGCCTGTAAGTGACTTACAATAAAAACATACATAACAGTGTTCAATAAAATACATACTAACAGAACTTTCAACTTGACATATTCCCACCACACGGGCTCTTCTATAAACATATGTGGCCTGGGAGCTTATTCCAAAGCAGTGGACCTGGTAATGAAAAGACACTTACTTTTGCTTCTACATAATTGATTGGGTTTTCTGGTGCTGATAAAATCTTATCAGCACCAGAAAACCCAATCAGAGTATTTAGCAGACAAAGGTCTCCTTTTACAAAGATGTGATAATGATTGCAGCACAGCAAATGTGACAAAGCCCATAGGAATTGAATGGGCTTCGTCACATTTGCTGCACCGGCATCACTAGTGTGTCTTTGTAAAAGGAGTCCTAAATATTGCTTACATTTTAAACAGTAATATAGTAACATAGTAGATGACGGCAGAAAAAGACCTGCACGGTCCATCCAGTCTGCCCAAGAAGATAAATTCATATGTGCTACTTTTTTATTTGTACTGTCCTCTTCAGTGCACAGATCGTATAAGTCTGGCCAGCCCTATCCCCGCCTCCCAACCACCAACCCCGCCTCCCAACCACCAGCTCTGGCACAGACCGTATAAGTCTGCCCAGCACTATCCCTGCCTCCCACCACCGGCCCCAGCACAGACCGTATATGTCTGCCCAGCACTAGCCCCGCCTCCCAACCACCAGCTCTGCCACCCATTCTAGGCTACAGAGGAGAGAATTTGGTTGGTCTTTGCCAGAAGCATAAACAGTTACTGTGAGACTACTGAAGTCGACACTTCAGCCAAAATGTCATCAATTTCTTAATTCTCAAATAACATAATAAACACAAAAAAATAAGAATGTAAGCGTTGCCATACTGGGTCACAACCAATGGTCCACCTAGCCCAGTATTCTGTTTCCAACAGTGGCCGAGTCAGGTCACAAGTACCTGGCTCGTGGCAACATTCCATGTAGAATCCCAAATAGTAGCAACATTCCATGCAGAATCCCAAATAGTAGCAACATTCCAAGCAACCAATTCCGAGGAAAGCAGTTTCTTCCCCATATCTGTCTCAATAGCAGGCTATGCACTTTTCCTCCAGGAACTTGTCCAAACCTTTTTTAAAACTCAGATGTGCTAACCACCATTACCACATCCTCCGGCAAAGAGTTCCAGAGCTTAACTGTTCATTGAGTGAAAAAATATTTCCTCCTATTTGCTTTAAAAGTGTTTCCATGGCAAATGACAGAAATGTAAGAACATACAAGTAGATCCTCCCAAAACAAAACAAGTTTGAAATGCAATGAGCTTGCCTTTATAATATTTTTCTTCATTTTTGTCTTACTGAGAACACCCTGGATGAATCGGGCCCAATAACTAAAAGAGCTAAGACATGCTTTGATATCCATGTACTCGGTATCCCGCAAGAACCTCTGATCATAAGGAACATGCACAACTGTCCTTATATTCTTTTTAAAAATGAGGCTTCCAGAAACTTTTGATCCTGTTCAATTAGCATCTTTCTGTGGGAAGCAAAAACATTCAGCTCCATTTAAACCTATACAAAAGGGAAAACCAAAAACAACAGCAACAAGAAAAGACTTCTTTTGGAGTTAATAATCAAACAATCGGCTAGGACTGGCAGAGCATTCTAATTGGCTGAATAACAATAAAGGGGCAGATTAATTTATGTGGAACGGCTGTTCAGTATGCTATACTGCCAGCTTCCGTTCCTTCTAGAACAAACCTCATTTTCTCTGACAATGAAGACTAGGTTATCACTAGAGAGCTCCCAATACTGCCTTTCACTAGCGTACAAGAAAATGTACGTTTTGCTGGCAACGCACTTAATTCCTGTCCAAAGTTTGCTGGAAAGAGACGTGTTGCAAGCTTTCTTCTAGAGCATAATAATATCTTTTCAAAATCTTTCTTCCTCTCCTCTACTTTTCCCCCCCTTTGGTTTGCCTGATGTGGCAAATCCGGCTTAGCTTCTGCTGTTTTGAAGTCTTTACGTACAAAATACCATTTAGGGTGGCTAAACTATATTTCTTATTCTAATCATGTTTGCAGAGGGCCACGTGGGGCCACACTGAGCCACACATGAATGAATAAAATGCACCTCATTGTTGCTGCTCAGATACATTGTAGCAGCAGGATCTAACAGCATTTGAGCTGTTTAATCCTGTGTAGATGATTGTTCTGGTTGTGGTTTTTTTTTTTTTAAAGATATTTCTGAATGGGCATTATAACATTACTTTTGAAGTTTAGAGATGTTCATACATTGCTAAACTGATTTTCTCCTTTCTCTTCTCTTTGAATAAAGATCCCATACAGTAACACTTGGCACAATGTAAGAACATTAAGCAGCCACACAAAATGTCAGCATTCTTGTACTCTTTCCTATTCAGTCTGTTCCAGATTTGCTCGGTAATACTGATACAGCCTATGCAAAATGTGGTTGGCCCCAGCAGTTACCATAGTGATACTGACTGTCTGGAAGGTCTTTTTTCCTTCAGTCAATTTGCAGAAAGGGAAAGAATATGCTATATTGCATTTCCTTAAAGGAAGACGCTGAGCACCTTATTAGTTCAGCCCTTGAATATTTTATTTATTTGAATTTAGCTCATGCCTTTTTAATAGAAGCTCTAGGTGAATTACATTCAAGTACAGTAGGCATTTATTTGCCTTCTGAGGGCTTACAATTTAATCAGGCAATATTCAGCTGGTGGCAGTCAGAGGTTTTGTAAATACCGACTACTGCAGGTAGAATGAGGCCTTGATATTCGATGCTCGGTCATGTCCAGGCTTTGGTATTGGATATCTGGAGCCACACAGGTATGTGCCGACCGCTGGATCTTATTTATTTATTTGGTTCACTTGTATCCCACATTTTCCCAGCTTATGCGGGCTCAATGTGGCTAACAAAGTTACTAGAAAATTACCTAATACAACAGGATAAAATTATTCGAGTAAAAAAAAAAAGTGACAAATTTAAATACAGAAGTAGCTAAAATAAGAGAATACGGATGGGAATACAGGAGCAACAAAAGGGAAGCTGACAGAAGGTTAAAAGCGGGCAAACAAACAAAACGGAAAAAAGGGGTTAAAGAGCATTGTGGACTTTTGGGTAGGCTTATGCAGATCATGGTCTATATCCCCCCCAATTCCAATAAGCCCCTCTTCCTTACCCTCTTCTCCCTGAAAAGAACTAGATTCCATAACAAGACCACATACCCCCTATAGCCCCCCCCCCCCCCCGCCCACACACACACTTTTAAGATTTCTGGTGGTCTAGGGATCCAGCAGGAAGCAGTGATGCCCACCTGCTCCAGCCTCAAAATGGCCACCACGACCTCTAACAGCCTTCTCATTCTATTGGTGGTAGTACCACCAAGCTCTCAGTTCATTATTTACCTGTTTCACAAGCAACATTTCCAGCAGGCTTGCACTAGTATCGAAAATATTGATGAAGCGATTATGTTGCTTGAACAAAATCGTTGGGATTTAGTGGAGAAAGTTCCATTGCTGCACATTCAGCATCTTAGATACTTCAACCTAATTGGCCCCTGACGCAGGCACTGTGCATCGAAACATGGCCTGTGTCGGGTCACTAAGGAGAGATTGATGTTCAAGTTATACGATTAAAGTAACTTTGTCCTGATTTTGAAGGCTCCTGGTGCTTCTTTTTGCTATTGGCTGGAGCCATGATGGACAGGAGCAAATGGGTATCATTCCTGCCCATTAGACCCCCCTAGACCTCCAAAGATCTTTAAGTTAGGCCTCTGGGGGTGGGAAGAGAGGGGGAGGATGAGAGAACCCTTCAGGCTGTACCAGGCACCGGCTGACAGGGGCAGCCCGACCATTAGGCCACCTGAGGAGGGAGCCTCAGGTGGCACTCTTTAGGAGCGGCATCTTGGGGGGGGGGCAGCTTCTCGGTGTTTTACCTGGTCACGGTGACTTTCCAAGCCCGGCAGCAGCAGCGATTCCCATACGCTGCCCTGCCACCGCCGGCACCTGCATCTTCCCTTTACTGCGGCCGTCTGAAGTAACTTCCTGTTTCGCTCAAGCAGCTGCAGTAAAGGGAAGAAGCGGGTGCCGGCAGCGGCAGGGCAGCGCATGGGAATTGCTGCTGCTGCTGGGCTTGGAAAGTCGTTGTGACCAGGTAAAATAGCGGGGGGGGGGGCCACATCTCGGCCAGGGGGGGAGGCATTGAAGCTCCCCCTCAGGCGGCATCTTGCCTTGGGCCAGCCCTGCTGGCTGATATTCATTGCAGGTGCCCAGGTAGACTCCTTTTTGTGCAGTCTTAGCTGCCTAGTTAGCTAACACGACACTGGCACTGAATATTGCCAGTGTCTGGTCCACCCCTGTAACACCCCTTTCCTGGCCAGAGTTAAGATGGCAGGTTAGTGCTGATATTCAGCGGCACTCTCTGGTTACGTGCTGTTGTGTATTTGCAGATTGCAAGCCAGGTCCAATTTAACTGGAAAGGAGCCTCTCCTGCTCTGTTAAATCACTTTGAACATTGATCCTTATATTTATTTATAAAACTTAGAACCTTCCCCCCCCCCCCCCCCCCCCACACACACTTAAACCTAAGCAGCTAATAGCATTACATACATAATAGTAAAAATAAGCATACAAACAACAAATACTTCATTATCCCACACCCCCCTCCCCCAGTAATTAGCTGCTAGGCTCTGACTACCTCATAGTCTTCAACAACTTCTTGGTGTCCTGCAGTCGCACAGAAGTGCAAATAACCAGGTAATACCAGGCCTGTGACTGAAAAGGCCGCAGCACTTGTGAAAGCATAATGGGTATTTGTTCATAAATCAGCTGATAATTTTTTCATAGAATCAGATCGCAAACCCCTAGCAGAAACAAACAAATTAATCACAAAGGGCCCCTTTTAACAAGCTGCGGCAAAAGGGGGCCGACGATGGCATCGGCACGTGTTCTACACACGTGCCAAGGCCCCCTTTTACTGCAGCTGGTAAAAGGGAAGGTCTCGCTTTCCTGCAGGAAATGGCCAGGCGGCAAGTAAAGCACTTGCCATGTGGCTATTTTGGGGAGGTAAGCCCTTACCCGCCACCCATTGATGTGGCGGTAAGGGTTCCCGTGCTAACCGTCGGTAGCCAGTGCCCAATTACCGCCGGGTACAGTCCGGCACTACAAAAGTAAATACATTTTTGTCAGGACGGAAATGACAACGCAGTAGGGGTGGGAAGTACCACCGGGCTGCTGTGGTAGCCTGGTGGTACGTCCCTTATAGCGAGAGGTAAGCCCGCATTGGGCTTACCGCCACTTAGTAAAAGGAATACCATGGAATTTCATTCTCATAAACAATATGACAAAGCAAGTACAGCAATTTAAAGTGAAGCCTTAACCTCATAGGTAACCAATGTAGCTGCCTCAAGACAGGAGTAATTTATAACTGAGGCAATGAAGGGTTAAGTAACTTGCCCAAGGTCACAAGGACCATCAGTGGGAATTGAACCCTGGCTTACTCTGGTTCTCAGACCACTGATCTAACTACTAGGCCACTCCTGCCTCTGTTGTATGCAAATCTATCACGTGTCTACATAAGCACATAAGCGCCGCCATACTGGGAAAAGACCAAGGGTCCATCAAGCCCAGCATCCTGTCTCCGACAGCGACCAATCCAGGCTTCAAGAACCTGGCAACCGCCCCCCCCCTCCCCAAAATATATATATTTAATAATGTTCAATGGACTTTTCCTTCAGTTATCTGTCCAAACCCCCCTTAAACTCCGTAAGGCCAGCTGCTGTCACTACATTCTCCAGTAATGAGTTCCAGAGTCCACCTACACGCTAAGTAAAGAAAAACTTTCTCCTATTTGTTTTAAATCTACCATATTCTAGCTTCATCTTGTGTCCCCTGGTTCTATTATTTTTTGAAAGTGTAAACAAATGCTTCACATCTGTCTGCTCTACTCCGCTCATTATCTTGTAGACTTCTATCATATCACCCATCAGTCGCCTTTTCTCCAAGCTGAAGAGCCCTAACCGTCTTAGCCTTTCCTCATAGGGTAGCCGTTCCATCCCTTTTATCATTTTCGTCACCCTTCTCTTTGTGGGTATCCTGAAAACCAGACTGGCTAGAGGGTACACCATGATTTGCTTGAGAAATACTAGCTTAAGTTACTCCAGCCTTTCTGTGGCTTCAAGCATAAGCTGCATATATTATGTGGAAGCATTTTCTAGCAACTGACAACAAAATTAGCCCTGTTTCTTGACCTATTTCTGCCTAACAAATGCACTGTCAAAATTGGGATCAATTATATCATCAAACATGGTACAGGGCAGCTACAATGGAGCACATTTATTAGAGTGGAATTGTTTGGCAGGCACTAATTTAGGATTTTAGAGTTTAAAAAAGCTGTTTTCTGGAACATACACTCAGCTTTGTGGTAACAGTGATCATTTCTAAGTCAACCGTGTGACAAGCTGAACCATCACACTTTAGTGTCATGATGTCTATTCATTACTCCTAGTTAATTCTTGAATGTTAGACCTAGATTTAGAGATGTACAGTGACTGCTGTTGGGGAATATTGTAGTCAATTTTGCCCAAGGCATTCACAATTGAGATGTTTTAACCCTGAAAGCAATGTATTTACTGCTTTGGTAATAAAAATTAGTTGTTTTCCATAGGCTTGATTCACCTACATTTCTAAAATGTAGGTGAATCATTTCTAAAATCGGCAGCAGAAATTTGTTTGTTGAGTTCAGCAAATGAAAGCAATCCTAGAAGCTGTATAAACCTTTTCTTGTCTTTTTATAATGGGTTTCTATTCGGAATCATGTAATACATAGGGGGCCCTCTTACTAAGCCGTGTAGGTGCCTACGTGCGCCCAACGAATGTCAATTTTGAGTTACCGCCTGGCTACCTTGTGGCTCTTGAGGTAATTTCATTTTTGACGCAAGTCTGCTATGCATGCTGGAAAATATTTTTTATTTTCTGGCACGCAGGCAGTAATCGGCATTTTACGTGTGTAGACCATTACTGCTCAGTTACCGCGTGAGACCTTACCGCTAGGTCAATGGCTGGCGGTAAGGTCTCAGACCCAAAATGGACGCACAGCAATTTTCATTCTGCCACACGTCCATTTTTGGCAAAAATTAAAAAAGGCATTTTTTTTACAGCTGCGCTGAAAAATGATTCTGCGTGCGCCCAAAACACACGTCTACACTACCGCAGGCCATTTTTCAGCACGCCTTTGTACAAGGGCCCCCATAATTAGTTTCATTACATGTATAACCTTCTTATTCTTTAATCTCTTGACATCAACAACCTCTGAAAATTAATGGAGGAAGTACACTGTATATGTTAAAGGTATGTGCATTCATTTAAACCAACATTTCGTTTCATGTTGTTTTTGATTCAAAATGACAAGAAAAAGAAAACAAACTGGTCAGTATTCAAAATAATTTTAACTGGCGCTATCTGCAAATTTTCAATGACACTTAAATGGCTATTGCTTCCAAAAATTAAGGGTTAGCACCTAAGTGAAAGCCGCTATTTTGGGGACATTCCTAGGGTGGAGCTGGCCGGTTAAGCGCCACTGTTCAGCACTTAACTGGCCTGGGTAACTGCATAAATGTGACCATATAAAGTAGTCATATCTTTATGCAGCAACCTATGGCCGCTTAAGTTCTGAGTATTGACACGTGGCCATGTGTTAGCCTGTGCCACATAAACCAGATAGTCAGTGTAATCAGTAATGTACCTTACTGCTTAATAGTGTGACTTATTGATCAACTAGCCGTTAAGCCCGTCAAAACGGGTGAGCTTTTTGTTTTAAAAAATGTAATGAAAGAGCGTAAGCAACATTTGTGAGTTGATGTCTACAGTACACTTTTATATACTGTTTTAAATGTGTTGTTTAATAGAGTAATAATCTTTGGATAAATGGTCTGCAGCCTTCTTCCCTGTCTCTGTGTGTCTTGTGGGTCCTTCAGTGTTTCCCCTGTGAGGCAGTCCGTTGGTAGCAGGTGCGAACGCAGCTTGGTGAGGTAAAGGGGGGAGGGGTGTGTGTGGTGGAATTCTGTGTGCGTGACTTGTGTGCTGTGCTTGTGCTTCGTGATTTTGACCTCCTCCGCATCATAGAGCGTCAACATTATTTTAAACTTTTGTATTTGCTTTGTACGTGGGGGAAAGAGCGCCGTGGGTTCTCTATTTTTGTCTGCCGGTAGATGTTGAATGCAGAGGTCGCCTGTGCACTTACCTTTCACGGCGAGCTGTACTCTGCGGTTTTGTGGGAGGTGTGCTTGTTTGCTGTGTTGCTGTCCCCTTAAGTGTCCTGCTCCACAGCGAATTATCTTCCATGGCTCCTCCCCTCCATCCCTGAAGTCTGGTGCTCCGATTTGCACGCCCCCTCCTTCCCTCCCCTTCCGTGTTCCAGGCCCTCCTCCCCTTCCTATTTGCTGGAGTCTGCGGTTGTGTGCGAGGGGTGCTTGTCTGCTGTTGCTCTCTCCTTGACAGCTTTTCCGTGAGTCCAACGCATGTGCAGAACATTGATGACAGCTGCTCTCTACTGCGCATTTGCGGGTGAGTCGGTCACCTCTCATTTATATAGTTAGATAGTGCTCACCATTGGTCAATAATGCATACTATTTATCAAGAGGTGCACTATTGCATAATAGTGTGCAATACTGAGCACTATTTAATAATAGGGTGCAATTTTGATCTATATATTTACAGGCTAACAGCCTACTGTTCTATCCTGCATTTCCAAGGATATGTGCAAATAACTCATTCAGACTCCCAGAAGGATAAATTATACTATTTAGCTTTTTATTGTGTACAGGTAAAAAGTCAGGCAAAACAGATCACAGCACCTAGCAGGGCCGGTGCTAGGGTCCCTGGTGCCCCCCCCTTCAAACTATCAGTCACCCGCCCCCCACCCTGCCCTGGTCCAACCCAGCCCACCATCTCCTTTCTCTCTTTTCCTTCCCCCCTTCTCCTACCCACCCCCTTTTTCAGGCCCAGCTCCAGCTCCATTCTCTCACCGTCCCCTGGATCAGCTCCACCTCCAGCTCCGCCTCTACTCAAATGGGTATTGCGCGCCAACAATGCGTGCTCCTCCAAAATCAGAAGCAGTTCATTTTGAGTCTCAGAGGAGTACACGGTGCTTGCGCGTCAGACCATTTGACTAGAGGCAGAGCTGCGGCAGTGGAAAAGAACAGGACAGCTGGGAAGGGCTAAAGCTAGGTGCCCCTAAATGTTGCCATCCCCCCTGCCCCGCATTTTCTGCTTAATGCATTCTGCTGGTCCTGGCATCTAGGGAAGCTGACAGCAATCAGATGAGCATAGGAACAGTGAGACTCCAACTTTCAATCTGTCAGTTTCCAGATTCAGGCTAGAGCAGGCTAAGAGGAAAAGACACAGGACCTGAGAGTCCAAAATGTTCTCTGCATGCAAACTGGTTCAGGTCTGGATGCAGGTGTATCCATGCACATGTGTGTCCAAAATAACAAAAACATGCAATAAGCACTATATCCTCTGTTTTCAGGGGGCATTAGTGGTCAGAGCCAATGAAATCAGCATATACCTATTATTATTATTTGCTGCATTTGTATCCCACATTTTCCCACCTATTTGCAGGCTCAATGTGATAATTCATTATCCACTATTCTGCCCAGCCCTGAAGTAAGGCTTACTGGTCTGTAATTTCCCGGATCACCCCTGGAACCCTTTTCGAAAATTGGCATTACATTGGACTTGGCCACCCTCCAACGCTTCTGTGATATTTATCAAACTTGATCAAAATGTACTTTTCTAAAGCCTTTGTCAATGCTGCTGTTTTCAGTCTCTTGTATTTAAAATGTATCCAAAAGGTTGTACCAACAGCTGTTGATAAGCAAGGGGCAAGGTTTCCTCAATCTCAGGTTCTGAGGATATATATTCCACTGATCCCTCACTGAACTGCCCCTTTATCATCACTGGAGAAAGGAGCCAGTGGCTGCAGATTTAAAATGGGTAAAAGAGAAATATTTCTAAAACATGTAAACATATTTATTTATTAGGATTTATTAACTGCTGTTATGAACAAATTCACCTAAGGAAATGTACAGTAGATATAGGGTGACATAAAATTTGCAATTTTTTAACAGCATAACAACACTATAATTACCAAATATAAGCCTAAACGCAATCAATCAGGTAAAACTGGAGACAGTCAAATTAACTCTTCATAATTGGGATAATATTATATAGTGTGAAGGAGTAACCTACTGGTTAGGGGAGCAAACTGAGAACCAGGGGAACAGGTTTGATTCCCACTCCAGCTCCTTGTGATGCTGGGCAAGTCACTTAACCCTCCATTGCCTCAGGTACAAAACTTAGATTGTGTGTCTACTAGGGACAGAGAAATTACTTGTATATGTAAAATGTTTTGGTTGTACACAGAGCATTCGTATATCAAATGCATTATCTATTAGCCTAAATAAACTTTGTTCATGTAGCACATTCCATAATCTAAAACATTATCAAGGGGAACTTATGTTATTCTAATAAATATTTTAGTTTCAATAACCACTTATTCTCTATATGCATGAAGGCTGAATTAATCCCTATTGTAACACTCTGGCGTTCTAGATTGGTATAATATAGATATCAACTCAGTTCATCTTGTTATTTCTTAAATTTGTCCAACGTATGGCTACACTTTTAACTCTGAAGCCAGTAAATCAATATGATTATTTTTCTATCTCCTGCACATAAATGTCAAGATCAAAGTTCTTATCTACAAAGGACCCTATGCCTTTACTCCTATCTGCTTGACCAGATTTATGACTGTGTATTTCTGGTTATTCCTTTCAAGTCTCCTCACATTCCGCTATATCGCAGTCTCAAAGCAGAGGAACTTTTTCTGTTTCTGCTCCAATGATCTGGAAACAATGACCTTCTCTAGATTACTTTTTGTACTCCCAATTCCACAAAGAACCTTATTTTCCATCACATTTGCCTCTAGTAAGTTTGATTTTTCCTTGTTGTTTGAGACATGTTCTTACATCACAATGAGTTTGATTTTTTTAAAGTGTCGTGTTACACGTGAAGTATAAAACACATTAAAAATACATATTAGTAGTACAAATGCTTTTTACAAAAAATTTTTAATTTCTTCATTGACACCACATTTCAGCACAAATACCACATAGACATTTTTATCATTAAACAGCTCTGTTAAACATACATTTGGCAGAAGTGAATTGCAGCGAAGTTGTATGTAGAAAGGAATATATATATATATACATATAGATATATATATATATACCTTAGTGGGAGGACCTTCTACATATATATTGTATGTACTTGACTATAAGTCGATCTCGTGTGTAAATCAAGGGCAGTTTTGAAGCTAATAATGGTCAAAATTGATGTGACCTGTAAGCCGAGGCCATAAACACAATCACACACATACAAACATTTCTCCCTGCCTCACTCACAACACTCCCCAACCAGCATGCCCTTTTCCCTGCCTCACTCACACCTCACTACACAGATCCAGCATGTCCTCTCTGATGCCCCCTGACCCAGCATGTGCTGAAACAGTACTGGAAAAAAAATTACAAAACCTGACAGAGCTCTGATCCTGTACCTTCTGCCAGGTTTCTCCAAGGTTGTGTAGCATTCCTCTCTGCTTTTATTCGTTGGTCCACCATGTCCCCACCCCGCCTCTGTACCTTCAAATCCCAAATCTCTTCTATACAGCACCGGCACTGCAGCAGTAACTACCTGAGGCCTGCTCTAGAATGTGTCCTCTGACTCATCCTGCCCCTTATGATTCAACCTCTTGTTTCCTCATGGGTGGGACAGGTCAGAGGGTATAGTGGTTTGCTGGTACTGTGTAGAAGAGATTTGAGATTTGAAGGTACACAGCTGGCAGGTGTGGATGGAGGGAGGGATTGCCAGATTATTGGAAGAAAGAATTCGAGGGTAGAGAGAAAGATAGGAAGAAAGAGAAAATGTGTACTGTGACATAAATCTAAGGGCGATTCTATAACTGAGGGCCTGCAATTACACATGCTTTGCACGCATAAGTGCAGAAAAAAATTAACACTTATTTATGTAAGTGCACTATATATTATTCTATGAAGTAGAGTGCAAGTGCCTTGGGGAAAATTCTATAAATAGAGCTCAAAAATGGGTGATGAAAAAAAATCAGCACTAAGCACTATCCAATTGCTGCACCTAACTGTAGGCAACAGACTTACACCTGCTGAAACCTGGTGTAAATGCTGGAGCCCAAGTTAGGTGTGCTTACCCAGTAGTCAATAACTATGTGTGTAACTTTTCAGAATACCATGGCCACATCCCCTTTTGGGATATGCACCATGGGAGTTAGGCACCTTGCCTTAGAGAATAGCCCACAGCCAGATGCATGCACAAATTTTAATGAGTGCCAATTTTATTTATTTGTTGCATTTGTATCCCACATTTTCCCACCTATTTGCAGGCTCAGTGTGGCTTACAATGCTCCGTTATGGCATTCGCCATTCCAGAGTGGAAGTTACAATTGTTGTTACGTAGAGAATGGGTTGACATGATCAAGTTAAGCATACAGGCATAAAAAGAAGTCAATCGAGATGGAGGTCGAGTGGTAAGGTGTTGTGGTTACAGTTATTGGACGTTGTGGTATGCCTTGTTGACGTCAATAGTTGGTTGTTGGCACCCAATTATCGATGGTTAAGTGCTCTGTGATACCCTGGGCAAGGGTTATGGGGTAGCCCTGTGAATAACTCAGCCAGACAAGGTATATAATTGTGAGAGTAAATGTTTTTATTCATCTAAGCCCTGGGACTTGTTGATTCACAGGCCAGGGACATCAGGTGCAACAGTTTTTCTTATTTAGTAACAGTCTTGAGTAGGCATCTGGCTAGGAGGCCAAGCAGCCTGTGGCTGGTGGGGCTGCCCTGCCCCAAACACAGCCCGCTAGTTCTCAGTTCTTCTGAGAACTCGGGTCTGGCTCTAGCCAGACCTCCACAAGGCTTTGTAAGTCTTAGCAAGGAGAAAAGTTGGCTTACCTCAGCCAGGTCACAAATTGTATACAGCGACTGCATCTGCATCGGCTCCTAATCTTCGTTCCCTGGGCCTCCTTAACCTCAGCCTGGCCCTGTCTTTTAATTTCTCAGGTTTTGACTCCGCCCCTCGTGGCTCACTTCCTCTCAGGGTGGGACCAGAGCTTGTTGGCCCAGGCTATCGCAGGGACTTTTCTTAAGGGTGAAGGACAGTGTTCTATAAAACCCCTCACAAGCTCATTAGCCATTTGTGTGCACAAATTTGTCTGCCATATATTTTATTTTTATTTTTGTTACATTTGTACCCCGCGCTTTCCCACTCATGGCAGGCTCAATGCGGCTTACATGGGGCAATGGAGGGTTAAGTGACTTGCCCAGAGTCATAAGGAGCTGCCTGTGCCTGAAGTGGGAATCGAACTCAGTTCCTCAGTGCCCCAGGACCAAAGCCCACCACCCTAACCACTAGGCCACTCAATTCAGGGGTTAATATATAACTGCAAGGGGGTATACATGGGAAGGGAATGGCATGTCTTCAATGTATGCACATTTCCAATTAGGATTAGCCTAGCTACCAGATGAACTAGGAACCTTCCTAAGGTGGCAGCATTTGGAAGGGAGGTGGTGCATGCGAGAACCTTTCCCTATTTCCCATCTTGCTCCTGGGCCTACTGCTGCTGCCCCATCTCCTCCTAGGCTGGTGTAAAGATTAAAGGAGCATCATCACTGTGTGGATCCGGTAAGAAATCCATGTTGAAGTGCCACTTTATCCCACCCCCCACTGACAGGAAGAGAAGAAGGAGATACTGGATGCAAGGTGAAGATAGGAAAGGGGAAATGAAAAACTGGCCATGTAGAAGAGGAGATGCTGTTTCCTTGTGGGGGAAGGGGTAGAAAGGGGAAGGGGAAATGCTTGACCATGGGGGGGGGGGGGGGCATCCAATACCCTTGGGCTGGTCCTATTTCCCATGTCATTTCATGTCATTTTTGTGCCAATATAGCAAGAAAAAAAAGTTTATTTTTTTTCCTGTCGTCAAGAATATTCATGCTTTCACAAGAATGCCTACTTTTGCCAAAAGAGTGCACCCTTCTGCTATAATAATTTTGAAGAAAAGGGCGCACTCTTGAAAGACTGCATATTCTTTCAGCAATAGTATGCAT
Source organism: Microcaecilia unicolor (assembly GCF_901765095.1). NCBI lineage: Eukaryota > Metazoa > Chordata > Amphibia > Gymnophiona > Siphonopidae > Microcaecilia > Microcaecilia unicolor. The sequence continues at coordinate 183,011,114 of NC_044040.1, read as the reverse complement.
TCATGTGAAATTGTATAAACTCGATGACAATGCCCCCGAATTTGGGGGGGGGGGGGATTAAAAACAAAAAGAAAACATAAAGCAAAACAAATTAAAATAATCCCATAAATGACATGGAAAACTAAACAAAATAAAAATATTTGGACTGCACATCCCTGGAATCATGTTTGTAACACTGCATGACTCAAGTGTCTTGTGCAATTCAAAATGCAAATCTGGCACCATGGAAGAAAAGAAACAGGCAACCTGAGGCACTGTTGTTCTCCTATTTTTCCTGTTGGGGAAGGGGGAGAAGATTGGCTGTGGAGAATGAAGGCTATCGAGGTAAGAGAAAGGAAGACATGTTTGCTCACTGTTCAGCAGTCCATTCCCCTCCAATTTGTATCCATAAGGATCAGACAGTTTTACACAAGAACCAGATTTTGCAGCTCTTGCTGTGGCATCTTGAGAAACTGAAGTCTCTGCACCCAATACAACATCACAATTATTTTATAAAAGCAAGAGGGTCTTGCCTAATGAAGCAGAACTGTGGAAGCCCTTGAATAAGAAGTTGCTCACACATCACTGCATATTCCTCTTTATGAAAATAATCCTTCTACATAAAGAGATAACAAGCATATTTACAAACTGAAGATGGGAAGAGATGCTAAGAATGCAAGACTGGAAAGAACTGTTGAAGAACTTTCAGCCAAGAAAGACCTCTGTTTTTTAAAATGCACTACATTTTACAGAGCTAGCCATTGAAAACTAAGTGAAATCAATACCTCCAAATAAATTCTCCATATATTCCAGCAAATTGCTAAGTAGATGAGTTTTTTAGACTGAAACTTTAGAGGTTTTTCGTGTTGTCTTAATTTTTGTATAAAAGGTTGCGATTTTAGTAAAAAAATAAATTAGAGATAGCTCAAAAACTTTGACATTTCATTGGTACCAGGATCATTTTTTTTCCTTTTTCATTTCATTTATTTATTTTTATATCCCACATTATCCCAAAGCATATTTTGTTCAATGTGGTTTACATAGAACAGGAGTAAATAGTTGCTTACATATAACCAATTGAAATAAACAGTGTGTATAAACATACATATAATATTGGCGGATATTTTGCAAATCAACATCTAGAAGACTTGAAAATTTAACCTTGTAACTTTGTGCATACTTGTAAATGTTTTACAGATAGGGGTAAGAGTAACCATTGAAAAACTTTAGAGGGGGATGGTAAATGGAAGACGCTAAGGGAGACTATTCTGGGCCACTAGGTTGAATTTGGCATGTGACATCCAGTAGGAGGAACGATGGGTGGCCAGAGTGAACTAACTTACAGAAGCGATATGGGAATCTGAAGTCTGGTAAGGTGGGGAGGAGGTTGTGAAAGGGAGGCAGTTGTGAATTTTGATGTTATTTTTCTGAGTCACTGATGAAATTGTCTGAACAGATATGCTTTTAGCATTTTCCGAAAGATTAGCTAGTCAGTGATATTTCTGACATTAGGTGGTAGGGTATTCCAGATTTTGGTTGAAAGATACGAAAAACAGGAGGAGTATATAGATGTGTATAGAATTCCTTTGTGGTGTAGATGGTGGAGAGTCAAAAATTTGTGAGTGCCTACTATGGCATTCCTCAGGAAGATCTATTACTGTTGTGAGGTATTCAGGTGATAGGCCTTGAAGAATCTTGAAGACAATCGTTGTGCCCTGGAAGATAATCCTGGCTTATATTGGGAGCCAGTGAATGGTTTGTAGCAGTGGCAAGGCCCTACAGTACCATGGCGATCTGGAAATCAAACGTGCTGCAGTATTTTGTATAGTTTTTTTTTTTTTAAGGCTCAGTTCTTTGCAGCCTGTGTATAGACCATTACAGTAATTTAATTGGGATAATATTATAGTTTGTACTAGAAGCCGAAATGTGGAAATTGGGAAGAAGTTCCTGATTCTTCTCAACTTCCAGAGTGACCTGATAGCTTTCTTTGGTGACTGTTGCTATTTGGTCATCAAATGTTAAATGTTGGTCAAGTGTCACACCTAGTATTGGTCAATTGTTGGGTTACCAGTCATTCCGTGGGCTGGAGGTTACTGGTCTAAAATTTGTGACGTCATTTAGCTTGTTCAGGGCATTTTTCAGGATGGGGGGTCAACATTATATTGCCTTTTGTCATGGGGAAGCTCCCTGTTCGTAAGGAGAAGGAGGTGTGTTCGGTTAGTAGGTCTATGAACCATGCTGGGGCATCTCTCAGTAGGTAGGAGGGGCATTCATCTAGGATGCAGTGAGATTTGACGTATGCCTCTCAGCAGAGGGTAGACAGGCAACCTGTGCAGCTTGTCCGGTCTGGTAGGATTCAGAGATTATTTAGGAGCTTCTTTTGGATTTTCTGCAGGATGGCTTGGAGAGGGGACTGTCGCTCTCTTCCCTGAAAGTGCAGGTCTCTGCCTTGTCTTGTTTTAGAGGTAAGATTCGGGGAGTTTCCTTGGCGGCTTCTCCTGATGTGGGGCGGTTCCTGAAGGCAGTGAAGTTGATTCGGCCGCCTCGTCGTCCGTTGGTTCCGCCTTGGGATTTAAATTTGGTTCTGGAGGCGTTGGTGGCACCTCCGTTTGAACCCGTGGCATCCATTACATGTAAGGATCTTACTTTGAAGGCGGTTTTTCTGGTGGCCATTTCGTCGGCGCGTAGGATTTCAGAGCTCCAGGCTCTGTCTTGCAGGGAGCCTTTTCTGTCATTTGCTAAGGAGAAAGTGACTTTACGGACGGTTCCTTCCTTTGTGCCTAAGGTGGTGTCGGCTTTTCATGTCAACCAGGTGATTTCCTTGCCTGTGTTGGGGGATCGCGCTGGGGATCTTACGCAACGTCGACTGGCTAAGTTGGATGTACGGCGCGTTTTACGGTTTATTTGCGCAGAACGCAGGATTTTCGAGCATCGGATAGGTTGTTTGTGTTGTTTGGAGGTCCCAAAAAAGGGGCAGCAGCTTCCAAGGCTACTCTGGCTAGGTGGTTGAAGGAGACCATTGCGTCGGCGTACTTGTTGAAACGCCGTGCCGTGCCCTCGGTGCTTAAGGCTCATTCTACTCGGGGGGTAGCTGCTTCTTGGGCGGAAAGTAGTTTTATTCCTCCGCAGGATATTTGTAAGGCAGCGGCGTGGTCTTCCATCCATTCCTTTGTGAAGCATTACAGACTTGATGTTCAGGCAAAAGAGGATGCTCGGTTTGGAGCGGCTGTGTTGTCTTCTGCTTTTCGAGGGTCCCACCCTTAAGTTTCTACTGCTTTGGTACTTCCCAAGCGTCTTGACCGGTCTGGAGGGTTGAAGAGGAAGGTGAAATTAGGCCTTACCTGCTAATTTTCTTTCCTCTAGACCCTCCAGACCGGTCAAGAGCCCGCCCTGTGTATTATCAGAAGTGATTTTGAGCCGTGTTCTGCTATGACTATTCTTTCAAGTTTAGTGTGGTCGGAGAGAATTTCTTTGACTCTAAAACAGTACAGAGCGGGACGTTTGGACGTTCCGTCTGTAGAGGCACACTGTTGGTGTTTGACTATTGGTTTTCCAGGTACAGGGGTTTTGTTTATCGTTTTCAGGTTTTTTGGTTTTCTGCTTTACTAAGCGGATACTGACGACAGGTGGCTAGGCACAGGTTATATGTACATAGTTTGAAGTTAGTGTTCTCAGTCTCCCTCTGCTGGTAGGCGAGCATAACCAACCAACGGCAGAGCACAAAATTGACGTATGCCCCCCCCCCCCCGGCCCCCCAAACTACACACATGTGGTAAACGCTGAGACACCCATTATATTCCTATGGACATCTCGGTGTTTACTGCCAGCTGACTTCTACCAAGAGTTAAAAATGCTACCGTGGCTTAGTAAAAGACCCCCTTAATGAGGGACCTGCAAAAAGATATACTCGCACACCCCCAGTAGTTGCATTAAAATGTGATAACTGCAAAATCTAGCGTACTTGAGTAAAAGAACCTTAGTGATTACTATTTATACTTGAACAGAGGAAAAAAAGGCAATTAATGGGTCCTTTTACTAAAATGTGATAAAGTCTGGACTTAACATGGGACTTTCCTGTGTGCTAAACCCAAGTTTTACACAGCAATTATGGGGGAGTTTTAAAAAATATTTTAATGCAAGTCATGAACCTTTTACGGAGACGGAAAGGTGGTAGAGCTAGAGGACATGAATTGAGGTTGAAGGGGGGCAGACTCAGGACTAATGTCAGGAAGTATTTTTTCATGGAGAGGTTGGTGGTTATGTGGAATGCCCTCCCGCGGGAGGTGGTGGAGATGAAAATGGTAATGGAATTCAAACATGCGTGGGATAAACACAAAGGAATCCTGTTTAGAAGAAATGGTTCCGTGGAATCTTAGCGGAGATTGGGTGGCAACGGCGGTAATTGGAAACAAAATGGGAGCTGGGCAGACTTCTACGTTCTACGCCCTGATCGTGACTGAATAGATAGGGATGGGCTGGAGTGTAAATTTTAAGGGGCTTCAATGTTAGCTTCAGAACTTAGTACAAGAACAGTACTGGGCAGACTTCTACGGTCTGTGCCCTGAGAAAGGCAAGGACAAATTAAACTCAGGTATACATATAAAGTATCACATAACATTTAAAATGAGTTTATTTTGTTGGGCAGACTGGATGGACCGTACAGGTCTTTATCTGCCGTCATTTACTATGTTACTATGAGCTAAAGTCATTAGCACACGGAAGCTGTTTACAGTTAATATGGGAGCACTTAGCTCCTCCTATCTTGGAGGCACTAGAGGCTCCTGATTTACATAAGTACATAAGCATTGTCACACTGGGACAGACCAAAGGACCATCAAGCCCAGCATCCTGTTTCCAACAGTGGCCAATCCAGGTCACAAATACCTGACAGGATCCCAAAAAAGTTCAATACATTTTATTCTGCTTATCCCAGAAATAAGCAGTGGATTTTCCCCAAGTCAGTTTAATAATGGTCTATGGACTTTTCATTTAGGAAGCTGTCCAGACCTTTTTTTAAACCCCGCTAAGCTAACCACCTTTACCACATTCTCTGGCAATGAATTCCAGATTTTAATTACACGTTAAGTGAAGAAAAATTGTCTCCAATTCGTATTAAATTCACTATTTTGTAGCTTCATCGCATGCCTCCATTAACTCTGCATTTTCCAGTCAGCATGCGCTAATCATAACGCAGTAACTGGATAAGTTAGGAATGCTCACCATTCGCTGATGGCATGTCCCCCCGCCAAAAATATTTTTAAAAAATAGATCATGTACTGGTTAGTGTACGCAAACAAGCAAATTACCACAAAATACTTTTAACATGTTCTGTGGTATCGTGATCCCGGGCTTAACGTACTTGAAGGGTTTAACACCCTTTTATAAGAGAGTCCCCAAATAGACAAAATTCAAATAATATGTCTAATCTTTTAAAATGATTTTTAAAGACCACCAGGTACAAATGTTGGTCAGATAATTGCTCGCATCTCGTAAGGAGCTGAGACTTACTCTGGTTGCTATGGGATACCACATGGTTATCCTCCTGTGCATTTTGCTACTATACTACAATAATTAAAACATCTGAGAGGGAAGTATCATAGAAAAATCATCACTATTTCCCACATTGCTTCCCTAGGTTTTGATGAATTTGGGAGGTACAAAACTGTGGGGGGCTGTTTTACTAAGCTACGCTAAAAAGTGGCCAGCACTGTCACCAGTGAGGGGCTTTCCTACATGCTGTGACCACTTTAGCATGACTGTAAAATGGCTGCATTTTCTATTTTCTCTATTAACTAGTAAAAAAGGCCCGTTTCTGACACAAATGAAACGGGCGCTAGCAAGGTTTTCCTCGGAGTGTGTATGTTTGAGAGAGTGTATGTGAGAGTGACTGTGTGTGAGAGAGAGAGCTAATGTGCGAGTGTGTGTGTGAAAGAGAGAGAGTGAGTCTGGGTGCGAGTGTGTCTGTGAGAGAGAGAGTGTGTGTGTGAGAATGAGAGTGTGTGCAAGTGCATATGTGAGACAGTGTGAGAGAGAGAGTGTGTTTCACACAGATACAGTGTGTGCGAGAGAGAGAGAGAGAGTGTGTGTGAGACACAGACTCTCTGTGAGACTGAGTGTATGAGACCAAGAGAGTGTGTGAGTGACTGTGTGACACACAGAGAGTGAATGTGATACAGTGTGAGACATAGATTGTGTGAGAGACAGTGTGTGTGTGTGAGAGAGAGAAAGACATTGACTGTGAGAGAGAGTGTGTGAGAGAGAGTGTGTGTGTGACAGAGATACCTCCCCCCCCCTCTCTGGTGTCAGGCCCCCCTCCCTCCCTCTCTGTGGTGTCAGGCCCCCCCTCTCTCTCTGGTGTCTGAGCGTTACTGTGCAGGACGCTGAGCTCTGGCTGTGCTTCAAGGAACTGACCAATCGTATTTAATAGAATGCACCTCCAACATTCTGAAGCCGAGAAACCTTGTGTGGTTGGTCACTTCTGCTTGTGACGAACCCGGAAGTAGGTGATGTCAATTCAGGAGATGGATACAAAGAGCAGGAATGCCTCAGCCATGCAGTCAGCTTCAGAATGTTGGAGGTGCTGTGTTATTATGGATGGCCACACACTAATTTCCTCATTAGCATGTGAGCTCTTGCTGCCACCTATGGCTGTAAGGACTCCTGTGCTAACCATGCACTAATTGGTTAGCGAGTGGTGATGTAGCTGTGCTAACCGATTAGCGCTGAAGATGCCTACATACCGCCCACAGACCCACCCCCAGTGCTAAAAAATATTTTCTATTTTTTAGCGCATAGGTAGCGCATGCCAAACACAAAACTACCATGGGATATCTGAGCACACCCCATGGAAGTGGTTTTTAACCTGCGGTAAGCATGCATTAGTGCTTACCATAGCTTAGTAAGAGAGCCCCTGGGTGAATATTTGGAGATATTGAAATTTGATGCGCACACAAAATTATCTGCCAGCGTTTTTCTAATAGATAGCTGATGCCGAACAACAATACTTGGATCATCCAGTGAGACTGACTGACCCACAGCTGTTCTATACATGACTGAATTTCAGAGCTATACTTGCTTCCCAGCAGGTGTGTTGGCACCATGCAACTTTCTCCCCTTTCATTAATACTATGAATTTACTTAAGGACAAAGGTAAACCCTCTTGCCCTGCAACTTCATCCATGAACCTCCGTTAAAGGCCAGTCATTCTCTCTCAATTCCTTTCTCTTGCCCTACTTCATGTCACCTCTTTTATGCCATGCTACTTTTTCCTCTTCTCTCTCTCATAAATTCAACACAAAGCCTTTCTGATGGACCCCAACAATTTGTGACATCTCACAACAAGAGAGCTGAGTTCTTATAGTTTAGGACAATCTCTGCATGCAACTTTTTTATGCAAACTGAAATTAATCTTCACCGAGCAATTAAAGTATACTTTAACGGTGCAACATTTAATCACTGCAGTTTAAATAATGGCCATGGCATCTGTGTTGCTATTCTAAATTTATTTAGATAGTTGGCTAAATATCGCTGTTGTCAAGATAATTTCTGGGAATGACTGTTCCACCGCAGCATTATAGAGATAGTGCTGAGGAGTCTGAATGATTTTTCAGAGGCACTATATTTATAAGGAGGCACCTAAATTTATGTGGTAAGAAGATGCACAAATGGAAATATTCTAGCTATTTATACATGTACAGTAATACCTCGGTTTTCATTGACTTCGGTTATCGTCGGTTTCGGTTTTCGTCGATTTTTTCCGTGCAAGATTTGTCTTGGATTTCATCAGCATGCCCATGTGACCTCGCTGCTAATTTTGCAAAAATAAAGGGTGACCCACGCGTTCTCCTGCTCATTTGATTCATATGGAAATAATTGCCTCGGATTTCGTCGGTTTTGGATTTCGCTGATTGTATTCGGATGGATTATCGACGAAAACCGAGGTATCACTGTATATGGATACATATTTATTTATGACATTTATAGCCCACATTTTCCCAGCAAATTTGGGTTCAATGTGGCTTACTAAGAGGAATCATAAATTTGTAAAACATTGCAGTTCAAATTACAGAAGAGTGAATAAGATTGAGAACTGCATATACATAAATTCAAAGTAGTGAAAGGAATACAAGAGAAAGGAGATGTGGATTATACATAGACATATACCCTGGATTCTATATATGGCACCTGAAAATCTGCGCGGAAACCGAAGCGTATTCTACAACAATGCACATAACTTAATTGGTTAACTAGCTAATTAACACTGTTAATTGGATGTTATCAAGCAATTATAAGTAGTATTGAGATTTACACGCACAACTCGTTAATGTGGTGCACCTAAATTCTAAGTCGCGAGTTGAAAAGGAGGCATGGCCATCGGTGGGCATGGGCATTTCTGAAATCAATGTGCATTTTTATAGAATACACATGATCTGTGCCTAACTTAGGCATCAGGATTTACACCAAGTAAAACATGGCCTAAATGGACGCGACCGAATTTAGTCACGTGGTGAGCCATTCGGTGTATTCTATATACCATGTGGAAATTTAAGTCTATTCTATAAATACTTTAGAGAATATGCCTAGGCACAATTTATTTCCATGTGGATTTTTCAGGCACCATATATATAATCTAGCCCATAGGGACTCCTTTTCAAAGCACTTAGACATACAAAGTGCCATAGGTTACTATCCATCTTATTTTCGAAAGAGATCGCCGGCCATCTTCCGACACAAATCGGGAGATGGCCGGCCATCTCCTGAAGCAGGCCAAATCGGTATAATGGAAAGCCGATTTTGGCCAGCTCCAACTGCTCTCCGTCACAGAGCCGGCCAAAGTTAAAGGGTGCGTTTCGGAAGGGTATGGGAGGTGGGACGGGGGTGTTGTTAAGATATGGCCGGCTTCAGCTGACAATGGAAAAAAGAAGGCCGACTCTGAGGAGCATTTCGCCGGCTTCACTTGGTCCATTTATTTTTAGGACCAAGTCTCAAAAAAGTGCCCCAATTGACCTGATGACCACCGGAAGGAATCGGGGATCACCTCCCCTTACTCCCCCAGTAGTCACCAACCCCCTCTCACCACCCAAAAAAACCTTTTTTGCCAGCCTTTATGCCAGACTACTACTACTACTACTACTATTTAGCATTTCTATAGCGCTACAAGGCATACGCAGCGCTGCACAAACATAGAAGAAAGACAGTCCCTGCTCAAAGAGCTTACAATCTAATAGTCAAAAAATAAATAAAGTAAGCAAATCAAATCAATTAATGTGAACGGGAAGGAAGAGAGGAGGGTAGGTGGAGGCGAGTGGTTACGAGTCAAAAGCAATGTTAAAGAGGTGGGCTTTCAGTCTAGATTTAAAGGTGGCCAAGGATGGGGCAAGACTTAGGGGCTCAGGAAGTTTATTCCAGGCATAGGGTGCAGCGAGACAGAAGGCGCGAAGTCTGGAGTTGGCAGTAGTGGAGAAGGGAACAGATAAGAAGGATTTATCCATGGAGCGGAGTGCACGGGAAGGGGTGTAGGGATGGACGAGTGTGGAGAGATACTGGGGAGCAGCAGAGTGAGTACATTTATAGGTTAGTAGAAGAAGTTTGAACAGGATGCGAAAATGGATAGGGAGCCAGTGAAGGGTCTTGAGGAGAGGGGTAGTATGAGTAAAGCGACCCTGGCGGAAGATGAGACGGGCAGCAGAGTTTTGAACCGACTGGAGAGGGGAGAGGTGACTAAGTGGGAGGCCAGCAAGAAGCAGTATGCAGGACCCTGGAGCAGTTTTTAGTGGGTGCAGTGCACTTCAGGCAGGTGGACCCAGGCCCATCCCGCCCCCCTACCTGTTACACTTGTGGTGGTATATGGGAGCCCTCCAACCCCCCCCCCCAAACCCACTGTACCCACATGTAGGTGCCCCCCTTCACCCATAAGGGCTATGGTAATGGTGTACAGTTGTGTGGAGTGGGTTTTGGGGGGGGATTTGGGGGGGCTCAGCACCCAAGGTAAGGGAGCTATGCACCTGGGAGCTATTTTTTTTTTTTAGAAGTGCCCCCTAGGGTGCCCGGTTGGGGTCCTGGTACCCTAGGGCCCATGTTAGCGCATAAATAGCCGTTCTATCTTTATGCACTAACGAATAGCAATTTAGCTCGGAATATCAAGTCAATCAGGCATTCACTAGCTGGCTTTAAAAAATGGATATTCAGTGCCGGTGACTGGATATGGCCCGACATTGAATATCCAGGTTCAACAACAACATCCGACATTAACAGCACTGCTCACCACTAGTTGAATTTGGGGGGGGGGGGGGGGGGAGAGATTACTATTTCTGAATTGATCTGGCATGAATTTAGCAAGAATAAACATTGACTTACCAATTTATTATCTCTAAAAACCCATCTGTTCAAGCAAGCCTACCCAAATGACCCAAACTAATCCTATGAATCCATTTACCCAACATATATCCAGGAGTCAACGACAACGATACAGACTACATCTACCACCTAAATGTCCTATGTCTATCCCGTGTCCCATCCCCCTCCCACCTACATTACCCCTCCTCCTATGTCCACCTACCCCATGCTTATACCTCTCCTACTCCCTTCACCCTTACCTCTCCCTATCTACCAATCTCTCATATTATTCTACTCTACTTCACTTATATTTTCTCTATCAATATTATGTAATCCCAATTACTATGTAAGCTGCATTGAACCTGCTTTAATGGGAAAGCGCGGGGTACAAATGTAATAAATAAATAAATTGTGGGGTTCTTTTACTAAGGTGCACTGAAAAATGGCCTGCGGTAGTGTAATAGCGTGTTTTGGGTGCACACAGAATCATTTTTCAGAACACCTGCAAAAAAACGCCTTTTTAAAATTTTTGCTGAAAATGGACGTTTGGCAAAATGAAAATTGCCGCGCGCCCATTTTGGATCTGAGACCTTACCGCCAGCCATTGGCTTAGCGGTAAAGTCTCACATGGTAACCGGGCGGTAACGTCAAATTATTTTTTGGACGTGCACCAAAATTGAAATTACTGCATCAGCCACACAGTAGCCAGGTGGTAACTCCATTTTGTCGCACATTGGGCATGCGTAGACGCATACACAGTTTAGTAAAAGGGCCCCTATATCATTTTGAAGGTGCAATCAAGTGAGCTACTACTACTACTACTACTATTTAGCATTTCTATAGCGCTACAAGGCATACGCAGCGCTGTACAAACATAGAAGAAAGACAGTCCCTGCTCAAAGAGCTTACAATCTAATAGACAAAAAATAAATAAAGTAAGCAAATCAAATCAAATTAATGTGAACGGGAAGGAAGAGAGGAGGGTAGGTGGAGGCGAGTGGTTACAAGTGGTTACGAGTCAAAAGCAATGTTAAAGAGGTGGGTTTTCAGTCTAGATTTAAAGGTGGCCAAGGATGGGGCAAGACGTAGGGGCTCAGGAAGTTTATTCCAGGCGTAGGGTGCAGCGAGATAGAAGGCGCGAAGTCTGGAGTTGGCAGTAGTGGAGAAGGGAACAGATAAGAAGGATTTATCCATGGAGCGGAGTGCACGGGAAGGGGTGTAGGGAAGGACGAGTGTGGAGAGATACTGGGGAGCAGCAGAGTGAATACATTTATAGGTTAGTAGAAGAAGTTTGAACAGGATGCGAAAACGGATAGGGAGCCAGTGAAGGGTCTTGAGGAGAGGGGTAGTATGAGTAAAGCGACCCTGGCGGAAGATGATAAAGTTGGTTGATAAAGTGCATTTGGATTTTCAGAAGACATGCCTCAGGAAATTAGATTCATGGGATGGGAGGCAGTACCTTTTGTAAATTGGAAACTTGCTAAAAAACAGGAAATCAGAGAGTAGGACTAAATGAGCCATATTCCATAATAGGAACTGCAGCGCATCACCATTTACCTGATATTCTGAATGTTATCTTTCTAGTCATCCATGTTCTTTATGTAATACCAATTGTATCTTTTACTCTGGTATGGCGAATGCCATGACAGAACATTGAAGCCACATTGAGTCTGCAAATAGGTAGGAAAACGTGGGATACAAATGCAACAAATAAATAAATAAATAAATAAATATTCCACACAGAAAATGTCAGCACTGGGATCGATGCTATTTAACATCAAAATTGATCAAATTTGCAGACGATACAAAATTATTGAAAGTCATTAAATTGCAGAGGGTTGTGAGAATTTACAGAAAGATCTTGTGAGATTAGACTGATATCTAAATGGCTGAAGAAATTTAGGGATATGTTTATTAAAGGGCGTTAAAAGATTTACGCAAATCACCTTAAAGTGTTTTGTGGCAATTTGTCTGTCAGTGCACACTAATTGTGTGAGGGTTATTTTGTATTTTTTTTTTTTTTCAGAAGTGGACATGTCATGGGTGAGGAATGGGCATGGAAGTGTTATACAGCTAACTGGATAGTACAGATTTCACACAGGAGCACTTAGAGATTCTTTTACAAAGGCGTGCTAGCGTTTTTAGCATGTGCATTAAATATATGTGTGCTGAACACTATGGGCATCTCTAGTGTCTGGCATATGCTAATCATTAGCGTACACTAAAAACGCTAGCGCGCCTTTGTATAAGGAACCCTTAGCGCCTCCTAAATAGGAAGCAGTAAGTCCTCCCATGTTAATTCTTGGAAAGTACCGCATGCTAATTGGAACATTAGCACATGACCTGCAATGAAAACCACAGAAAATAAGCCATAAAATATGTCTTATCTTATTTATTTATTTTCATATTTAATCTTGCTTTTAGTACATAAGTAATGCCACACTGGGGAAAGACCAAGGGTCCATCGAGCCCAGCATCCTGTCCACGACAGCGGCCAATCCAGGCCAAGGGCACCTGGCAAGCTTCCCAAACGTACAAACATTCTATACGTTATCCCGGAATTGTGGATTTTTCCCAAGTCCATTTAGTAGCGGTTTATGAACTTGTCCTTTAGGAAACCATCTAACCCCCTTTTAAACCCTGCCAAGCTAACCGCCTTCACCACGTTCCAGAATTTAATTACGCGTTAGGTGAAGAAACATTTTCTCCGATTTGTTTTAAATTTACTACACTGTAGTTTCATCGCATGCTCCCTAGTCCTAGTATTTTTGGAAAGCGTGAGCAGACACTTCACATCCACCTGTTCCACTCCACTCATTATTTTATATACCTCTATCATGTCTCCCCTCAGCCATCTCTTCTCCAAGCTGAAAAGCCCTAGCCTCCTTAGTCTTTCTTCATAGGGAAGTCGTCCCACCCCCGCTATCATTTTAGTCGCCCTTCGCTGCACCCTTCGCTGCACCTAATCCAAAGCGGGTTACAATACAAACATACATAAAATCAACAAAACAAACAAGATACAGCATAAAATCATGTATTTCATAAAATATCTTATGTTAAAGCTAAGCTTACCACCAGTGGCGTTCTTAGGGGGGACTGACATCCGGGGCGGATCGCCGATGCGCTCCACCCCCGGGTGCAGTGCCCCCCTGGAACAGCACGACGCCCCCCCTGGCGAAAGAACCCTCGATCCCCCGGCGAAAGAACCCCCCCCCCCCGGTTGCACGCCGCTGGAGGGGGTGCCGCGCGCCTGCCGGCTCTTCATTGTCATGCTCCCTCTGCCCCAGAACAGGAAGTAACCTGTTCCGGGGCAAAGGGAGCATGAAAACGAAGAGCCGACAGGCGCGCGGCACCCCCTCCCCCCCAGCGGTGTGCACCCGGGGCGGACCACCCCCACCCCCCCCCCCTTGGTATGCCACTGCTTACCACACAGAAAAGTCCTGCATTAACCTGCATTAAGCCCTGATCATACCGCAACTTATTAAACTGAGCCCTTAATGTGAATAAGTGCAAAGTGATGCAGGTAGGGAAAAATCATCCCAACTACAGGTATGAAATGTTCGGTTCTGAGTTAGGAATCACCACCCCCAGAAAAAGATTTTGGAGTCGTTGTGGCCAATAGATTAACAAGATAATATTAAGCCTGCAGTGGGTCAGCATGTTCTAAAGGCTGGACACCATGGACTGAAAAATCTGTTTCATCTGTAGTATCCAATGGGGGTGAAATTCCACTGCAATCCAATTAGTTTATCCAGATAGCCCTTAAGACACATTCGTTTGCTGTCCTTCATTATCTCGATCATTGTCCAGATAGTTATGCTGAAAATCACCCCTGTCTCGACCATGACTCTGCTTTTTACCTGCTGCAGTAAAAAGGACCCTGGTGCGCGGAACAATCAGCCCCCGCTGCTACCACAGGGCCCTTGTTACTGCAGCTTGGTAAAAGGATCGTTATGTTAAGTAGTGTGGTATGTATGTCTGATTGAGTGACTTCTGGTGAGTATGAGCTAGGTCTTTCCTTTAATAATGGAGTTCCTTTTCTTGCTTTAATTTGTATTTGAATTAAAGTTTTGTAAACTGTTCTGATCTGATCAAAGTGAGCAGTATATCAAGTTTTTAATAAAGTTAAAGATCAAGGTTGCTGTTGAGTATTTGTCTCCGTGGCATTTACCCAGGTAGCAGGTGCTGTACCAGGCCCTCAAGTATTTTATTTTAATACAACCCTAGTGGATTACTCATGTGGCAGGAATTCATTCTCTACCAGTGCAAGATTTGACATTCCCCTGGACGACTTAAGTCAATCTCGCAGTATGTATTCTATTGAATGAATGTTATAATACCTTTAACTTTATATTAAGTTCTTAAGTTCACATTTTTTAATTAGAATTTATCTAACATACAAATAGAAAGACACCAACCCAACCAGCATGGTCTAATTACAAAAACATAACTACAATTAGGTAAGGTAGAGAATTGTAACTAAGCATGTAAGAAGAACAATCCTATTGACAGAAACTTTTGAAAGAGGTCCATATGTTTACATGTTTATCAATATGAAGCATTTTTTATGCCATCTTGCATTCATATTTATAAATTAAACATATAGAATTCCACCAAAATTCACCTCGCCATTGTTTTACCATTCATCAAATATACATCTCAAAGCACAGGATTTATATTAAGTTCTACATTATTGGCTAACTGTTGGAAAGTAACATATGCATGTAGAAATCGTTTGCAAACTGACGTGAGGACAGAGGTCATGGAACAAACAAGATTGTCACACCGTCTTCTGAATTAAGATAAAGTACAGCATTTATGAAGCTATTGAATACTTTTGAGTGGAAAGCAAAAGTCCAAGGGCTTGTCATTCATTAGTGATATATCTACAGTGCTGGCTAGGGATATGTACTCCTGCATACAGTGTGATAAACCTTGAGGGAATATTTTTAATGAAATGCAAGTATTTATGTTTTTACAAGTCTCCACATGTCTACTGTAAAAGAAAAAGAAAATTCAAGGACTCCAGTAGTAACTAATCACATTAATAACAAGCATTCCAAGCCATCTAATTTGTATGCAATGTAAGAGTAGCTATGTTTGATGTTGTATAGAAAAGGCGGGATTAAGAACCGCATGTGCTCGGACGTGATTTCCTAGTTTAATGTAACATAAATTAATTTTATATCCCACTAAAGATGTTCAGCAGATTTAGTGTAAGAAGCCCATGAATCAATGCTATTTTGCTGATGGTCATAGCCCAAACCATAGACTGTCTCCGAACCCTGCTGTAAGTATGGTGGACATTCAATCTTAGAAAATCTAATCCTTTATGAACAGTTCTTTCAGCCTGACTTTAAAGGCTTTTCCTTACTTGGTTAAAAGTTTGACTTAGCAGCTGCATAAGACCTATAAGACATACAGATCATGTTTATTCTTGTCTTTCAGGAAGACCAAGTAGAACCATAATATCATTTACTGTACTATAAACCCATGAGGAAACCCTGTGAAATATAATTCATAATTGCCATACTGACTTCATCAAGAGATAAGTCCCATATGGCTTAAATCATGTGCTGAATGTCTGTATTTTGTAAGTACTCTTTCTCTTGCATAAGAGTTGTTTGTCTCTACTTATGTTGCTGTTCTTAGTTTTGATATTTTTAATGGGCAGCAATGCATATTGCAGAACCAGTAGTTCTTTCCATTATAAAAACAAGCACTTAGCAAAGAAACCATTCGTTGCCTTGAGTGTTTGAGGAAACTTATCAGCTTGGAAGATATTTTCTGCTCTTGAAAGCATTTATCCTTTGTAAACAGAGCAAATAAAATAAAAATTAAAGAAAATAAAGAGAAACCGGTTATTTAACCGGTAAGGTAAGGCTCCTTGCTGGTTAAATAGCACTCAACCGGCTATCTGTGAATATTCAGTGAATATTTGTGGTCAGAGTATAGAGGGAGAATCTATATATGACCCCCAATAAATCGGCACGGAAATCAGTGCTGACTAAGCGTATTCTATAAGCAGCGCCTAGATTTAGGTACAATATATAGACTATGTTTAGTTGATATCTCAGCACCAAAACCTACATGCCTCCATTTACACCAATGAAAATATGACAAATCCCAGCACATAGATTTAGGTGCCCTGGGTCATATTCCAGGGGAGTAGCCATGGGTGGGCCTGGACGGGCCCAGGCCCAGCCACTTTTGCTCGAGGCCCGCCCGCGCTAACTAGCCCTAACCCAATACCCCTCGCTGCCTTTTCTCCTGTGGTTCCAGGTCCGGCCATCCGGGAGCGTTGCCTGTCTCAAATTCTGCTCCTCCCCACCGCTGCGTTGGTCTCTGCAGCATTATTTTTTTGGCCTATCACCGGCAGCGCTGAGATTCACACAGGCAGATCCGCTCCCCCCTGCCGCGTCCATCTGGCCCTACGTAAACAGGAAGTGCATCAGAGAGGGCCAGATGGACGCGGCAAAGGGGAGCGGAGCTGCCTGTGTGAATCGCAGCGCTGCCGGCGACAGGCCAAAAAAAGAATGCTGCAGGGACTGAGGCAGTGGCGGGGAGAAGCAGAATTTAAGGCAGGCAACGCTACCGGACAGCTGGAACTGGAGCCATGGGAGAAAAGGCAACGATGGTGTTGGATTGGGGCAAGATGGTTTGGAGAAAGGCAGAATTGCTGGACTTGTGGGGGGAGGACGGGGGCTGGAGGGAAAGGATAGTGCTGCCGAACTTGTGGGAGGAAGGGGATTGGAGGGAAGGGAGAGAGCTGTTGGATGTAGGAGGAAGAGGAGGAGGGATCTAGATGGAAGGGAGAGAGCTGCTGGACATGGGAGGGAGAGGAAGAAGGGACTGGAGGGAAGGGAGAGAGCTGCTGGACTTCAGAGGAAGAGGGGGCTGGAGGGAAGGAAGACAGCTGCTAGACTGGGAGAAAGAGGAGGAGGAGACTGGATGGAAGGGAGAGAGCTGCTGGAGAAAGAGGAAGAGGGGATCTGGATGGAAGGGTGAGAGCTGCTGGATGTGGAAAGAGGAGAAGGCTGTAGAGAAAGAGAGCTGCTGGATGTGGGAGGAAGAGGAGGAGGGGATCTAGATGGAAGGGTGGGAGCAGCTGGATGTGGAAGGAGGAGAAGGCTGTAAAGAAAGAGAGCTGCTAGATGTGGGAGGAAGAGGAGGAGAAGATCTGGATGGAAGGGAGAGAGCTGCTGGATGTGGGAGCAAGAGGGGGCTGGAGTGGAGGGAGAGAGCTGCTGGACATGGGAGGAAGAGGGGGAGGAGAACTGGAGGGAAGGGAGAGAACTGCTGGTACAGCACAAGAAGGGAGGGAAGGGAAACAGAGATACCATACCAAGGAGATGAAGGAAAAGGGAACAAATACTAAACCTACAGCGTGAGGGAGGAAGGAAGGGCGGAGAGGGTGGGCAGGCAGGGAATCAAGCAACCAAACCAAATGCTGGAAAGGGGAGAGAGTGAGAGGGAGAGAAGCTGGACGGGGTAGGGTAGAGATATATTGGTCAGAGAGGGTAGAGATATATTGGTACTAGGGACAAAGAGAGGGGAGAAGCTGGACAGAGAAATATAGGGACACAGAGAAAGGGAGATACTAAACATGGAGGAAGATAGAGGTACAAAGATGAAAGAAGATGGATAGTGGACATGGAGAGAGAGAGCAAAAATATCAAATGGACATGAGACCTTGGTGAGTGAGTTAAGAGCAGACAGAAGGAACCAGAGCCTGGGACCAACATGACTTGAAAAATAAAATGAGCGGACAACAAAAGGTAGAAAACAGAATTTTATTTTTCTATTTTGTGACTAGAATATGTCAGATTTGAAATTTACATCCTATTAGATATGGCTGGGGCCCAAGGCAGAAATTTGGGAGGGGACACAAAAGCTTACTAACAGGCTGTACCTTCTTCAGCTTCCAGCTGGCCTGGGGTTCTCTCTGGCAAGGGGGGCAAATGCAGTTGCCCTAGTTGTACCTCCCCTGTCTCTTGCATGTGCTATCATATTTTGAACAGTATAGGAGAAAATGCATCTCTTTGTATTTCTCTGTGCTGTGCTAAATGCAAGGTCTTGGGATTTTGATTTAATTTGTTTATGGTTTGTGGTCACTTATTCTTTATTTGGCATTTGTGTTCTGTGCGTGTGATCAAAGTATTCTGTTAGCATTAATTTTCTATGTAGTATTCTATAATACTTAAGCTTGTTCAGTTTTCTTGATAAATGTATTGATATTTTAGGGACCCACTGTAATATTTAGGGGAAGCATATGTGTGTAGGAGGACCGTGGCTCAGTGGAGGATGAAGAGTGCACCCTCTTATATTTCCCCTAGCTCTCAATGTGGCCTGCAGCCACTGAGGCCAGCACTGCTACTCCCATTGAAGTTATTGGGAGTGGGGTAGGAGTGCGGTAGGAGTAGGGACGTGGGCAGGGCAAATCAGGTGGCAGGTGTTTCTCTAGTGCCCACCCATCCAACCTGTTGGCCGAACCAAAAATTGCCATCTGGCTATGCCACTGCCATATTCTATAACTATGTGTGTAAATTTCAGAATGCCCACGAAATGCCCATTTCCCCGCCCATAACCATGCCCTTTTTTGACTGCGAATGTTAGAAGTTAGGTGCACTGCATTACAGAATGCACTTAGCGAGTACTGCGCATAAATTCTAATTATTGCCAATTAGTGCTCATTATTGCTGATTAGCTTGTTCAGCCAATTAAGTTATGCACGCTGTTATGGAACACGCTTGGATTTCAGTATGGATCTTTAGGTGCACTATATAGAATCTGGGAGAGAGTGGCTAACCAGTTATATTGTGTAATATAACTGGCTATCTATGAATATGTAGCGCTTTGCTGGCCAAGTTAAGTGGGCAAATTGGGCCGCCAAAATAGCAGGCCTCTTCTTTGCTGCTATAAACTTAACCAGCCAGTGCTGAATATTAACTTAGGGGGTCCTTTTACTAAGGCATGCTTAAAAATGGCCTGCGCTAGTGTAGGCACGTGTTGTTGGCTCGTGCAGGTCCGTTTTCCAACGCGCCTGTAAAAAAGGTCTTTTTTGGGGGTCGGAAATGGACGTGCGGCAAAATAAATACTGGTGCATGTCCATTTTGGGCCCGAGACCTTACCACCACCCATTGACTTAGCGGAAAGGTCCCACATCGCTTAACCGGGTGGTAATCGTGAGCATGTGTACACTGCCGATTACCGTGCGATAGAAAATAAAATATATTTTCTGATGTGCGTATTGGACCCACATAGAAAATGGAATTACCGCCTGGGACACATGGAGGGGCATAATTGAACAAAAACGTCTATCTCCATGGGCGTTTATCTCCGAGAACGAGTCCGTGAAGGGTCGGACTGAACCGTATTTTCGGAAAAAATAGACGTCCATGTTTTATTCGACAATTTGTGAGCTGGGCGTTTTTGTTTTTCAGTGATAATGGAAAATGAAAGCGCCCAGCTCAAAAACGAATAAATCCAAAGCATTTGTTCGTGGGAGGGGCCAGGAGTCGTAGTGCACTGGTCCCCCTCACATGCCAGGACACCAACCGGGCACCCTAGGGGGCACTTTTACAAAAACAAAAAAAAAGGTAAAAGAGCTCCCAGGTGCATAGCACCCTTCCCTTGTGTGTTGAGCCCCCCAAATCCCCCTCAAAACCCACTGCCCACAAGTCTATAGCCCTAAGGGGTGAAGGGGGCACCTACATGTGGGTACAGTGGGTTTGGGTGGGTTGGACGACTAAGCATTAAGCAGCACAATTGTAACAGGTGGGGGGGATGGGCCTGGGTCCACCTGCCTGAAGTCCACTGCACCCCCTAATAACTGCTCCAGTGACCGGCATATTGCTGCCAGGGAGGTGGGTATGACATTTGAGGGTGAACATAAAAAGTTGTGAAACGGCATATTTTGTGGTGGGAGGGGGTTTGTGACCACTGGGGGAGTCAGGGGAGGTCATCCCCGACTCCCTCCAGTGGTCATCTGGTCATTTAGGGCACTTTTTGGGGCCTTATTCGTGGAAAAACAGGGTCCAGGAAAAGTGCCCTAAATTCTCGCTAAAAACGCATATTTTTTTTCCATTATCGGCGAAAGGCGCCCATCTCTGATCGCCCGATAACCACGCCCCAGTTCCGCCTTCATCACGCCTTCAACATGCCCCCATCAACTTTGTCCGCATCCGCGACGGAGTGCAGTTGAAAACGTCCAAATTCGGCTTTCGATTATACCGCTTTATTTGTTTTTGTGAGATAAACGTCTATCTCCCGATTTGGGTCGCAATATAGGCGTTTTTCTGTTTCAATTATAAGCTGGATGGTAGCCGGGTGGTAGTTCCAAACCTATGTGTCTTTGTAAAAGGGCCCCTTAGCTGATTAAGTTTATAGGATTCAACACCCCCCCCCCCCCCCACAGATATTCAATGGTGGTCACTGGAAACAGCCTGGCATTGAATATCTGGGCTCAGCACTGACCACGAAATGTAGTCAACCTGCCTACCACAAGTTGAATATTGGCCCCAAAATACCTATCTAGTGGATGTTAACTAACGTGAACCAAAAGAAAAAAAAGACATGGGATATATGTTGGAAGCCACACTTATAAATAACAGACTTGTACATGGAAAACGGGATTTGTGAATAAATAGAGGGTTGATATTCAAAGCACTTATCTGGATAGGAGTGACTCCTACCTGGATAAGTGCTGGTGAGAAAAATAATCAGTGGCATTAGATACTGAATATTTCCTTTCATCACCTGAGCACTATCCAGTCCATGGCCAGAACCTGGGTCAAGCTGAAGGTTTCTGGTTAGTGGAGATATTCCCTAGGTAATATTCTGGATTACTTGGGATAGCAGAAAAACTGTTTAGCATTATCTGGACAGTGCAACCAGTTCACTGCTTTAGCCATATATTCAATTAATGGTATAACACCAGAGAAAAATCAAACAAGGAGATAAATAAGTGAAGGGATTAGCCTAATAAAGTTCCGGGTGATAAAACAGGAATAGAAATTTTTTTTATATAATAGAGATGTTCTCAGAGTTGTAAACTCACCCAAGCGAGGCACCACGATAATACGTGCTGCCTCTTAGGGTGGATGAATTTCTCGATCATAGAACTTCTCTTAGGTGTATTTTTTATATATGAATTTTTTGAAAACACCCGTATTCCAATAATACACTCTTCAATATGTGAATTCTCCCCTCACAAATCTCGGAACTGAGTAAATTAATCCTATCACTTTCTCCAATAAAACCTCCCGCACATCCAAAATGCATTGGGATAGCAATTCAGTGGAGACAGCGAGAGTCTGTAGAGGTCTCTCATGGAAGTACTGAGTTACGTTAAGACCTTATTGGATTCCATGTGGATTCCATGCTTCGTGGTTAGGGGGTATGATGAGAGTCGAATAAGATCACAAGTCGAAGTAGGGTACAGCTTAGGCTTGAGTCTTTTCCGTTCAAACTGTGTGTGGTTAAGTCCGATTGGTTCCCTGGAAAGAGGTTGGTTTAATGGGGATGTGTTTTTTGTATAGGTGGGCCTTTAGGTGTTTTCGGAAGTTTAGGTAGTTGTCTCTCAGTTTTGAGTTTTTGGGGATTGTGTTCCAGGTTTTGGTGCTGATATAAGAAAAACTAGTTGCAAGACTCGATTTGTATTTGATGTCTTTGAATGTTGAGAAGTGGAGGGTAAGGTAGGATCTTGCCGATTTCTTTATGTTCCGAACTGGTAAGTCTATTAGTTTGGTCATATAGTTTGGTGAGAGACCGGATATTATCCTGCATACCAGCTAGTTGATCTTGAAGGCTATACGACTCTTGATTGGTAACCAGTGTAGTTTCAGAAGGAGAGGTTTAGCGTTGTTGAATTTTCATTTCCCAAGGATGAGTCTTGCTGCTGTGTTTTGTGCTGTTTGTAGTTTATTTAGGATTTGCTCTGTACACCCTGCATAGATTCCGTTGCAGTAATCCACGTGGGCCAGTATCGTGGTCTGAATTAGTATCTGGAAACGGTCGCTGACCAGTTAAATTACTTTTTTGCAGCTATCTGGTTATTTTTCAGTGGCACTTAACCAGTTATCTTCACTGAAAATGACCAGTTAGCACCGAATTAAAAACAGCTAACTTGAGGGTATTCCAGTGGCAAAGTCGGGTTAAGTGCCGATATTCAGCCCATCATCACTTAAGTAAACCATTTAAACCAGGCCAAATAAATAGCAGTCCTATATTTA